>NC_137100.1:48708708-49908708 GCF_949357685.1 Gobio gobio
TAAGCTGGAATCACAAATTGATTCAGTGTTGAGATCGCTAAATTTGAATTGCATATGCTAATATGCACCGACATCAGTGCATTGAATAACCTATTTCAAACAGGATCGCGTCTGTGCGTCCCCCATCAATGACATACCTGCGTTACCCTCGGTTTCCAGTTTATTTTGTAGAAACCATGACAATCCTTCGTCCAGGCATTAGCTCTCTTTGGGTGGTGTTCCTGTTAATTGTAAAGGTAGAAAAGGTATTTTACATAAAATGATACTTCACTCAGTGCTAACTAATAAAGTGCTGTTGTGCTGTCGGTGGAGTGGGTGCTCACGTCTGTGTTAAGAACCGTGTGTTCTCCGCCATCCACACCTTCCCTAACTGATTGCCACACCTGTAAATATACCTAACTCCCAGTGAAGAGCCACACCTAGTGCAATACACTCCCAAGTGGCTAAAATAAGAGAGCTAAATTAACCTATGTAAAAGGTGAATATATATGGCTCCTACAATCTCGTTTTCTTAATTTACAGCAAGTACCATGCTTTACCTGTCGTTGTATATTGTGTTTTAAACACGATTTATTTCCATAAAAATACTGGTTATATCTGGCTCAGCACAAACAGACCATATATAGTAGTAATTGTGCTTTCGTCTCTACCTTTACCTGCGTAAAATCTGTGATCCATTTTAACGGAAGTGAGAGACTTTAAGTTTTGAATGCTTCTATCTCCTAAATGCGAATTTTGTCATTGTTTTGGAACACACCAGCTTATTCATAACCTTAAGGCTAACATAGTCATACTAAAAGCTAAAAAAAAATCAGATTTCAGGGGGCCTTTAAGGTATCAAATGACGACACTCGCATTGATTATTTTTCAAAGGTTGGTAGTTCAATACCTAGCTATGGTTAGCTAGTAAAGCATTATCATATAAAACATTTTTATCCTTCTGCAAGGGCATTGGCTGAGGTTTCTTAATCGTCTTCGTACTATGTATTTTGATTATTTCTTTTACTTATCTGTCATGCTGTTCTGGTTTGTCCTCTTTTAGGGGTTCTCTCGGCAGGGTCTGACAGTTAGATGGAGTTCTATTGGCAGAGTTCTATCAAGCTGTGAGAGGGAGTCACGCCCAATGGTTTAGAATCCTCCTAAATGCAGATGCTAAGAACTGCTGTTCTTCAACTCATCTATGCGTAGGACATTCTTTCGGATTGGTGCTGCTACGAGTCGGCATCCTCTCTTAAGGTGCTGTGTACATTGTCATCCTCAGCATTCTAGTTACAAGCAAGATCTAACTCAAAATAACTTCAATGATCAGCAACTTTCAAGTTGTAATCTTCAGGCAAATATGGTGGTGGTGGTGGTATGTTTTTCTCATTCATTACAATTCATCGATCCTATTTTCGTTAGTCTCTACAGCCTTTCATGAAATTGTCTGTGACCTTACGTGGTCTCTGTCCAGGTGGCCTATCGTAGCCTTCATCTCTATGTGGCCTACCGTGGCTTTGTCTGAGTGGCCTTTGTCCCTATGTAAAGAAAATTTTGAAAAGCACATCCCTGCACCCCTAATCATTCTGCACTTTTCATACTCTCCAACGGGTCTCCCATATCAAGAAGGGGGTTTAAACTCACCTAGTGACAGTCCTACAGAACTGCAGACCATCTCATCGGTATACCAGACATTCATTCAGGATTATGTGCTGCTACAATGGTAGCTGAAAGCAGGATTCCATGATGGTCAAGATGGTCGTCTTCAGCATTTGAATCCTATATAAAATGCGATGCTCAAACCATCAGGTATGCTCCGTAAACTCTCTCATAATTCCAAAGGTACATTCCTAATTCAAACTACTGGGGCCCGTTTCAGATAGGAGGTTAAGTGAAAGCTCTGAGTATGTTAACCCTGAAATGAGGGAAACACTTTTGAGTTTTCTGTTTCAGAATGGGAGGTATTTCAAACCTGGGAAAGCAGGGTCAGTCAAGCCAGTTTCTGAAAGAGAGGTAACTTAACTTATTCAGGAGCAGGTTTTCTTTGGTAAACCCAGTGTCTGTCTTCTCCCCCCTTTTTAAAGCATCAGTGCTGTTTAAATACTTAATTTGTTCATTCACTCTGCACAAATGCTTTTCTTACTGAGTATATTTGTCTCATTTCAAGTAGCCTACAAATATCTGAATTTATAAATCTAAAATTTAAAGTAAGCACATTTTACTCCAAACAAGTAAAATTATCTACCACTTGGCTTAGAAAAATTATCCTAATGCAAACAGAAACAAGATCATTTTTCTTACCCCATCTGGCAGATAATTTGCAAAATAAGAAAAAAAAAAAACATTTAAATTAGTTCCTTAACTATAATTCCTAAAGTTTTTCCACAAACCTGTAGATATTCACAAACAGGCACTATTCTATACCTAACACATAGAGCAATGTCCAAAAACAATTTAGATTAAATTAAGATAATCATCTAAGTAATTTTATCTTTTTAAAATAGATACAATTTTAAATTTTATCCAATTTATGGCATAGTTAAGTAATTGTGCAGTAAATAGGTAAAACACTACCAAATATCCACAAAAACACAGCATAAATGTATAGTTGAGAAGTAAATAAAAAAATTATATATAGTTTGCCATGTAAAAAAATGTATATTCCCTTATGCAATCGCTCTGTCTATCTGACCCCAAGGATCAAACCCTACTTGAGGAGTGATTAAGGGTTAAGAATCTTTACATCATTTTACTGGAACTAAAAGGCAAAAATACAAAGTAAGAAAAGCATTCTTTGCAGGAACATTCATTCATTGCTCATATTTCATCATGAGGACACCGTCAAAGTGACAAAAAGGGTGTGTCCTTTTATAAAGGATCCTGACGTTCACTTGAAAAAATTCTATAGAAGTAGTAACCTAATAATTACAATTTCCTGTAGGATTTCCAGTGGTTGGGTTCATTGATGACACGCATATTCCTATCATCACACTTTCAGAAAACAGATTATTGTATAGAATGGAAGGATGTCAGATGGATGGGTAGTCTGAGATATATGCCATACCACCACCACCAAAACTGTTAAAATAAACACAAATTACTCACAATTTCTATGGTCATATTTATTTCCTACAAATACTTTATTATTTTTCCTGTTGGATTTTAATATTCTTTTTCCATCTCCATCTCATTGTGGCTGGCGTGTGGCTGGCCTGAGTAGAAGTAAAATGTTAATTTCAGTACCCTAATTAAGAAATGTAACAGGTTGGATCAGAAAACATTTAGTTATGAGAAAAGAGCATTAGACTATGTGGGAAAAGATAATGCACATTGAAATAAACACAGAATTATATTTATTATGTCAAATGTTTGTAAAGTCAAAGTTGTTGGGTGCTGTTGCCATGGTGAATCTCAATTTTGGAGCTCCATTGATCATAGCTTTTCATAGTCGTGGTACATGCGCTTAACTCAGAGTCAATCTACTCAGAGTTGATTGAACTAACTCAATTAAGATATTCTGAAACCAAAAACTCAGAGTTTCCCCATCTCAGGGTAAGTCAACTCAGAGTTCAAGTTTGTGGTTGAACCTCCTTATTGAAACGGGCCCCTGGTGGTGGTGGCTTTCATATGCTTCAAAATCAATAGTTTATTTCCATATCTACCCCACTCAGAGCTAAGCGATCTGCTAATTCCACGGAACATAGGTCACCTTGGCATCTCACCTTGCATCTCAGACTAACATGACTATACTGAGCATCAGTAATAAATTATATATTATACATTACCTCCTTTACAGGTAATACTAAGATTACCTATGTGTCTTAAAGGGATATTTCACCCAAAAATGAAAATTTGACATTTATCTGCTTACCCCCAGGGCATCCAAGATGTAGGTGTCTTTGTTTCTTCAGTAGAACACAAATTAAGATTTTTAACTCCAACCGTTGCAGTCTCTCAGTCATATAATGCATGTGAATGGGGTCAAATTCTATGAGAGATAGAATTAGTATAAAAAAAAACATGCACAGACAAATTCAAATTAAACCCTGCGGCTCGTGACGACACATTGATGTCTTAAGACACGAAATGATCGGTTTGTGCGAGAAACCGAACAGTATTAATATAATTTTTTACCTCAAATACAACACTATGTCCACCAGTCTTGAACGCCCCATCACTTCCAGTGAGTGAGGTCAAATGTACACAATACGGCGTATCTCAATGGGATACAAGCAGCGGAAGTGATCTCTCGTGCGTATCTCTACGCCATATCGTGTACATTGACCTCCCTTACCGGAAGTGATGCGCGTTCAAGGCTGTTGGACATAGTGTTGTCCAACTTGAGGTAAAAAATTATATAAATACTGTTCGGTTTCTCACACAAACCGATCGTTTTGTGTCTGATCTACTTCCTGTACTCATACAGGGCAGAAGTGCCTTCTATCTGCTCCCACTCTCCTCTAGCGCTTGCTCTTTTTTTCTTGAGCCCCTGCTTGCTGGACTCCTGAAAATACTGGAAATGGAATTGATCGCCAGTGACGCTGAGGATCAGAAATGATAGACTGATTATGATCCGGACAAATTACCGAAGATCAACTAAATGGATTAAGATATTGACCCCCTCCTTCCCTCACCTCACCGTCTACCGTGTCCCTATCTCTCTCAGTTGGGAGGTCAGCTTGACAACTGGGTCTTGCTATCGTTCCCTGTGCACTGCCATATCTCCCTGCAAGGACAAGCCACAGAACTGAACTTGAAAACATCTTAAGTTATGGCTAACATTCTCCTTCAAAACAAGCTCAAACTCTTACTCGCATCATACAGACCCTACCCCCATCCCAGCCCCAGTCCATCCGTCTGCCTCTCCCTTTCCTCCTTTCCCAGCTCCCTTACTCAGTCCAAACTACATGTGTAAATTGTACATGTGTAATGACAATAAAGAATCGATCTCTATCTCTATCTCTATCTCGATCTCAATGTATCGTCACAAGCTGCAGGGTTTAATTTGAAGTTGTCTGTGCATGGTTTTTTTTACTCTCATATAATTTGACCCCATTGACATGCATTATACGACTGGCACACTACAATAGTTGGAGTTAAAAATCTTAATTTGTGTTCTACTGAAGAAACAAAGTCACCTACATCTTGGATGCCCTGGGGGTAAGCAGATAAACATCAAATTTTCATTTTTGGGTGAACTATCCCTTTAACAAGGATCAGGTAAGTTTACAGAATATAATTTAACTCCTAATACTTAAATCTTATGTGGTAAGTATGCACAAACTTCTGGTCATGGTGGCAGTTCCTATATCTATTATTTTCTAGATTTATACAGCTCACTTTTCCATTTGGTCTATTGAGGCCAACTCATGCACCCACGCTGTCTTCTCACTATGGGCTATCGTGGCCTTTACTCGACCTATGCGGCCTTCCCTGCACACTGGCTTATCGGAGCCTTATTCTGGCTTTTCGTACCCCGGGCAATCGAGGCAGTATATATGGCCTAACGTGGCAGTCCATACAGCCAAAGTGGCTTTTCGTACCCCAGCCTATCAGGGGGTGTATACACAGCCTAACGTGGCAGTCCATGCAGCCAACGCGGCTTTTCGTACCCCGGCCTATCATGGCAGTTCTACACGGCCTTCTCAGCTTCACATACTTTAGGCAGCAGCCTAACAATTCCTTAATTTTATTGATTTAACATCTATGTCAATATCCATATCTGTTGCATGTCCATATTCTAATAATATAATCTATTTTCCTTGCAAATATTATAGGTACTTCATCCAAAGAATCTTCCAACGGGTGGGTATCTTTTTTGATTTATCAGTTCTTTTGGGGGTAGGCTCCGCCCCTGGGGCCTACGCCAAAGAACTTTATCATTTCATATATTCGATACTCATTGCAAACTGTACATAAATCTTATCCAAATGTTTTTCTCACCTCCTGATTATTTCGGGTAGAATGGAAGTAGGAAAAGAAGCAACAGCAGACATCTTTCATGTAGAACAGCAAAATCCTCATCACCATTTTGTTCAATCCAGGTAAGCATGAGGACAAGAAGTTCTCAATTTTTAAAGATTTATTCAATCCACAAGCAGGACAAGCAAGCCAACAGTGCCAGGCGTTTACATGATTGGCATCAGGTGCATCAACCTTCCATTCTTACTCTACACCAGGGTTATTCAAATCTTGCCCTGGAGGGCCAATGCGCTGCAGAGTTTAGCTCCAACCCTGATCAAACTCACCTACCTGTGATTTTCTAATGAACCTGAAGACATTAATTAGCATGTTCAGGTGTGTTTGATTAGGATTGGAGCTAAACTCTGCAGCGCATTCGTCCTCCAGGGCAAGATTTGAATAACCCTGCTCTACACCTTTTATAGGTAACAACTTGGACTACAGCGCCATCTCCTGACAAATACACAAACACTACACCTATCCTATCATGATTCATGTGACAGACAAGAACCATTTTGTGTTTTTGACATAGCTAGACATACGAATAAGAGTGAATGTGTGCATATTTTAAAATGAAAATGTTATTTCTAAATAGTTTAAATTGATTACTTAATACAGTTAGACCTAGAAGGTCTCTCTTTTCTTTATCCCCCACCCCATCATCTGACGGTCGGTGAATGCAAGCAAATAATGAATTTAACCCAAGACAGAAGTTTAAAATTGTGTTACATAAACAAGGCCACCAATTGCATTCAACAAAACTCTTTATTATATAATATCCAGTGAGCTGCAAGATATGTTATTCCTTGAATGGGCAGTCTTTGTAGAAACTCATTCGATGACCCACTACATGGAGAGAAAGATATCAGAAAGACTAACAATTGTTAAAATATGACAACTAGCATCTGGTTATGGTAGGACTATACTGAAATGTTGCTCATGTTATGTAAATGCAATTATAGTCTAACTATCTATTATAAACATTAACTACAAAATTAAGCTAAAAAAGCTGAATTAATTTTCATAATGTCTCATTAAATAGTTTATATGCTTGATTTGCTTGGTTTCATTTAGTGTTTTGGAAATTGTCTCAAAGCACCTCTACAGTGTGCCTGGCTTAAATCTCCCATGAGCCAGCACTCAGCAACAGTGGCATGAAGAAAACTCCCTGCATGGAAATTCATGGGTACCGAAGACGTCACTTCCACCATGCTCGCTTCCCCCACAATGGAAATGGTATTAACCCAGTATAGCCTGTGTAGAATCACTTCTGCCGCTCGACAGAGCAAGATAAAAACTGAGCCGTATTGGGTCAGATTGTCTGCACAGTATCTGTGACTGATAAACGACCCAACGGAATCAATGGCCAGGGGTGTCATTTTCTCGTCAAAATACATGCTGCTCCCTCGACCCCCAAATAGGTATGACATATCAACTTCATAAATCACCCAGTCTTTCGATGAAGACGTTAATTCAGTGTTCCTGAATTTAATGGATTAAAAGTATGTATTGCATACATTTAACGTTTTAAAATGATCTTAAAACGTGTCTTGTGCCATGAAATTCATATTTTTCTGAATATGCCGTGTGCAATGCAAAGGGCGTTTGTTTATGTATAGAATAGAATAGAATAGAATAGAATAGAATAGAATAGAATAGAATAGAATAGAAACATGAAATGTCAAATGTTAATTTACCGCAGTGCCACGTTTAATAAACATTTGTCAAAAGCCTAACATCCAGTTATATGATGAGCTGTTTGGCATCAATGACATGGGTTTAGATAAAGTTTAGACATCCATCAGTTTTCTGTTGTCTTGCATGCATGTGGCTTTATCTGTTTATTTATTTCTTCATTTTATTTTTGTTAGTACAGCCAAGTACGAATGAATTACAAATTTGGAGTTGACATGTCAGTGTCACAATATTATTCAAATTACTGACAATAGCAAAGTTTTTTATTTACTTTTTTATAGCAACTGTAAGGACAGCTCAATCGTTCCAATGGAGGCTAATGATCCGCGGGTGAAGGTCGCTGCACGTTCTGTGTTTTCAGCTGGGCAAAAGGATTTTATTCCAATTCCTCTTTATCTGACTCCATTTATCATAAACTCGAATTTAGGTTAGAATGCCAATTGGTTATTTGGTCATTTATATTTAACGGTTAACCACACATTTAATTATTCTGTTTAACTCTTTGTTGAAATTATACCCGTTCATAATCTACTAAAAATAGTTAATAATTCCAGAGTAAGTCAGAATAAATCAAAATGTAACAATTTATTAACAGTCAGGTAAATTTATAACGGCAATAATCAATTAAAAGATAATTCATACATAACATCAAATACTCTGAAGAGTGAAATATGCATACCTGACATCTGAAAGTGGGATACATAATGCATAGCATTACGGGCTGATCTGGTTACAGTATCGCCCTTGACCCTTCTGAAACATCGCTTTAAGAGCTCAGACCAGACGGAAATCTTTTTCAAATGGAAACGTGTTAACAATGGGAATTTACATTAATCACTGTCCCATAGGCCTGTATTGACAAAAGACCAAATGGCTGAAGCCACACCCAACATAATAAGCAAAATATCTCTAAACTTTTAAAACCTTTATTATTTTTTGGTTTACTTCTGTGGGGATGAGATCTTTGTACCAGTCGCACCTGAGACATTTCAAACGATATCAAACATGTGTAATACTGTATAGTGAGAATTGACATTAAACCATATAGATTTTGGATGAATTCTGGAGGAGAGATTGGGGTAAGAAGTAGGTGAAAGGAAAGTCATGTACATTAAAGCCACTCTCAGATGATTCACTCGTGTGACGTCGTCTCGGATGGGGGCGCTAACTGTATGAGGGAGTTCAGATGCTAATTTCTTTTATTTTCTCAGAGAGTCCTTGTTCCTCAACCAGACATTCTGGCATATGCTAGTTTTTTCCAGTCTTGCACAACCGTCTTCATCAAAAGACTGGGGGATTTATGATCATAATGATTATGTTGTGTAATATTTGTGGGAGCAGCATGCATTATGTCGAGAAAATGTTTAAGTGTTGTACATGTAATCAGCTTGTAAGCTTGAAGCACAAATATGAGCCCAGCCCTTCCCATCATGAAATAAAGAATACTTTTGAATGTTTTGTACATTAATATCCTCATGCATTATGTGGCTATGTGATCGCTCATCGTGAAAAACTGCTTTAAAGATAAATTGACTGCATTTCTGATGCAGTTCGAGTCCTGTGACAAGTATGACTTTATTGCCGTTTTGTTCAACAAACATTTGCCATTGCAATTAATGAAATCTCTCTACAATAATACCAGCATCATGTAGTGCAAATGTTTAATTGTAATGGACATATTGCACAGGCTTTAGGAACTGACGAACGGCTTCGTCTGTTTATTTGGCAGTATAAAACTTCCGATCAGGGTTTTTTTTTTTACTTACTAGAGGTGCAGAATGCCACATGGCAACTTTTCGGCACTACCAAGCAAAAATAAATCGTAATCATTACAAAGAGTAAAGATAAAGCGTCTTACAAGGTCTACGTGCATTTATTCTAATAGCTTGTTTTCCTCCACGGCATAAACAGATATGACGTTTTTGTGGGCGTTCCCAGTAATTCCGGCCAAGTCTATAGCTGTGTCCGAGGCTGCTTCCGAAACCATAGGCAGCTGACTCGTTGCCTCGCCGCCTTATCAGACAATGGCTTGTAAGGCATCGTTTGTGCATGAAGGCACCTCACAAAACTGATTTCAAAACTGACTTCTTAGGCAGTGTAACCGTTTAATGGTCTACAGCAAAATAGAGAGAGCTTTGGTGAGAACTAAACAAATATTTAATTATTACATTAGTAATTCGCTAGAAATTATATCAGAAGTGGAAAATGTTGGTAAAAACGTACCTTTACACACAAACTGACCAGCAAACTGACCTGCTCAACTGTCACAGAATGGAAAGCACAGGATTGTGGGATGTCAAAGGCATTGAAGAATACATATATGCTGCCTTCAAAACTCGATCAGATGAAGGTATCTCAGGAGACAGGAAGTGAAGCTAACATTACATTCGGATGTGCCTTGATGCCTTCCTACCTTGAAATGTGTCCTCCGAAGGCAGCATTTTCCACGCAGCCCCAATGTGAAGGCTGCGCACATCGAAGGCCGCATTTGTGATTTACGTCTTTCTTTCCTTTTATCTTTCTTTTTCTGCATTTTCTTTAAATACAAATTAGAGATCTGTGCGGAACTGTTTTTTCGTCCCGCTCCCGCTATAGGATCTATTCCGCACTCTCCCGCTCGCACTTAAAATTCACCCGCAGCCATTTAGAATGATTTTCTTCCTGACCTGGGGTGCGTTTCCCGTACAATGATGTAACTCACTGCTTAACTACTATAGTACGTTGCATCGTTGAAGAAATCAACTAACTACAGATTTTCAAAAACAGGATTTTGAACACAAAAAAACACAAAAAAATCTTTTTTTTCAGTGTTTATTATTGTATTTTAAATGCATACAATGTTAATTATTAAGTATTATAGTCTTATTTTGTTATTTTGAGGGGTTTTCTGTAAAATGATACCAATATCTTTCACTGTATGTGTGAAGGGTGAACATTTAAACTTGGGGATGTCAAATTCAAGCGGAATTCCAAAAAAATGCCTTAGAGTGGAAGAGATTAATTAATTATTTGGAGATGGAATTTATGCTTGAATTTATGCTAGATTTTTTTAATTATAAACATGGCACCTGAGGACTAATTCTTATTTTGCTGTATTTCCAGACTCATATAGGCTCGTTCTCACGTACTAGAGCACATCGGCACATGCGCACCCTTTAAAAAAAATTGGCTTTAAATTTCTTGACAAACTAAAAGACATAAATGACATTTGTATGTATTCGAAGTAAAAGATTGTACTAAATGTCAGCTTGCTTATTTTTCTCAAGATAAGGATTTATTAAGTCCAGATGTCATGCAAACAAGAAACTATGCTTCTAACCACAGGTCGAGAGCTGTCGTTGCAACCACACAAGTTTGCGATGCTGTTTGCAAATGTTCGTTGAAACTATGGGATACACGACTGGTTGAACTATGTTGGTAACGATGGAACTTGCGACCTTATTATGCTGTCAACACCATAAAAAAGTGTCACAGAGAAAAATAAGCTAAATTAAATATGACATCGGTCACTCAAAATTATAAGCAAAATACAAATAAACGAAAACGTCTCTGGTTACGTATGTAACCTCTGTTCCCTGAGAACAGGGAACGAGACGCTGCGTCAGCTTGACGCTACGGGGGAACGCCTCCAGCGTGACAGGTGTCTGAAGCTACTATCGAAACACATCAATCCTATTGACCGGCGACAGCCCATGACGTCATTAATATGCGACCCGGAAGTATATAAGGGCGCCGTGCCAACACATACACATCTTTCTCGTCTGAAGGGACTGTATGGCAGATAGGCCCTGAGGCATGGCAAAGCGACGCAGCGTCTCGTTCCCTGTTCTCAGGGAACAGAGGTTACATACGTAACCAGAGACGTTCCCTTTCGAAAGGGAACTCGCACTGCGTCAGCTTGACGCTACGGGGAACGAAATACCAACGCCGCCATGCTGAGGCGAGTGTCTGCCTATTGGCAGTGACAACTGTCAACACAAGTAAATTCAACTGAAAAACCTGAGCAACTCCCCCTCAGGTCACACTGGGCTGTCAGCGACAGCATTCCCTACGGTCATAGCCCAAGCTATACACCTAAACGGAACCTTAACGCAACTGCGTGAGGTTCTATCTAGACTGCTCAAAGGCCCGAGACCACTGCTTCAACAGAAGGGGTCCCTTTAAGGGAATGTGGCTAGGGGACCCGAAGGAACCCCGGCCAGTCACTACTCGGGAAACAAGTTCTCCCGAGTGCCACCAGGGAGGCCTGACCTGGTGCCCTAAGTGTTATGGACACTTCGGTTTAGCCAACCCTGTCTGTTCAGAAACAGAGCCTCTGGATGGTGCCCAGGAGGCATCCAAACTTAAGGGACTGAAAAACTGGCAGTCCTACTTAGCCCGGAACTCAGAGACGGGTTATCCAAGAGAGCAATACTCAGCTTAGCGCTTTACAACCCTTGCTAGCAAGGGGAGTCTGCCTGCTCAAATCAAGGATCTATCAAGTGCTTGTGTTTCAAAGCAGTAAGGAGGCCGGAGAGGCCTACGGACTGATCTAACAGGGAGACCTCACGAGAGGCCTACGACCGTCTGACCAGGCTCAGGCGGCTGTGTGCTCATAGACGACCCTCAGTGAAGGGAGCAGCTGAGCCTGCCTGGCGGGTAACCTCCAGCTGTAGGCCCAACTATGACCAGTTCTAACACAGAGAACTGGTAACCAAGAAGTGCCTAACTTGGGAACTTTGCCTTCAAGGAGGCCCCGTGGGCCTACTACCTGATAACGGGTTTGTCCCCCAGGGAGGCCTATAAAGGCCTACTACCTAACAGCACGCCATGCTGGCAACCCGAGCATCCTGGCTCGGGAATCCACCCTCAGGGAGGCCTAGAGAGGCCTACCACCTGCCAGCGAAGCATGCTAACTGCTGAGGTTACGTCTAGGGAGGTCCCGTGGGCCACCTGATAACAGTTAAAGCTGTCTGTCAAGGCTGGAAAACTGAAATTGTTTTCTCAAGGAGGCCTAATGGAGGCCTACTACCTGACAGTCATGCTACGCAGGCTAGCCGAGCATCCTGACTCAGGAACTCGCCCTCAAGGGAGGCCTATTGAGGCCTACTACCTGATAGCCAGCCTTTAGGGAGGCCTGGAGAGGCCTGCTACCTGTTTGCGCCTCGTGCTAACTGTTTCTCAAGTGACTGGGCCCCAGGAACGCCTTAGGGAGGCCTAATGAGGCCTACTACCTGCCTCTGGGTAAAACCGGAGTGGGCCTACTGTCAGATAGCAATTTATGCTACTGTTCTAGTGACCACAACCTGGGAACTCACCTTCAGGGAGGCTTTTGTAAAGCCTTCCACCTGTTTAACCTGCTAGGCCGCAGACCCGGACGCTGTGCGCCGGTGCTCGCCTTCGGAAAGACCTGGTTAAGGCCTTCCAACTACAACAGGCCTTCAGGGAGGCCTGATGAGGCCTGCAACCTGCTAGCCGGCAGGCCAGTTGTCCCGATGTGACCATCGGTACTTCCTCCAGTGAGGCCTGGTCGAGGCCTTCCAACTGACAATGTGCCTTGTTCAAGAGGCCTATTGAGGCCTTCCACTTGACAGCCGACCCTCAGGGGAGCGTAATGGCTCTTTACAACCTGATAGCCAGCTAGACTGGCTCTACCTCGATGCCAAAACATCGGTACCTGAATAGCCTGCCAAGCTAGAATACTCCTGATGCCCACACATCGGTACTTGCCTCCCGGGAGGCCTGACTGAGGCCTTCCACCTAACAGCCGACCATCAGGGAGGCTTAGTTTGTGGCCTATACCCTGATAGCCAACCGGGCTATTTTCTCCCCGATGCCCTGCATCGATACTTGCCTTCCCAGGAGGCCTGGTGAGGCCTACCCTGATAGCAAGTCATGCTAGCTGCCCGGGAAACCTACTCCGGTGGCTCACCCTCAAAAAGAAGCCTGATGAGGCCTTCTATCTGATCGCAAGCCTACTAGGGAGGCCTAGTGAGGCCTACCACCTGCTAGCACTAACTCAACCATGCTAGCCGTCAAGTGACTGAGACTCAGAGCACTCCTCCAGCGAGGCCTAGCTTCAGAGGCCTGCCAACTGATAACAAACATTTTGCACAATGTGAGAGTAACAAAGACCCTAGGGGCTCGTCTCCACAGAGGCCTGATGAAGCCTACCACTTGATAGCCGTCAGGCTAGCCATACCAATGTCACACATCGGCCCTCGCCCTCAAGGAGGCCTGAAGAGGCCTACTACCTGATAGCAAGCCATGCTAGCTCCCCGAGTATCCCACTCAGGAACTCGCCTCCAAGGAGGCCTGGTGAGGCCTACCACCTGGTAGCAAGTTTAACTGACTGCTATGAAACCCTTGACAGTTAGACCACTGGCTGACTAATAACTACGGCTGCTTTGACCAAACGACTCTCAAGTGAGAGGAGGTTGACATCCACAGGGATGGTACAAAGGGCTCAGAATCACAAAGTGAATGGCCAGAGGTGACAGTGCCTCAGCAACGCAGCTCCCTCATCCACATAGCCTAGGCCACATGCCCAACTGAAGCTCCAGCATCAGTCTCTAACGAACACACTCTGAAAGAGACAAACTACTCTAACCTGCGGTGGCTTAGGGAAACCGAATGCATATAGTAAAAACCCTAAGCGGTAGAAAGAAACACTCCATTCTCCCAGAAGGGTGTGCTACCGCTTAGTATTCCGCAAACATTTCAAAGAAAATAGCGGCGGCCTAGACACCACTCTCACCCTGAGAGGAGGCCCTAATTACATACATATGATACCATGAGCGATGGCCTGCCTCGTGAAACCTTGATCGCCAAGGGAAAGCCAACACACTCTCAAACAGCACCTGGTGCTGTCATAAGCCACCTACAGGGGAAAACTTCAGTTAGCTCCGTCTCAGAAAATCCCATACTCCAACAGGGAATGGAGGTCTGTAAGAAACACATTATTTAGTGTTCTAACACAAAAATGACCATTCTCACCTGCGGCACGTAGAGCGAAGACTCACCAAGCAGCTATCACCGCGATGTTCTACCGCCCTTGCATGCCTGAAAGCGGCGCTCTCACTAACCAAGCTAAAGCGGGCCGTCAGAACAAAGTTCTAATCATCATAGGCCCGCCTCAGGCCTGATGTAAGAAGCGCCTGGGAATTAAAAGACATAAAATGATGTTAGAATGTGCATTAAAAAAGGCCTTTAAAAAGGAAAAGGGAGAGGGTAGGATTGAAATCCCCTCAAAGGAGGTGACCCATTACCAACGCCGGGCGCGTTTGTCCTGGATCACCTCCCTTAGATCCCTTTTCCTGCGGGACTGGCGTCTCCTCTGTGTCCTACTCCTCACCTGAGGAGGGGCACGGGAGGAGACGCTCACTCTCTGGTCCATTCTACGGCCCTTGAGCCGCGATGGACCAGGTCCCGCCTGCCTGGGTGTGGACGCAGACCTCAGCGGTATACAGGTCTTGAACGCGGCTGAGCGCGCCTTCGTCTCCCTGAACTTCCCAACCACCGCCTCCACGGAGGTGCCGAAAAGTTCAGTGGGCGAAACTGGTGAATCGAGGAGAAAGCTTTTCTCTTTCTCCCCGATGTCAGCCAAGCTCAGCCACAGGTGCCTCTCGTGGCCACCATCGCCGCCATCGATCGCCCGATCGCGGCAGCGGTTTGTTTAGTGGCCCGGAGAGCCAGGTCTGTGGTGCGGCGCAACTCAGCCACCGCCTCAGGGGACAAACCCGCCCCCTGGTCGAGGTCTCTCAGCAGATCCGCCTGGTACGCCTGCAACACAGCCATCGTGTGCAGGGTCGCACCAGCCTGACCCGCTGCCGCGTACGCGCTGCCATTCAACCGCGAAGTCGCCCTCAGCGGTCTGGATGGCAGAGTCGGAGCTCTCAGTGTCGATGTACGCCCTGAGACGAGATAGTTAGCGAACGTCTCGTCCATGGGGGGCATCGACACATACCCGTGCTCACCCATCCCCTCGACATCAGCGAAATTAGCTCGCTGATGTCGGTGGATGCGGGCGGAGTACGGGTTCTTCCATGCCGCCCGGACCTCATCATGAAGGTCCGGGAGGAATGGAAGGCTCGACTGAGGTACTGGGCTGTGACCGGGGAGAAATCGATCGTCGAGCCTGCCGCGCGCGATCTCTCCTCCACAGCATCCAGCAGCTCAGCGTACGCGGGACAGGGTGGCTGAGAGGGTCCAGGCTGCTCCTGGTCACTGTTACCACCCTCCTCAGCCATCTCCTGCCTGTCCAGAAGAGCGCTCGCTGCAGAGCTACGTGGGGAAGCTCACTCTCGTCAGCCGCTGGATCGTCTTAGAGAACAACGCCTCTCTCCAGACGATCAGCGAGCTCCATCTGGGAGCCCCACGATGTGCGTAGCCGCTCCGCCTCAGCGCGAGCGGGACTCACATCGGTGGTGCCAGATGAAGCGCCCCCTTCCCTCGAGAAGAGGGCCAAATGAGAGCGGAGAGTTCTCAGCGGAAACCTCTCACAGTTTGCACAAGCAGAACCCTCAAGAACTGCTTGTGCATGCTCTTCTCCCAGGTAGAAAACGCACAGAGTGTGTGTGTCTTCCGGTGTCAGAAACCTCTGACACGGGTCGGCACACTTTCTGAAGCACTGCCTCTTCTCTGTGCGTTTCATCTCAAGTTAAGTCTTATTACCAGGATCCGTAGAATTACGCTTCGACAGACAGTCCCTGAAGACGAAAAAGATATGTATGTGTTGGCACGGCGCCCTTATATATTTCCGGGTCGCATATTAATGACGTCATGGGCTGTCGCCGGTCAATAGGATTGATGTGATTCGATAGTAGCTTCAGACACCTGTCACGCTGGAGGCGTTCCCCCGTAGCGTCAAGCTGACGCAGCGCGAGTTCCCTTTCGAAAGGGAACTGTTGGCTTAGCTGTACTGCAAAATTAAGTCTTTAATATGAATGAATGAATGAATGAATGTCGCTCACTGCCGACGGTCCCAGTCTCCTCCGAAACCGACCAAAAAGGCTGAATGTTCTCTCTTAAGGTGCACTCGTGGCCGGAATGCCCAGTACAAATTGGCCTAAGCTTGATGTTGCATATTGTGAACCATGCTGGTTATTTGCAGACCGCAGTCACAAAAGCTACAACATGGCATGGACACAAGGAATAAGAACATGGAAGACCCTGTCAAATAAAATTTCCAAGCATGAGGGCGCAGGGCAGGTTCTAGACCGGATCATTAATGTCACTTTAGCTGGCATCAAACAACCTTGCATTTCGGGGACACTTCGAAGACACTGAAAATGTCAACAAAGGTAATTTTCTCTCCATCATTAACCTATTTGCCAAGTATGATCCATATTTGAGCTGCTCAGTAGCCCTGCTGGTTCCGTTCAGTATCTCAACCCAGAAATCCAAAATAAACTGATTTGTATACTCTGTCCAGAAAGAAATTATTAGTGAAATTAAGGCTGTGCCATTTTTCTCAGTGATCATGGATACGACTCAAAATGTATCTAAAGTGGATTAGATGAGTCAAATCTTTCGGTATGTAACCATAGAGAGAGATAGTCAGGGTGCTGCAATGGCTGTGAAAATCAACAAGTCTTTTCTGGGATTCCAGAAAATGCCTGTCTCATCCGCTGGCACAATAGCCAATGAAATTATGTTCAGTTGAGGAAAAAGGTCTCGATATTTCAAAATGCCGTGGCCAAGGATTTGATGGGGCTGCGAACATGAGTGGTATATATACGGGAGTTCAGGCAAAGATACAGGAGAGACAATCAAATGCAAATGAGTAAGGCTGAGCAATTTTATCGATTCTGTGATATAAATCAATATTTTTTTTCCCAAGAAAGTATCGATTTTTAAGCCGCGACTATTGATACATAAGTCCCATTCAAATCCCCGTGTTTACCCCGATTTGGTCAGCCATGCCGCTAGTATCGCTATAGAGCAAGTTACCCGTACTACTAACTTTACACAGATGCCGATGTCTACCTCTTCTTGTTTACGGAGTCAGAGCGAGGAGATTCAAGAAAATGGCGGCCAATATAAATCCAGCACCTTCATGCTTAAAAGCAGATGTGTGGGATCACTTTGAGTTTAAAAAGAAGAAGGAAAGCGACGACTTAGACTCAGGGGTCAACAACATGAGTCACCCGCAAGGACCACATGAGTTGCCCGCGGGTCTGTCCTAAAAATAGCTCCCCATAGCAGCTGCGTTCAGTCGCTTCCGTGTTAATTTAAGCGCAGGGCTCCAGACTGAAGCCGAATTTATACTAGTGTCTGTAAATAATAAACTGCAAAATACTATTTAAATATTACTCCTGCATGTTCTGCGTCTGTGTGGATGACGGGCGTCGCGTGTGCGCGCACTCGCTCTTGTAGTCTCTGCCGTGTGTAGTCTCTGCCGACACGAACGCATATACCGTCACTTCATGAGAATTTACCGTTTCATTTGAGAAAACTGGGTGCGTCTCAATCAGCTCCCTAGTTCAGTAGTCAGGGCACTGATCAGGACATAATTCAATGGGCTTACTCCCTGATCAGTGCCCTGACTGAACTAGAGAGCTGATTGAGACGCGCACCCACTGTCATAACATGAACACAGAAACTCAAACGCTGTGTCTCATTTCGAAAGGTTGCGTCCTCCAGAGGTCGCATTTGAAGGCTGCATGCGTCATCAAGGCTGTCTCATTTCAGAAAAGTAAGTACAGGAGTGTGCATGAGGTGTATCCTTCGCTGCTGCAGATAACCCACAATTCTTTGCGTCGCCATTACCAAACGTCATGTTTTTTAAATATTATTTTAGATAATGGCGCCGCCGGCAGATATACATGCAAGCGAAGATGTGGTGTTTAAACTTAAATAGTTTAAAGCTTGTTTTTGTTTTTTAAGCTGTATCACCTCAAATAGATAGTTGTGGTAACAGGATTACAAGCGTTTAGTGATTTTTAAACGTTTAGAACAGTACTTTGCTGTCAAGGCAAGAAACATTTCATAGTAATTTTCAAGTTATAAATAATTTTCATTCATAACTGGTGTGAGAGCGCAACGCCACTGTGAACGTGTTGGCATAGCAATGTGATACTTCCTGCCTGTGTGTCCTCCGAAGGACGTCTCATTTAATTCTGATTAAGGACCCTCCGTATACCGCATCCTTCACAGGATGTGTCCTCCAGAGGACACAGCCTTCAAAATTAAATGAAATGGGACACTGCTAATAGCTAATTGTATTCATGGTATTCAATTCACGGCAACCCGTCAAAATAAAAGTTTGGTTTAACGTGAAGAAATTGACTACAGATTGTAGCCTACAGTAAATTTAGCTACATCTCTATGTAATAATAATACGTCTCTACTAATAATAATAATTATGAAATAAATAATACTAATTATATAATTATACATTTTTAAGTTTCTTATTTTTCACTTGATCTTTCATTTATAAACAATGTTTACTTTTAAACAGCATACAGCCTTTACATGTTTATGTATTGTTTACTTATGATTATTAATCATATTATTAATCACTGATTTTTAAAAAAATAGTGGTATTGTACCGACTACTGGAACTACTACTATACTCTTTCAGGTGTAAAACAGTTTGGATAGTTGTTAATATGAGAATTATGATGTATTATTTAAGAGTTGTAAGTATTATATAACATGAGTAGCTCTCAGTGACTTTCATTTGTAAAAACTAGCTCTCAAATGAAAAAAGGTTGGAGACCCTTGACTTGCAAGCTGTGTGACACAAACGTGAAATACTCTGGAAATACCACCAAGTGTCAGTGGCAAGCTAAAAAAGCTGTCAAAGAAACTGTTCAGAACATGCCACTTGCTGCAATTTTTAAAACTCCATTGTTTATTTACTTTTCAAAGGCTTGTAAGCTACAGTTTGAACTGTTTCAATAAATGGAACAAATTTTCTCAACACATCTTTGATTCATTTTGTCCAGCATTTGCAAGCTGTAGACTCTGTCCAGTCAGAGACATATATTGTGTAGTTTATATTTTTAGTTTTCAGTTCAGTTAATTCAATCCAAGTAAATGAAACACTCAAAAGATGTCACCAAAATCACTCTGTCCCCATTAAATCTTTCAGAAAATGATGCAAGTTTATTGAATTATATTGAATCTTATCGTTGGCTGAATATCGTGATATATATCGTATCGTGAGCTGAATATCATGTATCGTATCGTGAGATTAGTGTATCGCTACAGCCCTACAAACGAGTGCAAACAACTCCAAGAATGCACTTGCTTCGCTGCCCAACGAGGCCACTCTCAAAGCCACGGCTACTGGTTATCACTTGCCCACCATGACACCGCCCCCACCGTCGTTTTGATTTGCATAGTAATAAAATAATTTTGTTCAGTTAGAGAATAGACACTATAATTAAAAACTGGACGTGTCTTTTCAATTAAGTGTGAGTGAGCCGAACGAAAGTCACAGCACAAACGCAGTAGGAGTCAGATTTCATTCATCACAAGAGCGAAGAGCTGAGGTAAGCGTGGCAGTCATTCACGACACATGTCCAGTCTGGTGAGTTTTCGGATCATGCCTATGGAAGCTTAACTTTCATAGGAATTCATTGAAAAGTTGAAGCACTCACTTTGCTCCGCACCGCTCCGCTCCGTTATGAATGCAGCATTTACATTCTGTGAGTGAGATCTTTCCCCTATGAGCGCCTTGAAAACATGCGGAACTAGCTCCTACTACTGGCTGTAGTCTTTAGCCTCTGGTTTCTACTGATACAAAGCTTAATGCCAATTGCTGAAGTAACCCTTTAAGTCAATAACAGAGCTGACAAAGTATTAAAACACCATGGAAAAATTTTATGTGTTTTTTGCGCACAGTATAAAGAGGTGGAATGTATTGGTTGAGATTACTGAAAAACCCACTCCAGGTGTCACGCTGAAAAAACTGTTAGCTACTAGGCATCGTGCAATGACGCCGTGTCTGCAATCAGATACAGAGATGTTGACGTGTTGAAGGCTCTGACCAAAATTTCACTTAAGACTTTGATTCACTTTGATTCACAACATATCCCGGACATATTGTAACCTTGTTGTGAACCTTCTGGGAGTGTTTTGTTGATCAATTCAATTCAATTCAAAACAGGGCAAATACATCAAAAATAATTAGCAAATATGACTAAAATGTCCAGGTGGAAACTGTCAAAACGGCAATCCCTCAGAAAAACATGTGCATCATTTTCAATGTCAACATAAGTGCCCAATATAAGAGATCGGAAAAAGCAATGTAATTGTGGAAGTGTGTAATTTGGAAGTTGTGGATATGGCCCATCAAGGGCCAACGACACTAAACACTGGTCTTTC
This sequence comes from Gobio gobio, assembly GCF_949357685.1. Taxonomy (NCBI): domain Eukaryota; kingdom Metazoa; phylum Chordata; class Actinopteri; order Cypriniformes; family Gobionidae; genus Gobio; species Gobio gobio. Next base: position 48,729,658 of record NC_137100.1, read on the forward strand.
TGCGGACGTTCAGGAGATCATTGCTAATGCGAGAGCCCCCTCCACAAGGAAGCTCTATTCCTCCAAGTGGAGGGTCTTTGAGTCGTGGTGCTCGACTCATGCAGTAGATCCAGTTAACTGCCCGGTTGGTTCGGTTCTGGAGTTCCTTTCATGCGAGGGGTTAGGCGCCTGAGACCAGCACACTCCCCTGGTATTCCCTCTTGGGACCTCTCCGTGGTCCTTGAAGGGCTAACTTTGGCTCCATTTGAGCCTTTGGAGTCAGCTCCTGAGCGAATTCTGACTTTCAAAGTTGCTCTTTTGTTAGCTCTGCCTTCTTTGAAACGAGTGGGCGATCTACAGGCTCTCTCTGTTAACGGGACCTGTATGGATTTTGCCCCTGGCCTAGTCAAGGTTACCTTAAGACCTTAAGACCTTAAGACACATGAAACACGTAAATGTAGCGTTTGTGTAAGTTACATAGAAAAACAATGGAATGGTTTTCTGTGTGAAAAGCCTCCAATATATCAGTCAACAACTGTGTTTGTGTGTGTGTGTGTGTGTGTGTGTGTGTGTGTGTGTGTGTGTGTGTGTGTGTGTGTGTGTGTGTGTGTGTGTGTGTGTGTTTGCGCTGTAATATTTTATAATATGTGGAGAATTTCCACATATTTCCTATAGTTAAAATTCACATTCACATAACGTTGGAATTCTGAACCTTTTTAGTGTTACACGTTAACAAGGGGTTACTATCCCAGATAGCAATGAGTCGGCGGACCACCGGCGGTGATCCGGCGGCTGTAGAAGCGTCAGAATTGCGTAATCGCAAACACGTTTGACGGCGCACCGCCGGCGGCAGCCGCTTTTTAAAAGCGGCAGCCGGCTTCCTACCGCCTTCGTTCCGCCGCCGTCCCGCAGGCAAACCGCCGTTCCGCCGCCTTTATACCAGAAGGCGGCCCGGCGGAGGCAAACGCTTTTTTCGAGCGATCTGCCTCCGCTTATTGTGTAATAAATAATATATATATATATTTATTTATTTATTATTCATATATTTGTAACATGCAGTTTATGATGGATAATAATTGAACAAACCAGATAAATTCCCATTTGGCATTTTTATTCCACATTTCAAAGTACAGTAACTGTCAATGATACAAGATAATAAATGAAATATAAATAACAGACAATAAATAAGCTTAAATAGGCCTATAAATAACAAAAACAAACATTTTTACTAAAGAACCTGCATGTTTCCAATTAAATTTTGGTTTAAAAAAAAAAACAGCCTTACAAGCAAATTATAACACTTACAATATTTGTTGATAACAAAGAGGTCACCTCTGGGATGAAAAGAATTACCATTAAACATTATATCAAATAATGAGGATATTTGGTACCAAAGAATGTGCAGGATACCAAATAAATCGAGGTATAACATCACATTTAACAAGCCATTTCTAACAATAGGATAAATGGTAATAATTTAGAGTAAAGCTCTGGAGAAGAATAGAACAGTAGTAGAACAGACCATTATAACAAGCCTGACTATGGGTTCTCTGGTTTTCCCCGACCTCCAGAATGAGGCAGCGCAAATTGGCTTATCTTCAGTGATTTCTTGTGCGCCTATATAAAGGACAAACAACCTCGCCATCCCATATCCATCCAAGGAGCTGCCTTCAAGGCAGGGTCACAGGGAATAAAAAAAAAAAGAGTAATTTCCACAGTGAACAGTGTGGATTGGGTGAGTGTAGCCTGAAACTTCTGGCTTCTTTAGGGGTCTTGATGTTACTGACTGCAGGATAAAGAAAGGGTTCCAGGTGTCAGTAGTCAGCCTAGGTGTAAGAGGTCGGCTGTGGGTCCCTCTCAGCTGTGCGGCGTCTTTTTCCACCTTCACGATCAGATGTTCCTTTCAGGTAACGCATAACGTTAACCTGGACCGCCTCATCAGTGGCATCCTGGGTTGCCGGGTTCTTCCGGATGGCTCCTGTAGAAAATACAGATCTGTCATTCCATTTGAATGGCTTAAGGCCACACACATCTACTTAAATATATATATATATATATATATATATTACTTTGAACAATGGTCTTCAGGAACATGTCTCTAAAACATGCTTTATCCCCTACACCAGTCCAGGTTGTATTAATGGAAAGGTGATTAGAGAAGATACTCTGAAGCATTCGCCACACGGTTGTTTTTAGGTCCCTCCCACATTTGATTGCCAAAAACCGAAGCTGAAAATACAAAAAAGTGTTACAAATTACATATCTCTGAAGCTTCTCATACATAAATATAAAAATGTGACAGGCTGTGGATTCAGACTGTAGAATATGCAGTGTACAATCTTAAATTTTACTTTTTAGATTACCCTACAGCATTATAAACAAAATCAGCACACTTACTGGAGCTCTTTATCCTGCCTCAAACTGTTGTCAAGCAACGCCAAATGGGTTGTCTAGGGGGAGTAACAGACCCCCTGGCAGGGATAACTCTCCAAAAGACACATTGGCACTGAAATGTTGCCGCATAGTGTCCATTTTGTTGTCCATGCTACGCACAACATCGCCAAACTCTCCAAGACGTCGCAGCATTAGTGTCTGATCTGCACCTACAGGGGTTCACAGAATAAAAGAATAAAGCAGTCAGTCCTGGTCCCTCAACTACTAAACTATGACATTTACAACTAGGTCTACTACATGTGCAGGTGGCCCCAGTGGGAATTAAACCAACAACCACAGGTGTTGTTTGCAAGTTGTACCTGATTGCCCAGTACGAGCAAACGTCATCAACATTGTTTCACTTGCTTCACCTGCTCTTGAAGTGAGCCGCTGCCATCCGAAGCTACAAAATGAAAGGCATTTGGTAATTTTGGACCTACATCACAGTCAAAGAAGTAAAATTTAAGAAAGAGTGCATGTTCTCACCTGCTCGTGCATTGCTTTCCCTCAGGGCTTGGTTCTCATTCTGGAAATCTACATAAAAAAAAAAATATATATATATATATATATATAAATAAAACAACAACTAAAGGCACAATTTTCCATACTGTTTAAGTTTCTTACAGCTGCAATTTCCTGTTTGTCCATCTCAACTCCTTTCAATATTCTTCTCCTTATAGCCCAGTAACTAGACATTGTGACTAACAATTTATTTACCTTGAAAGCCGAAACGATTGTCCAACAGTAGGTCTCTTGGATGAAGATAACCGATTGTGCTCTGGTCAAGGTATCTGCAAGAAAATGTGAACAAAACCGCATTGTTAACGTTATACAGAATATACAGTAGCTATGCTGTGGGGGGGAAAACTGGTCAGCCAAATGTGGAACAGTAAAATGTATTCATTCAGTGTAGTGATTCAAGTAAACTGCATTGTCCTCAAACATAAAAAGTACAGCAGTTCAGAGAAATAACTCATAAATCACCTTAAATGCTAGAAGAACAGTAGCAACACAGCACATGTTAGCTAACACTTGCTAAAACTGACCTAGCAGCATGCTTGTTCGGACTAACAAAATAATTTAAATAACCTATATACATCATTCTGTTTTGTTAGAAAACACCAAAAGTTAAACTTAAGTCTTTCTAGATGTAAAGCTATGGCTAATTTACCTACAGTAGCTAGATACATTTTAACATGTAGAACATGCTTGAACTCAGTGTGTAAAAAAGGCGAAACAGCACGTGTTAGCACTGTGTATTGTGCTCTAGACTAGCAGCGTGCATGTCGGCACAAACAAATTAAAACAACCTACCAGTATATACATCAAAAATGAACATAATATTGTGTTACACAAAAAGGAAACATGTACTTACTTAAACGCTCGTAGTCGAGGATATTTTCTGATCTCCTCTCTTCAAATACTAAAACCGTGTGATGAGTTGCCGGCCGCTGTTGGTAAATCTGTTTCATATGTTTTTCCGGTTTGTCTTCCGTCTTTTTTAGGTATACTGCCCCTCTCGGCCGGTGGAGGTACTTCTCTGTTTGGTTTGGTTTTATTTTTATTTAAATTAGTACATTTATAGACAAGTACAATACAAAAAGTACAATGAGAGAAAAATAAAAATAATAAAGCATTGTGGTACAGTTCCGAATATGTAGAACAAAGAATAACAACAAATGTAACAATGTATATAAAATAAATAAGAAAAATAAGAATTCTGAGATAGAAAATACTTTATATTAAGGCAGTCACATGAAATTGAAAAGCTTTCAGGTTTTCTGTTTTTGTAAGCTTTTTGTTTTGCGACCTCATGTTTGAAAGGGTTTCAAAGTATATTGTAAAAATCAGCTTTATAAAAGGTAATATTAGAGGGCTTCTTTTGAGTTATTCTTGTCTTATGAATGTAGAATTTTTCCTAAATAATTAATAATATATTTTTGTTTTTCAGAAAAATATGGGTTTTGAAAACAAAGTAAAATGTCATGAAGTTCTAATTTTTTGTCATGTCTATTTTAAAGTCAGTCCAAAAAGAAATAGAAAAAGGGCAATACAAAAATAAAAGTGTTCAATATCCTAAAATGAACTTTCAAACTTTCTTAACCCTCCTATTATGCTAAAAAAAAAAAAAAAAAAAGTATTACATCCATTATGGGTCAAATTGACCAACACTGTTTAAACACACTCAACATGCAAATAATCAAGTGAAAATTTAAATGTAATTTCCTAAACCTAACCTTATCATGGAATCAAGAGTCAAGAATCTGTTATAAACCCTAATGGCTTTGGAGCAAAAAAAACTAATATTTGATATAATTCACATATAGGCTATTATGATTTTATAATCGCTTCAAATGTGAGAACTAGTTAAAATGCTGTCAGTTCCACTCTATTTCCCAACAAGCCAAACATAGCCAACGTGGCTGGTCGAATTTGAGAGTAGAAATCCTTGTATTTCAAAGCGGCTTGCCGCCAGCCGGCCGCGGTGGAGGCAACCGCCAGAGAAAATGAAGCCGGCGACCCGCCGGCTAGTCGGCCGCAGCATCTCGCAAGAAATGGGAGTGACGTATTCGGCGGCAAACGTTTCATCACCGCCAGCGGGACGCACCTATAGCCGACAGCTTAGGGCCGGCGGCAAAAAGAAGCCGTGCCGATATTTTTTGCTATCTGGGATGATCCTGCAAATCTTTACCACTGAAGCCAGTCATTTTGTTAACTTTAATAGTCTGATAAATGTATCCAGAATGAACAATAATAATCATTGTATGAGTTTCCAGGTTCACATTTTAGTCCAGAGTTTTGTTCCAACAATTTTCACAGTAAGTAGTATTTCATTATGGAACATCATTCAATATAGTAAACAATCTGTTGACTGATTTAAGACAATAGTGGTTATGAAGCATTATATAATATGCTCAACGCTAGAACATTTATATTTGGTTATGGATGAATTTTTTTATCTTTACTACAGAGACATCCCTTCTTTTTGCTAGCTTTAATAGTGTGGTAAATGTATCCAGAATGAACAATAATAATCATTGTGTGCTTGCTTTCATTTGAGGTGTTCCTTGCACATGCGAGTGACAACAGACGGAGTTTCCAGGTTCACATTTTCAGTCCACTCCGAGAGTTTTGTTCCAACAATTTGCACAGTAAGTAGTATTTCATTATGGAGCATCATTCAATACAGTAAACAATCTAAAAACACATAACAAATGTTTTAACCATGCATGTAATACTAGCTTTTCGGAAATGTATGAAAGATTATTTTATAGAAGGTTCGAGTGGTGTGTGTATGAGAGGAAATGGAAACAAGCACAATATGGTGCGTGTCTACTGCCATGGAGCGAGCATATTCAGTTCTTTCCTATGCAAGTTGAGCATCTTCAGGTTCGCAAGAGTGAAGCTCCCCTAGTGTTAACTGGCACGGAGCAGGGGGAGCATTTTCAGTTAATTCTTATTAAAGTTGAGCATGAAGTTCAACTTTCATAGGAATGAACAGAAAATGCGTCACTCGCTTCATGCCAGTATTACCATTATGCTGCAGAACAAATATTGCCCAGCACTTGCCCTCCAACTTCAGGGAGAAATTGCTGTCTTTCCAGCGCTATGTTATAGGCCTAAGCGAAAAACAAAACATTCATGTTCTCAGATAGGTAATGTGGATCAAACCCCTGTTTGTCATGCCAAAATATCACTATACATAAAAAAGAAAATAAATCAGTCATTGTGAAATCTACTGGAAATGAGAACTACACGTGATTTTTATTTTTACCAGTATTTACCAAATGTACAATATAAAAATAAAAATGCGCAATGTGACAGTATTTTCAATTTGGTCCTAAAAAAGGGGTTTGTCTTATATTCAAAACAATGGGGTATAATTAAGGTAATTCATTTTTCTGCCAACTGTTTATGGATTGTAAATATTACAAAGTTGATCATTTTTTTCAGACAAGTGATGTCCATATAAAGAGAGAGGCTATCCTCAGAGCTCGATGTATCTACCTTGGGGAGGATGAGGCATGCCTGGTGAAGGAGTACATGGTGAGTGTTGGTATTTTTCTGAAAAACAGTGGGCAATTTAAATATGCTGGACAAACTGGTGATTCAGCTATCAAAAAAAGTTGTTGCTCATCTAGGTAATCAGGGCTTTTCGTGGCTCATAAATGGTTAAAAATTCAAGTTTTGTTTGCTCACCAAGGCTGCATTTATTTAATTATAAGTACAGGAAAAACATTAATATTGTGAAATATTATTAAAATTGAAATAACTCTTTTCCACTTGAATATGTTACAAAGTTGAATTTTTTTTTATCATTACTCCAGTCTTCAGTGTCACATGAACCTAAATAATTGTTTTTATTTATTTATTTTTATAAGGACTCCCACTTATCACAGGAATACCAAGGTACACTGGGAAGCATATCCCAGTGAGGGAATGCCAAGGATGCCTACCCGTGGGGAGGACTTAAGAGTACACATATGACCCGCTAAGGGCTGCATATGGGAAAACTCTAGGGTACCAGCCGAAGGTGGATTTTTAACCCTAGGGGTGGCGGGGACACGCCAAGGGAAGAAACCCGCTCACTGCGGAGACTTACGGTGAAATACACGTGTGGGGGTCGCTGGAGGGATCCATGCACACGGGGCACCTAGCCGGACATGAGGGTCTGGGCTCGAAAGGGCAGACTGAACTGATGTCGGCGTTGACAGTGCTGGAGGAGCTCAGGGCTCTCAGGGAGCTCACGTGAGGAGAATATCACACGTATCCAGTCCGTGGAGTGGAGTGGCGAGCAAGCGAAGACACCTGAGCCTGGCCCCTACCGGCCTCTCGGGGGGGCGAGTACATAGTCGGACACTGGCTCCACTCGGAGATTGTAGAATCTGGCGAATGTGTTAGGTGTCGCCCAGCCTGCAGCTCTGCAGATGTCTGCTAGCGAGGCGCCATGCGCTAGAGCCCAAGAGGAGGCCACACTCCGGGTGGAGTGTGCCCTCACACCAAGGGGACATGGTCGTCCTTGCTGCTGGTAAGCCAAAACAATGGTGTCCACTATCCAGTGAGACAGCCTTTGCTTTGAGAGAGCACTTCCCTTCCGCTCTCCACCATAACAGACAAAGAGCTGGTCTGAGGTCCTGAAACACTGCGTCATGTCTACGTAGGCGCGGAGAGCACGTACTGGACAGAGCAATGCCAAGGCTGGGTCTGCCTCCTCCAAAGGCAGAGCTTGCAGGTTCACCACCTGGTCCTTAAATGGAGTGGTGGGAACCTTGGGCACCTATCCAGGCCGGGGTCTCAGGATCACGTGAGAGTTAGCCGGCCCGAACTCCAGGCACGCTTCGTCAACCGAAAATGCCTGCAGGTCCCCGACCCTCTTAACTGAGGCCAATGCGGTCAGCAGAGCCGTCTTCATAGACAGGAACTTAATATCAACCGACCGCAAAGGCTCAAAGGGAGGCCTCTGCAGAGCACTTAAAACTACTGCGAGGTCCCAAGAGGGTACGAGAGGAGAGCGAGGAGGATTCAGTCTCCTCGCTCCCCTCAGGAACCTGATGACCAGGTCGTGCTGACTTACCTTTTTGTTCTCCAAGAGATCGTGGTGGGCAGATATTGCGGCCACATATACTTTGAGGGTGGAGGGAGACAGCCTTCGCTCCAACCCCTCTTGGAGAAACTCAAGCACGGACCCGATCGGGCATTTCCAGGGGTCTTCTTGGCAGGAAGAGCACCAGGTGACGAAGAGGTTCCACTTCAACGCATAGGCATGCCTAGTGGACTCTGCCCTAGCGGAAGTGATGGTGGCGACCACCGTAGGTGGCAGGCCACTCAAACCTGCCGCGTCCCGTCCAGGAGCCACACGTGGAGGTTCCACAGGTCGGGACGCGGGTGCCATAAGGTGCCCCGTCTCTGAGTAAGGAGGTCCGGTCTCAGAGGAATAGGCCAGGGAGGGGCTGTCGCAAGGAGTATGAGTTCGGGGAACCAGGTCCGGCCGTGCCAGTATTGGGCGACCAAAAGGACCTGCTCCTTGTCCTCCCTGATCTTGCACTGGAGCTGTGCGAGTAGGCTCACTGGGGGGAACGCATATTTGCGTAGGCCCCGCGGCCAGCTGTGCGCCAGTGCATCCGTGCCGAGCGTGCCCTCGGTCAGGGAATAGAACAGGCTGCAGTGGGAAGAGTCGTGGGAGGCAAACAGATCTACCTGTGCGTTGCCGAACTGTTCCCAAATCAGCTGGACCGTCTGGGGATGGAGTCTCCATCGGGAGAGGCTGAAACCGCGAGAGCTCGTCGGCTGCGTGGTTCAGGACCCCCGGAAAATGGACAGCACGAAGGGACCTCAGGCGCTTCTGACTCCATAAAACGAGATGGCGGGCGAGTTGAGACATACGGCGGGAGCGTAGACCGCCCTGGTGGTTGATGTACGCTACTACGGCCGTGTTGTCTGTCCGGACAAGCACATGTTGACCCTTCAGCAACGCTCGGAAGCGGTGCAGGGCGAACCGTACTGCCAGCAACTCGAGGCAATTGACATGCAGGAGGCGCTGGGGTCCTGTCCAGGAGCCCGCGGCTGCTTGTCCATTGCACATGGCACCCCAGCCCGTGGCAGAGGCATCCGTCGATACGACAACATGCCTGGAAACTCGTTCTAAGGGCACACCGGCCCGTAGAAAACTGAGGTTCGACCACGGGGTGAGCGTCTGTAAGCAGGCCCGAGTCACTTGGATCCGGAGCGTGCCAGACTGCCATGCCCATCTCGGGACTCGATCGCGAAGCCAGTGCTGATCGGTCTCATATGAAGCAATCCGAGCGGCGTTACCGCGGCTGCAGATGCCATATGCCCCAGGAGCCTCTGAAATAGTTTCAGTGGGACCGCACTCTTGCTCTCGATTTGACGGAGGCAAGTCAGCAGAGACTGCGCGCGCTCGCTCATAAGCTGCGCGCACATGACGACCGAGTCGATCTCCATACCGAGAAAAGAGATCCTCTGCACGGGGCAAAGTTTGCTCTTTTCCCAGTTGACCCGAAGGCCCAGACGGGCTAAGTGGGGGAGAACCAGATCTCTGTGTCCGCAAACCTGCTTTCGAGAGTGGCCCAGTATGAGCCAGTCGTCGAGGTAGTTCAGGATGCGGACCCCGTGCTGCCGAAGGGGCGCAAGGGCTGCCTCGGCAATCTTCGTGAAGACGCGAGGGGACAGAGATAGCCCGAATGGGAGGACCGCGTACTGATATGCCCGCCCCTCGAAAGCAAACCGTAGGAACGGTCTGTGTCGAGGAAGGATGGAGACATGGAAGTAGGCGTCCTTCAGGTCGATCGCTGCAAACCAATCGTGTGGATGAACGCATTCGAAAAGGCGTTTCGCAGTCAACATCTTGAACAGAAGCCGGTGAAGGGATCGGTTCAAGATGCGAAGGTCCAGGATTGGTCGTAACCCACCGGTTTTCTTGGGTACAATGAAGTAGGGGCTGTAGAACCCCGACTTCATTTCGGCCGGAGGGACAGGCTCGATCGCACCCTTCGCCAGCAGGGTGGCAATCTCCGCACGCATGACGGGGGCATGGGCCCCGGTCACGGTATAGCGGACTCCCCTGTAACGGGGAGGAGCCTGCGCGAACTGAATCGCGTAGCCGAGCCTGACGGTCCGCGCAACCCAGAGGGACAGCCCCGGAAGCTGAAGCCATGCTTCCAGAGACTGCACCAACGGGGTCATACGGACGGCAGACGTACCCAGGGTGGGGCAGCGAGGCAGCGTTACCGGCCCGGACAGGGGAGGCTGTTGGGCGTCCCGGGGTCGGGGCACGGTTAACGGCTGCGCCCTGACAGAGGAGACCAGGGAAGGACGCACATTCCACTGGGGTCTGCTCTGCCAGGGGGCTGGCGACAGAGAGGGATGCGAGTGGCGAGACCCGAGGGTGGCGCGCACTGTCATCACCGGTCTCTGGGTGCTCAGGGATGGGGGTGTCAGTTCTTTCTTTAACCACATTAGGGTGCTGCTGACCCGGGGGCCGGGGGCCGGCGGCACGCAACTCATTGCTGAGTCCTGGGTCAGCCCCCCCCTCGTGCATATCACACAGCAACTTGGCTTGGTAAGCCTGAAGAGTTGCCATGGTATGCAAAGAAGCAGCGGCCTGCCCCGAAGCTCAATAGGACTTCGCCACCAGGGATGACGAAAACCTACAGGCCTTGGAGGGGTGCTTTGGGTCACCGCGCCAGGTCGAAGCGCTCTGCGGACACAGTTGCATCGCAACAGAGCGTTCGACTGGGGGGACCCCAGTGTACCCACGAGCCGCGGCTCCATCGAGGGAGGTGAAGGCGGAAGAGTTCGCCAAACGTTCGCGGGAAGACAACAGGGACTTCCAGGAACGCGCGATCTCTTCATGCACCTCGGGGAAGAAAGGAATTGGAGGAACGGTCGGATGGGTGTCCGAGCGCGCTGCCCCCAAAAACCAATCATCCAATCGCGAACGCTCAGGCTGAGGCGGAGGGTTCCACTCCAACCCAAGCGCTGCGGCGGCCCGAGACAGCATGGCTGTCAATTCTGGGTCCGACTCGGGCAATGCTGGCGCACCCGAAGGTGGCAGCACAGCCGAATCATCATCCTCAGATGACTCCAGCCCACCTTGTGATGCGGCGATAGACATCTCTTCGTCCTCCGCCGCGCCAAACGCCACAGTCGGGACGGCAGGAGCCGGCCCCGATGTACACGCCTGAACACGGGCCGGGTCAGGTGCATGAGAGGGGGGTGTGGGCCGAGGCATGAGCGTCGGAGCTTTGTTCCACACCGTCACCCTCAGATCACCCTGGCCACCAGCCAAAGTGCCGCCTCCAGGGGAGACCGCAGATTGGGGGGTGACAGAGGGGACTCTCGCTCCGGCATCCGCACGGAGTTCACGGAGTCTTGATCGAAGCACCGAGATGGCCATGTTCCCGCAGAGAGAACATGAGTCATCCACGAGTGCTGCCTGAGCGTGCTGAAAGCCCAAACACATCACGCAGCGTTCGTGCCAGTCGAAAGGCAGAAGAGATCTACCGCACCCAGAAGTGCACGGGCGAAACATCCTGAAAAGGACGTGCCACGTGCAAGCTCTTTTATGAGAGGAAACTTTGCAGTCGATGCCGAAGCGCCCAGGGAAACACACACCAGCTGTCAAACGGACCACTGCGCAGATCAGCAGGCAGGAAGTATGCGATCACTGGAACGCGCCGTCACACCAACACCGACTGGAAAGACAGAGTCTCAGAAGGCTGTAGGAGTGAAAAGGTAGGGTACTCTTGGCTCCGAAAGCAGAAACATAATGCGATATTGCCACGTACTTCCTTATATACTCACGCGGTGAGGCGGAGTTACGTATGCAAATTCCGCATGCCCCATGGCATTGGCACGCCATTGGGCGTTTTCTCTAAGCTCGAAGATGATAGGCTTCTAAGCGAAACCCCCATTCGTTAGTCACTAACGTTACGTCGTAGTGACTGAACGAAAGGGAACAGCATTTATCTAAAATGCAAAGCTTTTGTAACAATACACTACTATTTAAAAGTTTGGGGTCAGTAAGAATTTTATTTTAATTAGAAATTAATACTTGTATTCAGCTAGGATGCACACATCAAGTATTTTTTGAGCATCAAATCATCATATTAGAATGATATCCGAAGGGTCATGTGACACTGAAGACTGGAGTAATGATGATAAATTCAGCTTTGATCACAGGAATAAATTACATTTTAAAATATTTTAAAATTGAAAAGAGTTATTTTAAATTGTAATATTTCACAATATTACTGTTTTTACTGTAGTTTTAATTCAATAAATGCAGCCTTGGTGAGCAGACGAAACTTCTTTTAAAGGGATAGTTCACCCAAAAATGAAAATTCTGACATCATTTGCTCACCCTCAAGTTGTTTCAAACCTGTATGAGTTTCTTTGTTCTGCTGAACACAAAAGAAGATATTTTGATGAATGTTTGTAATCAAACAGAGAGAGAGCAACCATTCACTACCATAGTATTTATTTCCCCTACTAGTGAATGGTTGCTCTCTCTGTATGACATCTGAATAATGTCCTGCAGAAAAATTTTCCATTTTTATTTTTTAGAGTGTGGAAATTTAGTCAAAACCAGCTAAACTTGAAAATAGCTGACAAGGCCTCTGTCTTTGTTTACAATGCTGTCATACTTTTGTACATGGCGCACCCTAATTGTGCACAAATGAAGCTTTTCCTGGTTGATTTGCATGCTGGGTGTGAGGAGGGATGTAGGGGAGGGGGAACCTGCTTTTGCGGTCTCGCAGAATTAGAATGTGCAGTTCTCGGGCAGACATGTACACAAGTAATTGAGAACAAATACTTTAAAAGAAGTGATGCAATGGGCCAAATTTAAATTAAAACTAAAATATAAAATAAAATAAACAAAAAATGTCTTGCATTAAAGGTCTTGCTCTTGTATCTAACCTTATTTTTCAATTTTTTTAACATTTTTATGTATTGGATAAATTAGAATAAAATAGACATCATTTATGAAATAATTTATATTATTGTATGAGCAGCAGACTCAATTAAATTCATATTGCTTTATTGGCATGACAAGTTTAACATGGAAGTGTTGGGTAAAGTAGTTATTACCAGAGCTTCTTAGTGATTTTAGTCCTGTCCGAATGTGCCATCTCAGTAATCATTACGGACAATGTCAGTAAAGATTATGGCGACCTTTACCTTCTGTAAAAAGGTCTGGAAAAATTACCCCAGGTAAAACTAATCCTGGGCAAATAGACCCGCTGTAAATATGTACGTAAATATTCTTTCATTTCGTGTTTAAAAGTAGTCTTTCAAGTATGGAGGTGCTTGAAAAAGCTTTCAGTTGTGTTCTAAGCGGTGGGACAAGTTTGTGGCAAACCTCAAGTGATTTCTGCTTATCATTCAGATAAAAAAAAAAGGTTGAAAGCACTTGTCAGAGGCACAGAACTTCTTTTAGCTTTAGGTAAGTACCTATTACCAACAGAATTCAATCAGAATTTAATACATTTAATTAATAAATCATTAGACCAGACCTAACTTCTATATATAGGATATAGGTCATATATAGAGTAAATACGTTTGAGCACATGATATCAGGAAGCAACTTAATACGCACATAATGACAGGTAGGTGACGGTGGTGCATAAATCGAGTTACCCCTCCCTTCTGCAAGTTTTACTGAGATTTCCTATCCCATGTGAATTGACAATTAATATCACAGACGTCCTGTGGTAAAATTGCATTACTCCATCTGCCCTTGTATGAAATTAATCCCATCCGAATAGGGCTTTAGGTACATATTGGCAAAGCAGACTCTCTCTCTCTCGTTCTTTCTCGCTCTGTCTCTCTCTCTCACACACACACAGATACATACACACACAATCTCTGCATGACAAACTACCTAAAATGATGCCTTCGGTGGTGGGCAAAGTTATTTTATTGGCATGACGTTTGGAATATAGTATAGTATAGTATAGTATAGTATAGTATAGTATAGTATAGTATAGTATAGTATAGTATAGTATAGTATAGTATAGTATAGTATAGTATAGTATAGTATAGTATAGTATAGTATAGTATCTCTCTCTCTCTCTCTCTCTCTCTCTCTCTCTCTCTCATCCCTCACATTCACACGTAGGCTACAGCATGCATTCTTTCTATTCTGAATAACTGGATAGAAACGACCAGAAACAACCAGAAACCAGAAAGTGCCACTTTTGAGTGGCCGGTGGCTTGAGTGCTTATGTTGATACCTTATTTACAGCAGCGTCGTCTTTTATTTTTAATGGGAATGAAATCAAGGCTGTAAGGGATAGACTGTAGACATATCTTTTCAGTGGGTTGTACTGTTATTTAATGCATTTTTGGATTGTTCTGCTTACGAAAGATTATGAGAGACTTTTCAAGAAATTTCAGTTGACAAAAAACTCTAGACAGCATGAGCTCTGGAAAATCATAGGTGATCTGGGAGCTTTATACAGCTTTTTACAGCGGATGCCATTGAAAAGACGTTTTTATTTTTTATTCATTAAATAAATAAACACGTAGGCCTACATTTAGCTAACATATGCATGTGTGCATTATAATATCTGTGATTACATTCACTTTCAATAATTTAGATTTTCAAACAACTTTGACAACGATCCCTTACGGAATCATCGCACTTTATGCCTAGTTGACACTGCATGATTTTAAACGTAGGTAGATCACTGTGCTGTTTAGACTACATGACTTGCTATCCGTAATCTGAAGCCTTGAAGTCGTTTTGGTCTTGACACTACGTGACACTATGTAAATGATCCGCAACAGGTGGGTCACACACTACATGAGCAGACAACAACTCTGTCACCCAACTACTCTATCCGGTCCCCAAACCATGTTGTGCCATGAAAACACGCGAGAAGTGGAACGGGAAATGACGCGAAACAACGCGTGAAACAGGATTTGTTTATTTGAAAATGGATGTTGGGAAGTAGCTGTCTACTCGTGTTGTGGTTTGGCAATGTGTACATAACTTGCTCTCTCATTGGCTGTTGCTCGTCGCGACACTTGACACCACAGGATGTAATACTGCATCTGTACAATAATAAAGTTCAACATAAGCCTATACTATCAATGTTTTATTTGGATAAACATGACACAATATAAGACCACGAATACATGAAAAGATTTGCGAGCATTAGTGGAACTGATTGTGTCCGAATAAACACGAAACACACGTTGTATCATGACAATGCTCATTGGCATGCGTTGAATCCGGCCAATCGTGGAACAAACGTGGCTCTGAAGAAGCTGTGCAAAATCGCTCTTGAATTGCTCTCGTGGTACTTTGATGTTTTTCTGAAACCAGCATGCACTGCTTCAAGTCAGCCGCCGATCGGTCTGCGTAGAGCTGCATGAAGTCAAGCATGCCAAATATGTTCCCATTCAGTCACCTTCAAGTGGTAACTAAACGAGCCAATGGACATTGGCCAATGATATTTGCATGCCGAGCCACTCCTAATAGGTTATACAGGTATAAATACGGCCGGCACACACTTCTCTTTCATATTTAGCTTCGGAGTCGAGCAGTTGTGACAGCGATCACTCATTCCATTCTTCTTTCGACCATGGGCGTCAGAACCATTGTATGTGGGAGGGATAAGACCCACCCACTTTTTAAGACCAATGATATTGGACCCACTCACTTTTATCGTCTCTAAATGAGCACATCTGTTTACCAACCCCTAACTGATAAACACTTATTAATCACGTTAGATGCTTTATTTCACTTTTCTAATATTTTCTTCATTCTTGCCTTTCCGATCTTATATGTGATGGGAAAAGGGAGTAGAGCGAGTTTGGCAAAAGGCGGTTTTGAACCCTGGGTCGATTTGCATTAAAACTTAATGCCATGCATCTTACCCCTACACAATTGTTGCTGCAAATTATTCTGTGTTTTCCGTAATTTTGTCTGCCCCAACCAGACTTTTAGTAAACAAGCCAATATATTTGTACTTAATGTAAACGGCATCACTCCAGTATATTTTTTCTTTGAGAAGACCCACCCCAATATTTTTTACTTCCGATGCCAATTCTTCGACTAAAATGGATTTATGTGGCAGAAAACAGACAATTTAATTGCTTGGAGAGCATTTTCTGTAGATAGCTTAGTAAAATAATGCTGTCTGCAAGATTAAGTAATCTCAGACAATTTAATGTTAAAAGTTCCATCTTCTCAAGGGTGGCTGCACAATCTCTGATGACAACACAGCTGTTCCACGATTGGTTGGATTCACTGCATGACAACGATCACTTGTGTTTCGTGTTTATTCTGACACCTCCCAGCAAACATTATGACGTTTAATGACCGTTGAAAAGACGTCCCTCTGACACGTCCCGTCATGGTTGAAAAATAGTTCCAAAATGAAAGTTGAACGGACATCTTCGACATCATCTGGCCGTGAATACCATGTCTTTTCTGCGCGTCCCTGGACGTCTAATTGCGTCGTCTTCTGGACGTTTAAATGTGTCTTCTTCTGGATGTTTAAATGTGTTGCTGCATAATTTAAGTGTGTATATATAAGCCTGCATATAAAATAATCACACACCCATTGTGTAACATCATGAAATGCAATCAATTATGTCTTGGTTTACACATTTTCACAGGTTCTAAAAAGGTTCAAAATCGGTCCAGTCAGACCTGAACGTCCATGAAACGTTTTAATCACGTGTACATCACAAACAAGAACACATTTGTGGACATAAGCAAAAATAAGCATGTTCTGATTTAGAAAAACATTTTATTGTTTTTGAACAGCCACAGATTTTCTTCTTTCATTAATGTTTAACATCCATTAACCAAACTAAAATAACAATGACAAAATACTGAATTATCATTATATAAAGGGATAGTTCACCCAAAAATTAAAATTAATTTACTCACCCTCACGTTTCAAACCTATGAATTCCACATTTCTATGTTCTGCTGAACACAAAGATGTTTTAAAAAAAATGTGTAACCAAGCAGATCTCGCCTCCCATTAACTACCATTGTAGGGAAAAATTATTATGGTAGTTAATGGGAGGTGAGAACTACTTGGTTACAAACATTCTTCTAGGGTCTTTTCTGACCCCAAGGGACGTTTGCTCAAATAAAAAAAAAAATGTTCCCTTTGTCCAAATGGCATGAGACTTTGTACGGTTGTCAACACTCTCTAAATCTATAAATAATTGGATTGATATCTGTTTTTATGTTCGTGTGACAAAAAAGTCACACTCAGGCCGCTTAGAAAATGGACAAAATTCATCCTCAAAAACAACACAGAACACGCATACAGAAATGAAGTGGCACACTTCCAACAATGCATAAAACATCCACAATGCAAAATGATCATGCTCAAACACACACATACAGGAATATTTGTTCAATGTGCTATTGCTGTTCAGTTCATAGCATTTTGATGTTCATGTTGTGTATTTTTTACTCAATATGTAATATAACTGTTAATTTTTGTTCTGTTGCAGTTAGTAACTGAATTGTACATTCAATTTGTAGAATTATAAGAAAATCAGATGTTTGAAATAAAATGAAAAATTCTAAAGACTCTGGTTTTATTCTAATCATAATGTAACATTGAAAAAAAAAATCAGTACAAAAAAAATACTAAACTTTGACAAAATTAATTAATTTTAATTGTTATAATTGTGATTTCATAACATTTAGATATGAATCCAACTGAAAAATACTTGTGAAAAATGTCTTTCAGTCAGTCAAATAGCACATAGCAAATAGTGGAGCTTTGCAGCCATTTACTGGTAAAAGTCTTTTTTTTATTATTATTATTATTATTATTATTATTATTATAAAACTGTATTTTCCAAAGGATAGGCAAAAATCTTACACTAAACAACGTCAAAATATCCATGTTATCCCCACGAATGAAAGTTCGAAATTTGGGTCTTTTATAAAGTGAATTTTACATAAACTGATTTTGTGTTTTAATTTATTTATATAGATTTAACAATTATTATAAATTCTACAAAAACTGCACAGATGTTGAGTAAAAACATTAATAAACAGAGTAAAATTACAATTTTGTTAAAAAAATTAAATTTTGTTGCCTGGGGTCTGTGGAGACCCCAAAGACCATGAGGGTAATTCCCAAATGAAGAGAGTTAAACAAGGGTTAAACATCTTTATGTTCAGCAGAACATAGAAAGGTATACAGGTTTGAAACACGAGGGTGAGTAAATGACGACAATTTTCTTTTTTGGGAGAACTATCCCTTAAACACATTAAAGTAGTTATTTTGTTTGTAATTTTTTGTAACCATCACCAACAGCTCTTCCTGGAGAGGGATTCAGGTGTTCTGCCATTGCTGCATCAATCTCAATCAGAGTCCACCTATTCACAGCATCTGAGGGAAGAGAATACATTTATTTTTAAAATAACAGGAAAAATTTGAGGTAAATGACATGCACTTATTTTCAAAATATATTGAAAAAATGATCTCACAGTTCAATTAAAAAAAAAACACACATGGAACAAGATGAATGAATCATGAGTTAAACATTTTATTTTACTCTATAAAAGATGTTCTGCTCTAATTGGGTGTTAGTGGGGGATGGAAGCATTACTTTCTGAAAGAAACTCTCAAAAGGCTACATTAATAGGTTACAGTAATAATGTACTGTATAATTAAACGTGTTTAAGTTGAAAGTAACTTTTAGCCTACTAGCTAATTCTAGCCAAAACTCTAATTCTCTGTTGACAACGTGGGCATCATTTATTTCGGTTCCTTCATGTTAAACAAGTAAAACTCAAGTAAATTTATCAAATACTACAAAATGTACTTACCCAACAGTAGATTTTTAATAATATATCAAACTCTCTCCTCAAGTCCTCTTCTCCTCAAGTCCTCTTCTCCTCAAGTCCTCTTCTCCTCATGGTTGTAGAAAGGAACGGGAGAACGCATGAACGCTATCTCGCGAGATAATCTATTATATCGCGGGATTTTGAAATATCGCTAGATTTATTAATATCTTTTGTTACTACATCTTGGCAGCACAGTTCAAGTCAGACTTAATGGTGATAGGATATATTACGGTTTTACATATGTATATGCATACATTCCATAAAAATAATAACAACAAATACATAAAACGGGTTGAAATAATGACTCAAATGCAGTGGGTTCACATTCACAATCACTTAACCACACAGCACTTTGTGATTTTAAATATATTTTAGCCTATATTAAAAATAAATTAAATATAGGCTAAATCTTGTATTTCATAAAGGTTTTTTTTTTTTTTATTGGTCTTGACTAGACGTGTATGGGACATCAGTGGACGTCTATTCACAACCTCTTAAAACTTGGGGCACTTAAATTAATTATTGCAGTATTAACCATGCAGGGTGTAAGCAGCTTCTGCATATTTCACAATGATTTCACAATGATTTCATAGAGGGTCATGATGGACTATAAATGCACGTGTAAAAGACGTCACCATAGTGACCCCCTCTCACAACGAATTCACAACAGGGCATATATTGAACTACACGTAGCTAAAAGTCAAAGTAACTATTTTACATGCAACCGGAGAGAACTGTAGACATGTACAAATGTATCTGAGTGCATTTTTAATGTTCGTTCGTTTTTAACTTTTACCGATTTATGCCGTCCTACGCGACTATTTTTGGCCAGGGACACGACGTTGCCGTCGGACCAATGTTTGCTGGGCTTCTGTTACACTAATGCTCTCAAATCTGTATTTTTATAACAGTTGTTGGGGTAACAGTTTAGGACCCAGGTGAAAAATGAAGACCAAGAGTCAGGAGTGTAATTAATAAAAGAAAAATTTACTGAAGAATAGTTTGCAGTTTCATCAGCAGAAGCCAGCTTCAAGTCTCAAGGAGTATGTAGGCTGCACTCCCTCTGCAGCCTACCCGCCTCTGCCTATCGTACATACAATTTCTGAACAGTTACACTCTTTTCAAGGTCTAGCCACATCATTACTGCAAGTTGAATGATTCTGATTGGCTCAGAGAAATTTTTACACACTGTCAGTTAATCAGATTCACGTGAAGAGATATCACTTGTTGACGCTTTCACCCCGGAATTAGGCACGTAATGACCTTCCAGATTCTGGAGCAGGCGCCAGTTTGTCCAGAACAACAAGCCCCTCATCTTCTAGGATGCCCGTAATCCACCTCCAATACTGATCTTTAACACAGAATACTGCGCACATACACAGATAAACAGTCTCTCCAAGGTTGGTTGGTTGAGCTCTGGTCCAAACCAGAGAAAGTTTTCCAAAACATACAGATAACATGTGCTTTTCTCTCAGTGAGAGGTACAGACATCAGTACAGGCAATATTCATCTTGATTCTTTAGGGTTTCAGTAAAAGGAAATATAAAATTAAATTAAATTAAATAAAATGAAAGACAAATCCATATGTCATCTCTGGAAGCTGGGCTAAATGAGCAATCACAGTCACCACTCAGAGACCAAATACAAACTTTAGAAAATATAAAGGAAGAAACAATCATTGGTCCTCTTGATTTAAGCAAAATCATAACTGGAAAGAATCATTAAAATCATAATAATTATATAGGAGGATGAATATTGATTGAGGCTTTGATTATGAATTTAAGTAGGATATACATAATTATATTGAAGCGGCAGTAGATTCCAGAATCTTTCACAGTAAAAGCTCTTTTCATGTAGTCGCAATGTTATATTGTGTCATGTTTATCAAAATAAAACTGATAAAAGACAGACCCCACTTCAATGGTATTTAAATTGTATAGGCTTATGTTGAACTTTATTCTTGTACAAACAGACGCTTTATTAAGCAGTAAAAAAGTATTGAATGAAAACGCCTGAAATGTCTGTGTATTTGACAAATATTGCATTTAATTCACTTAATCTGTGATAAAGTAGGCAAACACAGCGCGAGCGTCACTTCAGGAAGCAGACATTGTCAGACTTGACGGCTCTGTTTTTTCAGCTCACTTCCATTTCAAAAATCTCCTAAATGTTGTTGGAAGTTGGAACTTTAATCAGGAAATTCTTAATATTACTAAAGCAAGATGCACTTAAGTATAGAAAAAAATTATGGTTTATTCAAACACTTTAATAACTTTTTTAATTAATGCATCTAATTACAGTCAATAACAATACAAATCAAGCACAAATAAAACAAAACCAATATGCAAAACAAAGGAATAGAGAAATAAATGCATTCTGTATATGTGACCCTAGACCACAAAACCTTATATAAGTTATAAGGATCAATTTTTTAAATAAACTTTCAATTGATGTATGGTTTGTTAGGATAGGACAAGGATAGGCCGAGAAGTTGCCCAAATGAAGTCCTTAGCAATGTATATTACTACCACTATTAATACATTTTTGATATATTTACGGTAGGAAATTTACAAAATATTTTCATGGAACATGATCTTTACTTAATATCCTAATGATTTTTGGCATGAAAGAAAAATCGATAATTTTGACCCATACAATGTATTGTTGCCTATTGCCACAAATATACCCGTGTGACAATGTTTTTGTGGTCCAGAGTCACATATGATGCATGTGTCAATTTTATGTGTTTTTTTTTCTATCTCTAATGAGAAAGCAACTATCAGACTACTACTGAGAAATTCACATACAAAACCAGAATGGGTGTTTCTTAATCATCAAGTGTTTTTCTAACCTCTCCAAGCGCCGAAATGCCCATCGTACTTTGAAAACGCCTCACTGATTGGGTAACACCCACTAGCATTCCACAAAGATATGCTTTCATGATATACAAACTCATCATTGTATCAATGTCACTTTGCTATCTGTATTTAGTTTTGATCACAGTCAGATTATCTGAGAACTGTAAATTTTTTAAATATGGACACTGCCACAGTCACCTCTGATAACAGAGCACTCTATATTGTAATGTGGACATTTTCTGTAAAGCTACTTTGAAACTATATGTATTGTGAACAGTGCTACAAATTAATGTGAATAGAACTGACAGTATCTGAATTGTACAAATCTTTAAAAAAAAAAGGTTTTATGACTAAATCATCAACGGACATTAAAGAACCTTCCTCAAACAGGACACGAATGCATATCCAGAGTGTGCCAGAGTTTAAATCAGGAGTGGCTTCTCGTATGCATTACCTGGTTTTTAATTTCCTGTGTAACAGGTTTGGTTCTTTGTTCTCTTCCTCCTTTCAGGTATGTTATTTCTATCTGTTAGGCTATTTTTTGACTCCTTTTTCTTCCCATTGTGGATATTTGAGCTGAGGTTGGTTTCGCGATAATTCAGTAGCTACAACATTTACAACATTTATTTTCAAGAGTTCAAAATCTATTATGACTATTCATGAGTTTCACAGTATATATGTTAACATAGTAAAAGAGAGTTCTAATAGTCTTGTCCCTGAAGACTTTGGGGCTTATGTTCTCGTCGACTACTGGCTTTGAGATTTGTCAGACAAAGTTTGCTATTTGAGCATCATTTACTTCTCTTTTTGCCCCACCCTGGTGTGTCTATTTGACTCTGAAATCACCATGGTAACACACTCCTCCTTCTCTGATCTAAATCTCTCTTCCTCTTACTCAACCTCCATTTTAGTCTATAACTTCATGTCATTGTGGACACCAGGAATAATGGCACACCATAAGAATCTTGTTTTCATGACTCTTGTAGTCTTTGGGATGGTATTGAGTGGGTATGTAGTGACTCTTTATCACTATTTGTTGGTATGCCTTTGTATTGGTTTGTGAATTGATGTGATAATACTGCAGTATTGATGCAAACTCTTAATTAAGTGTCTAGGAGCCCTTGAGTCATTTTTCAGAAGTTGGTAACTTTACCAATGCTAGACATGATAGTATGTATAGTATGGTAGTATGTAGGCTATATGTTCATGGGTTTTTTTTTTTTCATAGAGAACAAAATAAGAAATGCATAACAAATACAAATGTGATGCCCTTGAAAATACAAATTTAAAATGTTTGATTAAACACAAATACACTATTATCATTTATTTGTAGATTATACATGTTCGTATGATCTTAAATGTGTATATATATAAAGTTTAAAATTTGTTTTGAATTTTGTGTGTTGAAACATCATGGAAGTCTTCAAAACATTTTCATTTAGCCTTACAACAAAAATGGTGAATGTATGCCTTTATACTGGATCAGGAGTTTGTGTAATAGCTTAGATAACATGTTTGCATATAGAAATCTCCAGTTTTTGCCATATCCAAATGGAAACTTTTAGGTTTGCCGATCCATGTAACTTGCTTAGCTGGTTCAACCAATTCAGTTCTAGACCGTTCTTTGTCAGTTTCTTTCACATGATACAAATAGTGTAAATAAATACAATGCCCATCACTACTATTGGCACCCTTGGAAAATATGAGCAAAGGCGGCTGTAATAATAAATCTGAATTGTTTATCCTTTTGATCTTCCATTAAAAAAAAAATCAAAATTCTGACCTTTCATTGACAGATTGATACATAATGAAATGTTTTTCTCCAATGCATGTTGGTCACAATTATTGGCACCCCTAGAAATTCTTATGATAAAATATTTCTGAAGTATAGGTGAGCGGGGCACACCTAACGGGGTTAGTTGTAACGTGCATGTTTTAACCCTTTCCACACATGCCAGAATGACGAAACTTAGTGTATTTACTAGTTGCCATATCAACATTATTTAAAAAATAGCGCCCAAATTAAATCATCTCTGGAAGATATTACTGAACATTTATTTAACCATAGCAAAAGTAAATCTTACTTATGTTTATTTTTCATCTCTGTTTTTTGTATTTATTTAAAATAATACAAATCCGATATTATTTTAATCGTATACATGTTATTTAACAGTTGAGATCGTTCTTTAATGCTGATCTAACAGCAGAAGACACGAGCCGCGATTTAAATCCCAGTTGTGCATGTGGGGTGCGTTCCCAGCAAACATTGGTCCGACGGCAACGTCGTGTCCCTGGCCAAAAATAGTTGCGGTAGGACGGCATAAATCGGTAAAAGTATGTAACACAGAACATTTCTTAAAATTGCACTCAGATACATTTGTACATGTCTACAGTTCTCTCCGGTTGCATGTATAATAGTTACTTTGACTTTTAGCTACGTGTAGTTCAATATATGCCCTGTTGTGAATCCGTTCTGAGATAGTGACGTCCTTTACACGTGCATTTATAGTCCATCATGACCCTCTATGAAATCATTGTGAAATATGCAGAAGCTGCTTACACCTTGCATGGTTAATACTGCAATAATTAATTTAAGTGCCCCAAGTAGTTTTTAAGAGGTTTTGAATAGACGTCCACTGACGTCCTTTACACGTCTAGTCAAGGTTGTGTGAATAGACGTCCACTGACGTCCCGTACACGTCTAGTCAAGACGCATAAAAAAAAAACCTTTATGAAATACAATATTTTGACTATATTTAATTTATTTTGTTTAAATAAATTATAATCACAAAGTGCCCTGTGTGGTTAAGTGATTGTGAATGTGAACCCACTGCATTTGAGTCATTATTTCAACCCGTTTTATGTATTCGTTGTTATTATTTTTATGAAATGTATGCAGGCTATAAATATGTAAAACAGTAATACAGTCAGGTCCATAAATATTGGGACATCGACACAATTCTAATCTTTTTGGCTCTATACACCACCACAATGGATTTGAAATCAAACAAACAAAATGTGCTTTAACTGCAGACTTTTAGCTTTAATTTGAGGGTATTTACATCCAAATCAGGTGAACGATGTAGGAATTACAGTAGTTTGTATATGTGCCTCCCATTTTTTAAGGGACCAAAAGTAATGGGACAATTGCCTGCTCAGTTGTTCCATGGCCAGGTGTGTGTTATTCCCTCATTATCCCATTTACAAGAAGCAGATAAAAGGTTCAGAGTTCATTTCAAGTGTGTTATTTGCATTTGGAAACTGTTGCTGTCAACTCTCAATATGAGATCAAAAGAGCTGTCACTATCAGTGAAGCAAGCCATCATTAGGCTGAAAAAACAAAACAAACCCATCAGAGAGATAGGAAAAACTTTAGGTGTGGCCTAATCAACTGTTTGGAACCTTAAAATGAAAGAACGCACCGGTGAGCTCAGCAACACCAAAAGACCCGGAAGACCACGGAAAACAACTGTGGTGGATGACCGAAGAATTCTTTCCCTGGTGAAGAAAACACCCTTCACAACAGTTGGCCAGATCAAGAACACTCTCCAGGAGGTAGGTGTATGTGTGTCAAAGTCAACAATCAAGAGAAGACTTCACCAGAGTGAATACAGAGGGTTCACCACAAGATGTAAACCACTGGTGAGCCTCAAAAACAGGAAGGCCAGATTAGAGTTTGCCAAACAACATCTAAAAAAGCCTTCACAGTTCTGGAACAACATCCTATGGACCGATGAGACCAAGATCAACTTGTACCAGAGTGATGAGTGTGGAGTATGGAGAAGGAAAGGAACTGCTCATGATCCAAAGCATACCACCTCATCAGTGAAGCATGGTGGTGGTAGTGTCATGGCGTGGGCATGTATGGCTGCCAATGGAACTGGTTCTCTTGTATTTATTGATGATGTGACTGCTGACAAAAGCAGCAGGATGAATTCTGAAGTGTTTCGGGCAATATTATCTGCTCATATTCAGCCAAATGCTTCAGAACTCATTGGACGGCGCTTCACAGTGCAGATGGACAATGACCCGAAGCATACTGCGAAAGCAACCAAAGAGTTTTTTAAAGGTCCTGTTCTTCGTGATCCCATTTTTCAAACTTTAGTTAGTGTGTAATGTTGCTGTTAGAGCATAAATAATACCTGTAAAATTATAAAGCTCAAAGTTCAATGCCAAGCGAGATATTTTATTTAACAGAAGTTCCCTTTCAAAGCCCACAGCGAATGGCTGGTTGGGACTACATCCCTGTACATCCTGCTTTAATTACGTCAGTAGAACAGTTTGTCGACTAACCTCTGCCCACAAGAGTACGCGAAAAAGGGGGCGTGGTCTTGTTGCTCCCGCGTGGAGTAGAGGAAGTGTTGCGTTCGTTTGCGTTTGTAGAGTTTGTTTGTTGCCATGTCGTCGAGATGTTGTTATTTTCATCCCGGAGTCAAGTCACCTTTGTTTGGCTTTCCCAGGGACGCTGTACTTAGAGATCATTGAACGCATGCATCCCCGTTATGGTAAGAGGCGTGACCTTTCCGGTAGCGTGCGCTCTGCGTGCGCTAAGCTGCTGTCGAATCACAACACGGGAACCGCTGGCACAATCAGAACTCGTTACGTATTTCTGAAGGAGGGACTTCATAGAACAGGGAAATCTTTCAAGCCGTTTTGAGGACAGTGAAAACAGCGGTATACAGATAAGTAAATTGTGTGAAAAATACTGTGTTTTTTTACACATGAAACATGAACACGTTATATTGCACACTGTAAACACAATCAAAGCTTCAAAAAAACACGAAAAACGGGACCTTTAAGGGAAAGAAGTGGAATGTTATGCAATGGCCAAGTCAATCACCTGACCTGAATCCGATTGAACATGCATTTCACTTGCTGAAGACAAGACTGAAGGGAAAATGCCCCAAGAACAAGCAGGAACTGAAGACTGTTGCAGTAGAGGCCTGGCAGAGCATCACCAGGGATGAAACCCAGCGTCTGGTGATGTCTATGTGTTCCAGACTTCAGGCTGTAATTGACTGCAAAGGATTTGCAACCAAGCATTAAAAAGTGAAAGTTTGATTTATGATTGTTAATCTGTCCCATTACTTTTGGTCCCTTAAAAAGTGGGAGGCACATATACAAACTGTTGTAATTCCTACACCGTTCACCTGATTTGGATGTAAATACCCTCAAATTAAAGCTAAAAGTCTGCAGTTAAAGCAGATCTTGGTCGTTTCATTTCAAATCCATTGTGGTGGTGTATAGAGCCAAAAAGATTAGAATTGTGTTGATTTCCCAATATTTATGGACCTGACTGTATATCCTATCACCATTACGTCTGACTTGAACTGTGCTGCCAAGATGTAACAAAAGATATTAATAAATCTAGCGATATTTCAAAATCCCGCGATTTTATAGATTATCTCGCGAGATAGCGTCCATGCGTTTTCCCGTTCCTTTCAACAACCACGAGGAGAAGAGGACTTGAGGAGAGAGTTGTTTCCATATATTATTAAAAATCTACTGTTGGGTAAGTACATTTTGTAGTATTTGATTAATTTACTTGAGTTTTACTTGTTTAACATGAAGGAACCGAAAGAAATGATGCCCACGTTGTCAACAGATAATTACTTTGAGTTTGGCTAGAATTAGCAAGTAGGCTAAACGTTACTTTCAACTTATACACAGTAATGATACAAGTACAAGTTATTACTGTAACCTATTAATGTAGCCTTTTGAGAGTTACTTTCAGAAAGTAATGCTTCCCTCCCCCACTAATCTAACACCCATTTAGAGCAGAACATCTTTTATAGAGTAAAATAAAATGTAATGCATGTTGATTAACTTTTTATAATGTTTAACTCATGATTAATTCATCTTGTTTCATGTTTTTTATTGAGCTGTAGGATCATTTTTTCAATACATTTTGAAAATAAGTGCATGTCATTTACCTCAAATTTTTCCTGTTATTTTAAAAATAAATATATTCTCTTACCTCAGATGCTGTGAATAGGTGGACTCTTGAGATTGATGCAGCAATGGCAGAACACCTTAATCACTCTCCAGGACGAGCTGTTGGTGATGGTTGCAAAAAATTACAAACAAAATAACTACTTTAATGTGTTTAAGGGATAGTTCTCCCAAAAAAGAAAATTGTCGTCATTTACTCACCCTCATGTTTCAAACCTGTATACCTTTCTATGTTCTGCTGAACATAAAGATGTTTAACCCTTGTTTAACCCTCTTCATTTGGGAATTATGCTGCGTTCCAGGCAGGTTTTTGAGCCCTTAAATTACAACTTCAAACCACGACTCACGACTTTGTAGCGTTCCAGGCAGGGACGTTGTTAGGCCTATTTTAGGGGGGAATGAAGCTACCCCAAAATGTTCCGCCCCCCTAAATGATAATAAGAACAACAATAACAGTTTGATTTATCAATAACCGTATCCTCATTCATATTAAGACACAACAAATTATATATATATATATATCCAGCAACAAAAAAATAGCCGAAAAGTCGGAAGTTGTACAGAAGTAGCCTAAGAGTCGTTGTCCTATCAACATGCACCGCGTCTCGTTGCATTGGTGTGAACTGTGGCAGCTTTCAGAGCGTTGCAGACCGGAGCGCTACTGCAATAAACTGCCTGCAGGATTCATCTCGTCTCGTCGTTACCAAGGTTATAACCGTTAACGAAAATGAACGAAAACTAGGTGGGTTGTCGTTAACTGAAATAAAAATAAAAACGAGGCATTACAAAAAAACGATAACTAACCAAATCTGTAATGTGTGTTTGGCAAAACTAAAATAAAATTATAGATTAAATGTACTTAGTTTTCGTCTTTATCAATGTATTTCATAGAGCAAATAACGTTCAGATGCATTTCCGTTTGCTCACGCTCCTCTCTCACATACACGCGCGCCACACACACACATACGCGCGCGCGCGCACACACACACACACACACACACACACACACACACACCGCAGTCTTCATGAGAACGAGTGTTCGACGTTGAAAGCAAGTTCGCGAAAGGTTGGTATCTCGTGAACACCTTTACACAATCACACATTAAAAAGTGGTATAAAAATATTTTTAATTCAGAATATATTTTGTCAGTGTGTTAATGTCGACCCGAGAAGCGTTGCTACTTTAGAAAGTTAACTAGTCGCAAGTTTGAGGTAAAATGCACTTGGGTTGTCGATGTCATTTACACTATAGAAGCTGTGATTCAAATATTAAATAATGTTATGTCATTAGGCGCTTGTATAGGGTAAATTTAGTATAGGGTGGGAAAATTGTACAGCTGTGGTATTTGTAGCCTATAGGTTTAGCTCAATTTAGGTTTAGCTGTATACTTGTATTTTAGCTCAAAAATGGGTTGAATACATGCGGTTCTGTGTAATTAAATAGCATTATGTGGACAACTTATGTCTTATATAGAGAGGAATAGTATGCTATTACTTTATCATACATTTACATGAGCAGACGCATTTAAGTCATTGCTTTGTAACTCATAAGTGAAGCTCTAGATGTGAGTGCAAAGATTTTGCAAACGCAAGTTACAAATACCCTGGGGGCTAAGCCCCCCCTGTCTTCCAATCCTAGTGACGTCCCTGGTTCCAGGCAAAGTCACGCTAAACTGCCTGAGCGCAAGGAATTGTGTGGTAGCTAGATGTAAACAAAGCATGGCGGACCATACGGGGTGTATGCTCATTTACAATCATTTCTATCACCAAAGGTGCTTACTCCTTGCTTATTTGAGGGAAACGGAGGAGAAAAACAGTGCAGACGGCAAGAAAAGCTGTTATACCTTTTATTTTACGTTATTTGTATATTTGTTTCATAAACACTGCATCCGTAGGGGGCTGCCATTGTTGCTTTGTGGGCTATGTGACGTCAAAACTCGTAACTTGGAGTACATCAATCTAGTACGAGTTCACGGGTGGGAAGTCACGGGTTTGGCTGCCATTCCAGTCCACTTTCACGGGTAGAAGGTTGGAAAAACACGGGTTACAGGTTGCCTGGAACGCAGCATTACACTCAGGGTCTTTGGGGTCTCCACAGACCCCAGGCAACAAATTTGTAATTTTACTCTGTCTATTAATGTTTTTACTCAACATCTGTGCAGTTTTTGGAGTATTTATAATAATTGTTACATTTATATAAATAACATAATTAAAACACAAAATCAGTTTATGTAAAATTCACTTTATAAAAGACCCAAATTTCTAACTTTCATTCGTGGGGATAACATGGATAATTTGACATTGTTCAGTGTAAGATTTTTGCCCATCCTTTGGGAAATACAGTTTTATAATAATAATAAAAAAAAGACTTTTACCAGTAAATGGCTGCAGAGCTCCACTATTTGCTATGTGCTATTTGACTGACTGAAAGACAAGTATTTTTCAATTGGATTCATATCTAAATGTTATGAAATCCCAATTATAACAATTCAAATTAATTAATTTTGTCAAAGTTTACTATTTTTTTTGTACTGAAAAAAATCTTTTTTTCAATGTTACATTATGATTAGAATCAAACCAGAGTCTTTAGAGTTGATCATTTTATTTCAAACATCTGATTTTCTTATAATTCTACAAATTTAATGTACACTTAAAGGGTTAGTTCACCCAAAAATGAAAATTCTGTCATTAATTACTCACCCTCATGTCGTTCGACACCCGTAAGACCTCCGTTCATCTTCGGAACACAAATTAAGATATTTTTGTTGAAAGATGATGGCTGAGAAAGGCTTCAGATAGGTCTCCATTGGCATTCACTACATTTACACTCCCAAGACCCATAAAAGGCACTTAAAACGTTGTTACAAAGTCCATCTCACCACAGTGACTCTACAATAATTTTACGATGCGACGACAATAGTTTTTGTGCGCAAAAAAAAATCTAAATAACACCTTTATCCAACTTGTTCTTGTCTTCCGTGTGTGCCTCCACGACGCATGCGCGAGAATATTACGCAGATCCGGCGTTCGGACACATGACCCAGAAGCGATTTGTTTACAAGCAGAGGAAGACGCGCGGATCTAAGCTGTTGAATTGTACATTGATCGTGCTATAGGTCTCGCCATAGTTCTCAAAATGGGGTTAAAGTGTGCATTTCATGCATTTCCCGAACCCTGGCGCTACGTCATATTCTCGCGCATGCGTCGTGGAGGCACACACGGAAGACAAGAAGAGGTTGAATAAAGTCGTTATTTGGATTTTTTTTTTGCACAAAAACTATTGTCGTCGCATCGTAAAATTATTGTAGAGTCACTGTGGTGAGATGGACTTTGTAACGACGTTTTAAGTGCCTTTTATGGGTCTTGGGAGTGTAAATGTACTGAATGCCAATGGAGGCCTATCTGAAGCCTTTCTCAGCCATCAGCTTTCAACTAAAATATCTTAATTTGTGTTCCGAAGATGAACGGAGGTCTTACGGGTGTCGAACGACATGAGGCTGAGTAATTAATGACATCATTTTCATTTTTGGGTGAACTAACCCTTTAAGTTACTAACTGTAACAGAACAAAAATTAACAGAAATGAACAGTTATATTACATGTTGAGTAAAATATACACAACATGAACATCAAAATGCTATGAACTGAACAGCAATAACAAATTGAACAAATATTCCTGGATGTGTGTGTTTGAGCATGATCATTTTTCATTGTGGATGTTTTATGCATTGTTGGAAGTGTGCCACTTAATTTCTGTATGTGTGTTCTGTTGTTTTTGAGGATGAATTTTGTCCATTTTCTAAGTGGCCTGAGTGTGACTTTTTTTTCACACGAACATAAAAACAGATATCAATACAATATTTTTTATTTATTTGTAGATTTAGAGTGTTGACAACCGTACAAAGTCTCATGCCATTTGGACAAAGGGAACTTTTTTTTTTTATTTGAGCAAACGTCCCTTGGGGTCAGAAAAGACCCTAGAAGAATGTTTGTAACCAAGTAGTTCTCACCTCCCATTACCTACCATAATCATTTTTCCCTACAATGGTAGTTAATGGGAGGCGAGACCTGCTTGGTTACAAACATTTTTTTAAACATCTTTGTGTTCAGCAGAACATAGAAATGTGGAATTCATAGGTTTGAAACGTGAGGGTGAGTAAATTAATTTTCAT
This sequence comes from Gobio gobio, assembly GCF_949357685.1. NCBI lineage: Eukaryota > Metazoa > Chordata > Actinopteri > Cypriniformes > Gobionidae > Gobio > Gobio gobio. The sequence continues at coordinate 48,761,411 of NC_137100.1, forward strand.
TTTTTGGTGAACTATCCCTTTATATAATGATAATTCAGTATTTTGTAATATTTTAGTTTGGTTAATGGATGTTAAACAAGAAGAAAATCTGTGGCTGTTCAAAAACAATAAAATGTTTTTCTGAATCAGAACATGCTTGTTTTTGCTTATGTCCACAAATGTGTTCTTGTCTGTGATGTACACGTGATTTAAACGTTTCATGGACGTTCAGGTCTGACTGGACCGATTTTGAACCTTTTTAGAACCTGTCAAAATGTGTAAACCAAGACATAATTGATTGCATTTCACGATGTTAGACAATGGGTGTGTGATTATTTTATATGCAGGCTTATATATACACACTTAAATTATGCAGCAACACATTTAAACATCCAGAAGACGACACGTTTAAACATCCAGAAGACGACACGTTTAAACGTCCAGGGACGCGCAGAAAAGACGTGGTATTACCGGCCAGATGACGTCGAAGACGTCCGTTCAACTTTCATTTTGGAACTATTTTTCAACCATGACGGGACGTGTCGGAGGGAGGTCTTTTCAACGATCATTAAACGTCTTAATGTTTGCTGGGATACTGCAATTCATCAACTGACCACTAGGGAGCAGAATCTCATTGAGACCCATGTTAGAATGCCCAACTTTACAGCTGAAAAAACATGTTTACAGCCTGGTACAAATTGTGGCTTTGGTCTATACAGTTAATTTTGCCCTTCATGACAACTGTGAGGGGGGTGAATTTTTTTATAACTCATTCGTTTACAATACATTATATAAAGCATTAAAGTTCTGCATAATTAAGGGCCTGGCCACTTCAAGTGACTGGTGGATAGCCATTTATCTGCTGTCTGTTAGTCATCGCGTCACTTCAGCTCCGCCCACGGCCCGCCTTTTTGCCAATTTTCTGTTATCCAGAAGTGACGCGTGATGACGGTGCAAAGATGGCAACAGTTAGCTCGTCCCTACTTTACGCTTCAAAACTGCTCATCAGAATCCTATGGGTGACATCACAGACACTACGTCCATATTTTTTTACAGTCTATGGGCAAAACTAGGGATGGCAGACGCGAAACAGACGTTTCGGGGCTTTGCCGAGATCCCGAAGCGCAGATGTTTTGAAACACTGCTCCGAACTGTGATTCGAAACACCCGTGTCACGTGATTATGGCTAAATGAAGCTTCAAATTAGGCTTGTTTGAGATGAGCGAAATCTGCGCAGAACCGATCACCGGTGATCAGCGCGAGATGCATTCCGGTTAGAAAAGTGTCCGTGGGCGGTCCGCCTTGCTCTGACGCCATGCTGACGTATGTCAAAAAACTCTCGCGAGCGAAAGGCGGATGTGACGGATTCTGCAGTCGAGCGCAGCTGCTCTCCACCGACTGCGCGGAGCAAAAGCATGATGGGAAACGACTTGCTGACGACACAGCTTAATGCTTATTGGCTTAAACAACCATGATGTATGGTTCTTTTTTTTTAAATGTTTGATTTTAAAACTCTGAGATCATGTTTTTATGTGTGAATATTCCCAAACTCTCTAACAAAGGCGATCTCTCTGTGGGTTATGTGATTGTCATATTTATAAAATATATATATATAAAAACATGTATGTAGGCCTAATTAAAGTAAAAATGATTGATAAACACGTCTTTCGAATCGAAATAAATAACAAAAACTTTGGGTGTCTTGTTCATAATATTTATTTTCATATAAAAGTAACAGATTACATCCAGTTTATCAGCAACAAAGCGCACGAGTGTGAATCCCGCGATATCCGCCTTTGATCTCGCAGGTGTCTGATCCACTACGAGAAGAGAGAACTGTCCGGCTTGCCTGCACTTTCTTCACTCCTCCTCTCACTGCAGCCGCCTAGTCTCGGCTGAATTTCAGGCGAGGCGAGGCGAGGCGCATCTCAAACAGTAGTGTTTCATCAGGTGGCGTCTGTCGAAACTGCGTTGATTAAAGGGGGCGGGAACAAGCCACACAGTCACACATGTATGAAACTAATGCCGCGTTCCAGGCAAACCGTAACCCGTGTTTTCCCAACCTTCTACCCGTGAAAGTGGACTGGAACGGCAGCCAACCCCGTGACTTCCCACCCGTGAACTCGTACTAGATCGATGTACTCCCAGTTACGAATTTTGACGTTACATAGCCCGCGAAGCAACAATGGCAGCCCCCTACGGATGCAGTGTTTATGAAACAAATATACAAATAACGTAAAATAAAAGGTATAACAGCTTTTCTTGCCGTCTGCGCTGTTTTTCTCATCCGTTTCCCTCAAATAAGCAAGGAGTAAGCACCTTTGGCGATAGAAACGATTGTAAATGAGCATACACCCCGTACGGTCCGCGATGCTTTTATTTACATCAAACTACCACACAATTCCTTGCGCTCATGCAGTTTGGCGTGACTTTGCCTGGAACACTATAAAGTCGTGAGTCGTGGTTTGAAGTTGTAATTTACGGGCTCAAAAACCTGCCTGGAACGCAGCATCATTCCCCACAGTTTAAAAGTGAAGTAAATCCATCTTCACCTCTTGGGTTTTTGTGAGAGGAGAGAGATTTTGTGATAGCAGTGATTTTGTGATAGCAGTGAGATTTATAGTGCGCTTTGGTTAGTTATATTTAGGCTAGATTTAAATTAGATATATTGACTGATAGGTATAGACAGTGACATATGGTTAGGATAGATAGTGACACATTCATATAGGCTAAGTTAGATAGTGACAGATAGATAGCACAGCATAAGTTATAGAATTATATAGATATAGATTCATAGGTGATATGTAGATAGATATATTAATAGAATAGGCCTATATTAAAATGGAGGCTGCACGCAAGAGATGCCGTACATCTGTGGTGTGGGAGCATTTCCATTTGGAAGCACCAAATAAAGTGAGATGTGTGTATTGTGATAGGCAGCTAGCCTTCTGCAACAATACATCATCCATGTATTTACATCATCCAAAAATATTTGTGCATGCCAGCAACAAGTGTCCCTTGTGAGAGGATTTTTTCAAAGGCTGGAGAAATTATATGTAAAAAAAGAAGTCAGCTGAGTCCTTCAACAGCAGAGCAATTCATATTTTTGAATAAAAATGTTTTGTGACAAATGTGACACATTGTGGCTTTATTTATTTTATTAATGTTCATTTTGTATAACAAACAAAATATATATAGTTCTTTACAATGACGAGGCTACAGGTTACAAAACCAAGATCATGTAGTTGTCAGACAGATGTTAAAAACAATTTTTTTTTACATGGATCATTGTCAAGGTATTTCAGATCAACACATGGAAATGACCACTAGATGGCGCCGTAGAGACGGGTGTCAGATTGATTCGAAGCTTCGAAACTATGACACATTTGCTTCAACTGCTTCAGTGCTTCACGAAGCCTCGGTCTGCCCATCACTACCCATCACTAGGCAAAACTAATAAATCCAGACACGCTCAAAGAAAGCAAACACAACTGACAAAAAGCGTGCACACGTAACATCCATAGAAGGACAAGACCTGACAAAGAACACATGAACCACAGGGGTTTAAATACACAGGGGCAAACAAGCTTAACAAATTAACAAGACACACCTGGGGCGACTAATCAACATGAAAAACTACAAAGAACTACAAAATAAAGCACAGGAAACACTTCAACGTAAAAGTCCAAGGACAGACACAGAGCACATGTGACAGTGACCAACCTATTAGTTTAGAAGAAATAACTCATTCAATGTTTAAAAAATAATAAATCTCCGGGAACTGATGGTCTAACCTCTGAATTTTATAAATAATTTGCTGAGCAGCTAGCCCCTTTTCTTCTTTTAGGTTTTTTGTGAACGTTTATTTAATTCCAACCTCCCATCTATGACTCAAGGATTAATTAGACCTACCTTTATCCCTAAGCCTAAAAATGTTTTACTATTATTGATAATTGGCGGCCAATTAGTCTTTTGAATAGTGATTATAAATGAATTGCCTCTATATTTGCAAAAATAATTAAAAATGTTCTTGACTATAGGCTATTATAGAGGAAATTCAATTCATTGAAAATAGACACATTTCAAATAATATAAGGTTAGTATTAGATATATTAGATTATTCATATTAAGTTAATGAAAATTGTTTAGATTTTAGATTTCTTCGATTTTTGTAAAGCGTTTGATACTGTCGAACATACATTTTTATTTTCTTCCTTAAAGGCTTTTGGGTTTGGTTAATTATTTTGTAAAAAGGTTGAAACCCTATATAATAATGCAAATTGCTCAATCAAACTTAAACATGGAACTACGTCTAGATTTGAACTAAAAAGAGGTAGGCTATTACAGGGTTGTCCGATATCTCCTTCTTAGGGGCGGAGCTATGGGCCTAAGCTTGGCCACCCCGCTCACAACTGCTGCCTCTTTATTATTTTTTATAGACAAGAATTTTGTTTATTTAAACGCAGAACCGTCTCTATGTTGCTTGATTCTTTATTCCTCAAGATATAAAGTTAAAGAAGCATATGTCAGTCGGCTATACCTTCATCTTCACCTTTGTAAGGAGAACTCTCCCCTTTAGGGAGAGATCTCTTTGAAGCCAGGAGTTGAGTTTCCTTTTAGTTTGATCAATTATGGGTTTAAAGGTCTTTAACAATAATGATCCCTAAGTATATTACACTATCTTTTACAGGAATGTTACAAATACTTGCTAGTTCACATTTATTCATAAGATAAAGGCCAGTAAAAATGTTTTTTATATGTGATAGAATTGCATTGTTACAGATCGTTTGATATCTATTGATTATGTGTTCGTGTCTAAATGAACATTAGCACGATGTCAAAGGCTGGAGAATCCTTTATTTGTGGTTTTGTTGGTTCATTGTGATTCGGGATCAGACTCGGACATGTATGGGCTAGGGCTCGCAAAGCCCAACGTCCCAGGGCTATGTGTTTTTCAGACGGGCTACCAAAACGTAAGCTCGGCCTTAAAATCTTAAATAGTGAAATAACAAGCAGAGACGCCCAGACTTCCCTCTCCCTAGCCACTTCCTCCAGCTCTTCCGGGGAACCCCGAGGCGTTCCCAGGCCAGCCGGGAGACATAATCCCTCCAGCGTGTCCTAGGTCTTCCCCGGGGCCTCCTCCCGGTGGGACGTGCCTGGAACACCTCCCTGGGAAGGCGTCCAGGAGGCATTCGAAATAGATGCCAGAGCCACCTCAGCTGGCTCCTCTCGATGTGGAGGAGCAATGGCTCTACTCTGAGCTCCTCCCGAGTGACTGAGCTTCTCACCCTATTTCTAAGGGAGCGCCCAGCCACCCTACTGAGAAAGCTAATTTCGACCGCCTGTATCCGGGATCTTGTCCTTTCGGTCATGACCCACAGCTCATGACCATAGGTGAGAGTAGGAACGTAGATCGACCTGTAAATCGAGAGCTTTGCCTTACAGCTCAGCTCCTTCTTTACCACGACAGACCGGTACAGCGAACGATTACTGCAGAAGCTGCACCGATCCGTCTGTAAATCTCCCGTTCCATCCTTCCCTCTCTCATGAACAACACACGACAACATCGTCCGCAAAAAGCAGCGACGAAATCTTCGTTGTGCAGCATAAGTGTCATTCGTTATTATGGCAGTCTGGACAAGTGTGCACTGCATATATACTCGCGAAACGGAGGAGGAGAAGGCCAGTTCTGGTGGTCCCAGTTCTGGTGGTCCCAGTTCCAGTGGTCCCTGTTCCGGTGGTCCCAGTTCGGGTAGTCCCAGTTCGGGTGGTCCCTGTTCCTGTGGTCCCTGTTCCATTGGTCCCATCTCCGGTGGTCCCTGTTCCGATGGACCCAGTTCCGGTGGTCTCTGTTCTGAAACGGAGGAGGAGGCGAAAGGCTCCCTCCACGCCTGCTCCGGTGGTCCCTGTTCCGGTGGACCCAGTTCCGGTGGTCTCTGTTCTGAAACGGAGGAGGAGGCGAAAGGCTCCCTCCACGCCTGCTCCGGTGGTCCCTGTTCCGGTGGTCCCTGTTCCGGTGGTCCCTGTTCCGGTGGTCTCCGTTCCGGTGGTCTCCGTTCCGGTGGTCCCTGTTCCGGTGGTCCCGAGTCCGGACACGGCCTGGAGGGGTGTTATGGGATGTTTCGTGGTGGCAGTCCTGCGTGCTTGGGAGGAGCACAGGGCTTTCTCCAAAGTTCCTGTGATCCCAGTTCCGGTGGATCGTGTTCCGGTGGTCCCAGTTCCGGTGGATCGTGTTCCGGTGGTCCCAGTTCTGGTGGTGGATCATGTTCCAGTGGTCCCAGTTCAGGTGGATCGTGTTCCGGTGGATTGTGGTCCCAGTTCCGGTAGTAGATCATGTTCTGGAGGTCGCTGCTGTGCCGGACGTGCCACCCAGGCTCCTGCCTCTGCCCGCGCCGCCCTGGCGTCCTGCTCTGCCTGCGCCGCCCTGGCCGCCTGAACTCTGCGGGCCGCCTGAACTCTTTGTTTCCCCTGTCCCTCCCGTCCCTCCCTGGTCTGTCCCTCCCGTCCTTCCCTGGTCTGTCCCTCCCGTCCCTCCCTGGTCTATCCCTCCCGTCCCTCCCTGGTCCATCCTTCCCTGGTATGTCCCTCCCGTCCCCCCCTTGTCTGTCCCTCCCGTTCCTCCCTGGTCTGTCCCTCCCATCCCTAGTGGAGCGTCGGGTAGCCACTCCTTAAGGAGAGGGTAATGTCACATGCCTGTCCTGTCTCGTGTAGCACATGTGGTGTTTTTGTTATTTTCCTGTCTCTGTCTAGATCCCACCCCCCTTGTTATCTCGTTATTGGTTTCATTTTCACTGTGTTCCCTCATTCCCTGCTTGATTTGTCCCCTTTATAAGTTCCTTTGTGTGTTCAGTCTTCGTCGGATCGTTGTTATGTCTACGTCTCCCGTTTCCCCCGTGATTTCTGTTTAGTATGTTTTCAGTTTGTTTTGTTATATCTAGTTTATGTTGCCCCCTCGTGGGTTTTGTTTTGTATTTATGTTTATTTTTATAAATAAATTTATTTCTGCACTTGAGTCCTCGCACCAGTTTCTTCTTGTTTGGATGTGACAAGATTTCTTTAATTGTAAAATTTTAAAACGTAATAATTTACATCCTAATATTTTTAATGATCAGGGGTGTCGGACTGGGGGTAAAACCAGTACTGATTACCAGGGCCCCAAGGGCAGAGAGGACCCTTGAAAAGTCTGGGATATATTTTGACATGGAACATGGGGGCCCATCAGGACTGCCTATGCATAGGGACATCATTGTCTTCCTATGAAACCTGTAAACTGCGTTCAAAGGTTCTAACACGATAGCGATACTAACTCTATAGCGGTAGAACAGAGCACTGCAATTATTTCTCATTTAAACTACAATCAAATGGATTTCTCCCCACATTTCGTCTATGCAGCATTTTATTCTTTCTGCGCGGCCGCGCACGCGCACAGCTTAGAGGGAACATTGCCTGTCACCTGATTTGAAGGCCATATCACGAGCTCGGAGGAGAGTATGGACTTCTGATGTCATCCAGGGTTTCTGGTTTGAAAAGACCCGGATGCGCTTCTCCTCTGTAACAATGGCAGTACAGCTGGCAATATAGAACAGAACAGTTTGTGTATATTCTGCCACGTCTTGATGTTTAAATAAGTCCCATTCAGTCTTGGCAAAGCAGTCTTGTAGTTGGGATAGTGCTCCCTCAGGCCAAGTTTTGACAGTTTTGGTGGTTGACTTTGTCTGTTTCCTGAGGGGAGCATAGGCTGGGACAAGGAACAGTGGGACATAGTGAGATAGGCCCAGATGTGGGAGGGGCAAAGCTCTATAGCCATGCTTGATATTTGAATAAACATGATCAAGTGTATTACTTCCTCTGATGGCAAATTTCACATGTTGTGAGAATTTTGGAGGTACTGTCTTTAAACATGCCTTTAAACAAGTCACCAGCTATGATATGAACTCCATCAGGATAGACCCTCTGATGTTTGCTAACAAAACTGTGTAATTAAAGGTCCCATGGCATGAAATGTTAATTTTATGAGGTTTTTCAACATTAATATGAGTTCCCCTTGCCTGAATATTGTCCCCAAATGGCTAGAATTTTTGATGGGTGTAAACCGAGTTCTGGCTGTCTTTCTCTGCCTTTGAGAAAATTACAGCCCAGACGAGCTGATCTTGAATTTTCCTGTTATGATGTCATAACAAGAACAGTTACCTCCCTTTCCTCCACCCAGAGAATTTGGCACGCCCATGCGAGCGCCATATTTATTTGTCCTCGAGAGATCATGGCTTGTGAACGAGTGAATGCTGGCAGTTTCTCAGTGTTTGGATATATAAATGAAAACAGAAGTCTTTTTTCAGTTCCTTCTGATCTGTGATCAGTGATTTCTGATGTGTAGCTAATTATTCAAGTTCACACAGAACTTTATTATTCGTGCACATGCTGCGGCTTCTCTCTCTCCCGACAGAACGGTGTTTTCGTATTTTCTATCTTGTAAGTCAGTGTTTTTGTACGTCCTCGTCGAGTCTATCTGTTCTAGAATGTGCATACAGTCGTGAGTTTCTGCTCAACATCGGCAGAGTCACATCTTTAGAGATAAACCTCACGCACGCCGAGGTTCGGGCTGCACTGACCGGTTGGCCTTCAACATCACTGACCCCCAGTACTGCATCTTGCCAACAGCGGAGGCGCCTTACGCGGCACGAGATTAAGCAGAAGGGGGGTAAGCGCGGGGTATCTGGGCTAGGCTAGCCAGCTATCCCCACAATAAACTGGATTACATTCGATTACTGTGCTGTTGTCTTTGTTTGCGCTGTGAACTCAATGCGCGTCACTGACGCTTTTCATATGATAGGAAAATATCTAAAAAATAATGCTATAATCAACACTTACTCGTAACTCGTTCATCTCGACAGCTGTAATGGTACATTACATGTGTTACAAAGTTGGTAGAATAAGGAGGAAGATGGGCTCGGGGTGACTGGGACTCGTGTTTATTCAGAACTCTCAGATACAACAAAATAAATTTGCGCTGACAGCGCTCTCACAACTCAGTAGTTACAATATAACTTTGTTAGCAATCACTCCGTCTCTGGTCCGTGATGTCCGACTCGCGAACGAATCATTCTTCTGAACCGGTTCTTTTTAGTCAACCCGGTTCGCGTCTCGAGTCAGCGCTGATCCATCATTTACTAAAGTTACTAACTTGCTGACATGAGTGACATGAATGAAGTCTGCCGTCGACACGCACCCAGCGGAACTCTGCAGCCTGAGGACGTCGGATTCTCCACCTTCAGCCTGCCTTTCAGCTGCGCCATCCGGCAAATATCCTTTATATACCAATACGTGTGTTTGCCGTTGCTACACACTCACGAAAAGAGCCGAGACGTTGTTGCAAATGTTTCGTTCCTTCTGCGCCTCGTGTAGAGGCTTTCTTCCGGACGAGGATAGGCACATCATCTGCGTCTCATGTCCCGGACGAGACCACGCGCAGGCCGCACTCAACCAGGGCGGCTGCCCAGAGTGTGACGCACTGCCGCTGCAGACCATTCGGGCTCGGCTCGACAGTTTCGATCCGAATCCCGTCCCTTGCTCTCAGCCGGGTAAGAAGAAACGCCGCGACCAGAGGCCCCCGCGTGCCTCGCCATCGCCTGTCATGTTCGCCGAGGAACAGCACAGCTCCCCTCGTCTGGCGGCTGCTACTGTTTCCTTCGGCGGACCGGAAAAGGAGGAGGATGACAGCCTTTCGCTTGCTACATCTAAAAGCGGGTGGTCGGATATTGTCTCAGAGCATGCCACGTGGACTGCCATGAGCGGCAAAACCTCAGTTGACGCTGAGCTTATGCGCCTGCTCACTAAGGCCGTGGACGACCTCGGTATTGACTGGTCTCAACCCCATGAGCCTACGAGAAGCAGGCTGGACGAGTGGTTTTTCGAGAACCGCCACCACACGACCACTCAAAAACCCGCTCCCTTCTTCCCAGAAGTCCACGAGGAATTATCCAAGTCGTGGAAGGCGCCATTTTCAACTTGACGTGTTGGAGCGCCATTTGTGGCTCAACCTAACCGAGATGAAAGACTCGGACAAGACCGCTTTCCTGGACGCGCCCATGTTGCCTTCAGGATTATTCGTCCCTCTGTGGTTGGGTTCACAGAACGCTTCACAGAGGCACAAAAGGCCTCACAGGCAATGAGACATTTCCTGCCCAAGCGTTCCAGCTCCTCCGCTAGCCGTCACGCTAAGGCTGGACCAGCCCAGCCCACCAAGGTGGCGCCACCAGCTTACCAGCCTCGCACGGCTTCTAGGCCCGGACAGCGATCCTGCTCTACGAGCCGCAGCAGACTGCCGGAGCATCGAGGTCCCCGACCCAGCAATGTGTCGAAACCTGAGCCGCCAAAGCTGTCCTAGCCAGAGGCACAAAGAGAAGGTGGATAATACCCGCTTTGGCCGGTTTACCACCTCGCTCTCTTCCAAAACGTTCCCCAGCTCCCTTCAACCAGGTGGCTGGGCACATTACATACACAGCCAAAGAGCCCGCAAACAAGCCCGCTCGCCTGTACACAAACGCCGTTTTAACGGCGACCCATATGAATCACAAAAAGGGTTTTTTCTCTGGGAAACTAGTGTTTCCAGAGAAACTAGTGTTTCCAGAGAAAAAAAGGTTTTTTTCTCTGGAAACACTATCCTCACAGTCAACGAGCCCGTACTCAAACGCGCTCGCCTGTACACAATCACCAATATTCTATGTCCCCCAGCCCCCTGCACTCAGGTGGCGGGAAAATTCTCTCCCAGTCAGAGAGCCCGTGAACAAAAGCGCTCTGATGAACGCCACTTTAACACAACATTATCGGGCCACCGAGTCCCTGTTACTCAGCGACTCGCCCCACAAATTAATTCAGCCCCTGGCCTTGAAGGCCGAGGCCTGGCAGTCCATTCCCGGCATTTCAAAATGGGTGTTGAACACAATAGAACAAGGTTACTCGCTACAGTTTGCTCGCAGAGCGCCATTTGAGACAACAGTAGAGACAACAGTGAGAAGCGACACAAGTCACGTGCTTCGAACCGAAATATCAAAACTGTTAATGAAAGGGGCGGTGGAAGACGTACACCCCTCACAAAGCGAGTCAGGCTTTTACAGTCGTTACTTCATTGTATCAAAAAAGGACGGTGGTCTCAGGCCCATTCTAGATCTCAGACATCTGAACAAGGCCCTTATGAAGCGCCCATTCAAAATGTTGAAAATGAAACAAATCCTCACGCACATTCGCCCGGGAGATTTTTCACTGTAGATCTATTCTCAACTTCAAAGCACTCAGCAAAATGATGCAGCAACAAAAATCTCATTAATGCAAGTATAAGGTACAATACTTCTTGTTAATCGCGTGTTTATGCTGCCCGTTTCTCTTTTTTTGTGTTAGAAATCAGCACTATGTCAGTGAACAAAATATAGTGCTTTGTATATATTGTGTAATCGTTAGTTTGCATTTTTGCCACCTACTGGTGTTCTATACAACTACCAGAACTACTAACATTGCAAGTGGTATGTTAATGCTGTTGTTATTACATTAAAATGCATAAAAATGTGCAAATATTTCTAATAAACAGGTGTAAATTTTGCTGTGGCTCTTTTGAAAAATTTCTCTAAAATTATTATTTTTTTTGGCTCTTCTTGGTAAAAAGGTTCCCGACCCCTGTACTAGAGGCATGGCCTCGTCGTGGGCTTGGTCTACTGGCATTTCTATGAATGATATCTGTGCGGCGGCAGGCTGGGCCTCCCGTCCACTTTTATCAGGTTTTATAATTTGGATGTCCCTGCCTTACAGGCTGGGCTTCTCGCTGTGTAATACATATTAACCCCTTACGGCCCGACAGTCTGGTCTGGGTTAAGTATTTGTATAAGTCATAAGCACATTCCTTTCATGACTCGAATTGTCTGGTCATTCAATATTCTTTGGCCCGACTATGTCTGGTCTATACATATATATATATATATATATATATATATATATATATATATATATATATATATATATATATATATATATATATATATATATATATATATATATATATATATATATATATATATATATATATATATATATATACTACACGTATCTTTGCTTGTTATTCTCATTAAATAGCCCGACTCAGGTCTGGCTCATATTGGGGACTTCTATGAATATCATATTTACCGGCCCAGTTAGGTCGGCCTGGGTATGGTGTCTCCAGGCTTTCAGAGCCGTTAAGCGAGCACGCCGTTTTGCATTGGGTCCCCTAGCGTTTAGCTAAACGCAATACGAGAGTACTCTCGAAAGGGAACGCTTCGGTTACTTACGTAACCTCGGTTCCCTGAGAAGAGGGAACGAGTATTGCGTTTGCTTGCCGTGCTTCGCTTGCTCAAGGAGTCGCTTCAGTCGATTAACCTGACGAACCTGGCGAGACAGGGTCTTTTAGACCCATGGCTATGCAAATTCTGCTGCCCCTTGTGGCTGGAATATTAGAGGGACCTGGTTGGTCCTTCACGCCCAGCGGTCTCGCCATAGGTTCCTGCAGTTGCAGCGGCACAGCCAATCAGCACGCAGGTGCTTCCTGCTGAGAGCTGTGCAGCTGCACTGCGTTTTACATGGTATTTTTAGGAAAAAATTTGCCTCAAAATCTCGAGGAAAGGAAATTCCCCTAGCGTTTAGCTATACCCAATACTCGTTCCCTCTTCTCAGGGAACCGAGGTTACGTAAGTAACCGAAGCGACATCATGCTCGGCTAGATTCGCCTCAAACTCGTGCATTTTCGGATGCAGAGCTGCTCGGAAAGTTACAAAAAATGCGCTACACACCGTCACGAAATGGGGTCTCGAGCTCTCAATGAGCACTACTGCCCAATCCGCGATGATGTCATTTTTGCCGTAGGAACCTTCGCGCTCAAGAGAACCAAGCTTTATGGGCTCCATACTTTAGGGGCTCCATTGTAGTCCCCTATCCAGATCCTTGATCCAGATCCAGATCCAGTTTCATTTTTGTGCTTTGTCTTAAATTGTGCATTAATTAATTTTCAAATATGATCCTTTAACCAAGGATTTCATTACGCTGCATTTTCTGTGTATATGACAAACATTAGAAATCAAATTTAATTTGAGCTCTGAGAAGAGGACTAAACAGCTAAAACAGCAACACATATTTACAAATGTCTCCTCATAAAGTTATGTCTTTCTTCACAGGCTCATTTACATAAGCACCAACCAGAACAGGTGAGTTTAGTACAGACATATCCACTACAAAATCATTGTGCATATATGCAGATATGTTGTCCTCTTGATTTGGCAAGATTGCATTGTTGTATTTTTTTTTCTTCCAGTTGCGGACCACAGATCATAGAACAAGTCTTCAGAATGTAAGTAAAGTTGTAATGCATACATATACATCTGATCTTTCTCCTCAACACATACAAACACAAAAAAACAAATGCGCACATGCTAGCTAATTATGTAGACTTACTGTATACAGTATGCTAATGTTTCAACACGCACACCATCATAATTCAAATGAGTAAGAGATTGATTCTGTTATTTATCAGGCCAGAAGAGAAGCTTAGGAACTTTGGATTGCGCTCATCTCCGGGGTCTGTAAAACTTTTTTCATATTCTCTGATTATACTTGGTATACTTAGTATACTTGGTATGGACACACAATCAAAAAAAACATTTTTATGCAAGTTTTTTTAACTTCCTATCAAGTTCAAGTACAAACTCTCATCCAATGAGCTGATAAAAGAATTAGAATTTGATCCATATTATTGAGGACTCAGAAACATTCTTGGTTCATGGTTGTTTATGGTTCTGGTCAGATTAAATGTAATTTGTGTTACAGGTTTATGTACAACCAGCCCAGCGTGCTGGTAGGGTGAGTATTATTTATTTAGTATTAACTTGTTTTTGCCCATATCCACCCATGAATGGAATGATTACTGAGCTGTGTATGATTTGTGTTTTTAATACAGTCGGACAGACGTTGTATCTATGACACCATGGTTAGCCCCAATCATTTGGGAAGGAACCTTTGACCCAAAACTGATTGATTCTATCCACAAACATCATAATCTCACCATAGCGACCACTCTCTTCGCTTTGGGAAAGTGAGCTCCTCGTGATTCCTTTCATGTTTCAATATTTCTCATTTCTATCCCCTCCTCATGTATTTCTTTCTTTGTTTCTGAAAATAGAAATGAGTAAAGGATAAAGTGATAAACTAACCATGATACATCTCCCTGTGTCTGTTTGTTAGATACACACGTTTCCTAAAAGATTTTCTGGAGTCAGCGGAGGAGCATTACTTTGTTGGATTTCAAGTGCATTACTATTTGTTTACGGATCAACCAGAAGCAGTTCCTGAAGTAAAGATGGGTGAAAATCATCATTTGACAGTTCGGATTGTTCCGAGTATGGACCGATGGCAGGACATCAGTATGGGCAGGATGGAAATACTGGAAACATTAATGGAGAACGAACTGGCCAATAAAGCAGACTATATTTTCTGCCTGGACGTGGATACAAAGTTCTATGGCCGCTGGGGGGTGGAGACTTTGGGTCGTCTGGTCGGTGTGCTACATCCTTGGTTCTTTGATTATCCAAGGGATCAATTCACATATGAGCGTAGACAAGAGTCTCAAGCATTCATTCCAGCTGGGGAAGGTGACTATTATTACACTGCTGCTGCATTTGGTGGCTCATTGGCGGATGTACATCATCTCACCAAAACCTGCCGGAAACAGCTGAACATTGATGCGGCAAACTCCATTGAGGCGATATGGCACGAGGAGTCTCACTTGAACAAGTATTTCGTTTATAACAAACCTAGTAAAGTTCTCTCTCCTGAATATTTGTGGCGGGACATAAATATAAGTGTAGGCCAAGTGAAAATAATTCGCTTCTCTCACGTAGCTAAAAACAATGCAGAAGTTCGCCCAAACGTGTAGCAGCTGTTGCCAGCATTCAGCTGACATGTGTTCTCACAGGCCTACCGAAAGACATTGAGAATCTCAAGTCTTTCCACAAGTAATAGTGACATGAGGGTAGTTGACATCTGCCACCAAAATCACAGACAATTATGAGCCTAATGTTGGTATGTGGCACCAGGAACAAAATCTGCCAATTTTTTTTTAAATATATATATATATATTTTTAACATAAATAAACTTTTTGCTAGATTTATTTTTGAGCTAATAACATCAACATTATATAATGGGTAAATGTACAGTGACAATTAACCATGCTGAATTTTCTTAAATAAAAGCGTTGAGAGTGAACGTATTTAATGTCAATAATTAAATGTTAATGTAATAAAGTTAATAATGTACAAAGTACATTGCAAAAATATGTGCAATGCAAAAAAAAAATATGTGTTCGAAAACCAAATTTTGTGTATGAATACTGACATTACTATGGGATCACGTGCCATTTTTTGAGGTTGATGAGGTTTTAGATGTTACTAGAAAATTCTGAATACATTTGCTTATTTGTTTTAAGAAAAGCATTTTTTTCTTCATGTATATATATATATATATATATATATATATATACACATACACACATAATTATATTGAAGCGGCGGTAGATTCCAGCATCTTTCACCTCAAATCTGCGACCAGGGTTAAGTACATAATAGATTTCGGATTGTATGGAGCATGAGGAGAGAGAGTAATAGAGGGTACCAAATGCCAGATTTGATTGATTTATGACCCCCTAATTAACATTCCACCCCCCCTCCCTCCTCCCCCTTCCCTCCCACCGGACTGGACACCTGTTCTGGACACCTGTTTTGGCCATCTGTTTTGACCCCCTATTTTATTATCCTCCCCCTGCTATTCCCCCCCATTCAAAGGAATTTACGACTGTTTGTAACTTTGTGTGTTTTTCTAAAAAGTTAGAAAACGATCAAAGAATGTTTAAAAACGAATGTGCTTAAAACATTTTAAAATGTCAGACATTGTGTTTGGATAACAGTGACAAGATCAGGGAATAGTATTTATTAAACAAAGATAGTATTTCACATACATTTGAACTTTGAGCCGTTAAAATGTTTTTTCATAAATATAAAGATAGAGTAAACACTGGTTTCAAACAAGTATAGGCATTAAACATATCAAGTTTTTCTTTAGTTTTAGTTAAAATAATTCTCTCTTACGGACATCAGTGCGAACACGTCCTTTCAGGTTGACGACAGAAACAAGAATGTACCCGGAGGCTCGCGCGAAGCCCCCTCCCTCAGCTCCGCCCCTAACACCCACCCTCTGTGCGGAACAGAGGTTAAAAATAAATAAATAAATAAATAAAGCAAAAACGAATAATATCAAGTTTTTCACATTACAATTACTGTTCATTTTTAATTTAGTTTAGGCAAAAACACACTCTCTCTTACACACTAAGAAGCAAACACGTCCTTTCTCTCTGACGACGAAACATGATTGGGCTCAGGTTAGCTGTGCGTAAACCCGCCCCAGACCCCGCCCCTTACACTCCCCTCGGCGCAGAAGAATACACCTCCCAGTCATACAGACGTTTAAATAACGGTAAAATAATTAAGCAAATTACTTTTAATAAATAGGCCTAGTATTTGGTTTAACATTTAGTTATTCACCCTTAGCTCTCCCAACTCTAACAGCCTCAAGTCACTCACACACACACACACACACACCACCGATACCATTGCAGTGTCTGTAAATTGTTGCGCTCGGGGGCACACGCTGCGGCGGTGCAAGCAGAGCTCAGCATGCCAATAAATATTCTTTTTGATGCTCTACAATCAGTTATTGCGGGTGGGTCTGGAGAGGTCGCGCGGAGGTGACAGGGGTGCCAGTGTCCCGTGAACCCTGTCAGGGTGATATCCTGTAGAGTTCAGAGCCATAATAAAACCACCCATCTGAACACATCAAACGTTATCGCAGGAGAGACATTACACACACACACACACAAATTTGTGCGGGGGGACATGGGTGCTAGTCATTTTAGCACAGCAGACACATCATGCTGTGTTAAAAACTTGAAAGCACTCGGGCCATCTTGATAACAGTAATGTGGGGGATATCTGTCCTACAGAAAATGACCTGGGGTGTTTTGAGCGGGAGAGAGAGAACATCGAGAGCCTTTTAAACAAGTAAAGCGTATTATATACATATTAAATAAAACTATCCGCATATTTTGTTAAGTTTAAAACTATTAGAAACATTTTGCATATGAGACGTTTAGTGAGATATATCTATACCTATATATATAGGGGTTTTCGTCCTCAGATCTACAAAGCATACAAACATAAGAGGAGAGAATCAGCCAGACCTGAACGATATTGGAAAGGGGGGATCTGGATAAAACTTTTTATTACCCATCGAACCCCCCTCTTGTAAGAAAATTCGTTAAAATGCTCGAACTAAGTTATCAGCATTACAGAAAAAACAACAACAGCACACACGCAAGATCGTCTCATTATTGCTGACTCGATGGCTTCAAACGACAACAACGGTACGAGTTTTTACTTGCTCTTTTACAAATGTTACACATATATATTTAGCCGCTTCTACGAATCATACACATGATTAATTATTCTGTTTTCGCTGTTTTAACATTACAGATGTGCCTGAATCCGGCCTATATTTTGACGAAGGTCTAGAAATTATTCTGGATGAACTATGTAAGCATTTTCTGATTCTCTATTAAAATGTCATAGCTATGATAATAATAATAACAATCTATGGTTCTATTTCAGTCAATGAAGCTCTTCTGGTCGGAGACGTTGTTCAAGACATTATTAATGGTGAGAGCTAGTATTTCAGATCGTTACTATATTTAAAATACTATATATTGTTATAATAATAATAATATGTTTACTACAACACATCAGTAGATGGAGACATCCCTTCAGATGCATCGCCTACCGGCGAATCCGAGCTCGTATCTAGCCGCGTCACTGAAGACGTCATCACTGGACAGCCCTCCACCGAGCCAGTTCACGATTCAGAAACAGTTCAGCCAGGACCCTCAAACGGCAACCGCGGAGAAAAGCGTCTCAGAGAGGTTTACGGGGATCGAGTATTTCCCGACGCACAGCGTTTAAGGACGTCAGAAAACAACGGTGAGATATTTAACAGCATCCGCATCATCATAACCTTTATCTAACACAAATATATTTAATAAATAATTCATTTTTCCTTTTCTACAGAGCAAAATTACGAGGAAAGAGGTCTGGATTTATTCACGAATTCCCAGCTCGAAGCATGGAATGGTGCTGACTTTACGGACTCAGCGGAATCGAGCTCTGACGAGAGCGACACAGGACCTTTGTGAGAGATACAACCCCTTTTCAACGAGAGAGATCTACAGAGGCTGTCTCACGATACACTACGTCGTGCGAATCGTAATTTTGAGCTCATACTAGACCTGGTGGGGAGGCCGTTATCTTACCAAGAAGTTGAGGGGATTGTGCGTGATTCGAAAAGCGGTATTATTGCTAATCTGCAATCTATAATCGCTATTCAACAGCAGCATACGATCGCTTTGCAACACGTGGCGGAGTTTTGGAGAAACAGCCACGAACAGATCATTTTGGAAAATCATCGATTGTACAGCGAGTTGACCACTGTCTCAGGCGCTCTACATGAAGTAAGAGATCAGCAGCAACTTTCAGTAATTACTCTGTCCTTATTTAGCGAAAGAATGAATATTATTCAAAGAGTGCTGACTGATTTGTATGATGTTATAATGAGTGAGAGAAGAAGAAGGTGATTATTTTGTGTTACCCTGACTAATTTCGTCAGCGGTTATTACGAATATGTTGTATTCATTTATTTTATTTTATCATTGTAATTGACCGGTATTCAATGATTTGTTATTGATTATTTTTACTGATATTTCTATGCTATGCGATTCAACATTCGCCCTTGCATCTTCTGTTTTGTGACGACTTGTTATTTTTGTTGTGTGAAAAAGCTTTGTGGAGCACCCGCTTGTTATAAGATACATTTGTCTTTTTTCAAACATAAATAAAAACTACAAAAAGCAAAACAATGGTCTCTAAAAGATGTCACGGTGATTTACATAGTCAAACCGGGGGTGATGAAGATGAACCCGCACCGTCAAGATCTAGAAATCAGTTGGTTGATCTGATTAATCACCAGCTGCGCATGATAGCACCAAATTTCATTAACGGAACTGAGACGTTACAAAACCTCGTAAACGATCAACAACAGTGGTTAGAAATGACTACACAACAAGGTAATAACAATAATATGGCACATGATGATGATGATGATGATGATGATGATGATGATGATGATGATGATGGTAATGGTAATGGTAATAATGAACAGATCGGTGGTGCGGCCCCACCCATTTATGATCCGTTAGCACCTAATATGGGTCTGACTGACGACGTAATTATTAATTTAAGACAAGGGGGCCGCATTGGACCATTCACAATAGTGGCACGTCCAAGATTCAACGGTCTAGAAATTCACAGAACTTTGGACTTCAGTGAAATAGCTACTTCAGACTTAGCAGTGTACAATATTCAGCTTAATTCCCTGTTAGACGAAATTGTCACATTCTCCAGATTGATAGCAGGCGATACAGGATATATCAATATCTCGCTAACAGGTGAAGATCTTCCCACGGCCATTAATGCAGTTTTAACTCCTGAAAATAACCACAACGCCGATTTATTCATAGATCAGATTGAGCGGACAATACAAAGTAATAAAGAGCTTTCAAATGATACTCAAATTAATCTGAGGGTGTTGGTCGCTATGGATAAACAAGGCGGAGGACGCAGGCGGTTAACAGATCTAGCAATCAGTGAGACAATCAAAAGGAATAAAATGAATTTATTCTGCCCCGTAAATGTCGAAGACAATATGTGTTTCAGCTACTGTCTAGCCCATTTTATGAACCCTAATTTTAGCGATTATGATCTGAAGAAAATCGCTAGAGATATACACACCAGCGCCGGCTATGCACCACAAACCAGAATAGGCTTTAACGATCTCTGTGTTTTTGAGGCACAACTCGGTCTGAAAATAGTGGTTTTTCATAGAGAGTGTTCAGAAAAATTGGAAGTATATAAAAATACCGATGAGATACATCCAAAAACAGTTCATCTTTTTATCCACGAGTCACACTACTATCTGATCAAAAACCTCAAAGCGTTTATTGGTACTAGCTACGTATGTGAGTTCTGCTACAAAGGTTTTAACGACCGTAGAATCCATAAATGCAAATACGCGTGTAACGTCTGTCTAGACTCGGCATGTCACACACATCCAAAAAACAGCTTGCTATGCAATGATTGCAAGAGATTCTGCAGATCTCGGTATTGCTATGATAGCCATAAACAGTCAAGGATTCCAGGCGAAAGACCACAGTGCGATGTGATAAAATATTGTGACAAATGCTGTATGAATTACAGAATGACAGGGGTCGGGAATAAAAGCAGGACTCATAAGTGCCCAGCGGTGTGCTGCGTACACTGTTCAGTAGTTTTGATGGGTGAGGGGGAACACACCTGTTACATACAGCCAGACAGGCACAGCGAAAATACAACGACAAATACATCTATTATGATTTTGAAACGATGTACGCGGAGGGCAAACATGTGGCTAATTATGTATGCGCTATAACACATATTACACACATTACGAATTCACAGCTGAAGGTACGGATTGTGTGGAGCGTCTGATCAAACACTTCAGACGCCCAAAATACGCTAATTACACATTTCTAGCCCACAACGCTTCAGGGTTTGACTCGTACATACTGCTGGAGTATTTCATAAATGATGGTTTACCACCGAAAATCACAATGCAGGGCTGTAGAATCATTTATATGTATGACACAGCGTTTCAGCAGAGATACATAGACACGTTCAGTTATCTCCCCATGTCTCTTAGCAAAATCCCCACAGCGTTAAATTTATCGGTGTGCGGAAAAGGATTTTTTCCACATCACTTCAACAGACCGGAAAACATTGATTATGTAGGCCCATACCCCTCTAAAGAGCTGTATGGTTATGCCAGGAAGAGCACGGTAGAGAGATCCAAATTTGACAAATGGTTTCAAAGCGTGCAGGGGGGCGTATTCGACTTCAAAAAAGAAATAGCCTTTTATGGTCGCAATGACGTAATCATTCTGCGTCAGGCCTGTATGAGATTTCGCGAGTTCATTGAGTGTGCAAAAATCGATCCGTTTAAATGCGTGACGTTGGCTGGCACATGCATGAAAGTATTCAAGACAAATTTTCTGACCCGAGACACTCTAGCATTAACTAATAATAATGCATACGTCAATCAGTTCAAGACATTCTCCAACGCATCAATACAATGGTTGGAGTATGTTAAAGAACGTGAAAATGTAGATGTGCATCATGCCCTTAACTACGGGGAGGCTAAGTTCGGCCCTTACCATGTTGTCGGATATTACGAGAACCCGAATGGTGAGAAAATAGCTTTAGAATATCTCGGCTGTGTTTTTCATGGACACGATTGCCGCTATGATCCTAATGACATAAGTCCTATCTCAAAACTGCCTTTTGGGGTTCTCAGGATACAGTCTGATAACAAGCTCGAGGCTCTGCGTGATGTTTATTCATTACGTGTGATCTCTATGTGGGAGTGTGAGTGGGAGCGTGCGAAAAAATGTGACCCTGACGTCATGACATTTATGACCACATACAAAACACCTGAGAGGCTGAAGCCTAGAGATGCCCTTTATGGAGGCCGCACGAATGCTATTAAACTTTATCACAAAACCGCAGACGGAGAACGCGTCGATTATTACGACTTCACTTCTCTGTATCCTTATGTGCAGTCACATAAAACATACCCAATCGGACACCCTAAGACTATATTCAGGGATTTTGAGCCGTTGGAGAATTCTTTCGACCTGATCCGTGAAAAATTGCTTCCGCCGCGAAAGCTTTTTCACCCCGTGTTACCCTACAGATGCTCGAAAAAATTAATGTTTCCACTCTGTCGAACATGTGCGGAGGGAGAGATTCAGGACACACAATGCCATCACACTGATGAGCAAAGAACTTTGAGCGGATGCTGGGTTAGTGTCGAGTTGGCGCGGGCTATTAAGCATGGCTATGTGATTGTGAAAATAGACGAGGTCTGGCATTTCCCCGAGACGTCAGACAATTTATTCACTGGCTATGTAAAGACATTTCTTAAATCCAAGCAGGAAGTGTCAGGATTCCCCTCGCACGTAGTCACAGACGATGAAAAGCAAACGTACATCACGGATTATCTTGATAAAGAGGGGATTGAACTTGACATCAATAAAATAACTCCCAATCCGGCAAAAAGAACGATAACAAAATTAATCTTAAATTATTTGTGGGGTCGCTTCTCCTTAAGAGAAAATTTACCGTCAACAGAGTTCCTGACAGAACCCGAAGAGTTTGCTCGATACATTTTCGGACCCGGCCGTGTAATAAAGCACTTCTCGTTTGTTTCAGATTCTGTGGCGTTGATTCAGTGGTCATACTCTGAACAGGACGAGTGTCCGACGCGAGACGTTAACGTGTTCATCGGTGCATTCACGACCGTGTACGCTCGTTTGGAACTTTATGAACTGATGGATAAATTCGGCGAACGCATCATTTACACAGATACGGATTCTGTCGTCTTTATATCCAAAAATGGCGACTGGGTTCCTGAAACCGGACGTATCTGGGTCAGCTCACGAGTGAATTAGACCCTCATGACTCAATCGTGGAGTTCTGTTCAAGCGGGCCAAAATCGTACGGATATCGAACTGCAAAAGGTAATGTCTGCCTCAAAGCTAAAGGCATCACCCTCAATGCAGAGAACGCTCAAATTGTCACTCTGCAGAGTCTGATAACACTAGTCCGGGGGTATGTGAAATCATGTGACACCTCACACCTGCTAGTACATACGGAGGCCATAGTGAGGAATAAGAGAAATCTCACACTTCACAATAGAACACTTGTGAAAAGCTTCAGAGTCGTGTACAATAAGCGGGTGCTCCTCTCTGATTATTCCACAATTCCTTATGGCTTCTAACAATATTTTGAATCATTGTGACATGTGAGAAACAGATGATTTTGACTTTAGATTGCTCCATCCGTTTTCAGCGGTCGTCTCCGGACCCAGTAACAGTGGGAAAACGTATTTTGTAAAAACTTTGATGTACAATTCAGAAAAAATGTGTTCTGTAAAATTTGACAATTTTGTCTTCATCTACAGCTGCTGGCAGCCGCTTTATGATGAATTGATGCAAGTGTTTGACATTAAATTTATTGAAGGTATACCCAAATCCTTGAATGATGAGTATTCATTTCCTCGTCATAAGCATTCGCTATTACTCCTTGACGACGTAATGGATCACGCCTCTTCTAACACAGAGGTTCAACGAGCTTTTACGCAGTACACCCATCACAATGCGATAAGTACAATATTAATAATTCAAAACCTCTTCTTCCAGGGGAAATCTACCAGGACTATCAGCCTCAATACAAATTATTTAATTATTTTTAAAAACCCTAGAGATAAGCCGCAAATTTGTGTTTTGGGGAGGCAAATGTTCCCCGGGGAGACGAGATTCTTCACAGAAGCGTACCAGGATGCGACCAGTCGTCCTTACGGTTACCTGCTGGTAGATTATAAAGCAAACACACGAGAAAGATTACGGCTCAGAACAGATCTGCTCTCAGATCATCCAGTGGTGTATATGCAGAAAAGGAGGTAGGGACCATGAGTTTGAGACTGTCCAGAAATTTACCTCTTTTAAAGTTATTATACAAAGGCACGCCGAAGCAAAGGCGTCTTATTTTACAGTCAGCCTCTGACGAGTTCATACTGGCTCTATGTGAATTATCTCTTAATGTCCTTCATGGCAAAATACCACTAACTGCGAATCAGCACAGAAGATTAAAAAAGAGAAAGACTGAGATCAAATACGTGGCTAATAAAAAGATTAACGTTAAGAATGTTAAACAATGTCCCTCAGAGGAGTTTAAAAAATATCAAATACCTTCTGGATAAGATGTCTAAAGCTAAACAGGTGTCTTCATGGACAGACTCTGGAGACTTAGTTTTTAAAGGTAGGCCCATTGAGGGATCACACATGCTTGATCTGCTGAAAAGCATAACGAGACCTCAGATGGTGCGTGACGATCGTAGGCCCGTAGGATGGTCAGAGTTTCTGGAGGCCTTTGCCGGCTTAAACATTCCTTTCTCGACTATAAGTAATCAACATGTCAGACGTATGATCAAATCTTTTAAAAGAAAGCCATCTATGGATGGCAACGCTGCTGTTTCATCTGCACAGGCGAAAAAACACAAGTCTCAAAAGCAGACGTACCCCCCTACACCCCCAGCATCGCGGTCTGACATTTCAGATGACAATGTATTTAATTCACCTATGTTGGACACGAGTCAGTGGTTAACTTTTTAAGTTTGGATGTATGTTCATCTATATTTGTGTTTATTACTTCTTTGTTTTAAATGATGTATACCATGATTGCTGTCTTAAATGTGTATCATATTTTTCTGTCAATAAAAAACAAACAAACAAAAAAGTCGTATCTGTTTATGTATTCTTTATTCGTTACACACATACACATTAATTAACATCACACACTAGATTACATTTACCTAAACACTTTATTTATTTATCCGCGTACACATAAATTGACATGTCTGAAACATTTTGCCAGTCTGTACACACTGAACACACTTAAATGTTTTACCGCTGCATGGATTAGGCTTAATTTTTTTCACAAAAAGAGATACCACGAAGTCATTTTTAATTAGGTCATCATGGTACATTTTCACAACATCTTCATAATTACAACCTCTCGATATGTGGTACAGAAAAAACACACAATGCTGTCCACAAGTATCCGATGAATAATCTTGGACCTGCTTGTTAGAGTACTGAACACTGTGAGAGTTGGTTAGTAGAAAGTCTTGAAAAGATGCTGGAAAAGGAGCCGCATCTGGTTTGTTGCCGAAACGATCAAAAAAGCAGCTGACGCCGTTTTCGCGTATGTATATGCAAACCCAGTGCTCACCCGGACTGTTCGCAGGGTCCGTGTTAGCTATACAATAGCATGGTAAGTCCTTTAACAGGGCTTTGGGTAGATGATCGCATGGCAGCACGCCTAAAAAATTAATGCTACATGAAATTTTATCCATGACATCTGTCAACTGTATTGTATTCATTTCACGTCACTCAGTAGTCCGCAAGCACCTGTCGTCTGTTAGAAATTTCGAGAACAGAGTCAAAAATCGCGTATATTAAAATACTGACGGTGTGTGCGAGAGGCTCCCTGAAGCGTGCTTCTAATCTGATGTTTCCTGTCCTGATTAGGGACACATGTTGAGAACACTCGTCATCCGGCGTGAGGTTAAATGCGTACATGGTGTATCCGTTAAGGAAATCTTCTCGATCAATAATCAGTGACTGGTTCTTCAGATGTTTACCGGTAGCTAATACTAGCTGGTAAAATTCTCTCACGGCAGAGCCATTATTATACTCAGGCTGCAGCGGACGAGAGGGTATCATAAGACCATTTTCAATTAATGTTAAATATTCAAGATTAAAGTGTTTAAAGGCAAAAGGATTTTTGTCATAAGCCCCTGTAAATGCAGAGTTATCTGTCAATGCTAAAATGATGGACTTTGGCAGAACCCCAAGAAAAAGATTATCCTGATTAGATACGCGCGCGCCTGCAGGGATCGAGAAATTCTTCACACACACGCACTCTATAGGATACTTAGCCGTAGCTGATAGGAGGGCCTGTGCGTGGCCCAGTCGAACTGCTGGTAAGACCACCACTTTTTTCACAAAAAGAGAAGCTGTTAAAATTTTGAGTTTATAAGCCACAGCATCAGACCTCATCAAACAAAATTCATCCTTTGCTCTGGTCATACGGATCTTTATATCAACACCGTTTAACATTAATTTCTCCTGAAAGAAAATATCACTATTAATAGGAGCCAGTAATTCTACGACGGCTCCAGCATTGGTGAACGCTGCTCTCTTTGTTAAACCGGCGTTTGAGCCCCCCGGATCTGTGCTGTCCATATGCCCAGC
Organism: Gobio gobio; assembly: GCF_949357685.1. Lineage (NCBI taxonomy): Eukaryota > Metazoa > Chordata > Actinopteri > Cypriniformes > Gobionidae > Gobio > Gobio gobio. The sequence continues at coordinate 48,787,468 of NC_137100.1, forward strand.
CGTATCTTTGTAAAAAAGACCTGCCGAAAAGTTACTCTGCAGAGTATCTTTTCCATAATTCGTGAGAGCCTCTATTATACACCTGTAAGGGTATGTATTGGAGCTTTGCGAAACTAGACGATCTCCTAAAGTAATGTCAACCTGTGAAAATATACAGGCTCCAGGGTAATTAATGAGTCCGACAGGCGCCCCGTCAGCGATTGGCGACCCGTCAGGATTGGTAATCTTGAGTCGTATACATAATAACGTATTATTCAGATCTGTGTAATCTTCCCCAGTCCCCGCGATGAAAAACTCTATCGGGGAGCTATCAGTTATAGCCGATATAGGGGGTACTTCCACGTAGGTGCTTTTTTCAATAGCCGTCTGCGTCATGGGTACTGTGAAAATATCTAGCTCCGATTTGACACATTCTTCCGACATGCTGTGTAACAGAGCCATACTTTAGAAAATAGTATTTGTGCGTCTTTTAGTTCTTGTAGTTTTTTTCACACGTTTCGCAGGAGTTCTTCTCCGAGTGGGCTTTGCAACTGGACGCTTCTTAGCTGTGCGTCTAGTTTTCTTTACAGGATGACCACTCCCCCTCCTCATCCTAATCCCTGGAGGTTTAAAGCTTTTACGGCGCATGACCATAAGCCCGTTACCGTCCTGAGTGTTATTATTACTGTTATAAGATTTTGTTAGGGCTGTGGTAACAACGTCGCTGAATATATTTTTCGCAGCCGTTTTTAGATGAGGCTTGGCCATATTGAATCCCCTTCTTAAGAACGGTAAGGCCGCGCAAAAGAGTCCCTTAAAAATTCCGCCAATCCCTCGCCCATACATAACATTGGATCTGACAAAACCGGGCAAACCGTTCCCGGCCTGGTTTTGATAATATTCCACGTATCGTGCGGGGTCAATTCTGTACGGGGCTAAATGCGCCATTTAAAACAAATGCTGTTTCACAGGTCTGAAGTGAAGCTTGGCAGTGACTTTACAGTAAGTGAATCGCACGTCTTGGTTCTGATCATCTTTCACCTCAATGGTAATTTCTGTGATACTACCCTTATTAACACGCACGTAATGAGACTTGTCGTATCTAACTGTCACAATTCGTCCTGTGTGAGTGCCCATGAGAACCACCTGAGGGCACTCCACTCCAGACTGTCACTCCATCAAGGACTACATCTCCCATAATCCTTTGCCCGGACTCTTCAACACCCATTGATTACATCCACCTGCACCCCATTACCTAGTTAGCTCACCCTATATAAGCCTGTTCATTCTGTCAATCATTGCTAAGTCTTGTTTAGTGTTACTACTGCATTTCTGAGCGTTTCCCTGGTTTCATGTCTCTTGTTTTTGGATTTCTTGCCTGTCTCCCGGATTACCCTTTTGCCTGTCTCTCCTGCCTTGTTTACCTGTTTGGACTGCTTGCCTGTGTATGACCTCTTGCCTGTTGTTGACTACGAGTGTGGATTACCCTCTGAATAAAGCTGCATTTGGATTCTCAACCTCTGACTCAGAGCAGTACGTAACAGAAGACTTAGCCACTCATGGATCCAGCAGTAAGGCTCATTCGACTTCGTCAAGGTAACCGACCACTCGAGGACCACACCAGAGATTTTCTGGAATTAGCATACTTTATAGACTTTCCAGATTGTGCTCTTATTGACTTTTTTTGTTATGGACTCAATGATTATTACAAATCAAAACTCATCCGTGATGGTCCTCGAGGGTCACTGATCGAGTTTCTGGACTATGCCCTACAGTTGAGTGGTTCGGCATTCACTGTGGGAGTCGCAGAAGAGGAACACTACACTCCCGCAGTACCCACCAGTTCAGAATCTCATCCAGCCACTGACCAGCGTCCAGAGATGGCTCCCGCCACTGACCAGCGTCTAGAGATGGCTCCAGCCACTGACCAGCGTCTAGAGATGGCTCCAGCCACTGACCAGCGTCCAGAGATGGCTCCCACCACTGACCAGCGTCCAGAGATGGCTCCCGCCACTGACCAGCGTCCAGAGATGGCTCCCGCCACTGACCAGCGTCCAGAGATGGCTCCCGCCACTGACCAGCGTCCAGAGATGGCTCCCGCCACTGACCAACGTCCAGAGATGGCTCCGGCCACGGACCAGCGTCCAGAGAGGGCTCCGGCCCGTGTCCCGAGTCCAGAGAGGGCTCCGGCCCGTGTCCCGAGTCCAGAGAGGGCTCCGGCCCGTGTCCCGAGTCCAGAGAGGGCTCCGGCCCGTGTCCCGAGTCCAGAGAGGGCTCCGGCCCGTGTCCCGAGTCCAGAGAGGACTCCGCCTCCAGTCCCGAGTCCAGAGAGGACTCCGCCTCCAGTCACGAGTCCAGAGAGGACTCCGCCTCCAGTCACCAGTCCAGAGAGGACTCCGCCTCCAGTCACCAGTCCAGAGAGGACTCCGCCTCCAGTCACCAGTCCAGAGAAGACTCCATCTCCTGTCCCGAATACAGGGAGGACTCCGACCGGGCCACCTGCTCAGTCTGCTCCACCGTGGGGTTTTTCAAGACCGTCTACACTGCTGTGGTGGTCATCTGCTCCACCGTGGGGGTCTTCAAACCCGTCTCCGCTGCTGTGGTGGTCGTCTGCTCCGCCGTGGGGGTCTTCAACCTCGTCTGCGCTGATGTGGTGGTCATCTGCTCCACCATGGGGGTCTTCAACCTCGTCTGCGCTGCTGTGGTGGTCGTCTGCTCCGCCGTGGGGGTCTTCAACTTCGTCTGCGCTGATGTGGTGGTCGTCTGCTCCACCGTGGGGGTCTTCAACCTCGTCTGCGCTGATGTGGTGGTCGTCTGCTCCACCGTGGGGGGCTTCAAGACCGTCTGCGCTGCTGTGGTGGTCGTCTGCTCCACCCTGGTTGCCTGCTCTGCCTACGCCAGCCTGGTCATCTGTCCCGCCTACGCCACCCTGGTCATCTGTCTGGCCTGCACCACCCTGGTCATCTGTTCAGCCTGCTCCTTCCTGGTCTTCTGCTCTGTCTCCAGGCCCTCTTCCGCTCCATGGGCCTGGCCCTCCATCCCACCCCCGGGTCCGCCTCCGCTCCACCTCCCTCCGGGATTATTATTATAGGAGTGTCTGGAAGCCACTCCTTAGGAGGGGGGCTATGTCACAATTCTTCCTGTGTGAGTGCCCATGAGAACCACCTGAGGGCACTCCACTCCAGACTGTCACTCCATCAAGGACTACATCTCCCATAATCCTTTGCCCGGACTCTTCAACACCCATTGATTACATCCACCTGCACCCCATTACCTAGTTAGGCTTGACGGATCATAATATATTTTTTTCATGAGCTCTGACATGTTGTCTCTACGCCTTTTCACAAAGTAATGACCAGACGAGTAGCGACATACAGATTTTTTATTTCCAGAATATAAAGCACACGTTTACAAACAGACAAATCATATATCGTCCAGATAACAAAGAAATTTGACACACATTACAAAATTTTTCTCCAGCATGTATTCAGACAATGTATCAATAATTTCACAAACATAAGTAGATTCATTTCTTGACAAAAGTGTTACACATACATCAGTTACATAAGTACAGAGGCATAATATGTTACCTATTTTTAAGGTTTCTCTACATTCAGGCATTATCTGAAGAACTTTCTTAATAGTTGTATATGGCGTATCGTTACAGACAATAGTTGTGTTTATCATATCTTTCCATTCGCTTGACAATCTCCTTACAGCATTCATTTGAATCTTTAGCTTCGCTATGCGTATACTGTCGGAGGTATCAGTGTCTATTACATCGTCAACAACAATCTTGTGCAACAAATTTGATATTTCACATCTGATCCTTTGTTTAAAGAAATATTTAGACAGACAGGTGAAGCAGAGGAGATTCCCCATGTTAGACGGCAGCAGAGTCGGTAGCAGCAGTGAGCTTCCAGCTGTCAACAGCGTTGTAAACGACCTTTTCACAGCTTTCATCCGCAAGTTTCTGTCTGATAGAAGCCAGCTCTTCCACTATGTAAAGTTCATCTCTCAGGTCGCACAAGACAGTTTCAACAGTCCCCTGGATTCTCTGCAGATGTGGCGTTAGGCCGAATTGTTTAAGAGCGTTTGCTAAAATGGTATTTAGCCCAGGCTTGAGCACCTCCTGACTGATCTCATCGAAATATCCGTAAAAATAATAGGGACTAGGTTCAAACAGGCACGAGTGTCTCGTTTGTGAAGGATGATCGACTGCTCAACCGTCACAATCCTTTTTCATCCTTTTATCAATCAGGTGTTGCAGGATGATGGTGACGACAGATTTAATGATCTTGTGACCCGTCACGCCAATACAGCCGTCCACATCATCACCGCCGCTGTCAGAAATCTTGGCGATGACTCCTGGAGATCCGTAGTTTGCGAGGAACTCGAGGTTATGATACCCCAGCTGTGATACCCCAGAACGTGGTCAGCCATGCATTGCATCTTTGGTAACACTCGACCGTTGGCGTTGATGATGATGATGATGATGATGGTGATGATGATGATGGTACAGTGTTGAGAGAGGTAGCTTCGCTTTCCTGAGACATGGTGCGTGAATGGTGTAAGTACTCTTCTGCGGTGGGTATTTAATGATTGTAGAATGTGGGTGGGGCTATATGAACGCCACGCCTACTAGTGACACACCATTCAGGGTGAAAAAGTTTGACTTTGATGTGTTTGTATCGGTCACGCGCCTCACACCACTTAAACATCTTGTCTATTTTATAAAATATATCCTCCATAACCTGCAAATCACGCCACTTAAATATGAACTTTATGTCATAAAGCTTAAGATGATCCTCCTCAGAAATAGGCCATGAACGCTCTGGCTGCCCCTTTCCGAAATCGCTGCAGAGAATGTACACGTAATCTTCCGGATGTTTGTTAATGTGATCGGCTAACATTCTGTATCTTCCCGTCACTAACCCATTCCACTCTGCTATGAACAGCGGATCGTCTCCTCCGTCTTTCAAATCACGCCACACACGCGTGTAAAACAGACTCCATTCTTTTTCTGAGAAAACCAGATCTGGATCATCCGTTGTTTTCGTTGTAAATCTTTCGTCGTTGTCCACATTGACCAGTCTGACCTCTCTTGCTTCTTTGTCAAAATTGTATGCGCACACTCGAGAGCCTGACAAGTGAAACTCATATCTGATATCCTCCAACGGCTCGTGGATGAATTTGGTCAGACAAGGCCCGTGCATCTTCCTAGGAGCTAGAGCCAGATGTTCCATTGCCGCCTCGACGGTTCTCTCAGGAGTTTTAGGTGAAGTCGCGGCCATCGTAGCAGATTAGCTTCTTTGTGTGTGTTAAATCACAAGTTGCGTTCTGCTGTTTTTTTCTCCCTTTTAACAGTTTACCGCAAAGGCCTGTGAGTGCAGGTGTGTTTTCCGCACAGAGGGTGGGTGTTAGGGGCGGAGCTGAGGGAGGGGGCTTCGCGCGAGCCTCCGGGTACATTCTTGTTTCTGTCGTCAACCTGAAAGGACGTGTTCACACTGATGTCCGTAAGAGAGAATTATTTTAACTAAAACTAAAGAAAAACTTGATATGTTTAATGCCTATACTTGTTTGAAAACAGTGTTTACTCTATCTTTATATTTATGAAAAAAACATTTTAACGGCTCAAAGTTCAAATGTATGTGAAATACTATCTTTGTTTAATAAATACTATTCCCTGATCTTGTCACTGTTATCCAAACACAATGTCTGACATTTTAAAACGTTTCAAGCACATTCGTTTGTGGAATGTTAATTAGGGGGTCATAAATCAATCAAATCTGGCATTTGGTACCCTCTATTACTCTCTATGAGGCACATCTGACGAGATTCTAGATTTCTGACTAACTGCTTGACTTTAACTAAGTTGTTATGCAGCCGCATTCACTATAGAGGGCCAGAGGAGATACTATTAAAATAATATGGTATTATTTTATGGTACTGGTCATAACCTCTGGTTACTGTTTAAGTTGTTATATAGGCGACTGTAGGGGGCTACGGTACTTTTTAACAATAGCAAGCATGGGTGGCATTGTTAAATCGCTTTAGCCATCACCTCTGGTTAATGATCAGACTGGCGAGTTTGTGATCGTGGGCCCACATAACGGCCGGTGCGACTGTGCAAGGACCCTGTGCGACTCTGAGAACCGAATGAATGATTTCAATAAGAGTAAAGAGTTGAATTTAATAATCAAATATGTAGTTACATTTTTATACAAGTGACCAAATAACCAAACGGCATTCTTACCTAAATTCCAGGTCATGATAAAATGGAGTCAGTTAAAAGTAAATTGGAATTAAATTACTTTGCCCCGCTGAAAAGAGAGAATGCGCAGAAACCTTAATCCGCTCATCGGAAGCCGCCATTGGGGCTATTGGGAAGGCCTTACACGTCTACCTTTATCAGGTTCTAAAACCTGGATGTCCCGGCCCTTGAGGTGCAGGTGCACATATGTGAACCAATCAGGCTTCAGTTTTCTGAGAAAACTGAGTTTTCCCATATGCGTCAAACATCGATGTAATGCTCGTTCCCGTTATCTCAGGGAACCAAGGTTACGTCAGTAACCAGAGCGTTAATTTCACTTCTAGGCTATTTGTATTTATATCTCATTTGAATATAATTTCTTGATATGAATATTGCTTAAAATAATACAAAGGTACAAAATCAATAATGTTAAACTGGATATGTGTATGCATGTGAACATAATATTCATACATATTTTCTCTTCTTGTTTGTAGTTTTACAACAAAAAATTAAGAAGAACAATCAATAAAGTCACTAAAGTTATGAAGACTGCTTTCCTTTGGTCCTTTAAGTTTACGTTTATTTGTTTACAGGGGCTGTGCACATTAATAAACATGAATGCAAATGTGCCTGAATTAGCCCAAAGGGCTATTTTTCATCTGTAGACCCTTGAAAGGAATGTTAAAAAAGTCAACCTAAAAACAAGAACAGAGCATCATATATAACACACACAAAAGAGAAAAAGAAAAAAAGGAAAAAAATATCAAATAAAAGCACAGGTACATGATCCCACGTGAAAAAAATACATTACAGTTTTTCTCAAATGCTAAAACACATTTCACAAACGTTTCCTCCATGTTCCCCAATGTCTAAACACAACACCCTTTTCTAAGGCTACATAAACACAACCACACCTTCTCACTTCAAAACTCAAACTTTCACACCAAAAGAGCAGCTCGAAGCTTTCAAAAATGTAAACACTATACACATCATTACACACTACAGCAAAACAATTGAAAACACAATGCTCAATTTGTGAGAAGGATCTTTGTTTCATAACTGCCAATGCATATTTTTAGAAACTTTACAGTAATGGATCTTCTTAGATCTCTGCAGAGGATTAGGCATTTAGATTTGTGAGTTTCATATGAAGAGTATACATTTATAGTAAATTATGCATGTACACTACTGTAACACAACTCAATGCAAAAACAGAATCTATTGCACACAACAGTACTCTTGAAAACATGATCAGGGTGTGACGTTTTTTTATTTACTTTATTCACACCACCAGAGGCGTAGCAAGCTTTTCAAAAGTGTGGGGGATGGATGTGGTTTGTTTGTTAACAATAAAAACGATGAATACAATGACAGAAGGGTACAAAAGGTATAACATACGAGATATATAATATATATACAGTGGCGGTTCTAGGGGGGTGGCCAGGGGGGCCGGTGCCCCCGTGTCAACAAGCCTGGCCCCCCCTCTGGCCCCCGTAAATTTGGAATCACATCGCACCAAACAATGTTCTGAAACTGGTTGCAATGTGCGTTTTTTGCTGTGGCGGTGTGTGATGAAAAGAGCACTTTATTGTGTCATAACCAATAACCAATGCAGAGAAGCAATGAGGAGGCTGCGCGCTGTGGCGCGCAAGTGATGCCTGTTTATGAATGATTCGTCACTCAGTCTGCATTCGCTCAAATGGTTGTAAAACGCGGGCTATAGCGGTTGCTACGCTCTTGATTATAGATAAAATAAGCTCTCTTTATACACGTTGTGTTGAATGTAACTGCACCCTTACGCAGCAGTGATAGCTACTGGAGATTAATTTTACTGACTTGACGACTTTGAATTCCATTCAGTCATTTCGTTCATTTACTGGTAGTTAAAATATATTTTTTCAATGGCTAATTTCTCCGAACACGTCCACATATGTAATCTTTGATCATATTCCGAATTAGGAAGATGCAGCCAAAGATAAATTATGACCAACGCAATGAAAGAACCGTTCATGTGCGAATATGACAGAGATAGGCATACCCGAGAAAAGATACAGAATAATGTAATTTCAGTCTTGTTCACATATAGCGAGAATTAATATTATTTTATCCAATTGTCCAGTGTTGCTTATAGAGTATTAGATGTTTGTTTTGATGTCTATGCTAACTTTGCGAAGAGTCTGCTAACAGAGAGCAGGTAGGCTACAAAACATGTAAAATAAATGGTTTAGTTTTACTTTTATAAATTGAGCATGCATGATCATATTACAGATACATTACTTTTCAAATAAATAAATGAACTTGAAATGATTTTACTTCACGTGTAGAGACTGCAGATCGAGTGATACAGTACATGGCCAAATAAAAGACTTTCAATAATCTGGGAATAAAATAAAGGGTTAGTTCCCCCTAAAAGAAAATAAAAACACCTAATGTAACTCACCCTCGTGTTGTTCCAAAACCTGTATTGTTAGAATGTCGTTAACCAAACCATTTCAGTGCCAGAATGTCCATAAAATTCAAGATATGCGGCAGAAATGCCCCTGTTTGAGTTTTAGACTCAGAGCGTTTTTACACTGGGCACGTTTGTTGTGGTCCGCGTCAGAGCGCGTTCTACACCGCGAATACACCGCAGGCTCCCTCTCGCTCGTATCCAAGGTAAATCATCAACACTATCATCCCTTACACATGTGTTGTATTGAAATAAATACACCGTCATCTGATAAAATGCATGCGCAGGTTACTTTTCTTGCGCACCCGAGTCTTAATCTTATAATATATAATACAGTCTTATGTATCCTGTTTATATATATATATATATATATATATATATATATATATATATATATATATATATATATATATATATATATATATATATATATATATATATATATATATATATATATTAACAAAAGTACATATTTTGAATAGGCTATCATAATGTTTATAGTTATTTTATGTTTATTTCCATTTGTTTAGCTACGCATTTGTGTTGCCTCTATCCAAAAAAATACATATACAATGGTTATTAGCAGTTGTGTACTTTGTTTTTGATTCATTATTGCATTAAATATTATTATATTGGATCTAACTATAATTACCCAGTTGTGAATCATATGACCAGTGGATCGTCCGTGGGTGGCCAGAAAACATTTATTATAAACCAGCGGCTCGGTAGCGGACCACTGTCGGAAAAGTGGTGGCTGCCGCCGGTGGTCCGCTAGGAAAACGATGAGCAAAATGCCAGCGGGCCCCCGGTGGGCCGCCAACTTTGCCTCCAGTGGTCCGCCACTGGCCCGCTAGTCGTATTAGCTTGTTGCTTTCAAATTCCCATGAATCGCAGCACAGCTCGAGCGCAATTTGCGCAACCGAGCTCAGACTACCTCCTTCAGGCAGTCTCGAATTCAGTTCCCCTGAGCTCAGCTCACCCGGGTCCGCATGACAACTTTCACATTACCAATTATTCAAACTAAACTGCCAGTGTGAAAACGCCCTCACATTTACATCATGATATAGACTAAGCAATATAACATGAGTAACGAGTGCAATATCACACAAGTTCTGTTTTTCTACCCAGAATAGCATGAGTGCAAATGCGATAGGCCTACTGATCTTATACAACAGTTTAATAAAATAAATAAGTTATAAATGTTATAAGTTATAAATAAAATGTGTTCAACATAAGAAAGTCCTATTTGGAACGACATGGGGGTGAGTAAATGGTGATAGAATTTTCAGGTGAACTACCTAATTATCTACTGGTTAAGATAAATGTTAACGTGTGCCCCCTAAAAGCACAAGTGGCCCCTGCCTGGCCCCCATAGTTACCGTGGTCTAGAACCGCCACTGTATATATATATATATTACAGTTTTTCTCAAATGCTAAAACACATTTCACAAACGTTTCCTCCATGTTCCCCAATGTCTAAACACAACACCCTTTTCTAAAGCTACATAAACACAACCACACCTTCTCACTTCAAAACTCAAACTTTCACACCAAAAGAGCAGCTCGAAGCTTTCAAAAATGTAAACACTATAAACATCATTACACACTACAGCAAAACAATTGAAAACACAATGCTCAATTTGTGAGAAGGATCTTTGTTTCATAACTGCCAATGCATATTTTTAGAAACTTTACAGTAATGGATCTTCTTAGATCTCTGCAGAGGATTAGGCATTTAGATTTGTGAGTTTCATATGAAGAGTATACATTTATAGTAAATTATGCATGTACACTACTGTAACACAACTCAATGCAAAAACAGAATCTATTGCACACAACAGTACTCTTGAAAACATGATCAGGGTGTGACGTTTTTTTATTTACTTTATTCACACCACCAGAGGCGTAGCAAGCTTTTCAAAAGTGTGGGGGATGGATGTGGTTTGTTTGTTAACAATAAAAACGATGAATACAATGACAGAAGGGTACAAAAGGTATAACATACGAGATATATAATATAATATATATTACAGTTTTTCTCAAATGCTAAAACACATTTCACAAACGTTTCCTCCATGTTCCCCAATGTCTAAACACAACACCCTTTTCTAAAGCTACATAAACACAACCACACCTTCTCACTTCAAAACTCAAACTTTCACACCAAAAGAGCAGCTCGAAGCTTTCAAAAATGTAAACACTATAAACATCATTACACACTACAGCAAAACAATTGAAAACACAATGCTCAATTTGTGAGAAGGATCTTTGTTTCATAACTGCCAATGCATATTTTTAGAAACTTTACAGTAATGGATCTTCTTAGATCTCTGCAGAGGATTAGGCATTTAGATTTGTGAGTTTCATATGAAGAGTATAAATCTATAGTAAATTATGCATGTACACTACTGTAACACAACTCAATGCAAAAACAGAATCTATTGCACACAACAGTACTCTTGAAAACATGATCAGGGTGTGAAGTTTTTTTATTTACTTTATTCACACCACAATCACTGTGCGGCATCATGTCGCTGAGCTGCATCGGGCCAAATCACCTCATCCACATCGCAGGCTATATTGTCTCTTGCCAGGCACCGCGGGAAAAACGCCCTGGAATGGCGAATCCATCCTTGGAAGACCTCCACTGGGATGTCAAAACAGGCCAGCTCCATTGCCCTTAGGAGGTTCTCTCTAGTGTATGGTTGTCTGTCATAAACCTTCCATCTCCACGATGAGAAGAACTTCTCTATAGGGTTCAGGAAAGGGGAGTAGGGTGGCAGACAGACGTTTAAAAAGTGGTTGCTGTTGGTGGTGAACCACTCTCTGATTTGGTTTGTTCTGTGGAAGCGTACATTGTCCCAAATGATCACATAAATGTGATGTGCGGGCCCAGGATGGTGTTGTTGGCGGTCCAGGAGGATGTCTTTTAGCTCCTCTAGGAAGGTTGGGTGTTGTAAGACCCAAGGACAGCATGCCGGTGGGCAAGCCCCTCCAAACCCATGGCCGCACAAAGAGTAATATTACCCCCCGTTGGCCAGGAACCTCAGTGATGGCTCTTTGGCCAATGATGTTACGGCCTCTTTGCCTTCGTTTCTGCAGGTTGAAGCCAGCCTCATCCAGGAAGAGGTACTCATGAGGTCTGGCCATCGCGTCCAACTGTAATATCCTCTGTGAAAATGTGAAAGTGCACAGGTGTTCAGAACAACAGTCAATCAGGTAGCACAGTATTGTCCAGAAGTAATGTAGGCCACTGAGCAACACAGTATGTCCACTAACTGTACTGTGAACATGGATGTATACTTACTTGCACATACTCGTAACGTAGGTCTTTGTGTCGCGCAGAGTTGAGCTCAAAGGGAACCCTATGGAGAACTCGGTCTATTGTGGCCAAGCTGACATCATCAATGCTCTAAAGTTGACATTATCGGCAATGACTTTGTCTCTGATCTCCCGTAGTCTGATGAGGTTGTTCTCACATATCCACAATGAGGGTTTCTTGTGCCGCTGTAAATATGGTAACCCTCCCACCTCTATGTGGCATTCTTTCAACTTTAAAGAAAGAAACAGGTGTTGTCAATTGACATGTTTTACAATACAGTAACAACTGATTTGAAACCAATAGACTACTTTCACAGGCTTGTAAAATTGTATTGTGACATAGAAAGCAATAGAGTACAATACCTGTTGTGTTGTCTGAATGCCCTGATAATGGTGGCCACGGTGAACCTACTCAGGTTTGGATGGACGCTTAGTCCTGCTTCAGCCATTGTCATGCCATGGACAATGAGATGGTCAATGACTGTTGCTCGCATCTCGTCCGTAATGATGGTGCGAGGTTGTCTTGCTCTCCCTCCTGGACCTTCTCCTCTCCCTTGTTGGCCTGCTCCTCTTCTTCCATGGCCAGCTCTTCTCCCTCCTCTGACTCAAATTCCTCTTCCCCTGACTCTGCCTTCATCCATTGTGTTTGTTTGGAATCTTCAGCAAACTGTGCACTCTGAACTTGCTTTTATACATGTGGTCACAGCATTAGCAACAAGTGTTCAATTTTGAGTCGTTGTGTGTAATGAATGACGGCAGGTGTGTTCATTGTGTTCAAATATTGCTGACTGTGGCAAGCATTTTGCATCACATGAGCTTTCATTTGAGAATATGAGCAGAGTTATTTTGCAACTTGTGTTTTAGCAAGGAAAAATGTGTTAAGATTTATGAGAACGGAGGATTGTGTTTTGTGAATTGTGTCTTCATGTGAAATGTGTTTATGATATTGGAAAATGATGGCTAGATTTAGTAAATGTGTTTAGACAACTGGTCATTAGGTTTAGAGGATTGGCTTTTGTGTTTTAGCATTTGAGAAAAACTGTAACATGGAAGTTTTGGGTAAAGTAGTTATTACCAGAGCTTCTTAGTGATTTTAGTCCTGTCCGAATGTGCCATCTCAGTAATCATTACGGACAATGTCAGTAAAGATTATGGCGACCTTTACCTTCTGTAAAAAGGTCTGGAAAAATTACCCCAGGTAAAACTAATCCTGGGCAAATAGACCCGCTGTAAATATGTACGTAAATATTCTTTCATTTCGTGTTTAAAAGTAGTCTTTCAAGTATGGAGGTGCTTGAAAAAGCTTTCAGTTGTGTTCTAGGCGGTGGGACAAGTTTGTGGCAAACCTCAAGTGATTTCTGCTTATCATTCAGATAAAAAAAAAAAGGTTGAAAGCACTTGTCAGAGGCACAGAACTTCTTTTAGCTTTAGGTAAGTACCTATTACCAACAGAATTCAATCAGAATTTAATGAATTTAATTAATAAATCATTAGACCAGACCTAACTTCTATATATAGGATATAGGTCATATATAGAGTAAATGCGTTTGAGCACATGATATCAGGAAGCAACTTAATACGCACATAATGACAGGTAGGTGACGGTGGTGCATAAATCGAGTTACCCCTCCCTTCTGCGAGTTTTACTGAGATTTCCTATCCCATGTGAATTGGCAATTAATATCACAGACGTCCTGTGGTAAAATTGCATTACTCCATCTGCCCTTGTATAAAACTAATCCCATCCGAATAGGGCTTTAGGTACATATTGGCAAAGCAGACTCTCTCTCTCTCTCGTTCTTTCTCGCTCTGTATCTCTCTCTCTCACAAACACACACAGATACATACACACACAATCTCTGCATGACAAACTACCTAATATGATGCCTTCGATGGTGGGCAAAGTTATTTTATTGGCATGACGTTTGGAATATAGTATGGTATAGTATAGTATAGTATAGTATAGTATAGTATAGTATAGTATAGTATAGTATAGTATATAGTATAGTATAGTATAGTATAGTATAGTATAGTATAGTATAGTATAGTATAGTATCTCTCTCTCTCTCTCTCTCTCTCTCTCTCTCTCTCTCTCATCCCTCACATTCACACGTAGGCTACAGCATGCATTCTTTCTATTCTGAATAACTGGATAGAAACAACCAGAAACAACCAGAAACCAGAAAGTGCCACTTTTGAGTGGCCGGTGGCTTGAGTGCTTATGTTGATACCTTATTTACAGCAGCGTCGTCTTTTATTTTTAACGGGAATGAAATCAAGGCTGTAAGGGATAGACTGTAGACATATCTTTTCAGTGGGTTGTTCTGTTATTTAATGCATTTTTGGATTGTTCTGCTTACAAAAGATTATGAGAGACTTTTCAAGAAATTTCAGTTGAACAAAAATGAATGGATAGTTCTGTATATAAATGAGTGTGTATATATATATATATATATATATATATATATATATATATATATATATATATATATATATATATATATATATATATATATATATATATTAATTAATTAATATATAAGATTAACTAATTTAATGGTGTTTTATTTGTTTCATTGTTTATTTTTTGGATTTTAGTTGCACTTGGTCAGAACTGTTTCAAAAGTAGTTATCTGCATGATGCCTGCTGCCTTTGGGCTCAGTGATGTTGAATTTAAGATTATACAACAGTTTCAGGTTATGTTTTAGTGTTGGTAACATGTCCCACATTGTCCCACACAAACTTAGTAATCGTCCCACATTTGGTTTGTTTGATGGTGGTCACCCTAAGTGCGACTCAAAACGATACTCGGTTACTTAACGTAACCTCGGTTCTCTCTAGAAGAGGGAACGAGTATTGCGTAAGTTCCTTACGCTACGGGAAAGTATTCTTTCTTCGAGATTTCTGAAAAACCCAAAATTATCCTTAATTTTGTAACATTGTCAACGCAGTGCGGCAGCCTGGCAGACCATAGCAGGCTATTCCAGCGTGCTATTGGCTGCTCTGCTGGCAACTGCAGCAGCCTATCGGTGAGCCCGCGTGACGTGGCGACCAATGAGGGCGCTTCGCGCCCACCTGGCTTCATTTGCCTACAGGTGGGGCGTGGCCACGTGTATATAAGCAGGGCTCACGGGCTGCATATTCGGTTTTCATAGTTCTGAAGCGTAAAAGCCCGCGGGGCGCACGGCAAGGAACGCAATACTCGTTCCCTCTTCTAGAGAGAACCGAGGTTACGTTAAGTAACCGAGTATCGTTCTCTTACGAGAGGTTCTCTCGTATTGCGTAAGTTCCTTACGCTACGGGAACATATTGTCAACGCCGTGCGCGCCTCGCATACAGCATATGTATCCCAGGGAACTGGGGACCATAACACTGCTCGGGCAGGGTGGCCGGTAAAGGAAACGGGCCACCACATATACGGACACTTCGTTTGAACTGACGGGTGGTTACAACGGGTGGTTACAACACCCTGCCTTATGAATGAGGGAACGGCACCTGCCGGTCGCCTTCAAATTCACCACACCTTGTCTCATGAATGAGGGAACGGCAAGGCCGGTCGCCTTCAAATTCACAATATCTTGTCATATGAGTGAGGTAATGGCACCGCCGGTCACCTTCAAACTCACAACAGCTCTTTTCGTAAATGAGGGAACGGTACCGCCGGTCTCCTTCAAATTTACATAAGCCTTGTACCGAACTTACTACCAGTATGTGAGCTATGTCTGCGCAGAATCACCGGGCAGAACCAACAGCCTTATTGAACTGATAACACTTTCGCCTGTAAGGCAGGAACTTCCAGATTGTAAAATCTCACGAACGTAGACGGGGAGGCCCAGCCTGCCGCCACGCAAATATCGTGGATGGAAATCCCTCTGGCCCAAGCCCACGAAGAGGCCATGCCTCTGGTGGAGTGTGCTCTGACACCTAGCGGGCACTGCAACAGTTTGGAAGCGTATGCAGTTGCAATCGCGTCCACTATCCACCTGGACAGGGTCTGTTTCGAGGAGGCGAGACCTTTAGCGCGCCCTCCGAATGAAACAAATAGCTGCTCAGAACGCCTGAAGGCGGCGGAGCGTGTGACATAAACCCTCAATGCCCTGACAGGGCAGAGGATATTGCCACCGTCCCCCTCGTCGGATGCTGGCAGAGCCGAGAGGGAGATAATCTGCGCCCTGAAAGGAGTGCCGATCGCTTTGGGGACATAACCATGCCTCGGTCTGAGAATGACCTTAGAGTCATTAGGACCGAACTCCATACACGTGGGGCTCACTGAGAGCGCGTGTAGATCCCCCACGCGTTTCACTGAAGCCAGAGCTATCAGGAACGCGGTTTTTAGCGAAAGGAACCTTGGTTCCACAGTCTCGAGCGGTTCAAAGGGATGAGCCTTCATGGCCTCTAGGACCAAGGCCAGATCCCAAATAGGAACCGATGGGAGCCGCGGGGGATTCATCCGTCTAGCTCCTCTGAGGAAACGGATGATGAGCTCGTTCCTTCCTAGCGTGCTGCCTAGCGTCGTCTGGGCGAACGCTGTTATAGCCGCTACATACACTTTGAGCGTGGAAGGGGACCTGCCCAGTTCCAAGAGCTCCTGGAGGAAGGAGAGCACCCGCTGGACCCCACATTGCTGCGGATCCAATCCCTTGGAAGCACACCACTCAGTGAACACCGACCACTTAGAACTATATAACCGCCTCGTCGAGGGGGCTCTAGAGTGTGAGATCGTGTTCATAACCCCTTCGGGCAGGTCAACGGGTATCCGTTGGTCACCCATACATGCAGAGACCATCGCTCTGGATGGGGATGCCAAACTGACCCTCCTGCTTGAGAGAGGAGGTCTGCTCTCAGCGGAACTGGCCAGGGGGGTGAGTGCGACAGCTTCACCAGCTCTGGGTACCAAATCTGGTTCTCCCAGCGCGGCGCTATAAGGAGCACCGGGCGGCGCGTTTCCCTGATTTTCGCTATAACCTGGGTCAATAGGGAAATCGGCGGGAAAGCATACAGCGGGAGGCTGGGCCAAAGTTGGGACAGCGCATCCTCGCTTTTGGACAAGAACGTCGAGCAGCGGGCGTTCTCTTTTGTTGCAAAGAGGTCGAGCTCCGCTCTGCCGAATAGGCGCCATACCAGCTGGACTGTCTGGGGGTGCAGGGACCATTCTCCTGGGAGAATGAGGCCCCTGGACAGCTTGTCCGGGCCCACGTTGAGGTGGCCCGGAACGTGCGCCGCTCTCAGCGAGCGCAGCGAGCTGTGTGCCCACACGAGCAGGCGTTCCGTCAGATTGCCCAGACACCTGGACCTGACACCGCCCTGCCGGTTCACGTAGGACACCACCGTGGTATTGTCCGACCGGACCAACACATGGTGTCCCCGTATAAACGGGAGAAACTGCTTGAGCGCGTTCTCTACCGCTATCATCTCCAAACAGTTTATGTGTAGGAGTTTTTCTCCGCTCGACCAGAGGCCCGAGGCCGGTCTGCCCTCGAAAACGGCGCCCCAACCCGAGGTGGAGGCGTCCGTCGAGATGACTTTGCGGTGTGAGATGGCTCCCATTGTCACTCCCCGCTGGTACCAGTCGGCTACTAACCAGGGCTCTAGGGCTGCAACACAGCCCTGAGTCACTCTGATCCTGAAACCTCCGGCAGCCCAGGCTCTGTGAGGCACTCGGGCGTTTAACCAGCGTTGCAGCGGGCGCATGCGCATTAAGCCCAGCTGGAGCACAGCTGCAGCTGAGGCCATACGTCCCAGCATCCTCTGAAAAAGCTTGAGAGGTGCGATTTTGCCCGGCCGGAAGTACGCAGCCATGCGCCGAACTTGGCGTGTGCGTTGTGGTGACAGGCGGGCAGACATAGCCACAGTGTCCAGATTCAAACCCAGAAATGAGGTTGATTGCGTGGGCACTAATGAGCTCTTGGTCCAGTTGACCGTGAGCCCCAGGCTGTCCAAATGGCTGAGCAGCATTGCCCTGTGGGCGAGGAGCTCGGCCTCTGACTGCGCCAGGATGAGCCAGTCGTCCAAGTAGTTCAATATTCGCATCCCCCGGTTTCTCAGGGGAGCGAGGGCCGCGTCCATGCACTTCGTAAATGTACGGGGTGCTAGTGACAGGCCGAACGGAAGGACGGTGTATTGATAAGCCTGGCCGTCGAAGGCGAATCGTAAGAATGGCCTGTGACGCGGCGTTATCTTGATTTGAAAATATGCGTCTTTCAAATCTAGGGAAATTAGCCAGTCTCTCGGGCGAATATGCGCGAGGATCTGCTTGGTCGTAAGCATCTTGAACGATCTCCTCAAAAGAGCTTTGTTCAGACGCCTCAGATCCAGAATCGGTCTGAGCGACCCGTCCCTTTTTGGCACGAGAAAATATCGGCTGTAAAAGCCTGACTCGCTCATAGAATGGGGAACCGGTTCTATAGCCCCTTTGCACAGCAGCGTGGCTATCTCCGCTCGAAGTAGATGTGCTACTTCTTCGCTCACTCTCGTCTCTATACGCGCACAGAAGCGCGGAGGGCGGCGAGCGAACTGCAGAGTGTAGCCGTGCTTCACTGTTCTCAGCACCCATTCTGATACACCTGGAATGGCTTCCCACGCTTTCGCGTGTGCCAAACGGGACAGAACGGCCTCTGGGCTCGAAACGCCGCGTTTCGCGGGTTTGACGGCCCGTATAAGAGGGGCGGGCGCGGTGCGCGCGCTCTCTGTGCTGTGGGCCAGCCGCTCGCTTTCGGTGGCTGGCCGCCTTACACACTGTGTCTTTACCGCTTTGAGCGGGGAATGTCTTGTGTGTGGCCCTACACTCATCGCTTCGGCCACCTTGGGCGGAAAACAAATGGTGTGTGGCGCGGCGCGTAGCGCCTGGGGCATAATGTTCGCGAAAATGTGCTAGCGCGTTTGAGCGGGCACAACTCTTACGCGTGGAACATGACCGGTTAAGAGTGGCTGTGTGACAGCGCGTGTGGTGGCTAGGCGTGGACGCAGACAAGCGGACACGTGACCTAACTCTAGCACTCGAGCGGCCGGAGGCCGCTTTATGTGAGTGGGGGACACGGGGTTTATAGTGCTTATGTGCAGGGGTGAACACAGAAAAGTGGGCACATTTACTGCATTTGAAACACATACGGCGTGAGCCGTGCAACCAGAAATAATGCAACTTTTGTGATTTCTCTGGTTCGCTGTAAAAACGGCGGTGGTTGACAGGCGAGAGGGCGTTTTTGCCGGCTCGTTGGCTGCGTGAAATTCCTCTGCAGCAGCCACAGTGGTGGGGGCTGACAGGAAAAAGAGTTTTGACGGTGGTCCGGCCGCAGCGGGACTTAACCGTCGTTTCTTGCCTCTGGCTAGGAGGGCTTTGGAGGCTCGGACTTCAGCACGATCCTAGGCCGGGGGCCCCGAGGGGGAGGCGGCTTACCGTGGCTGGAGGAGCGCGATCTGGGGCGGCCGCTCGGTCTTCGCTGAGACGAAGGGGGCCGCGCTGGGCGCTGCGCGGAGCTCGGTGCTGGCTGGTCGCGAGGACGGCGAGCAACGGAGCTACCGCTGGCGCCTGGGGGTCGAGGCAGGAAGAGGTTCATGGCCTGCGTCGTCTTCTGTACTTCGGAGAAACGGTCGACGATCCCCTTGACCGCTGGTCCGAAGAGCCCAGATGGAGAGAGCGGGGCGTTTAAGAAGGCCGCGCGCTCTGTTTCTCGCATGTCCGCGAGCGTGAGCCAGAGGTGGCGCTCAGCTACCGTGAGGGAGGCCATAGAGCGTCCGAGGGCCTGTGCTGCGGTCTTGGTAGCGCGGAGGGAGAGATCCGTCGCGCTTCGCAAATCCGTGATCAGCTCAGCGTCACAGCTCCTCTCGTCCAGATCACGGAGGAGATTGGCTTGGAGGATTTGCAGCACGGCCATAGAGTGCAGAGCAGACGCAGCTTGACCGGAGGCAGCGAAAGCGCGGCTGATCAGCGATGACGTCACTCTGCAGGCCTTAGACGGGAGGGCAGCCTTTGAGCGCCAACCAGAAGGCGGGCAAAGGTGCGCTGCGACCGCCTCTTCCACCGGAGGGATAGCGTTGTAGCCTTTCTCAGCCGCGCCGTCAACTTGTGAGAGCGTCGAAGAAGCCTGAGACGAGACCCTCGCGGAGAATGGCGCGTTCCAGGACTTCGCGAGCTCCTCGTGAAGCTCTGGCAGAAAGGGTGCAGTCCTGGCGGTGGGCGCACGGCGGCGACTGTTCAGGAAGCATCCGTCGAGCCGATTCGGCGCTGCCACCTTAGGCGGGGCCCATTCGAGGCCTAGCTGCTCGACAGCCCGGGTGAGAAGGCGCAACAGTTCGGCGTCCTCACCCGCTCGAGAGCGTCCGGAGGCTCGGACTGAAGAGGTCGCGGAAGACCATTCCTCGCTGTCGGAAGCCATGATGGAGCAGCTGTCGGCGCGTTCCGCGGCCGCATCCGCCTCATCCCCAGAGGCGGCAACAGAAATGGCGGCCTGGGGTGGGGGCGGGGAAGGCGAGAGTGAAGCGGGCGGGAAGGGTTCCGGCGAGCTTCTCTCGGCCAACTCCGGAGTCCGCTGCGAGCGGCGCTTTTTCCTGCGCGGCTTAGCAGAGACTGGAGGGATGTCATCTTCGAACTGATCGAGTCGAGCCCGCAGGGTCGACATCGTTAGTTCTTCGCACTCCGGGCATCCGCCGGCGAGAAGTGCGGCGGCGGCGTGATCACGGCCCAGGCAGAGAGCGCAGATCACATGGCGGTCTCCGGAACTGAGCTGCGCGTGACACGAGCCGCAGGTGGAACGAGACATTTTTAGAAAAACGCTCGGCTCTTTTTGTGAAAGTGTGACGCAGCGGCGACAACACTGAGCAATAAAAGGATATAATGCTGCCGGATAGCAGAGCAGGCACGGATGGCTGAAGGTGGCGCGATGCTGCCGGCTTCTTCAGGCGCTGTCCTCTGCTTGCTCGTCTGCACGTTCAACGGCGGCGGGTTCCAGATCCAGCGATGCGAAGGGCTTCGCTGAAGAAAAGAAAATCGAATATGCAGCCCGTGAGCCCTGCTTATATACACGTGGCCACGCCCCACCTGTAGGCAAATGAAGCCAGGTGGGCGCGAAGCGCCCTCATTGGTCGCCACGTCACGCGGGCTCACCGATAGGCTGCTGCAGTTGCCAGCAGAGCAGCCAATAGCACGCTGGAATAGCCTGCTATGGTCTGCCAGGCTGCCGCACTGCGTTGACAATGTTACAAAATTAAGGATAATTTTGGGTTTTTCAGAAATCTCGAAGAAAGAATACTTTCCCGTAGCGTAAGGAACTTACGCAATACGAGAGAACCTCTCGTAAGAGAAGCAAACTTTTTTCATCTGCCCAAGGATGAGCATTTGAAGACTAAGTGGCTTGAAGACAAACCATACATCGTCACGATTGAGTGTTTATTAGTCTTCAAATGTCTCTATTTGCATGTTTCGCGATCTCAGGAAGCTTTTATTATGGACTTCTATTATGGCACATGGTATCTTCTTCGTCTGTCTGTACCATATATGGACTACATCTGCACAGAGCGCCCTCCGGCAGCCAGTATGAATTGAAAACAACAAGAGACTCAATCGCTCATGATTAGGCTATATCTGCGCATTTTGAGGAAGTATTGAATAAAAAATACTCCTCTGTTTAGAAATTTTACACACACATATGAGAATCTATTAAAGTCCCTGTAAAGGCAATTCTGAGATTTGTTTCTAAACACATTATAAATGTTAGAAATGTATTGCTGAAACACATTACAAAGACTGTGAACTATGAAGTACTGAATTCAGAAGTTAGACCGTTAAACAGTTTTTCACCGTTGCTGTGTTCAGGATTTTCTGGGCGGGGCTAAAACGGTGGCTCGATGACGCACTATAGGTGTTTCTCAATGTCAAGGATCCTTCCTCTGCAGGACTGGTCCTTCCAAGTCACTTCCTTCAGAGGCTAGGCGAGGCTCCTCTTTAGCATTCGGAGAACAGGTAAATGGAACAGGCTAGCAAGTGCGCGTCAGCCTCATTACGCCAGTGAAAAGGTCCGTTAGCCATCAATAACGTCATTTGTATAACGGTTGTAATTTGTACTGGCATTTAAAAGTTAAACTTTACTTACATTTACTACGGTTATAACTAATGTTTGGTAACGTAAATACTTACACTTGAAAGCATATTGCCCCGTTAACACTCCGCCAACGTCCGATATTTTGTATTTTTTGAACAAGATAGCAAAGCTGCGCGCATAGGATTGTGGATGATTTGAGAACGCTAAGTGCGCGAAGTCTACTCGTATGCATCCTTTCCTGTATATGGCATATCTTTCGAACGAAGGACTCAGACCTTGGTTGAAATTCCGAGGATCCTCGACATTGGAACAGCCCTTCGACGGACGACGATGACGTAGCATCCTCGGAATTCTGGCTTCCGAGGATCCTTCTTTGACATTGAGAAACGCCTTATTTCTCCTCATCTGCACACTTTTGAACTAAAAGCCCTGAGGGATGTTGATTTGTCGCGAGTCTTCGTGAGGAGAATAGAGCAGTTTTTTTATGAAAGAGATCAGCTGAGGCTCATATTACAATCAAACGGTACCAATGCGGTTTTCGTATTCATAACTCCTGACACATATTAACAAATTACTCTGTCACTATAAGACTTTGATGGGCGTTCCGTTTCCGAAAATATCTGCACAGACTATACCAATCACAACTGACTGGGACATCGGACCTATCAACGCAGATTAGCGTCACGTAAAGGCGGGTTTTGAAAAGTGAATCACTAAAGGAATCATTTGAGAATCGCTGTCAAAACAGGTCAAAATAAATGCATATTATAAGAAAACTAAAGTTTTTTTTGTCATTGCATGCATGCAAAACTGTTGTTGGGGACTTCTAAAACAATATTTGGAACATTTTAAATGCCATAATAGGTGCTCTTTAATATTACTAAAGCAAGATGCACTTAAGTATAGAAAAAAATTATGGTTTATTCAAACACTTTAATAACTTTTTTAATTAATGCATCTAATTACAGTCAGTAACAATACAAATCAAGCACAAATAAAACAAAACCAATATGCAAAACAAAGGAATAGAGAAATAAATGCATTCTGTATATGTGACCCTAGACCACAAAACCAGTTATAAGGGTCAATTTTTGAAATAAACTTTCAATTGATGTATGGTTTGTTAGGATAGGACAAGGATAGGCCGAGATACAACTTTTTGAAAATCTGGAATCTGAGGGTGCAAAAACAACATATTGAGAGAATCGCCTTTAAAGTTGGCCAAATGAAGTCCTTAGCAATGTATATTACTACTACTAATAATACATTTTTGATATATTTACGGTAGGAAATTTACAAAATATTTTCATGGAACATGATCTTTACTAAATATCCTAATGATTTTTGGCATGCAAGAAAAATCGATAATTTTGACCCATACAATGTATTGTTGGCTATTGCCACAAATATACCCGTGTGACAATGACTGTTTTTGTGGTCCAGAGTCACATATGATGCATGTGTCAATATTATGTGTTTTTTTTCTCTCTCTCTCTAATGAGAAAGCAACTATCAGACTACTACTGAGAAATTCACATGCAAAACCAGAATGGGTGTTTCTTAATCATTGGGTATTTTCAAACCTGAAGTGTTTTTCTAACCGCTTCAACCGCCGAAATGCCCATCGTGCTTTGAAAACGCCTCACTGATTGGGTAACACCCACTAGCATTCCACAAAGATATGCTTTCATGATATACAAACTCATCATTGTATCAATGTCACTTTGCTATCTGTATTTAGTTTTGATCACAGTCAGATTATCTTAGAACTGTATGGCATCCTTCTGTCTCTAGAGACAATGGCTCAAATGTCAAAATGTCTCAAAGACATATGGACACTGCCACAGTCACCTCTGATAACAGAGCACTCTATATTGTAATGTAGATATTTTCTGTAAAGCTACTTTGAAACTATATATGTATTGTGAACAGTGCTACAAATGAATGTGAATAGAATTGAGAGTATCTGAATTGTACAAATCTTTAAAAAAAAAAAAAAAAGGTTTTATGACTAAATCATCAAAGGACATTAAAGAACCTTCCTCAAACAGGACACGTATGTATATCCAGAGTGTGCCAGAGTTTAAATCAGGAGTGGCTTCTCGTATGTATTACCTGGTTTTTAATTTCCTGTGTAACAGGTTTGGTTCTTTGTTCTCTTCCTCCTTTCAGGTATGTTATTTCTATCTGTTAGGCTATTTCTTGACTCCTTTTTCTTCCCATTGTGGATATTTGAGCTGAGGTTGGTTTCGCGATAATTCAGTAGCTACAACAAAGTTATATTTTATTTTCAAGAGTTCAAAATCTATAATGAATATTTGTAAGAGTGGACTCCTGTAGATGGTTCAATCTACAGGGTTGCCAGAGAGAAGAAGAGAGCAAAGACAAGAAGCCCAGATGACTTCAAGAGCCAGAGGAAAAGAAAGAGAGAGAGAGAGCCACAGTTCCAATCCTTTTATCTATTCCTTGACCATGTGACTGAAACCAAATGTATTCTTTTAAACTGACCAATCAGACCAAACTTCCCCCACTGTCACACATAAAGGTGTGGCACCTCATGTGGCCTACAGGCCTGCCTTTTGTCTTCCAGGTCCTTGTGATAAGCAAATGTGTTGAAAACAGTAAAGCAAATTTCTTTGTTGGATTTCAAATATCAAATATCAAATATCTTTGATTATTTTCAATCCTTTCAGTCCCCCCTTGGCACATTTGGCCACATTCATAAAATGTCCAGAGGTGACACAGTCAACAAAGACATGCTTTCAGTTGTGTAGATGTCATCTTCAGACTTGTCGTCCAGGCATGTTGGAAAAGCAGTTTGTCAGTCCTTACAGCCCTGCTTGAGAACTTCATGAAATGGTGTGGTGCAATCTCTTTGATCACTGATATGCAAAACGTCCATTGAATACCTCACACCTCAAGAACAGTCACTGAAGATGAGAACAAACGCTTGTCTCTCTTTCTGAGGCAGAACACAGGAGGTGAATTCGAGCAGCAGGAATCTGTAACAAATAGCCCAACAAACAACAAAATAGCATACACTTTTGTCATTTGTCATTTGGTCATTGGCATTTGTCATTGGTCAGAAGTTTGATATGGTCAGATTAAAATATTCTCTGGCAATAAGCCTTTAAATCGATGTACTTAATAAAGTGGTCAAGGTTTAGAATAAAAAGAAGATCTCACAAGCTCTTACATTATTTCTAGAAACATTTAAATAATCTGCATCATAACAAAACAACAATCACATTGTTGGGTTTACACCCCTCTTTCATTTAGAGTATCAGCAAAATATTGTGTAACCAAATACAGAAATTCAATTGAATTCATGTCCAAAACCATTGTTACATTGTAAAATGGACAAAATACAAAGACTCAGAACTCAAAATCAAAATCAACAAAATTGAAAATAAAATGCATTTTTACAATACACTGATAAAATAATATTTTTCACTAGGTAAGGATGAGAAATACCCTTTTGATATTTAAATTGGTGAGACAAATAATACCTGATTTAGTAAATCAAAAGAAAGAAACAAAACAAACAATAACTTGAAGAAATTCACAGTTGGAATACAGTCTAGATGTAAAGACATTTTGTGAGGCAGATGGAGATTTGACTTTGTGTGAAAATCAAATTTATGTGACTGAATTTAGCTGTGGCTATGTGTAAATCATGTCCAAACCCTGGTGAGGAGGTTTACAATAGTGATGCAAATTTAGCCCTGTTGTAAAACAGGCAGCCAGTATGTGAATGTGAGTATGAGATGTGACCTGGCTCAAAATTCCTCTCACACCAATGTTTTTGTTAAGGAGCATGATAAAATGCAAAGTTTGGAGTTCTTGAATCCTGCGCTGTGATGAAAACATTCTCATGGTTAATGCAATTGTAATTCACACTGTAGCCACATGGCAATTCTGTGCTCCTGTACATGGTTTAACTGCAGCTATATCGGGAATAGCAGAGTTTCCAATTCGGAGACTAACAAATTCAACATAGACACACATGCAACTTGAAATTGCTGTACAATTCCAGTATTAAAGTTATTCCAATTTACACAAGATACATGGCCTAGAATGCACAGCATCTACAGCATCTTTATCCTAAGCATCTTTATCCTAAGTGTTTCATCACTTACAGTAAAGCAATCCTGTGTTTTAAAGAATAAACTTGACTAGTCTATGTGTATCTTGTAGCACAAACAACCATAAGATGTAATCAATGCGCACAATGTGTTATACAATTACAAATTCGAAAATACAGACAGGATCATTGCAATCTGAATGTTTTACTATTAAACTCCTTGCTAAGAGGCTGCTAGCCCGCTTGCGAGTGAAGTTAATAGCTGAAGGCCTTGCATGAACACTGCAGTTAGCTCACTGAGAGTCTTACCTGCAAATGAGCGCTGATCTTTTCCCTTAGAAAGTAATTTCCTATTTTTCAGAAAATACGGCGGAGGCCGACCTCGACCCAGCGACCAGCATTTTAAATCGCCATGACCTATTTTCTGACAGGATCTGCAAAACCTGTTCTCTTTGTCATGGGGTTGTTTGCTAGGTTCTCCTGGAGTATGAGGATAATGACCTTCTAATAATTGCAAACCATGCGTTCTGGTACACGACACTGCGCTATTCCGTTGCTGCACCCGCTTAAGAACTGAAATAGGCACACTTTCTTGCGCATTTTCTGAACTAAACGTTTCAGATTCATTAGAGCAAGTCACCTCATCTATGAAGTGAACATGCTTTTTAATCCCATCGCTGTTAAGCATTATGGGAGGCATGCGCTTTTTAGCATTTAGCTTAGCCTTGAGATCTGCAATGGTTTCTTTGTGCTTTTTACACTTTTCAGTCAGGGCTAACTGCTCAGCTAGTAAGTGTAAGAGTGGACTCCTGTAGATGGTTCAATCTACAGGGTTGCCATTAGACTAAAAAACGTTATCAGAAAGATGGAAGAAAACTGTACATTTCTTGTCTATTTCCACCCACTGCAACTCATACCAACGACGGAGATAAGCGCAGTTACAATAGCAAAATATGTGGGAGAGCGTTGCTATAATATGACTATATTGTATTGCAATAGGGAGCACTTCAAAGTCAATACTAAATCAAAACTAGTTAGCACAGTATTTGTAATAGAAAGGATTTAATGACAAAATCTGGTTATGGTTACACTTAAAATAGTTTCAAAATGGATGGATGAGATGATAAACTTATAACATTAATCGTACACAGCATGAATACAATGTTACCTGAGAGATAGAGAGAGAGAGAGAGAGAGAGAGGGAGAGAGAGGGGGGAGAGAGAGAGATAGAGAGAGAGAGAGGGGGGGGGGGAGAGTGGGGGAGAGAGAAGAAGAGAGCAAAGACAAGAAGCCCAGATGACTTCAAGAGCCAGAGGAAAAGAAAGAGAGAGAGAGCCACAGTTCCAATCCTTTTATCTATTCCTTGACCATGTGACTGAAACCAAATGTATTCTTTTAAACTGACCAATCAGACCAAACTTCCCCCACTGTCACACATAAAGGTGTGGCACCTCATGTGGCCTACAGGCCTGCCTTTTGTCTTCCAGGTCCTTGTGATAAGCAAATGTGTTGACAACAGTAAAGCAAATTTCTTTGTTGGATTTCAAATATCAAATATCTTTGATTATTTTCAATCCCTTCAAAGTTATCTAACTGCGTTTGAAGATCTTGAATCTTTGCCTCAGACTTTTCTGCTTCTTCATTTTTAGAATCCACTTCTTTACATTTCGCATCTACTTGAAAATAGATGTGTTGTCACATCACGTAGCCTTTTACAACTTATGAAGTTTAACGCCTCAATTATTTCACCATGTTTTGATTTCTTTTGATGTCTGCCATTTAATTCCCAATATCTGAACATTTCATCATCTGAACTTTTAATTCCAATATACTCTTTCTTGAGTTTGGACAAGGTACACTGTTAGACATTTATAAGAGATTTTACAGTAACTTACTGGCAACACTGTTGCCAGTAAGTTACTGTATTTGAGATTTACAGTACAATAACCGCATTTCAGTTTACAGTAACTACATGTTACTGTAATTTTGTAATACAGTACTGTTACTGTAAACCTTGGTTAACAGTGCATTAATCCTAATCCTATTCAATAATTAATACTTACTGAATTACATTAATTCTTACATTAATCTATCCTACAGAAGTAATCCAAACAGAAAATTATTATGAAATATAAAATTCTTTATTTAAAACATTTTAAGTGCTTTAACTTAAACATGTAAATGTGTGGAAAAAGTTCACTTTAAAACATCCTCGAATCAAATCTTATTTTCAGAAAATCATGTATCACTTATTTTACATTTTATTTACATTTACATTTATGCATTTGGCAGACGACTTGCATTGCATTCAAGATACACATTTTACATTTTGTCAGTTCTTGCTTTCCCTGGGAATTGAACCCATGACCTTGCTAGCGCCACACACTATTGTTTGAGCTACAATTTTAAAAACTCTGCAGAAAATAGTTGGTAGAATACTGTAAATAGTTGGTTGAAGAATACTGTAACTTTGGTGCAAAATACACATATACATGAATAAAATATAAACAAAGAGCAAATTAATTCTGAAACAAGTTATCACAACACAACACAAACACAAGTTTCATGTCTGTACCGATCTGTGTCATCTTCCACATTGGATGATTTCAAACAGGAACCAGGATTCTGCTCCATTATGGCAAGAAGTCCCTCTAGATAAGAATGATATGAAGTTAGTCATACAATTTGAGTATACACAAACATTTTACACTGTTGGAATTTAATAAAAAATAATAATCTCATTACAATTCATCATAATGGTAAAATACTATTTTATAGACAGTTAACACTTTGAGGTACACCTAGCTCAACGTATGCTGTCTAGTCTAATTCAGTCCTGCAATGCCTTCATGAAGATGTGAAATGAAATGTTCAGTTTTTGTTTTAGCTGGTGATTCAATGTTATGAATATTTTGAAGAATGTACTTTGTAGTGATGCTGAACCTGATTGCATATTAGAGAGGTGTCTCTGTTATTAGCTTAACAAAATTGATATTGAGTAAAAAACTAAAGAAAACTGTTAGTACATAATAGTAGCAGCAGCACAAACTACATGCTCCAAAAAAGTAATATTACTGAATCACCTCAACATGATTTCACAAACTATTTAATCAAAAACAACAATGTAACCTTTTATTGCAGGATGGATTACATGTGTACTGCATTAGCTTTAGTAAGGTATCCTCAAACTTAATGCTGCATTCACACGGGACGCTTCTCATTTACTTTGAATGGTTGACGTCATGCGTTGCTGAACTGAATTGTGGGTTCCGTCGCGTCGCTTCACTCACGTTGCAAGCGGCAGAAGTTGAAAGGTGTGTTGGACATCAGCTGTGGCCGGATGCAACCAATCGGCGAGAGTAGCCGCGTGCAGGCGGGGAGGAGCTGCAAACGGAGACGTGAAGTCTGACACTTTCTGCTTCCCGCAGTGATGCTTGCACTGTGTTTGCACACTTTATCAGCTGAAGTGAAATAAATGCAATATTTGTCAATGCACAGATGTTTCAGAGACATTTTTTGTCATGTAATACTTTATGCACTACTTAATACAGCGTGTGTTTGTACAAGAATAAAGTTAACATACAAGCCTAAACTATCAATGAAGTGGGGGTCTATGTTTTTCATCTGTTTTATTTTGATAAACATGACAATATAACAACGCAACTACATGAAAAGAGATTTAACTGTTATAAAAAAAGAGATTTGTGCGCATTAGAGGAACTGAAGGTTTTAGAATAAACACGAAACACATGTGATCGCTGTCATGCGGAGAATCTGGCCAATCGTGGAACAGCTGTGTCATCAAAGTCCGTGCAGTCGCTCTGGAGAAACTGCACCGGCTGTATTAGCCGACTGCTCTCGAGTCGCTCTCGAGGTGCTTTGATGCCATACGTCACTGTCACGTGGCGTTGGCGCTGTCTCAGGTCAGACAAAGTTTCTAACCGGCATGACGCCCTGTGTGAATGCAGCGTAAGTGTCTGTGTACATTACATATCCTATTAAAAAAGTGTCTCACCTAGTCCAAGTTTTTCCATTCAAACTCCATTAGGTGGCGAAGGAAGGATGACACTCTGTTGTTGATTACAGTTGTCTTCCTGTTCACAACTTCCCCGGTCTTCCGACTCACTCTGGTTTTGGTGGTGCATCTTGTTCCCTCCTCTGGGTTTTTCCTCACGAAAAAAACTTAAAGCAAGAGAAAATTAAGAGAATAAAGATATTTTAAATTTCATCACCCTTAGTGCCTTTGCTTTAAATGTTTTTGGTAACACTTTAGAATAATGGTCCGTCATTAAACGGATAGTTCACCAAAAAAAAAAAAAAGTAAATTCTGTCATTTACTCGCCCTGTTGTTCTAAATCTTTTAAAGAATGTTTGTAAACAGACAATTTTGAGGCACCATTCACTTCCATGGTAGGAAAAAATTACTATAGAAGTGAATGGTGCCTCAATCTGTTAGGTTACAAACATTCTTCATCTTCTTTTGTGTTCAGAAATGTATTCAGGTTTGCACTTGAGCAACATTATTCTAAAGTTTTGCCATGTTTTTTTCATAAATTATATTTCATCTGCCAAAATCATCCAAAAATTGTCCAGGACTGCTTCAATTCCAGAAAATAAAATTATAATCTGTCAGTCCTGGACAAACACAGTTTTGGATTATTTTAGATAATATAATTTATGAAAAAAAAACATGGTACATGGCTAGTTACAGCTAAAAAGAGGTGGAAAAACTAAATAATTTTGTGATTCTGTTAAACAGACCCGACTAAAACATACAAGAAAAACTTTGAATTATCAGTAATATGTGGAGAAACAAAGAGGACTAACGTTACTTACCGTTGTATGAGTTCCAGTGTCGCACAGCACAGGCAGGCTCCTGGTATTCTTATCTAAAATGTAAAATAAATAATGTCAATCCAAATGTAAACTTTGTTTGTTAACGACATTATTTTTGCAACTAGTGGCCAACGTTAATTTACTAACTAACGTCGTCCTAAATGTACGCTTAATATGCTCGATAAACAAAATCTTCATGGTATTGGTAAAGTTAATTCAATAAACTCACTAACGTTAAGTCTTTTTAAAAATAAAACGTTAGGTTTATGTTACCTCAGTTTTAGTACCAAAGCTGAAGCAAATGATAACCTAACGTTATGTAAAGTATGTTGTCCGGGCCGTGAGCTCTCTCCTCGGGCAGTAACGTTACACACGACGCTGGCTGCACTGGTTCCTAATCTAATTCAATAAACTCATTTTTTTTAAATAAAACGTTAGGTTTGCCTCAGTTTTTAACAGCAAAGTTTAAGCAAATGATAACCTAACGTTATGTAAAGTATGTTGTCCGGGCCGTGAGCTCTCTCCTCGGGCAGTAACGTTACACACGACGCTGGCTGCACTGGTTCCTAATCTAATTCAATAAACTCATTTTTTTTTAAATAAAACGTTAGGTTTGCCTCAGTTTTTAACAGCAAAGTTTAAGCAAATGATAACCTAACGTTATGTAAAGTATGTTGTCCGGGCCGTGAGCTCTCTCCTCGGGCAGTAACGTTACACACAACGCTGGCTGCACTGGTTCCTAATCTAATTCAATAAACTCTTTTTTTTTTTAAATAAAACATTAGGTTTGCCTCAGTTTTTAGCAGCAAAGTTTAAGCAAATGATAACCTAACGTTATGTAAAGTATGTTGTCCGGACTGTGAGCTCTCTCCTCGGGCAAAACTTACAACGCTGCACCGGTTCCTAATCTAATTCAATAAATTCATAAAACGTTAGATTTACCTCAGTTTTTAGCACCAATGCTGACAAGCTAAAATTGGGGTGCAGACAACCGCGGATAGTACAAATCACACTTACCTTGCTTGTTTGCCGTTCTCACGGGGGATGAAAAAATCTTCGCAGGGTGTCCGGACACAGCTCACATGTTCTCTGGAACCGTGAGCTCTCTCCTCGGGTGAAACTTTCCACGCTGCACTGATGGTTCCTAATATAAATCTAAAGCAAATCCTGTCGATCCCTATTGTGCCAAATAGGCCGTTGTGGTAAATACAGTATTATACTTTATTTTTAAAAAATACAGGAAATCACTGTATTTGGTGTTTGACGTCATAGAAAATACCCATGATGCAACGGGAATTACAGTTATTTACTGTAAAGAGAATTTACAGTATTATACTGGGTGATATATAGTAAATAACTGTACAAATTACAGAAATGTCTAACAGTGTAGGCTCAACTTTTTCACTCCATAAAGCAAACAATACGTCACTAGAAATTTTCCCTTTCATCCCGAGGAGATTATCTGAATATTCACAGATTGTACAGTAATGGGACTATTGAAGCTATTTAAAACCTTCTAAATTCTGTTTCATGCAATTCCTTCAACCATTAAACAATGAAAACAGACTTACCCAAAGAAGGTCAGCTTTAATCCATTCACAAGATCAACTGTGAAAAAATGTCCTCATTCTTACACAGATCAAAGTAAATTTCAGACAATTCACTGCAAGGGATCCCGGGTTTCAGCACCATCTGTAAGAGTGGACTCCTGTAGATGGTTCAATCTACAGGGTTGCCAGAGACTAAAGAAACGTTATCAGAAAGATGGAAGAAAACTGTACATTTCTTGTCTATTTCCACCCACTGCAACTCATACCAACGACGGAGATAAGCGCAGTTACAATAGCAAAATATGTGGGAGAGCGTTGCTATAATATGACTATATTGTATTGCAATAGGGAGCACTTCAAAGTCAACACTAAATCAAAGCTAAGTATTTGTAATAGAAAGGATTTAATGACAAAATCTGGTTATGGTTACACTTAAAATAGTTTCAAAATGGATGGATGAGATGATAAACTTATACCATTAATCGTACAGCATGAATACAATGTTACCTGAGAGATAGAGAGAGAGAGAGAGAGAGGGGGGGGGGGGGAGAGTGGGGGAGAGAGAAGAAGAGAGCAAAGACAAGAAGCCCAGATGACTTCAAGAGCCAGAGGAAAAGAAAGAGAGAGAGAGACACAGTTCCAATCCTTTTATCTATTCCTTGACCATGTGACTGAAACCAAATGTATTCTTTTAAACTGACCAATCAGACCAAACTTCCCCCACTGTCACACAAAAAGGTGTGGCACCTCATGTGGCCTACAGGCCTGCCTTTTGTCTTCCAGGTCCTTGTGATAAGCAAATGTGTTGAAAACAGTAAAGCACATTTCTTTGTTGGATTTCAAATATCAAATATCAAATATCTTTGATTATTTTCAATCCTTTCATATTCATGAGTTTCACAGTATATATGTTAAAATAGTAAAAGAGAGTTCAAATAGACAAAAAGTCTTGTCCCTGAAGACTTTGGGGCTTATTATGTTCTCGTCGACTACTGGCTTTGAGATTTGTCAGACAAAGTTTGCTATTTGAGCATCATTTACTTCTCTTATAGCCCCACATGGTGTGTCTATTTGACTCTGAAATCACCATGGTAACACACTCCTCCTTCTCTGATCTAAATCTCTCTTCCTCTTACTCAACCTCCATTTTAGTCTATAGCTTAATGTCATTGTGGACACCAGGAATAATGGCACACCATAAGAATCTTGTTTTCATGACTCTTCTAGTCTTTGGGATGGTATTGAGTGGGTATGTAGTGACTCTTTATCACTATTTGTTGGTTTGGCTTTGTATTGGTTTGAGCCCTTGAGTAATTTTTCAGAAGTTGGTAACTTTACCACTGCTAGACACTGCTAGTGGCCCAGGGTAGTATGTAGGCTACATGTTGATGGGGTTTTTTTTTTCATAGAGAACAAAATAAGAAATGCATAACAAATACAAAAGTGATGCCCTTGAAAATACAAATGTTAAATGTTTGATTAAACACAAATACACTATTATCATTTAATTTGTAGATTATACATGTTCGTATTTTACATGATCTTAAATGAGTATATATAAAGTTTAAAATTTGTTTTGAATTTTGTGTGTGTTGAAACATCATGGAAGTCTTTTAAAAATTTTCATTTAGCCTTACAAAAAAAATGGTTAATGTATGCCTTTATACTGGATCAGGAGTTTGTGTAATAGGTTAGATAACATGTTTGCATATAGAAATCTCCAGTTGTTGCCATATCCAAATGGAAACTTTTAAGTTTGCTGACATATGTAACTTGCTTAGCTAGTTACACCAGTTCAGTTCTAGACCGATCTTTGTCTGCCGGTTTCATTCACATGATACAAATAGTGTAAATACTACAATGCCCATCACTACTATTGG
Organism: Gobio gobio; assembly: GCF_949357685.1. Classification (NCBI taxonomy): domain Eukaryota; kingdom Metazoa; phylum Chordata; class Actinopteri; order Cypriniformes; family Gobionidae; genus Gobio; species Gobio gobio. The sequence goes on from NC_137100.1 coordinate 48,821,855, forward strand.
CACCCTTGGAAAATATGAGTATAATATGAAATATGAATATAAAAATTGCGCCAAAATTAAAAAATCTCTGGAAGATATCACTGAACATTTATTTAACCATAGCAAAAGTAAATTTCTTACTTAAGTTTATTTTTCCATCTCTGTTTTTTGTGTTTATTTAAAATAATACAAATCCGATATTATTTTAATCTTATATATGTTATTTAACAGTTGAGATCGTTCTTTAATGCTGATCTAACAGCAGAAGACACGAGACGCGATTTAAATCCCAGTTGTGCAAATGGGGTGCGTTGTAGCACTGCGTTACAATGAGCCCCTATTAGAAATATGCCACTATATTCTATACTTTTATGAATTCTTTTGAGAAACCATGAGAAAAAGGTGAATAATCACAGAGTTAATGTTCAGAAATTATTCATTATTATTATGTTTTGAACTATGCTGTATAGCTGTATTTAGCGATGTGTTTGTTGTCAAACTCAAAAATGAGTATATTTTTAAATGACAAAAAAATGCTATTATTTTATTTTAAAAAGTTAATAAATGTATTTTGTTGACAAAATATTTTAGTTTGTCTTGCAAATTTTTTGATTATGTCAGATAACATTTTAAGCTGTCATTTGGTCATGTTACATTGTGCCCCTCACATGTTAAAGGTCCCATGGCATGAAATTTTCATTTAATGAGGTTTTTCAACATTAATATGAGTTCCCCTAGCCTGAATATTGTCCCCAAGTGGATAGAAATGTTGATCGGTGTAAACCCGAGTTCTGGCTGTCTTTCTCTGCCTTTGAGAAAATGACAGGCCAGACTAGCCAATCCTGAAGTCTCCTGGTTTGACGTCCAAGCAGGAACGGTTACCTCCCTTTCCTCCGCCCAGAGAATCTGGCACGCCCATGCAAGCGATCATTGCTTATGAACGAGTGAACGCTGGCAGTTTCTCAGTGTTTGGATGTACAAATGAAAACAGAAGTCTTTTTTCAGTTCCTTCTGATCTGCGATCAGTGATTTCTGATGTGTAGCTAATTATTTATTATTCGTGCACACGCAGCGGCTTCTCTCTCTCCAGACAGAACGGTGTTTTCGTGTTTTCTATCTTGTGAGTCAATGTTTTTGTACGTCCTCGTCGCGTCTATCTGTTCTAAAATGTGCATACAGTCGTTTCTGCTCAACATCAGCAGAGTAACATCTCTTTAGAGATTAACCTCACGCACGCCGAAGCTCGGGCTGCACTGGCCGGTCGGCCTTCAACATCCCCGACCCCCAGTACTGCATCTCGCCCACAGCGGAGGCACCAAACGCGGCGCGAGATTAAGCAGAAGGGGGGTAAGCGTGAGGGTATACGGGCTAGCCAGCTATCCCCACAATAAACTGGATTACATTCGATTACTTTTGTTGTGTCTTTGTTTGCGCTGTGTACTCAATGCGCGTCACTGACGCTTTTCATATGATAGGAACATATCTAAAAATAATGCTATTATCAACACTTACTTGTAACTCGTTAATCTCGACTGCTGTAATGGTACTTTGTATGTGTTACAAAGTTGGTAATAATGATGAAGACGGACTCTGTGTGACTGGGACTCGTGTTTATTCAGAACTCTCAAATACAAACACAATAAACTCGCGCTGACAGCTCTCTCATAACTCAGTAGTTACTATAAATAACTTTGTTAGCAATCGCTGTGCTCAGTCTCTGGTACATTAGTGATGTCCGGTTCGCGAACGATCTTTCTTTTGAACCGGTTCTTTTTAGTGAACCGAACCAATTCACCAAATCGGACTGAATCGTTCTGAACGATTCGCGTCTCCAGTCAGCGCTGATCCATAATTAACTTTCTGACATGAGTGACAGTCCCTCCGACTAGAAATAGACTAATAACCTGAAGTATATGCTGTAACTACAACAGTTCACTGATCTGAGACTGACAGAACTGATGTGAAGTGAACTCTGGTCCATCCGTCTCTCTGGTACCCCTTTTCCACCAAGGCAGTGCTAGAGCTAGTCCAGAGCCAGAGCTAGTCCCAGTTCATAGTTGATTCGACTGAGGAGCCTTCTAAGAACCGTTTGCTTTTCCACATGCTGAGAGCCACAACAGAGCCAGGTCTTACGTCACTGTGTACGTCTCATCTTTCTCAGCAACGCTAGCGAGGCAGCGGCAGTGTTGCCATGTCTGCGGTTATGCCACAGGCTTTTTTTCATGACCGCGGCTTGAAGCGACCCCAATTGTGTAATATTTAGCCCCGGGAATGCGAATTTTAGTAGGCAACCATGCCAAAAAAACACATATTTTACCCCCAAATGTGATTTTTACCGGGGAAGCCCACCTGAAACGCGATTGGGCTTGTTTTGAGTAGCAATTGGGCGGGTTTTGTTGTGAAAACCTGGCAACCCTGGGCAGCGGGAAACACAAACACCCCAGGCTTGTTCGAGATGCATCGCCGCTGCGCACACCGATCCACGTGTGATAAAAAACGCATGAGTGAATCAAAAGCATAAGGAGTCGTATGCTCTCGCTGGACTCGTTATCATACGGCGATCGGTCTCTGCACAGCACCGCTGCGAACAAGCCTTCCATCAACAATGCAAACGTTGCGTTACTGTTGATTCCCATGGCTTTACGATCCTACATCGGCATCAAAACACAACGAAAACACAGCGGATCCAACGGATTCATGCAGTTCGCCGTAATTTGTATAGACGGAGATTACAAACGAGCAGCAGCTGTTAGCTCCATTAGCTGCTATTTCAACAATGGCGGATCTCAAGTTTGTGTTGGTCTTGTTGACACCGCCCCCAGCGCCTGACGTAATCGGTTCTTACTTCTAGCCCTGTTCTAGCCCAGCAATGTTTTGGTGCTACTTAAGAACCACTTTTCCAGGCTCGGAGATGGGGCTTTGGCTGTGGAAACACAAAGAACCAATTTGAAACTAGGCTCTGGCTCCGATCTAGCTCTAGCTCTGCCTTGGTGGAATAGGGGTATGTCAGCAGCTGGTGCCTGCTCGTGCCTCGTAGACCTCGTTAAACCACGCCCCCTCCCCCCTGTCAGCCAATCACAACAGTGGGCGTTTTTACTGAAGTCTCACAGCAGACACGCCTCTTGTAACAGGGCATTCAGCCACAGGGCAAACATCAGTATTGAAAAAATGCCTTTTATTTCTAAATTATGACATTTTATGATGTAAAAATCATACTAACAATATAAGTACACCTCAGGAAACATTATAAAATAATAGAAAAATGCCATGCCATGGGACCTTTAATGTTTCCCACCTATGGGGCATGTTGTCACATTTCACTTCCATTCTTTCGGGATAAATCAAGAAAAAAAGTATACCCTGTATTAATGAAACAAAACCACATATTTGTACTAGACATGTGTGCAATTAATGTGGGAAAAACAAAACATGTTGTGCCCCGCTCTCCCCATATTCCATTCATATTTACGTTTTTTTAAGCACACTAGGGTGACTAGTGTTACAATACTAGTGTTGATCAAACTCGCGAAGGAGAAGGAAAACTTGGAACAGGAACTTTAATGACAGAACTCACAGGGAACACTCAGAAACACCAGTATATGGGAAAGAGAACCGACAAACACTGAAGGAGAACTCAAGAGTAAATACACAGGGCAGACAAGGATAACCAGGTGAATTACATTACTAATTAACAAGACACAGGTGATGGAATGAACTCATGATGACAAAGGTGAGGAGATGGCGGTGATGGCAAAACTGAACAAGGGAACTAACTCAAAGACAAGCAAAACAGACTAGACATGTAACAACTAGGAGCATATAATTGTCCAGCCATGACTTCCTGTTCCAGTACTAATATGAGGAAACACAAAGGCCATCTTTCATCACAATGAGTAAAACCAAAGAATATAGTTCTGATGTGCAGCAAAAGATTGAGCCGCACAAAATAGAAAGTGGCTGTAAGAAAATAGCTAAAGCATTGAAAATCCCCATTTCACCATAATGGCAATATTTAAGAAGTTCCAATCAACTAAAGATGTTACAAATCTGAGTAAATTGAGTAAATCATAGTAAAAGTTTTTAGAGTGCATCGAAGATGAACTGAAGCCTAATTGTGCTCATATTTGCTTTGTAAATAAATTTGTTATTAATGGCCAGTATGTGCCATGATTTGATTGGTGGCAGGGATTTTTCTTTCTGTAGGTTACACCGATGCGCCAGTATGTGACGACAAACGACTGTCTTTATGAGTCTTTGAATCATTTACTTATTCATACAAGAACTGTGTTCTGTTCTGCATAGAGACAATAGAGACGCAAGCTGTCAGTTCGGTTGTGGCTTTGTTTCACTTGTTCGTTGGCGGAGCAAAAATAAAAACTGTCAATAACTTGTCTAAAATATAAGTTGCTCAATATTAACTTATATTTAAATTATTGAGCTGTTTCATGAAGATGATGTCACACTCACTTTCAGTCATGTTGTTTGTATGAATATCAGCTGATATTCGGAACAAGATAATCTTGCTTCAATATTATTGAATATTTCTGATAGTAAATGTTATGTGTAAAATGTGCAAGTAGCCTGTTGAAAAATCTTACGGGTGTGGAACGGCATGAGGGTGAGAAATAAATTACATTATTTTCATTTTTGGGTGAACTAACCCTTTAAGTTATGTGTGACGAATCTGATGATATTTATTTTAGTACACTTCACCAAAAACCACACTACAATTTAGATAAGGATATATGTGACTGTAACGGTGGCTGTTTCAGAGGAAAGAGAGTAGGATCCATATATGCAGCAAATATTAATTCAAACAAACATAATAAAAGTAAATCTAGGCAAAACCAAGCAGCAACCTCCCGCAGTTTCTCTTGAAACCAATACGGAAGTGACATATACTGCAATTCATCAACTGGCCACTAGGGACATGCTCCAGAAGGGAGCAGAATCTCATTGAGCCCCATGTTAGAATGGCCAACTTTACAGCAGAATAAAACATACACTCTAAGAAGAAAAGGTTCAAAAATGAACCTTTTGAGGTTCCTGGAAATTGCAACTGTGGGGGAACCTTAAAGGTTCATTTTTGAACCTTTTGGAAAAGGTTCTAATTGGAACCTTCACTTAAAGGTGCATTAATGAACCGCATGGGTTCCATTTTGAACCTTTTTAGACACGCTTTTAGCATGCATGCATGTTTGTTGTTGTTATTATTATTATTATTATTATTATTATTATTATTATTATTATTATCCATTACTTTAATCTCATTTCACAACACATACCAAACATATTATTCTCCATTAAATATTTATTTTATATAGGCATATACAATTTTTAGCACTGGATACAAAGTACAAACGAAGACTTATTAAAACTAATATAGAATATAGAATATTCTTTCATGAAAAAAAATAAATAAAAAAAATAATTGAATGGAACTGAATATTCACAGTATTTAGGGGAAAAATACAACCCATTTCATGTATTTACATGCATTTACACACCCACACACTTTTGGTTATATATTTATATATATTCAGAAAATATTAATGCTTACAACAACCCATTCCATGTATTTATATATTCCAATATATATATATATATATATATATATATATATATATATATATATATATATATATATATATATATATATATATATATATATATATATATATATATATATATATATATATATATATATTCAGTCAAACAAAAAAATGGCCATTTTAATCACGGTGGGTGGTATTTTGGTTTCTGCGTTATGCCACATTAAAAAACTTTTCAACAAATATCAGGGTGTTTCTCATCTTTGCAGCATACTCAATGTTGAAGATGAAGTGTATTGCCATTAAAAAAAACAAGAGCCATGGTCAATCATCCACTTCACAGACCTTCGCCCCTTCCACCCAAGACACGTCCCTTTATGTACAGCACAGGGTTGGGTTTACGGGATTCCTAAACAAAGAGAGGATAATGTTATATTAGATATAACGATATAGCAGTTAAAATACCATCTGTAAAAAAAAACATTGAAAAAAAAAAGTAAACAAAAAAAAAGGTCATTAAGAAATATATGACTTTGTGACATCATAACTGGTTAAATTTGCCCAATGTTAGAATGTTTTTGTCAAAAACTAATAATGAATGTTTTGGTTGCAAGAACCCTATTATAGTCTGTGCAGGTATGACGTCAGAACCCAGAAGAGTAATTTGCAGAAAAAAAGAAAAAAACAAACATTGTAAAACCCCATAAGAAAATCTCAAGGGAACCAGGGTGTGGGGTTTTGACGTCATACCTGCACCACTCTATAGTGGAACCTGCACACATTCAAGGATAAAGGGCATAAAAACCTACTTTTATAGGTATAGTGTAGGCTACCTCATTGATAAGATATAGAGATCTCGGACTCTCCTTGAATAAAAGTGGAAGCAGCAGGACAGCAACAGCCATTGAGAGACCTTAAATATAAAATTGTGAAAATATCCATGGATATTATGTTAATTGTGAATTGTATATTTATTATAAAACAGAGATTCAGTATACATTTTCATTCATATTCATAATCATTACCTTCAAATCAACATGGTTTTTTTTTCCGCTTCAGCCAAACTCAGCTCAAATATCCACCCCGTCTTCTCTTCTGTTGCACTCATTGATAACTTTCTGTGCCACCAGGGCAAGATTTGTCAGAATGTACTTTTCAATGTTTTCATATATGCTTTCCAACTCTAATACAAGCTATTAACAACAACAACAACAACAACAAAAGTATTAACAAAAATGTACAAATGTTCATTGCTTTGAATACATATTTGGAATTCAATTCTACTCACAATAGAGGGGATTTAAAGGGCTGGATATCATGATAGTATTTATTTTGTGGAATGATGTTTCATGTCTGTCCTCTCATTCCTTGTCCGTCCCATGTAGTCTTGTAAAAGTCTGACATTTGGTGTCCTCTTCAAGCATTCTGTTTTCATTCTCTCCAAGTGGATCCCTATATGCTGTATTCATCTTCTCCTGATTATATCAACAAAAACACATGCACTCATTTAATAACTGTATACTTTAACCTATTCTTAAATTATTTTAATTCGATTTTTCTGTTTGTGACTATTACCTCTTCAAACCTTGGTCTCTTTTGATACATGTCTTGGATTACAGATAGATCCTCAGTCTAAAAAATAAAATAAAATAAAGACATCCATTGCTATAAATTTCTATTAAGGTGTCATATAATGTGGCATACTTCTCTATTAGTTGCCTTCATAGTGTTACATGTCTGTTGGATGTTTTCAAAAATCATATGGTGCTTTGCTGAATCTGCAGCAGACTTATCTCTTCAATGTCAACCAAGGGTGATCTTTCTTTCTTGAATTTGTTCTTAAGCATCTCATGCCATGACTCCTTAAATTAAAAACATTTAATAATTAAATATGTATCACCTTCCAGATAACAATATCAAGGAAGTATTAAAAAACTCTATCATGTTCTTACATATCCCCTTCTTGTCCTGTCTCTCAAGAATTGGTATTTGGTAACAAGGGCTGAACACACCTTGTTATATTGTTCACTTGTTGGAGACCTGGGGAAAAAGAGAGATAAAAATTGTCATCCATCATGCTCTAAAATGAATAAGTATGCTAAATAAGTTAATTAATTTAGTTTATTATGCTAAATTAATAATTAATTATGCTATATACAATTACCATATATATGTGCACATATGATTAAACAGTGTTTGAATAATTTTTTATCTCCATTTGCTCCGTCCTGTTGAAGAAAAACATTTTTTATTGCCATAGGAAATTTGGGTATAGCTGATAATTTGCTGGCCACACTGTTTGGGCAATGTTATGTGTTGAGATGTTGAGACCCATGTGAAATACCAAATTAAGTCCTACAGAAAAAGACGTAGGCTAATACTGGTTGGACTTTATGGCTCTATGGTGTAATTTTCCCTGAGCAATTGCGCAAAAATAACGCTAAGGTGTTTACAATTAAAATGAATAAAGTAAATTAGTTAATAATTTTAGTTGAGAACCACTTGTAGCCTATCTTAGGCCTTCAGTTATAGGCTATCCATAAGCCAAATCATAACTCGTTGGCCTATTAGCCTACTATCTTGTTATTTAAATAAATATATCTTACTGCTAAGAGTCACATAATGAGCTCCAACCTTATTATTACACTACACATTATATTATCACAGATATCAAGAAGGTTTATAGATATTTTGACACTTTATTTTGTCTTACCTATATATTCCAGTCGATCCTCTCGTCCATCTGCTGACGTCACACGCATCAAAGTAACGGTTTTTGCGCGAGACAGACCATTGAAGATTCAGTGATTTACGTTGCACAGACAGAAAAGCTTTCACAATTTAATTAGCAAAAAGAAAATAACATGAATTTAATTTGAATCACATTTAGAAACTTAAGTGAAATTAAATTGCTAATGAATTATGTCAGTATTGGCAGAATTAAAGTGGCTAAAAAACAAAGATGGAAAGGTTATTAAGGTTTATGTGTTATAGGCTACAAACAAAAAATTTAATTGTTTCAATTTTCAAAACTTTTCATAATAATAATAATGGGTATATACATAATATTATTATTATTATTATTATTATTATTGAAAATGTAACAATTTTTTTTTTGTTTCAAATAACCAGAACAATATTGTTTTCGTTATGCATAATACAAATAATAATAACAATTATTATTGATAATAATAATAATATTAATAATAGGCAGAATAATATTAATAATAGGCCTAATAATTATTATTATTAGGCTACCCTATTATTATTTTTGATAGGCCTATTATTACTACTTTCTTGGATGGCATTTTGCTAGAATAATCCAAAATTGTGTGGATTATTCTTTAATTAATAGCATGATGTTGCAATAGACTATGCTATATCTTTATATAAAACACTGTAAAAAATTTAAACAATGTAAAAGAGCGAAGGTTTGTAGTAGGGATGCCACAATTCTCAATATAATATTGAACCGTTCGGTACGGCATTCACGGTTCAATACGAGCTTGTGAATTGCGTTTTTTTCGGTTTTGCATTTGCGTTTTGCACGTTAGTGGTAGAGTTATACTCACGGAACACTATAGTTATTCACAATCACGAAAGTTCATTATTTGAATGCGTTTTAACAACTTGCCGGTTATCATGCTCTTTTCCGAGCTGGCACACTAAACGCCTGTCAAACACGTGATTACTGGACTAATAGTCGTCTTACTGCGCTAATACTGTCAAATACACACAAAGTTAACATAAACACAGTCGGTTATGTCTAAAGTGAAAGTAAAATCGGCGCGTGTCTCTGTGATGCGGGCAGGTCTAAAATTGACAGCTGGGGTGAACACGCGGTCCTTAAAGGGACAGTTCACCTCTAAAATGATGTCATTATTTACTCACTCTAATATTGTTCCAAACCTGTATTCATTTCTCCTGTTGAACACAGACAGTTGAATACCAGACAGTTGATGGTAGGCATTGACTTCATATTATTATTTCCTACAAAGGGGGCCAGATCTGTTTGGTTTCCAACATTCTTCAAAATATATTTTATGTCCAACAGAAGAAATAACTTTATTTAGGTGTAAAACAACTTGAGCGTGAGTAATCGATGACAGCATTTTCATTTTTGAGTGAACTATCCCTTTCATGTTAATACAACAACAAAAGACAAAGAGAAAATCACTCACTGCTCTTGACTGAAAAACTTTAATACAGTAACTTTAATAAGAATCAATGTATATTTTATAGAGTATTGCAATAAATTTTTTTATTTTTTCTCCTTAACCTCTTGCTGTTCCTGTCGCCTAAGAATAGAATAGTAAAAAACTGATGTGTCAAGCCATTAGAACCGAACCGAAAACCGTGGTTAAAAACCAAGGTATGTATTGAACTGGGACTTGTATCCCTATAGTTTGTAGTTACACTTTATAATTTACAGTTAAAATCTTCTTTTACTTCTTTTAAGGTTTACTGATTTATAATGTATTGACTTCTCTACAAAAATGTTGCATTTAGCAACCTGAAAGCAGTGTTTTTGTTTCAGGGCTGTAGTGTTGCTTAAAGTCTTTTTGTAAACTAACAGGTAAACAATTATGGAGTGGCTTAAATGATTCAAGTGCTTCAAGGCAATTTTTTAAATCTGAAACTATTAAAAAAGTTCATTCTTGTGCATGTTCAGTATGTTCAGGGGCTAAAAGCAAACCAAAATAGTTCAATCTTTACAGTCCATCTAAGGTTCATAAAGGAACCTTGATAACAGGCCAGGTTCTTATATGAACCCTTCTGCCAGAACAAAGGTTCTAAAATGAACCGACAACATGTGCCAAATAATCAGTGGATCATTATAGAACCTATAGGTTCAACTTTGAACCTTTATTGTAGTTAGAAGTTCATATTTGCACTTTAAAGTTCCTTTTTGAACTCCAAAGGTTCAATCTCTTCTAAGAGTGTATTTACAGTCTGGTACAAATTAAATTGTGGTTTTGGTCTATACAGCTAATTTTGCCCTTCATGACAACTGTGAGGGGGGTGATTTTTTTTATAACTCATTCGTTTACATTATATAAAGCATTAAAGTTCTGCATAATTAAGGGCCTGGCCACTTCGAGTGACAGGTGGATAGACATTTATCTGCTGTAACTTCAGCTCCGCCCACGGCCCGCCTTTTTGCCAATTTTCTGTTATCCGGGAGTGACGAGTGATGACGCGCTGCCAAGATGGCAACAGCCAGCTCGTCCCTACTTTACGCTTCAAAACTGCTCATCAAAATTCTATGGGTGACGTCACAGACACTACGTCCATTTTTTTTACAGTCTATGGGCAAAACTAATAAATCCAGACACGATCAAAGAACGCAAACACAACTGACAACAAGCGTGCACACGTAACATCCATAGAAGGACAAGACCTGACAAAGAACACAGGAACCACAGGGGTTTAAATACACAGGGGCAAACAAGCTTAACAAATTAATTATTATAGTTTTTTGTGAACGTTTATCTAATTCCAACCTCCCATCTATGACTCAAGGATTAATTAGGCCTACCTTTATCCCTAAGCCTAAAAATGTTTTACTATTATTAATAATTGGTGGCCAATTAGTCTTTATATTAGTGATTATAAATGAAATTTCTCAATCAAATTTAAACATGGAACTACGTCTAGATTTGAACTAAAAAGAGGTAGGCTATTACAGGGTTGACAGGGTTGTCCGATATCTCCTTCTTAGGGGCGGAGCTATGGGGTGGCCGCGGCCAAAGAATTTTGTTTATTTAAACGCAGAACCGTCTCTATGTTGCTTCATTCTTTATTCCTCAAGATATAAAGTTAAAGAGGCATATATCAGTCGGCTATACCTTCAGCCTTTGAGTTGAGTTTCCTTTTAGTTTGATCAATTATGGGTTTGAAGGTCTTTAACAATAATGATCCCTAAGTATATTACACTATCTTTTACAGGAATGTTACAAATACTTCACATTTATTCGTTTTAAGATAAAGGCCAGTAAAAATGTTTTTTATATGTGATATAATTGCATTGTTACAGATCGTTTGATATCTATTGATTATGTGTACGTGTCTAACTGAACATTAGCATGCCGTCAAAGGCTGGAGAATCCTTTATTTGTGGTTTTGTTGGTTCATTGCGATTCGGGATCAGACTCGGACATGTATGGGCTAGGGCTCGCAAAGCCCAACGTCCCAGGGCTATGTGTTTTTCAGACGGGCTACCAAAACGTAAGCTCGGCCTTAAAATCTTAAATAGTGAAATAACATTCCTTTCTTAATGTGCGTTCACTCTCTTGACTTAAAGGTCCCACGGCCCAATTTTTTTTTTATTTGATAATGTTTCCTGAGGTTATATTGTTAGTATGATTTTTACATACTACATTTGTAAGTCGCTTTGGATAAAAGCGTCTGCTAAATGACTAAATGTACATCACAAAATGTCATAATTTTGAAATAAAATACATTTTTTCTATCTTGAAATTAGCCCTCTGGCTTGAATGCTCTGTTTCAAGGGGCATGTCTGCTGTGAGACTTCAGTGTAAACGCCCACTGTTGTGATTGGCTGACATCTTTGCATTTGAAATGAGTATTAGCTTATGTGGTAGAGGGGGCGTGGTTTAGCGAGGTCTGCAAGCGTTGCCAGAGAGAGACGGAGAGCTGGAGAAAGATTGCTGAGAAAGTTATATTGTACTGAGTTATTGAGAGCGCTGTGAGCGCGAGTTTATTTTGTTCGTATCTGAGAGTTCTGAATAAACACGAGTTCCAGTCACGCCGACTCTGTCTTCTTCCACCTTATTCTACAAACTTTGTAAATATGTGGAACCCCTCTCGAATACTTTGACTACGTTTTTTTACCATTACAGCTGTCGAGATGAACGAATCGTGAAAGTGTTGATTATTGTAGTGTAGCATTATTTTTCGATCTTTTCCCATCACATGAAAAGCTGCAGTGACGAGCATTGAGTTAACAGGCAGTCTGTTGATCGCGTAAATGCAGTGATCTCGTCATTGCAACGCATTTTCTCTCACAAAATGCTTCCACCACAACTAACAGCAAACACGACATAGATATGAATACAGTAAGAACTTTGTTGTGCAGCATAAGTGTCATTCGTTTTTATGGCAGTTTGGACAAGTGTGCACTGCAGATATACTCGCAACGTGTGACTGACAGCTTCAGCCATTATAAAGACAGTGTTGTTTGATCACTCTCTGTAATCATTTAAATAACAGATTTGTTTAATGCTACTAACAGAAACGATGTGAAGTTGATCGTTTAACGTTACTCACTGGCTTGATTCACTGATGCATAAACAGTAGCCTATTAAACGATTTAGAAAGAAAGTCTGTGTGAACTTGTATAATTAGCTACACATCAAGGGCCGGTTGCACCAGTTGTGCGTAAGTTAGAACTTAGCCTAGTTTTGACGTAAATGGGCACTAAGTTACAACTAACGCACTACTAAATATTTTTGCGTTGCACCATTAAACTTAGTTGAAGCGTAACTCTACGTATAAACTAAATATTTACGGAAGCCTCCGATCAGGAGTAGTGGTTGGAATAATAAAGCAGACTGACTGAACTGCATAATAAGCTCTTGTTTTACATGACAGACTTCAATTCTTTACACATATATGATAATGCTGACATTTACACTTACATTTTAAGAGAGAAAACATTATGTGAATAGATTACTTTATTTGCAGCTCTTCAACACGAAACCATCCAAAACTGTGCGCCGCTGCGTGCATCTGGCATGTCATGATGTCAAATAAAATCAGTCATAAACAATAAATGTAATTTCGTATGTTTTTTTTTGTTTCAGTATTTATTTATTGATCCTTGTTAATGTCGTTTCATATACTGAATGCTTCTGAATGTTATTTATATAAAAGCACTTATGTTATTCATGATTAAGTATATTTAATGGAAACTTATTTTTACCGTTGGTTACTTGAGGCAAAATAAGTTATAATAATGAAGGACACTGAAATTCACGGTATTTCAACACAACTTCTGCTCACGTATTTAAAAGCTGCTATTGGATAATCGAGGGTAAACGTCATATTATGCGACTGCATTACTTTATGGACGACCTACTTGTTACGTTCTGCCTTAAGAACAAATGGTGCAACCGAAAAAGAGTTACAAACTATCTAGAGTTACTAAGCCTCTAGTGTGGACTTTACGTTCCAATTTAAGAAAGAACTGGTGCAACCCTACCCAGAAATCACTGATCACAGATCAGGGATTAATGAACACCGTTACTCACTGTTTGTGGCGGTGCTGTCGAATCCATATGGTAAAGGTCTGTATGTAAAGCCTGTGCTGACATTGTGAAACGGAATCAATTTTCTCCAAATTCTCTGGGCTGGCAAAGCAGAGGAAGGGGAGGTAACCTTTCCCCGTATGACGACATACAGAAAAGATTCCAGATCGGCTCATCTGAGCCAAGTCAATTAGCCGATGATATAACCCTTTTTTTGAAAAACAGTGACCAAATTCCAATTGCAAATTAATATTAATAATTTTTCTAGTGTTTCTGGCCTTTATCTTAAAATGAATAAATGTGAACTAGCAAGTATTTGTAACATTCCTGTAAAAGATAGTGTAACTTACTTAGGGATCATTATTGTTAAAGACCTTTAAACCCATAATTGATCAAACTAAAAGGAAACTCAACTCCTGGCAGCTCCTAAAGGGGAGAGTTCTCCTTACACAGGTGCTGCACTCCCTGCCACACCCACCTTGTGTCGCTGCCAGTAAAGTGTTTCTCTATCTTCTTCTTGTAGACCAGCTTAGCATCTTTGATGCCTCTTTATAGGTTTGCTCTCGTGGTACTGTAGAGAGCCCTGCCTTGAACATATTTAGCTATTATACTTGGAAATTCATCAGCAATAAAAAAACATTTAATAGAGTTGGTTTAATGCTGCCTGTCGCCAATAAATTACTGTACAAAAACACATTAAGAACCATCTCAGTGTAACCACTTAATTTTTTTCATATTATATTATATTATAAAGAATTAAACTGTCCTGGGAGATTTTAATAGTATTTCTTGGTAAAGAAGACTACAGTTAACAGCACTATAAAATGTGCTTAATTTAGTGACTTCTGAATTAACTGTTTTTTATTTAATTTTTGTATCTAATATTTCACTAAGTTACATAAATGGTTAAATAAAAAATGGCACATTAAAGTTAAAAGTTATAATTGCATGATGAATCCACTTTTTTTGTGTGCATTTACATACGCTGTACAGGTAAAGAATGTTTTTGCTCAGGTGACCAAAATGTCCGCCAGAGAAAAGTTTTGCTCAGCGAGAAAAGAAATTAGAGCGAACATTGTTCAAGGGAACATGTGAACTCTTTTCAATTTTCTCTCTCATTTTCAAATCGCCTAATACTGAAGGATGGAGCGGTCCCAACGATAAAGGTCCCAACGTTGGAACCGCAGGCAGTGAGTAAGACTGCTTCAAATGTCTGTTTTTGCCTATGCCCATCAAGTAGCCCAAACATGATCAGGTATTGATCAATGGAGCATGCGATGTATAGTGTGTACATTTGTTTAGCTGGCCACTATATGTGTATGTTTGTGTATTGTAAAAGCACTCCAAACAACAATACACAAAGAGTGGGGAAATATGTTGAACTAAATAAGCGCGCTTCTTATCTCGCGAGATAGCGTTCTCCCGTTCCTGTCTACAACCACGAGGAGGACTTGAGGAGAGAGTTTGATATATTATTAAAAATCTACTGTTGGGTAAGTACATTTTGTAGTATTTGATAAATTTACTTGAGTTTTACTTGTTTAACATGAAGGAACCGAGAGAAATGATGCCCACGTTGTCAACAGAGAATTACTTTGAGGTTTGTCTAGAATTAGCTAGTAGGCTAAACGTTACTTTCAACTTAAACACGTTTAATGATACAGTACAAGTTATTACTGTAACCTATTAATGTAGCCTTTTGAGAGTTTCTTTCAGAAAGTAATGCTTCCATCCCCCACTAACACCCATTTAGACCAGAACATCTTTTATAGAGTAAAATAATATGTAATGCATGTTGATTACATTTTTCTAATGTTTAACTCATGATTCATTCATCTTGTTCCATGTTTTTTTATTTTTTTATTGAGCTGTGAGATCATTTTTTCAATACATTTTGAAAATAAGTGCATGTCATTTACCTCAAAATTTTCCTGTTATTTAAAAAAATAAATATATTCTCTTCCCTCAGATGCTGTGAATAGGTGGACTCTTAGATTGATGCAGCAATGGCAGAACACCCGAATCCCTCTCCAGGACGAACTGTTGGTGATGGTTACAAAAAATTACAAACAAAATAACTACTTTAATGTGTTTAAGGGATAGTTCTCCCAAAAATGAAAATTGTCGTCATTTACTCACCCTCGTGTTTCAAACCTGTATACCTTTCTATGTTCTGCTGAACATAAAGATGTTTAAAGGGTTAGTTCACCCAAAAATGAAAATTCTGTCATTAATTACTTACCCTGATGTCGTTCGACACCCGTCAGACCTCCGTTCATCTTCGGAACACAAATTAAGATATTGTAGTGTAAATCTGATGGCTCAGAAAGGCCTCCATTGGCTCAATGGCACGGTTCACTCTCAAGACCCTTAAAAGGTACTAAAGACGTCGTTACAAAGTCCATCTCACTACAGTGGTTCTAAAATAACTTTATGAATCGGCGAGAATAGTTTTTGTGCGCAAAAAAACCCTAAATAACGACTTGCATAGTGATGACGATTTCAAAACACGCCATCATGAAGCTTCAAAGCGTTATGAATCAGTGAGCCAAATTTCAGCAGTTTGGCGGTTTGACACGCGATCCGAATCATGATTCGGCTCACTGATTCATAACGCTTCGAAGCTTCATGAGTAATTAATGACAGAATTTTCATTTTTGGGTGAACTAACCCTTTAACCCTTGTTTAACCCTCTTCATTTGGGAATTACACTCAGGGTCACTCAGGGTCTACACCCCAGGCAACAAAATGTAATTTTGTAACAAAATTGTAATTTTACTCTGTTTATTAATGTTTTTACTCAACATCTGTACAGTTTTTGGAGAATTTATAATAATTGTTAAATTTATATAAATAAATTAAAACACAAAATCAGTTTATGTAAAATTCACTTTATAAAAGACCCAAATTTCTAACTTTCATTCGTGGGGATAACATGGATAATTTGACATTGTTTAGTGTAAGATTTTTGCCCATCCTTTGGAAAATACAGTTTTATAATAATACAAAAAAAAGACTTTTACCAGTAAATGGCTGCAAAGCTCCACTATTTGCTTACTATTTGACTGACTGAAAGACATTTTTCAGTTGGATTCATATCTAAATGTTATGAAATCACAATTATAACAATTAAAATTAATTAATTTTGTCAAAGTTTAGTTTTTTTTTTGACTGAAATTTTTTTTTTCAATGTTACATTATGACTAGAATCAAACCAGAGTCTTTATAATTTGTCATTTTATTTCAAACATCTGATTTTCTTATAATTCTACAAATTGAATGTACACTTCAGTTACTAACTGTAACAGAACAAAAATTTACAGAAATTAAGTTATATTACATATTGAGTAAAAAATACACAACATGAACATCAAAATGCAATGAACTGAACAACAATAACAAATTGAACAAATATTCCTGTAAGTGTGTGTTTGAGCATGATCATTTTGCATTGTGGATGTTTTATGCATAGTTGGAAGTGTGCCACTTCATTTCTGTATGCGTGTTCTGTGTTGTTTTTGAGGATGAATTTTGTCCATTTTCTAAGCGGCCTGAGTGTGACTTTTTTTGTCACACGAACATAAAAACAAATATCAATCCAATTAATTGTTTTTATTTGTAGATTTAGAGAGTGTTGACAACCGTACAAAGTCTCATGCCATTTGCACAAAGGGAACATTTTTATTTTTATTTGAGCAAACGTCCCTTGGGATCAGAAAAGACCCTAGAAGAATGTTTGTAACCAAGTAGTTCTCACCTCCCATTACCTACCATAATCATTTTTCCCTACAATGGTAGTTAATGGGAGGCGGGACCTGCTTGGTTACAAACAATTTTTAAAACATCTTTGTGTTCAGCAGAACATAGAAATGTGGAATTCATAGGTTTGAAACGTGAGGGTGAGTAAATTAGTTTTAATTTTTGGGTGAACTATCCCTTTATATAATGATAATTCAGTATTTTGTAATTGTTATTTTAGTTTGGTTAATGGATGTTAAACATTAATGAAAGAAGAAAATCTGTGGCTGTTCAAAAACAATAAAATGTTTTTCTAAATCAGAACATGCTTCTTTTTGCTTATGTCCACAAATGTGTTCTTGTCTGTGATGTACACGTGATTAAAACGTTTCATGGACGTTCAGGTCTGACTGGACCGATTTTGAACCTTTTTAGAACCTGTGAAAAGGTGTAAACCAAGACATAATTGATTGCATTTCACGATGTTACACAATGGGTGTGTGATTATTTTATATGCAGGCTTATATATACACACTTAAATTATGCAGCAACACATTTAAACATCCAGAAGACGACACATTTAAACATCCAGAAGACGACGCATTTAGACGTCCAGGGACGCGCAGAAAAGACGTGGTATTCACGGCCAGATGACGTCGAAGACGTCCGTTCAACTTTCATTTTGGAACTATTTTTCAACCATGACGGGACGTGTCGGAGGGACGTCTTTTCAACGGTCATTAAACGTCCTAATGTTTGCTGGGTTCATTCAAATGCGCTACTATTCCATGTCTTTCTATGTAAACACTAGCCTGAGGCGCAAAACCAGTCCGCTTACCACAAATCATGTCTACACAAACCACGCGTAAACACACACACACACACACACGATATAATTAAAGTATAAGGGCCCTATTTTAACGATCTGAAACGAAAGTGTCAACGCGCGAAGCGCAAGTAACTTTGTGGGCGGGTCTCGGCGCTGTTGCTATTTTCCTTGCGGGATAAATGGCTCTTGCGCCCGGCGCAAATCTAAAATGGGTTGGTCTGAAGTAGCTTCATTATTCATAGGTGTGGTTTGGGCGTAACGTGAATAAACCAATCCGAGCGTCATCCAACATTCCCTTTAAAAGCAGGTGGGCAAGTTCCATTATGGATTGCTATTATTATGGCGTAGGCTATTTACCAGGCGCACGCCAGGAGCGGTTCACAGCCGAGGAGACTGATGTGCTTGTAAGAGCAGTGAAAGACAGAGAAGTGAAGTTGTAATGTTGTACATTATGGTAAAGGTGATTTCACAGTCTTTTTTTTTCAGTCTTTCAGTTTTTTCAGTTTTTCAGTCGATTTTTTTTCCTGGTTCTTGACGGACAAACCAATTTGTCAGATGTCCTTATATACATATAGCCTATGTCTTGCCACTATTGGGCAAACAGGTCTTATCCTTAATTATTACAATTAGCCTGAATCATTTGTAAGCTAGATTTATGCCTATTTTTTCACATCTTCGTGGCACACCACAATGATTTCCGTCATCTCGTGTTAATATTTTTTTAGTGTAACAATTTATGATTTGCAAAAATAACTGTTGCATCTGTGTAGGTTACATGAGCAAAGTGTATGCGCGCCACTGACTTTAGACTAGGTTTTTTCTGGTCAGTGGCGCAATTGTTTAATGGAACAGCAAAATAGCACCAGGGATTGTTTGCGCCGGAACACGCCTCCTTTTTTGCGCTGAACCGCCCAGGGAGCGCAAGTTCATTCACTGGTTTAGCGACGTGATTCTGTGGAGGGAAAAGCGCGCTTTGCGCGGGTGCAAAATAGGAATGACACATGCGTCGGTGTACAAAGTCAATTGCGCTGGGTGCAAGATAGGGCCCTAAATGTGTAAATAACACAAGCCGCTACTAAGCATATTATATAGTTAGTGTAACTTATACCACATAGAGATGTCCTGCTCTAGTCGTTTTTGATGTTGCTCCTGTTCAACTTCAGCCTCTGGGTCTGATTCCGGATCATAGATGTATGACTGTATCTGATTAAAAGCCATTTTTTATGTTGAATAAAGTTTTTTCCCGCTTTTAGGGATGACGCAGCTTTCAGACGCACTCAACACAGTAACAGCGGCGCGCGCTCGACATTCTTTAGCTCCGCCCACACGATACGCCCCCAGCCGCACAGCTTTTTTCGGAAAGACTCGGAACAGCGCATCTTCCTTTTATAATTATAATAAAAATAAAGACTTTTCGGAGATATGCAGGATGCAATGCTACTCTATAGGTACTCAAGATTGACATGAGACTGACTGAAACTGAGTGCCCCCCCCCCCTCCCCCCTCCACTGACGTAAGAAACATGCTTTATTACATGGCTGCAAGTGTGCCAACATTTCAAACAACAATTTTACACATGTCGAACTTTAACCTTTAGAAACACGGCCCAAACATTGAACACGGCTGGTTACATCTTCCCTTCTTGTGACTTCTATCTGTCACCGCCACCCATCCTCTCTGGTGCATATTTCAAGTATTTGGCCATGTATTCGTCTACTTTTGTTGTAGTTGTATCAAATGAGCTCAAGACAGCGTCTGATGAGGGGGAAAAAACAACAACAACAGATCAGTATTAGCAAACGCTAACCTAAATATTAAAATATTTAGCAAATATCAACTTTTGTGGCCAATGTTTCAAGTATATAAATATAATAAGTATTTATCAACATGCAAGGTCATTTATAATCATGTGCTGGAGCGAGCAACAAAATGCAGTTGGTAGTAACCAGTGCTGCCGGTAGAGTTAGTCTAGAACCCAGAATGGAGTATTATATATAATATTAGAGCATGCTCTGTAGAGTCATCCAACTAAAATAATTTATTTTGAATTATTATTCTGCTTACTATATTCAATTATTTAAAACATTGTTACAAAACTATTATGTTAAAGCAAACTCACCACAGATTATCTTGTAGAGACGGGTCTTCATGAAAGCAACCTTCCCACTTCTTCCTCTGAGGCTCATTATGGCCGTCATTGTATTGGTGATAGTTCTGCCATGGTAAAACAGATTTATATTAGAATATTATATTGCAGTCAAGTTCATTATGAAAATGTAGCAAAGAGTGAGTAAGTGGGTGTGTAGGGGGAATGCATCACAGTAAACATAAGCACTATAAACTAGGGGTGTAACGGGACACAAAACTGACTGTTCCGTACGTACCTCGGTTTTGAAGTCACGGTTCGGTACGGGTTCGGTACAGCAGTTTTACAAAATGGCTTATTTTTTATTAAACAGTGGTTTACTGAAAAATTTGTGTGTCTGTCATTAAATTAATTAAATTATAACTAAAAGTTTCTTAAAGATAATGCTGTAAACTATATAGGGAGCCCTTACTTGCACATTATTACTATAATATTAAAGGTTAACAACAGAGCCCAAACTATGAGTCTATATTCAGCTGATATTCATGTTTAGTTATAGGATAATCAACACTCAAATAACACAGTGTGCAAACATGTAAACTTCACATTCGGCAGTTTTTGCATTAACTCCTAAATAAAATTGTTTTTTCTCCAATTCGTTGTTGAAATATAATCTTAGTGACTGTCATTTTCATGACAGATTTATCTAAACATAGCATTAAATAATCAAGACGTTAAGTAGAATTATATATATATATATATATATATATATATATATATAAGCTAATATAGTTCATATATTTAGTGAAAGAGTTGATTTCTCTAGTGAATTAACAGCTGTGGGCTGAATCACTTCTGACTCTGAGGTAAATGATGCTACAGGACATTGTTTATAAGCTGTTTGACGTCTTTCCATGATTGAAACACTGATTGAGCGATTACACGACATATGATACGTTTCAGTAAGTGTTATCCTCTACATACCTTAAGATATTAATTCATGTTTATTCTTCTGGAAGAGAGGATTGCGTTGCATGCCGCGGGCGCTTGAATTGACACGCCTATACGGTGATCAGTCGACACATTAAAGAGCGTTAAAACGGCATTTAACGTTTGAATTTCGTGGAAAAAATGGACTGAATACTTAATATGTTTGTGTGGGAACTCGGATTGAAGTGTGTTCCGTGCTTAAAACAACCCGACTGTGAACTGTTAAAGATTGCATCCGTAACCGTTCGGCACGTGCACCGAACTGAAAGCCCTGTACCGAAACGGTTCGGTATGAATACGTGTACCGTTACAACCCTACTATAAACTAATGCAAAAAAGGAACAAAGTTACTTACGCAGCCATTGACATATTCACATGGTCTGCAGTATCAACGCCTCCCAATCTCTTCCGATGTTTACTCTGAAAAGGAGCAACAAGAAATTAAAAATATAACCAGAAAAAGTGGTCAGTGAAGTCCAGACCTCCACAAAGCAGGCACACGATGATATGAGTGGCAATGATCATTTTGCATTGCAGTTTTGTTTAAAGGTCCCATGGCATGGCATTTTTCTATTATTTTATAATGTTTCCTGAGGTGTACTTATATTGTTAGTATGATTTTTACATCATAAAATGTCATAATTTAGAAATAAAAGGCATTTTTTCAATACTGATGTTTGCCCTGTGGCTGAATGCCCTGTTACAAGAGGCGTGTCTGCTGTGAGACTTCAGTAAAAACGGCCACTGTTGTGATTGGCTGACAGGGGGGAGGGGGCGTGGTTTAACGAGGTCTACGAGGCACGAGCAGGCACCAGCTGCTGAGAGACGGATGGACCAGAGTTCACTTCACATCAGTTCTGTCAGTCTCAGATCAGTTGTAGTTACAGCATATACTTCAGGTTATTAGTCTATTTCTAGTCGGAGGGACTGTCACTCATGTCAGAAAGTTAGTAACTTTAGTAAATTATGGATCAGCGCTGACTGGAGACGCGAACCGTTTAGAACGATTCAGTCCGATTTGGTGAACTGGTTCGGTTCCCTAAAAAGAACCGGTTCAAATTCTCCCATTGGGACACCCTTCGTAGTGCCGCTATGACGCAATCGCACTTCAAATGCGGCCTTCGAAGTGCGCGCCCTTCACTTTGGGACACAGCTACAGAACAGCGGTTGGCGGTCTATGCACTACAGTTCTTCTCCGATCATGCCCAGCGAATGTCCCGTTGATGACAGGACTCAGTGCTGCCCTCCGATGTCTGGTAGAGCATAGAAAATTTTTTACCGCGCATGTGTCGAACGCGATCATCCGCGCGCATCCGTTGTGTAGTATACTTTGAAAGACGCGCGGACAGGGCTGCGGTAAGTGAAGTATACCCGGGCCTTTAGCTAGCACTAACGGCGGTTCGCGGTTAAACTAGTCTGCCCATACACACAATATTAATTAACACAATACGTATTAATATATGGGCCAGAGTCAGGCACACTCAAAATTTATTTAGTAATTTTTTATTCATAAAATGTGACTTTTGAGCTGTTACCCCCAAATACAGTCCGAGCCGAACCGGTCCAGGTCGTCAGAAGAATCTGCTAGCCTGACGATGACGACACAGACCCACTTCGCGCATGCGCAAGCTTAAGCGGGTGTTGTCTGGAACCGTCAGAGCCAATAGAATCCAGTTCTAGTCACCGCCTTTGTGTGATGGACAACCACCGTCCTCCAATCAAGCCACACGCCTTATTCATGTATCTACACTTTTTCAACAGTTAATTGATTAACATTGTTTGGATGTTGGAAAAACTTTATTTATTTACTTTTTTCTACTGATATATTTCAACAAAATGTTTAAAAGTCATGGTTGTAAAAAGTGTTGATTTGACGTACAAGTCAATTTTTTTTTATATAGTTCTATGTTGAATCCGTAGTGAGTTCACAACACCACTTCAACTAGTTGGTGTCCAACGTTGTTTTGACGTTGAATTAATGTTTTTTCATAAACGGACATTATTTCAACCACATTTAAACGTTTAATGTCGGTCGAATGCCAGCTGGGAAGGGAGCAAACTGGCCCAAAATCTCAAAATTGACCACTGCATGAAAAAAACGATGTTTTCACCTGCCGTGTCTCGCCTTAAACTGATGTGTGTTACTTTGTGGGTGTTTAGAGTTTGCACGCTACACTTTTGGTGGGTGACTGGGTGTAACTATAAATGCAGGGTTGCCAACTCACGCATTTGGCGTGAGACACACGCTTTCTCTGTCTCGCGGAGTCAATCCCAACTTAATGTCACGCCAAATTGCCAAACCTGCTTTTGATATTAAACAAAGTCTAAGCTTTTACATAGTGTTTTTTTTTTTAAGTTTTAAAGCGAAATTCAAACAATAAGTAGCGTTTTGGCGCTAATGTGGCATAACAGTTAAAGTCAGAGGCGTTGACGAAGTTGCGACATGCTTTCATCTCCCTGCGGCGCGCGCGGTCACGTGGTTCATGAGCTCTCAATACTTCTATCGCTGTGTCAATACATTTAAATGGCTTAAGCGGATACACAACAGCTTCACATACAGGTATTTGCAGCAAGATTTGGTAAACAGTACAGCATAGTGTGCATCGATAATTACGTCAACCATATTTACAGGATCATTTTATAATGGTGATGGAGATGCAACATTGTTAACATTAATGTTAATGTTTTTCTTGTATTTAGCCCTCAGGTATTCCTTACTAATGGGTCACACTCATACTCATTGATGGTCAAATGTGACCATACACCTTAACTATTTTTCAATTAAATAAATGTTCTATATTTTAATTCAATAATATTTATTGAATATTTTGAGGAGATCTTTTGTATTTGTGCAATAATTGTCAATTAATGACCACTTAAAATATTTTTCTTCTAATATTTGTATTATTTATATTGCAAGATATTGAGGTAGATTAGAGTTATTTTGTGGCTAGAAAAATAATAATTTTCATTTGTAATGCCATTACCCAGTAGGGGCCTTTATGGCTTTTTAATAAATATACATGTATCTAATCTAGTTGCTTAAAAAAGTATTGCAGTTTTGCATTTTAATAAATTTGTAGATATGATCAAACACTAGATTTGTCACATGCCTTTCCTGTCTCGTGTAGCACATGTGGTGTTTTTGTTATTTCTAGTTTATGTTGCCCCTTTGGGTTTTGTTTTGTATTTATGTTTATTTTTTTTAAATAAATCCTTTATTTCTGCACTTGAGTCCTCGCAGCAGTTTCTTCTTGTTTGGACGTGACAAAACGATCCGACCTTCAGAGGACTCAGCAGAATGGGCATCTTCCTATTCCCATCTCCCTGCCCTTCCGCTGCATCGAGGGAAGCACAACACAGCATACTCCTTTCCCTCCGGCAGGAGGGAACCAGCATAAAGGAGTTTTCTTACCGGTTCCTGTTTGCAGCAGAGGGGCTCAACATCAGTCAGGCAGAGCTCAAGGACATTTTTATTGGGAATGCTGGGGACGCTATCATTTTGGCAGTTTGTGGGGTATGTTTACAATCGTGATGGTGGAGGAGTGCCCTGGAGGGGTGGTGTTCCACCTCTTGGGCCTCCCCCATTTTTCCCCACAGACTGCCAACTCCCCAGTCCTTCGATGATCCCTTCGGGGAGAAGGAGGAGGAAGAACGGGGTCACCACATCCGCCACCTACCCGGAGGTCCGTGTTCCGGTGGTCCCTGTTCCGGTGGTCTCCGTTGCGGTGGTAACTGTTCCGGTGGTCCTGAGTCTGGACACGGCCTGGAGGGCTGTGATGGGATGTTTCGTGGTGGCAGTCCTGCGTGCTTGGGAGGAGCACGGCTTTCTCCAAAGCTCCGAAGGTGGTTCCTGTGATCCCAGTTCCGGTGGATCGTGTTCCGGTTGTCCCAGTTCCGGTGGATCTTGGTCCCAGTTCCGTTGGTCCCAATTCCGGTGGTGGATCGTGTTCCAGTGGTCCCAGTTCCGGTGGATCATGTTCCGGTGGATCGTGGACCCAGTTCCGGTGGTGGATCATGTTCCGGTGGTCGCTGCTGTGCCGGACGTGCCACCCAGGCTCCTGCCTCTGCCCGCGCCGCCCTGGCCGCCTGAACTCTGCGGGCCGCCTGAACTCTTTGTTTCCCCTGTCCCTCCCGTCCCTCCCTGGTCAGTCCCTCCTGGCCCTCCCGTCCTTCCCTGGTGGAGACAGACCAGTGAGGGACAGACCAGGGAGGGACGGGAGGGACAGGGGAAACAAAGAGTTCAGGCGGCCCGCAGAGTTCAGGCGGCCCGGGCGGCCTGCAGAGTTCAGGCGGCCAGGGCGGCGCGTTAGGTTGTGCCCCGCGCTCCCCTATTTTCTGTTTTTGCTCAGATTTTTCCCCCCTGGCAACTTTTTTATTTATTGTAAATTGTTTCTTTTTCTACTGTTTCTTGATACATTATATGTTATTGTTCTTTGAATAAAAAAATAAAAACACTACAGAAGAATTGTGTAAAACTCAGTAAACCTCGATATTATTACTTGTGACATTAGAACAAAATGTATGTACACATGTATACAACTAAATAAACGATCTCTTAAATATTTCCTAATTTCATTAAACATTTTCATTTAGTTTCGTGAATTTTTTTTATTAAAAATGGATCTTTATTTTCAATAAAAGGGCTCATTTTGTAAATATAAGCAACTAATTTGTACATGCAAACTGGGTGCCGGTGTGATGAGACATCATGCTCGGCTAGATTCGCCTCAAACTCGTGCATTTTCGGATGCAGAGCTGCGCGGAAAGTTACAAAAAATGCGCTGTACACCGCCACACGAAATGGGGTCTCGCGCTCTCAATGAGCACTACCGCCCAATCCGCGATGAAGTCATTTTTGCTGCAGGAACCTTCGCGCTCAAGCGAACCAAGCTTTATGGGCTCCATACTTTAGGGGCTCCATTGTAGTCCCCTATCCAGATCCTTGAATTTTCTGTGTTTCATTTTTGTGCTTTGTCTTAAATTGTGCATTAATTAATTTTCAAATATGATCCTTTAACCAAGGATTTCATTACTCTGCATTTTCTGTGTATATGACAAACATGAGAAATCTAAGTTGAGCTCTGAGAAGAGGACTAAACAGCTAAAACAGCAGCACATATTTACAAATGTCTCCTCATAAAGTTATGTCTTTCTTCACAGGCTCATTTACATAAGCACCAACCAGAACAGGTGAGTTTAGTACAGACATATCCACTACAAAATCATGGTGCATATGCAGATGTTGTCCTCTTGATTTGGCAAGATTGCATTGTTGTATTTTTTTCTTCCAGTTGCGGACCACAGATCATAGAACAAGTCTTCAGAATGTAAGTAATGTTGTAATGCATACATATACATCCGATCTTTCTCCTTAACACATACAAACACAAAAAACACATGCGCAATTTGTAATTATGTAGACTTACTGTATACAGTATGCTAATGTTTCAACACGCACACCATCATAATTCAAATGAGTAAGAGATTGATTCTGTTATTTATCAGGCCAGAAGAGAAGCTTAGGAACTTTGGATTGCGCTCATCTCCGGGGTCTGTAAAACTTTATTTCATATTCTCTGATTATACTTGGTATACTTAGTATACTTGGTATGGACACACAATCAAAAAAACATTTTTATGCAAGTTGTTTTACTTCCTATCTTGTTCAAGTACAAACTCTAATCCAATGAAAGTGAATTTGATCCATATTATTGAGGACTCAAACATTCTTGATTCATGGTTGTTTATTCTTGATTCATTCTTGATTCATGTTGCCCCCGGTCCCTCGAATATTCTGATCTATTATGACCTCCGAGCTGTAAAACTGCCAGAATAATAATAATAATACGCTGTTTGTTAATTGGCCAGAGGAGAACTGGCACCCCGACTGAGCCTGGTTTCTCCCAAGGTTTATTTTTCTCCATTAGGTCACCTAATGGGGTTTTGGTTTCCTTGCCACTGTTGCCTCTGGCTTGGCGTGCTCAGTTGGGGACACTAAATTTTTCAACTAAACATCGAAATACATCTAAATAATAAACTAAATTAACCATTTAAACTAAATTACTGATCAAATTATTGATCTAAAGCCCACACTGTCACTGTATGATACTTGAAATTTTTCCAGAATGGCTATACAGCTGAATAAAATTATGCTGCATTATTTTCATGTTTAACACTGTAAAGCTGCTTTGAAACAATCTACATTGTTAAAAGCGCTATATAAATAAAGTTGACTTGACTTGACTTGACTTTATGGTTCTGGTCAGATTAAATGTAATTTGTGTTACAGGTTTATGTACAACCAGCCCAGCGTGCTGGTAGGGTGAGTATTATTTTTTTAGTTTTAACTTGTTTTTGCCCATATCCACCCATGAATGGAATGATTACTGAGCTGTGTATGATTTGTGTTTTTAATACAGTCGGACAGACGTTGTATCTATGACACCATGGTTAGCCCCAATCATTTGGGAAGGAACCTTTGACCCAAAACTGATTGATTCTATCCACAAACATCATAATCTCACCATAGCGACCACTCTCTTCGCTTTGGGAAAGTGAGCTCCTCGTGATTCCTTTCATGTTTCAATATTTCTCATTTCTATCCCCTCCTCATGTATTTCTTTCTTTGTTTTTGAAAATAGAAATGAGTAAAGGATAAAGTGATAAACTAACCATGATACATCTCCCTGTGTCTGTTTGTTAGATACACACGTTTCCTAAAAGATTTTCTGGAGTCAGCGGAGGAGCATTACTTTGTTGGATTTCAAGTGCATTACTATTTGTTTACGGATCAACCAGAAGCAGTTCCTGAAGTAAAGATGGGTGAAAATCATCATTTGACAGTTCGGATTGTTCCGAGTATGGACCGATGGCAGGACATCAGTATGGGCAGGATGGAAATACTGGAAACATTAATGGAGAACGAACTGGCCAATAAAGCAGACTATATTTTCTGCCTGGACGTGGATACAAAGTTCTATGGCCGCTGGGGGGTGGAGACTTTGGGTCGTCTGGTCGGTGTGCTACATCCTTGGTTCTTTGATTATCCAAGGGATCAATTCACATATGAGCGTAGACAAGAGTCTCAAGCATTCATTCCAGCTGGGGAAGGTGACTATTATTACACTGCTGCTGCATTTGGTGGCTCATTGGCGGATGTACATCATCTCACCAAAACCTGCCGGAAACAGCTGAACATTGATGCGGCAAACTCCATTGAGGCGATATGGCACGAGGAGTCTCACTTGAACAAGTATTTCGTTTATAACAAACCTAGTAAAGTTCTCTCTCCTGAATATTTGTGGCGGGACATCAATATAAGTGTAGGCCAAGTGAAAATAATTCGCTTCTCTCACGTAGCTAAAAACAATGCAGAAGTTCGCCCAAACGTGTAGCAGCTGTTGCCAGCATTCAGCTGACATGTGTTCTCACAGGCCTACCGAAAGACATTGAGAATCTCAAGTCTTTCCACAAGTAATAGTGACATGAGGGAAGTTGACATCTGCCACCAAAATCACAGACAATTATGAGCCTAATGTTGGTATGTGGCACCAGGAACAAAATCTGCCAAAAAAATTTTTTTAAATATATATAAATATATTTTTAACATAAATAAACTTTTTGCTAGATTTATTTTTGAGCTAATAACATCAAAATTATATAATGGGTAAATGTACAGTGACAATTAACCATGCTGAATTTTGTTAAATAAAAGCGTTGAGAGTGAACGTATTTAATGTCAATAATTAAATGTTAATGTAATAAAGTTAATAATGTACAAAGTACATTGCAAAAATATGTGCAATGCAAAAAAATACATGTGTTCGAAAACCAAATTTTGTGTATGAATACTGACATTACTATGGGATCACGTGCCATTTTTTGAGGTTGATGAGGTTTTAGAAGTTACTAGAAAAATTCTGAATACATTTGCTTATTTGTTTTAAGAAAAGCATTTTTTTCTTATATATATATATATATATATATATATATATATATATATATATATATATATATATATATATACACACATAATTATATTGAAGCGGCGGTAGATTCCAGCATCTTTCACCTCAAATCTGCGACCAGGGTTAAGTACATAATAGATTTCGGATTGTATGGAGCTTGAGGCACATCTGACGAGATTCTAGATTTCTGACTAACTCCTTGACTTTAACTAAGTTGTTATGCAGCCGCATTCACTATAGGGGGCCAGAGGAGATACTATTAAAATAATATGGTATTATTTTATGGTACTGGTCATAACCTCTGGTTACTGTTTAAGTTGTTATATAGGCGACTGTAGGGGGCTACATGGGTACTTTTTAGCAATAGCAAGCATGGGTGGCATTGTTAAATCGCTTTAGCCATCACCTCTGGTTAATGATCAGACTGGTGAGTTTGTGATCGTGGGCCCACATAACGGCCGGTGCGACTGTGCAAGGACCCTGTGCGACTCTGAGAACCGAATGAATGCTTTCAATAAGAGTAAAGAGTTGAATTTAATAATCAAATATGTAGTTACATTTTTATACAAGAGACCAAATAACCAAACGACATTCTAACCTAAATTCCAGGTCATGATAAAATGGAGTCAGTTAAAAGTAAATTGGAATTAAATTACTTTGCCCCGCTGAAAAGAGAGAATGCGCAGAAACCTTAATCCGCTCATCGGAAGCCGTCATTGGGGCTATTGGGCAGCCCTTACACGTCTACCTTTATCAGGTTCTAAAACCTGGATGTCCCGGCCCTTGAGGTGCAGGTGCACATATGTGAACCAATCAGGCTTCAGTTTTCGGAGAAAACTGAGTTTTCCCATATGCGTCAAACATCGATGTAATGCTCGTTCCCGTTATCTCAGGGAACCAAGGTTACGTCAGTAACCAGAGCGTTAATTTCACTTCTAGGCTATTTGTATTTATATCTCATTTGAATATAATTTCTTGATATGAATATTGCTTAAAATAATACAAAGGTACAAAATCAATAATGTTAAACTGGATATGTGTATGCATGTGAACATAATATTCATACATATTTTCTCTTCTTGTTTGTAGTTTTACAAAAAAAATATTAAGAAGTTATGAAGACTGCTTTCCTTTGGTCCTTTAAGTTTACGTTTGTTTGTGTACAGGGGCTGTGCACATTAATAAACATGAATGTAAATGTGCCTGAATTAGCCCAAAGGGCTATTTTTCATCTGTAGACCCTTGAAAGGAATGTTAAAAAAGTCAACCTAAAAACAAGAACAGAGCATCATATATAACACACACAAAAGAGAAAAAGGAAAAAATTATCAAATAAAAGCACAGGTACATGATCCCACGTGAAAAAAATACATTAACAGAAAATGGTCAGTTAACTTTGGTCAATTTGTTAACAGAACCATCAGTAGAACGAACAATCATTGCTCATATTGGTTTTCCCATATATTATTTGTTACTCTGTTTAAATTGGGTTGAATACCAAGTTATACACTGAAAAAACAGGAAAACACATGTTGTCCAATTTACTTAATCGTATTATTTGTGATCTATGCAACAAATTTGTGTTTCTCTTCTAAACATGATTTCATTGCTTTCGATTCATGTAATTCTCTAAAATGTGCAATCTACTAGATTCAATTATTTGGGGTGAATGTGAACCAATTAAGTACTCGAAAATTATTTTTGCTGAAACTAGTTCCCAGCATGCTTTGCTTGGGACTTGACGAATAGAGTAAAATTGTTGAAAATTAAGTGTTATTTTATGTGTTTTTGGGCAAAATGAGAAAAAGGGGGAGACTTTATATTGTTTATTAGTGTTTAATGTTTAATTATGTTGGAATTATTCGAACCATTTAAATTACACTGGGTTAACATAGTGGAGAAGAGCCGAACGATTGCTTAGGCTGTGGACTGACTCAGCACATCATTAAAGAGCATTTTACACTTAGCACATATGATGTGCTATTTCTGGCAAATATAATAAAAGCTACTGAGAACGGCATAATAGATCAGTCAAGTGACAACAAAAATATAAAAAAAAAACATGTGTTTTGATTAATGAGGCAGGATCTCAAGCCCCCGTGTGCACCACTGTTGTTAAGGAGACATATTAAAATCATTGTGAGACTACTCAATTCGATTACTTAAAAATTAATTCCATTGTGTTGAAATTATGTGAACAAATTATGTTTGCTTAACTTAATTGATTCATGTGGAACCGATGTACATCATTAAATCATGTAAATCCAACAACCCATTTTTTTCAGTGTACTTAAATTCATAATCAAAGCCTCAATCAATATTCATCCTCCTATATAATTATTATGATTTTAATGATTATTTCCAGTTATGATTTTGATTAATCAATAGGACCAATGATTGTTTCTTCCTTTATATTTTCTAAAGTTTGTATTTGGTCTCCGAGTGGTGACTGAGGGTCTGTCCTGGGCGTGTGTGATGTTTCGCCAAAACACTTGATTTCAGAACATGTTGTCGTGTGTTTGTATTTTGAAGGCATCACACTCCTCTAACTCGACAGGAATGCAGTAACAGTGATTGCTCATTTAGCCCGGCTTCGAGAGATGAAATATGGATTTGTCTTTCATTTTATTTTATTTTATATTTCCTTTTACTGAAACCTTAAAGAATCAAGATGAATATGGTCTAAACTATTGTCTGTATCTCTCATTGAGAGAAAAGTACATGTTATCAGTGTTTTGGAAAACTTTCTCTGGTTTGGACCAGAGCTCAACCAACCAACCTTGGAGAGACTGTTTATCTGTGTATGTGCGCAGTATTCGGTATTAAAGATCAGTATTGGAGGTGGATTACGGGCATCCTAAAAGATGAGGGGCTTGTTGTTCTGGACAAGCTGGCGCCTGCTCTAGAATCTGGAAGTTCATTACGTGCCGAATGAAAGCGGGGTGAAAGCATCAACAAGTGATATCTGTACACGTGAATCTGATTAACTGACAATGTGTGGAAATTTACCATGACTGTCCATTTTCTCTGAGCCAATCAGAATCATTCAACTTGCAGTAATGACGTGGCTAGACCTTGAAAACAGTATAACTGTTCAGAAATTGTATGTACGATAGGCAGAGGCGGGTAGGCTGGTAGAGGGAGCGCGGCCTACAAACTCCTTGTGAGACTTGAAGCTGGCTTCTGCTGATGAAACTGCAAACTATTCTTCAGTAAAAAATTTCTTTAATTAATTACACTCCTGACTCTTGGTCTTCATTTTTCACTATTGGTCCTGGGTCCTAAGCTGTTACCCCAACAGCGGTAACAAAGAGTCAATGATTTCAGAATAAGTCAGAATGAAATCAAATGTAACTATTTATTATATTAGTCAGGTAAATGTATTATGCCAATTACATAATCAATTCAAAGATAATCAATACATAACATCAAATGCTCTGAAGTAAAGAGTAAAAGATGGATACCTGACAATTACATAACACTGAGTGTCTAGTAGACAGTGTCTAGAAGACACTCAGCATTACAGGCTGATCTGAGTAAAGGATTGCGCCCTGACCCTTCTGCAACATCCCTTAAATACTCAGACCAAGACAGAAACCACTTTCAAAAGTAAACATGAGTTCACAATGGGAATTAGCATTAATCAAGTCCTGTAGACCTGTAATTTACACCTTATTGAGGACAGGAGGTAAAGACCAATTGGCAGAACACACACCCACCACAATAAGCAAAATATCTCTAAACTCTTAACTTTTGTTACCTTTTGCTTTACTTCTGTGGAAATGAGACCTTTGTACCAGTTGCACTGAGATGTTTCAAATGATTCCAAACATATATAATACTGTATAGTACTTGTTCACAATAACCCAAGTCAAGTCAAGTCAACTTTATTTATGTAGCGCTTTTAACAATGCAGATTGTTTCAAAGCAGCTTCACAGTGTTAAACAGCAAAATAATGCAACAGAATTTTATTCAGCCGTATAGCCGTTCTGGAGAAAACGGTGATGTCATCAGCTCATTTAAATTATCATACAGTGACAATGTGGGCATTAGAACAGTAATTAGATCAGTAATTTAGTTTATATGGTTAATTTAGTTTAATAATTAGATTGATTTGGATATTTAGTTGAAAAATTTAGTGTCCCCAACTGAGCAAGCCAAGCTAGAGGCGACAGTGGCAAGGAAACCAAAACCCCATCAGGTGACCTAATGGAGAAAAATAAACCTTGGGAGAAACCAGGCTCAGTCGGGGCGCCAGTTCTCCTCTGGCCAATTAACAAAGAGCGTATGATTATTATTCTGGCAACTTTACAGGTCATGTAAGATCGGAATATTCGAAAGATCAGAGGCAGCAAGCCGGAGACGGGTTTATTGAGGATGATGTGTCGATTAAATAATTATTTAATAGGAATAATCGAAATATCAGAGTCATCATGCCGGAGACGGGTTTATTGTGGATGCCATATTGATAAAAAAATTATTAAATTGCAATATTCGAAAGATCGGAGTCATCCCGCTGGAGACGGGTTTATTGAGGATGCCGTATTGATGAAACAATTATTAAAGTGCAAAATTCGAAAGATCGGAGGCAACACGCCAGAGACGGGTTTATTGAGGATGACATATCGATTTAACAATTATTAAATTGTAATATTCGAACAATCAGAGTCATCACGCCGGAGACGGGTTTATTGAGGATGCCGTGTCGATGAGGCAATTTTAGGGGGAGTCTACTTGACATGGTCTCTGCAGACACTTCAGGGTCATGCGTTGGTCTTGTCTGGGCGCACGTCCAATATCTTATCTGGATACGGCCTGGATCCGGCTGACTGCAGTAAACCTCTGGATAAAACAGAGAGACTATCATTAGCGTAGATGCCATTCTTCTGATGATTTAACGAGTACATCAGGTGTAATGGGAAGTGTTCCCGGTTCCAGCTGACCTAGTTAATGCAGCCTAACAATAATTTAATTGAAAAAGTATTTTATGTGTATGCCATAGTAAAGAGATGTGTTTTTAGTCTAGATTTAAACTGACAGAGCGTGTCTGCTTCCTGTACAATGTTAGGAAGACTGTTCCAGAGTTTCGGAGCTAAATAGGAAAAGCATCGACCGCCTGCAGTTGATTTGGATATTCTCTGTATTATCAACTGGCCAGAATTTTGAGGCCGCAGTAGACGTGATGGAGTATAATGTGTTAAGAGCTCCGCTCAAGTACTTTAGAGCTAAACCATTTAGTTCTTTGTAAGTAACAAGCAAGATTTTAAAATGTATGCGATGTTTAATAGGGAGCTAGTGCAGTGTTGACAGAACCGGGCTAATATGGTCATACTTCCTGGTTCTAGTAATGCTGCGTTCACACCAAACGCGAATTGAGCGTCAAAATCGCGTCTACCGCGTCTAGTTTCACGCGCGTACATTTTGAATGCATTCGCGCGTCAGCAGAGAATTGGACGCGCGTAGAAATCGAGCGCTGGAAGCAAAATTGACGCGCGTTCAAGGCACTCCAGGAGAAATATGTCATAAAACACCACTCTGCCTCTTTTCATTTTCATTAAACATATATATTAAGCATTAATAGCCACACAAATGTGGTCCAGGCAACTCCTACATTATCTTCACTGCATGTATGTTTAAATATCCTTAAAATATAAAGTTATGAAACTTCTCTTTGCCCTCAGTCAAAACGATTTGGCAGACAACAAATTATATATTCATGAGAGCAAAGATCGCCCGTTAGATCCACACAAGACGAACCACTACAGGACATCAGAGCCAGCGGCAGACGCCAGAAGGACTGGCCGAGGAAAGGCTGCCTTCGCTGGGGTTATGAGCAGTGATTGCCCGGTGATAGCCTGGATCTCACAACTCCAAAAACACAAGATTATTTTTTTTAAATAGGCGCTCTCTTTATAAATAAACCACAGATTTGAGCTTTACACAACTACATTCCCACCTGAAAACGTCTTAAAACTACATTTTGTGACACAATAGTACTGTTTTTAATTTATGCAGGGTTTCTCATACACGTCACTTTACCACGTGACAGCAGCGAGCAGGCTCCTGATTGGTTAACGCGGCGCGAATTGACGCCAAAGTTCAAATTTTTCAACTCGGGCGTCAGACGCGAATTCGCTTCAAACGCGTGAATGCACAAAAGCACCATTCGCGTGTAACGCGCGTATCGCGCAAGACGCTCAATTCGCGTCCAATTCGCGCCATTCGCGCAAACTGGACGCGCGAATGAGGCGGATTCGCGTCATTCGCGCCGCGCGTAACGCGCCTTCCGCGCCGCGGGACCTCCAGACGCGCGTCAACGCGCCTTTCCATTGACTTAACATTGAAATCACTCGCGCCAGACGCTCAATTCGCGTTTGGTGTGAACGCAGCATTAGAACTCGAGCTGCTGCGTTTTGGACCAGCTGGAGTTTGTTTATTAAGCAAGCAGGGAAACCACCCAGTAGAGCAATACAATAATCTTGTCATGATCCTGTCACTCCCTCTCTTTCCCCCTCTGCTGGTCATTCTCACACTCACGCTCCCCTCCGGGCACTTGCACGCATACACTTAGTCTCAGCTGTTCCTCGTTACTACTGCTAGACTCATTCATTCCACACCTGTCCCTCCTTTCCCCTCTGATTAGAGTCTCTATTTCTAGTCCTTGTCTATCCTTGGTTCTCTGCCAGATTATTAATTCTGTTTGCAGATGTGTCGCCTCCTTATCATCCTCTCGTATCTTGTCTCGTCCTGTCTGGTTCACGCTATCGAACCGATCTAACCAACTACAGGTGCTTATGTTAAGTCTATGCTCTACCCAGCTCGCCTGCCGTTGAATGCTGTGACCAGGACTCTCAGTGGGCACCACTATCTACGGCCATCAGCCAGTCTCCTTTGTTCTATTCTACGGACCGATCATCCACCCGGGTCTACCGCCTGTTTTGCATTTGTTTGAGAAAGACTTTGTTTGACGGCTCAGTGGCCGACTTGCTAATTCTCTAATAAAAGACTGTTAACTTGCCTTCGCCTTTGGATCCTTTCTCTCACCTCCTGACAAATCTAGCCTTGAGGTCATGAATGCATGAACTAACTGTTCAGCATTTTGCATTGAGAGCATGTGCTGTAATTTAGATATATTTTTAAGATGGTAGAATGCAGTTTTACAGATGCTAGAAACGTGGCTTTCAAACGAAAGATTGGTATCAAAGAGCACAACCAGGTTCCTCACTGATGATGAGGACTTGACAGAGCAGCCATCAAGTGTTAGACAGTATTCTAGGTTACTACTTGTGGAGCTTTTTTGTCCAATAATTAAAAAATAATTTTTTTTCTGAATTGAGTTGCAGGAAATGACTGGTCATCCAATGTTTTATATCAGCTATGCATTCCGTTAATCTTGTGAATTGGTAAGTTTTGTCAGGGCGTGAAGAAATATAGAGCTGAGTATCGTCAGCATAACAATGAAAACTAACGCCATGCTTCCTAATTATATCTCCCAGTGGTAGCATGTACAGGGTGAAGGGCAAAGGTCCTAGCACTGAGCCCTGCGATACTCCATACTGAACTTGTGATCGGTGTGACATCTCTTCATTTACTGCTAAAAACTGATAACGGTCACATAGGTATGATTTAAACCATACCAATGCAATTCCAATGATGCCTACATCATTTTTGAGTCTATTCAAAATAATGTTGTGGTCGATAGTATCGAATGCAGCGCAAAGATCGAGTAGCACTAATAGAGAGATACAGCCACGATCGGATGATAAGAGTAAATCATTTGTAACTCTGATGAGAGCAGTCTCAGTACTATGATACGGTCTAAATCCTGACTGGAAATCCTCACAGATACCATTTCTTTCTAAAAAGGAACATAATTGTGAAGACACTGCCTTTTCAAGTATTTTTGACAGAAAGGGTAGATTTGAGATTGGCCTGTAATTGACTAATTCTGTAGGATCAAGTTGCGTTTTTTTAATAAGTGGTATATTAATAGCCAACTTAAAAGTTTTCGATACATATCCTAATGACAAAGATGAATTAATGATATTAAGAAGAGGATCTTTGACCTCTGGTAGCATCTCTTTTAATAGCCTAGTCGGTACAGGGTCGAGCATACATGTTGTTGATTTTGATGATTTAACGAGTTTAGCCAATTCTTCTTCTCCTATAGCAGTGAATGAGTGTAATTTTTCCTCAGTGACACTACAATGCTCTGTCTGATGTGATACTGTATTAGACGGCTACATGGTTAAAATTTTCTTCCTAATATTATCAATCTTACGTGTAAAGAAGTTCATAAAGTCATTACTGCTGTGCTGTTTACAAACATCAGAGGTTGAAGCTTTATTTTTGGTTAATTTAGCTACTGTATCAAATAAATACCTCGGGTTGTGTTTGTTTTCTTCCAAGAGAGTCGAGAAATAAGCAGATCTAGCAGTTTTTACGGCCTTTCTGTATGCCATCGTGCACTCTTTCCACGAATTGCGAAAGACCTCTAGTTTTGTTTTCTTCCAGCTGCGCTCCATTTTTCTGGCTGCTGTTTTAAGGGCCCTGGTGTGCACGTTGTACCACGGTGTTGAACTATTTTCTTTAATCTTCTTTAAGCGCAGGGGAGCAACTGTGTCTAAAGTACTGGAAAAGAGAGAGTCAATAGTTTCTGTTGCAACATCAAGTTCTTCTAAGCTATCTGGGATGCTGAGGAGATGATACTGATGAGGAAGATTATTTAAAAAGCAATCTTTAGTGGCGGCAGTGATTGTCCTGCCATTTTTGAAACGAGGGGGCGGCTTTTCAACCTTAGCTAAATTAAGTATACATGATACTAGGTAATGATCTGAGATGTCATCGCTCTGCTGCAGAATTTCAACGGTATCAACATTTATTCCATGTGACAATATTAGGTCTAAAGTATGATTATGGCGATGAGTGGGTCCTAACACGTGTTGCCTAACTCCAATAGAGTTTAGAATGTCTTTAAATGCTAATCCCAATGCGTCTTTTTCGTTGTCTACACGGATATTAAAATCACCAACAATTAGTAATATATCTACGGCCAGTACTAACTCTGATAGAAAATCAGCAAATTCTTTGATAAAGTCTGTATTGTGCCCTGGTGGCCTGTATAAAGTAGCTAACACAAATGTTAAACGGGTTTTATCATGTACACTACATAACGTTACATAAAGCACTATATATTATATTATTTATAGGAATTATATTTAAAACTAGACTTCTGAGTAATACTGAAGATATTATTATAAAAAACTAAAGGGGCAACCAGGGGATTTAGGCTGGCGATTTTTCTCTGGACCCTTTTTCCAGATGTCCGGCTGATCTGTGATTTTGATTGGCATTTGGTGCCATCAGGGTTTATTCTCAGAATGAACCTGCAAGCACAAGAAAAAAGACATTTATCAAACCAATGCTTTCCCAACAGTCATAACATGGTGCTGTATGCACTTTGATGTTAATAAAAGCAATATGTACTATATAAATAAATAATTAATTGTACAGTGTAGAGAGATTATAATGGAACTTTGCGAGATTGCAATTAAAACGAGGGACACATTTTTAGTGATTATAAAGGGACAGCTCTTTGCGTGCTTTCTGCCATGCCAACTCAAACATCCAGTAGCCTACGCTTGATTTTCTGTTAAAATTAACAGTGGTTTGTGAATGAAGATAATTTATCGGGAAACACTTATGTGATTCAGTACGGTGACCGGGAGGGGACATGTTCGCTTCACTTAGTTTTGTCGTGGCCACAACATATAAACTCGTGGGAACGTGATAATATGTGGTTGCCACGATATAATAATTCGTGGGAATGTCATATTAAGTCGTGTGAACGTGATAATTAATCGTGGCCACGAGATAATTTTGTTGAGTTGACGACATCATGATGTCGTGGCCTCAACTTCATATTTTGAGAGAACGACATCTATTTCTCATGGCCACGAGTTATGTTTCAGATTTCAAATTACGTCTATTTTTTTACAAAATTCCAAAACATATACTGTTTTGGCGCTGTGGCGTGATATCGCTCTGCCGCAGATCAGCTCAAGAGAAGCGGCAGTGCGGAGCAAACATGAACGGATCTTCTCTTCGGCCTTATACCAGTAACAGCACGAAATAAACACGAATAAGCTTCTGAAAGTGTGTTAAAAGATACAGTACAACTTACCGAAATCTGTATCATGTCACATAGAATAGCTCAATCAGTGTTTCAACCGCAGAAAGATGTAAGTAAAACGGCTTGTAAATGTTATGTAACGTCACATTTTCCTCAGAAAAACCATATCCAGTGTCCATAAACTCGTTAGTCAGCTAGAAAATGTACAATAATTTTACGATGCGACGACAATAGTTTTTGTGCGCAAAAAATAACACCTTTATCCAAATTGTTCTTGTCTTCCATGTGTGCCTCCACGACGCATGAGAATATGACGCAGATCCGGCGTTCGGACACATGACCCAGAAGCGATTTGTTTACAGGCAGAGGAAGACGCGCGTGTGTAAGCTGTTGAATTCTACATTGATCGTGCTTTAGGTCTCGGCGTAGTTCTCAAAATGGGGCTTATGTGTGCATTTCATGGTTTCCCGAAACCCGGCGCTACGTCATATTCTCACGCATGCGTCGTGGAGGCATACACGGAAGACAAGAACAAGTTGGATAAAGGTGTTATTTTGTTTTGTTTTTTGCGCACAAAAATTATTGTCATCGCATCGTAAAATGATTGTAGAGTCACTGTGGTGAGATGGACTTTGTAACAACGTTTTAAGTGCCTTTTATGGGTCTTGGGAGTATTAATGTACTGAATGCCAATGGAGGCCTATCTGAAGCCTTTCTCAGCCATCAGCTTTCAACTAAAATATCTTCATTTGTGTTCCAAATATGAACGGTCTTACGGGTGTCGAACGACATGAGGGTGAGTAATTAATGACAGAATTTTCATTTTTGGGTGAACTAACCCTTTAAGAAAATGTTCCATGTATTATACCTGATACATATCCATAATAATCTGTGTTGACGCAAGAGCAGACGTTCAGCTCGTGTGTCGGTCTGCTGGTAGATGTTGGACTTGGCCAACTTTAATCACAGCATATCAATTAAAAAAAGCATTTTAATAGACTTACCAAGTGCAATCAGTCTTGGGGTACTGGGCAGAGAGAGGCTTCCCTCTACATCTACTGGAGTTGCAGTGACCTAAAAGTAGAGCAATTAACAAAAGGTTGGGAGAAATTAATTTCATATATAGAGAACATACTTGCATCTTGTTTTAAAATACTTCTCAATGTGCTCTCCAATCAAGTTTATGCTTATATGTCACTTTGTCATATCTTATGATACAACCCCTTGACTAACCAAGTATGTCTGCCTATCTTGCAAAATAGAAGTTTGATGATAAATGATTATGAAAATGAAATTGAACTTCAAATGCATGACACATAAATACAAAAACTGTAATAGTAATTTAGAAATGTCTTGTTTAAGAAACTATGACACTAATTACAATCAGTATTCTCTAGAATCAGCTGTTCAAATAGCATTAATACATACATCAGCAAGAAGAAAGAAAACAAGCTATACAAATTGGGAGAATCTCATGGAATGTATACCAAAATGAGTGTTGGCGTGCATATGGTACGCCGTTTTTCGTGTGCATATGATACGCACCTTATGGCGTATAATACGTAAGAACCCCCCACCCTACCCAAAAGCGTATCATATGCACGCGAAAAACTGTGTAGCATATGCACGCCAACACTCATTTGGCGTATACATTCCATGAGATTGCACACTCATACTATTGATACGCATTGTCATGAGATCGTGTTGTTTTTGTATGTGTGCTTACGATGCATATGTGACTTTAGTGCAAACAGAGTCTGAAAACTACAAGGACAAGTCGGCAAACCACAGTTGAACCTAAAATTAGCCAGGTTCCTATGTATTATGATATGATGGTAAAATCTGCAATGCGTTCGCACAGATAACGTTTCGGTTACTAACGTAACCTCGGTTCCCTAAGATGAGGGAACGAGTATTGCGTTTTGCTAAAACGCTATGGGGGAATTCCTTTCCTCGAGATATTGAAGCAAATTTTTATCCAAAAATACCATGTACACGCAGTGCAGCTGCACAACTCTCAGCAGGAAGCAGCTGCGTGCTGATTGGCTGTGCCGCTGCAACTGCAGCAACCTATGGCGAGACCGTAGGGCGGGACGGACCAATTAGGTCCTTCCAAATTCCCGCCACAAGGGGCAACAGAATTTGCATAGCCAAGGGTATATAAGACCCACTCTCGCAAGGTTAGTCAGGTTAATCGACTGAAGCGACTCCTGAGCAAGTGAGCAAGCACGGCAAGCAAAATGCAATACTCGTTCCCTCATCTTAGGGAACCGAGGTTTCGTTAGTAACTGAAACGTTCCCTTACGAGAGTACTCTCGTATTGCGTTTTGCTAAAACGCTATGGGGGACCAATGCAAAACGCCGTGCTTGCTTAACGGCTCTAAAGCCGACGACACCAAACCCAGGCCAACCTAGGTGAGCCCGTGAGCCCACGAAGAGGCCATGCCTCTAGTAGAATGGGCTTTAATGCCTAAAGGGCAGCTGAGATCTTTAGACTCATAAGCCAGCGAGATAGCATCTACTATCCATCGTGACAAGGTCTGCTTTGTAACCGCGCACCCTCGGGTGCGGCCGCCAAAGCATACAAAGAGCTGTTCAGTTGCCTAAGCAGCGGAACGCTCTATGTATATCCTCAGCGCTCTGACAGGACAGAGCAAATTAGCATCTTCTTCATCTATCGGTGATGAAAGTGTTGAGAGTGAAATGACCTGTGCTCTGAACGGAGTTGAAAGCACTTAGGTACATATCTATGTCTTGGTTTGAGGACGACTTGAAGTCGTTTGGCCCAATTCCAGACACGAAGGCGCTCACAGAGAGCGCGTGCAGATCACCCACTCGCTTAACTGACGATCGCCAGCAGAAAATCGGTCTTTAGTGACAGGAGCTTAAAGCTCACCGAATGCAGAGGCTCAAGTGCAGAGCTCTTCATGACATCCAAGACACTGGACAAGTCCCATATAGGGACTGAAGAGGGGGCGAGGTGGGTGAAGCCTTCTAGCCCCTTTAAGGAAGCGAACAATGTTAGTCCGTTCACTTGAATGTGATACGCTGCTATAGCAGCCACATAATTTTGAGCGTGGAGGGGGAACGACCAGCGTCCAGAAGCTCTTGTAAAATGTAAGCACTTCTGACACTTCACAATCATGTGGGGTCAGACTTCGCGCTTTACACCAGTCCGAAAAGACTGACCATTTGTCTGAATAGAGCCGCCTGGTTGCGGGGGCTCTAGCTTCAGTAATGGTATTCAATAAATTTTCAGAGAGGTTCTCATGTACCCGCTGATGGGCCAGACATGAAGCGCCCATCGATCGGGACGGGGATGCCAGATCTGCCGTCCCGCCTGCATGAGGAGGTCTCTCCTCAGCGGGACCGGCCACGAATCTGTATCCGACATCTGACTCAGTAGTGAGAACCAAGGTTGATTTCTCCAAAGCGGGGCTATTAAAGCACAGCGCATCTGCTCTCCCTAATCCTCTCTATGACTTGAGGTAACATTGAGATTGGGGAAAAAGCATAAAGAAGAAGGTTGGGCCATTCGTGGGCCAACGCATCCTTGTGCTTGGAGAATTATATTCGGCATTGAGCATAGTCTTGTGAGGCGAAAAGATCCACTTTTGCCTCTCCAAGAACTGCCCCAATTGTCTGAATTGCACCTGGACAGCATGTCCGGACCCAAATTCAGAATGCCTGGCACATGAGTCACTCTCAGCGTATTGTGCTCTGCCCATATTAGGACTTCTTACGCCATTGTGTGCAGATCGATAATTTTCAGACCGCCTTGGCGATTTATATAGGCTACCACCGACCTGCTGTCCGTTCGGACCAGGGCATGGTGGTGCTTTATGTACGGAAGGAAAGCTCTTAGCGATAGCGTGACCGCTTTCATCTCTAGACAGTTTATGTAAAGGCTCCTCTCCGAGTCTGACCAGAGACCGGAGACTGGCCTGCCCTCGTGAAGGGCTCCCCAACCTAGGTTGGATGCATCTGCCGAGATAACTTTCCACTTCGTAACAGTGCCCAAACTCACGCCCGTCTGGTACCAGACGGGATTTTTCCAAGGAGCCAGAGCCAACACACAGCTGTGGTCTACCTTGATTTGCAATCGGCCCGAGAGCCATGCGTGAGCTGGAACGCGGCGATTCAGCCAGTGCTGTAGGGGGCGCATGTGCAATAGACCCAGTCTGAGAACTAGTGCCGCCGAGGCCATGAGACCCAGCATCCTCTGAAAGTGTTTGAGAGGAATGTGTGCACCGGACCTGAGGGAAACCGCTCGGTTCTGAACAGAGAGCGCGCGCTGTGACGTCAGTCGCACGCTCATCTGCAGTGATCTCCAATACTGTTCCCAGAAACGAAACTTTCTGTGTGGGAGACAATAAACTCTTTGCCACGTTGATTCTGAGTTCCAAGCATTCTAAATGGTTGAGAAGCCAAGATCTGTGGTTTAACAACTGTATCTCTGACTGAGCTATTCTGAGCCAGTCGTCGAGATAATTGAGAATTCTCATTCCCCGAAGCCTCAGCGGGGTTAGCGCCGCTTCCATGCACTTCGTGCGGGGAGTCAGAGATAGACCAAAAAGGTAGCACCTTGTATTGGTAAACTTTCCCCTCGAAGGCGAATCTCAAGAATGGCCTGTAATGAGGGGCTATTTGTATGTGGAAAAAGGCATCCTTTAGATCCACAGTGAAAACCCAATCACCCGGGCGGATGTGCGCGAGGATTTGTTTCATTCTCAACATTCTGAACGGGCACTTCATAAGGGCTTTGTTCAGATGTCTGAAATCTAGAATGGCCTGAGACCACCACCCTTCTTTTGGCACAAGGAAGTAGCGACTGTAAAAGCCTGACTCGCTCTGTGAGGGGTGCACGGTTTCCACCGCTCCCTTAATTTAACAGTTTGATATTTCGGTTCGAAGCACGTGACTCATGTCGCTTCTCACCGCTGTCTCTACTCACCGCAGTCTGTGAGCGAACTGTAGCGAGTAACCTTGTTATCGAAGCCAAGGGTTGAATTAATTTGTGGGGCGGGTCACTGAATAACAGGGACCTGTTAGCCCGGATGCATTGTGCTAGTAGCACTGTGAGAGGCGGCATGCACTGAATGGTGACGCACGCCTTATTGGGTCGCTTTGGAAGTGGCGCTTACCAAGGGGATTGTGTTTGTGTACA
Source organism: Gobio gobio (assembly GCF_949357685.1). Classification (NCBI taxonomy): domain Eukaryota; kingdom Metazoa; phylum Chordata; class Actinopteri; order Cypriniformes; family Gobionidae; genus Gobio; species Gobio gobio. The sequence continues at coordinate 48,866,569 of NC_137100.1, forward strand.
GAAGAGCACGTTGCTCACGGGCTCATAAATAGTAAATAGGGAAATAGTGTTCCCAGCCGCCTGAGTGCAGGGGGCCGAAGAACGCAGAATAGCGGCGAACGCTTTGTGTCGCCGGGGAAATGGTGCATGTGTACAGGCGAGCGCGTTTGTTTGCGGGCTCGTCGATTGTAGGAATAATGTTTCCAGCCGCCTGAGTGCAGGGAGCTGGGGAACATAGGGAAGTGCTTGAGTGTAGGGGTACAACTTTGATGTTGGCACACTGCCTACAGATGAACTCGTAACACTGTGTTTAGATAGTGTTACTGTAAAGTGGACGCATTCTTGCGGATTAGTCCACGTGCACGTTAGCGGCAGGGCTAAAGGATAGCGCGTGCTCTGCAGGCGCGGGTCTACCTAGCCACTAGAAAAGCTCTGATTCATTGTAAATAATGTGTGGTGGCGTGCACTGAATAATGGGCGCCACTACATTAGAGTATTCGCGGCGTACGCCAGCGAGCGAATTCACAGAGGTAAACGCATAACAGCGTCAATGTGCAACTGAGCATGTTTGGCCACAGGATAGTTATTGCAATGTTACATCTCCAGTCACCTGAACTAAGGGAACTGGGAGAATATCAGGTTTATTGAGTGATTTGTGGCACTGAATTAACAGTGCTTATGCAGGAGTGCACACTATGTAGTGGACACATTACCTACAGTGTTGAACCACTCCAGCCGCCTGAATAGGGGAACTGGGAGAAGTGATATTTGAGGGAAAAAAGGCGCAAGCTTGGCAGCCATTTTATGACATCGTTATGCTCTAGACGGAGAGCACGTGTTATGACGCGCTCTAGTCAGCGAACGCGCTGTGCAGAGTGCGCGCGGCTGCCATATAAGGCTGTTTACCTTTGGCAGCAAGCGCGCGCTGCAACGAGAATGGCTGTGACGTAAGCGCGTTCTCTGTATATCCAGCAGCCTGAGTTCGCATGCCTCTCCTCTAGCATTCTCTGCCCGCGGCATATCAGGGCGGCGGGGCGAGAGAGAAGGAAGAGTGAGGAGAGCTTATGTTGAGTTCACTCGTGTATAGAAGTGCACATCTTCCATCCGCGTGGCGGCAGTATCACATTCTCTGTCAGCGGCCATTTCAGGGCGGCGGAGTAAGAGAAGGAGCGAGTGAAAAGCCCCGTATGCCCGCGGAGCCATTAGCACGGCGGGAATAACATTCTCTGTCCACGGCCATTTAGAGCGGCGGAGGAGCGAGAGGGAGGCGCGTGGAGAGCTCCATATGTCCGCGGCGTCATCAGCGCAGCGAGGATATAACCTTCTCGGTCCGCGGCGCGTTTCAGCGCAACGGAATGAGAGGAAGGGAGAGCTCTGTATGTCCGCAGCGGGGATATAACGTTCTCTGTCCACGGCCATTTGAGAGCGGTGGGGATGAGAGAGGAAGGAGTGAAACTCTGTATGCCCGCGGCGTCATCAGTGCGGCGGGGAAAACCCTTCTCCGTCCGCGGCGCTTCTCAGCGCGACGGAACGAGAGAAAGGGAGAGCTCCGTATGCCCGCGGCGCCATAGAGCGGCGGGGGGTATCACATTCTCTGTCCGCGGCGCATTAGCGCGACAGAACGAGAGAAGAGGAGCGCTCCGTCTGTCCTCGGCTTTATTTGAAGCGGCGGAGGACCAATGTTCTCTGTTCGCGGCGTAAACACGCGGCGGGCACGAGAGAAGAGAGGTGGAGAGCTAGAAGCTCTTAGAAGTGGCGTTGGCAGCAACGCACACATCATAAACACACATAAACATAGTATAAAGGATATTTTAACGCCGGATGGCTCAGCTGGAACAGCAGGCGGCTGAAGGCGGAGACCAGGTTGGAATCCGTCGTCCTCAGGGCTGCAGGGAATTCCGCTGGGTGCGTGTCGACGGCGGGCTTCGATCCGGAGCTCAACGATTGCAAGTCGCTGAAGAAGAATTAATCTGACTAACCTTGCGAGAGTGGGTCTTATATACCCTTGGCTATGCAAATTCTGTTGCCCCTTGTGGCGGGAATTTGGAAGGACCTGATTGGTCCGTCCCGCCCCACGGTCTCGCCATAGGTTGCTGCAGTTGCAGCGGCACAGCCAATCAGCACGCAGCTGCTTTCTGCTGAGAGTTGTGTAGCTGCACTGCGTGCACATGGTATTTTTGGATAAAAATTTGCTTCAATATCTCGAGGAAAGGAATTCCCCCATAGCGTTTCAGCAAAACGCAATACGAGAGTACTCTCGTAAGGGAACTTGCAGTGTTTGCACACAAACTGCGCAACCATCTTGACTGTTGCTTTTTTAAACCATCTGCTAACGATATAAGGTTAACGTTTTAATATAAGAGTCATATAACGTCATAATCACCAGCTTCTGCTTACCAGTTTCCTCAGATGACGGTCACCGCCAGAAAATAACTCCAGAACACCTCCGACAGTCTTCAGTGTTGCCTCACTTTTCGGTATTTTAAGATAGTTTGCTGTTAACGTAAAGTCCTCCTGCTTAGCTAATTTTCATTAAAGTGGTAGAGGAACATTAAAATAGCTTTTTTTCCCGTTTCACTAACTATTAGTCAATGTAAACTTTATTCACCCTGTTGAAGTAACGTTAAATCACAAGGATGACGGCAGTCACGTAACCACCCGCCTTGACAAACAGGCAGAAAAAAAAGTCTCTTGACAGGAATTTGCTTAACTCACTCAATTTGCAGCACTGGTTCATGTTAGGTTGTTGTTAATAAGTGAATGCATTTGAAAATATCTCAGTTTTACATAAAATAATGACAGAAATAATACTAACCTTTTCGTTGTTATCGTCTTTTCGTCTTTCCTCAGTTGCCCCTACCAACCCAAAAAAAAAACTTGAAAAGAAGTCTCCATTGTCATTGGTCAGATTTTCGCGGGCATTGTCGCTACTGTAAATCGATTTACAGTAGAGAATAATTACAGTAGTAAACATATATTTTCCCATAATCCTTTGCTATTAACAGTATCATACTGTGGTACATTAAACCGTATTATACTGTACATATTACAGTAAAATACTGTTCAAATTACAAAAATCCGTTACAGTGTGATGAGTAAGTTATATATAGCAGTAGAACAAAGAAAATATATCAAAATAGAGATTCAAAAGCAAGACTTTACAGAGCTACAAACACTAGCAGGAGGCAGACAGGAGACAGGAGCAATCGATCAGGAGCAATCAATGTAGATTTTGGGTGAATTATAGAGGAAAGATGGAGGAAGAGGCAGCGAAGGGAAAGAAATGTAAATTAAGGCAATACTTGGGTGATCAACTCAGTGTGATGTCGTCTCGAATGGGGATGCTAAATGCACAAGTAAGTTCAGATGTTAATTTCCTTTGTTTTCTCAGAGAGTCGCCATCTCCTTGGACAAGTCCAAGGACTTGTAAGCTGGCGCTATCACATTCACTATCCAATGGGACAGTCCCTTTAGTGCGGCCTCTGAAGCACACAAACAGCTGCTCCAACTGCCTGAATTGGCTAGATCGTTCAATGTACACCCTAAGGCAGGGATCCTCAAATCTGGCCCACGAGATCCACTTTCCTGCAGAGTTTAGCTTTAACTCTAATCAAACACACCTGAACATGCTAATCAATGTCTTCAGGTTCATTAGAAAATCACAGGTAGTTTGATCAGGGTTGGAGCTAAACTCTGCAGCGCATTGGCCCTCCAGGGCAAGATTTGAGGAACCCTGCACTAAGGGCTCCAAAGGCAAATTGGGGGTGCTTCTCAATATCCCTCCTCGTTTCCTCACTCCTCCATCCTCCATCCTATGACCCGGAAACCGACCGAGCTCAGCCATCTTGTAGGACATCTCAATTCTCTAATTACATCGTGAGGAGGCGAGGATCGAGCAGTGAGGAGGCTTCCTGAGGAGTCATCAAGGTCAAGGTAAGGTACCATTTATTGTCTCCCTTAGGAGAAATTTGTTTTGGATGAGAGAATGAGCGAGGATACACGTGTGTATCCTTTGCGGAAGTGTTTTATCGACTAAACGTGATGCACGTATTAATTCTCCTCCCCCTTGACATCTTGCCACAGTTTATTGACACAAATGTATGTCAAATAACAACAACTGACAGTTGCAGAATTATATCAAAGCACAAGAAAATGAAAGAAACAAACTGCAATACTATAAACAACAAATAAAAAGCAGTTAATAACTGGGAATAAATAGTTGTCTTTGCCTCTCACCCCACCCCTCTTTTGAATGTGAAATACAATTCTCTATCTTTAACTCCCTCTCCTCCATCACCTCTCTCTCTTTATTTCTCCCAAACACAAGTGTATTAAAGCAACTATGTTTAAATACATTTTATGAAACTTAAATGTTATGAAACTTCAAGAAAGCAATGGGGATCATGGTTCATATTAGTGGCAGTTCTCTTCTTCCTTTTAAATTTGCCTGCAGCATGCAAAACCGGCTACCCACTCAAACTATTTCTGGACCATATGTATAGAGCTCTATGCAGTGACATGGTCCGTCTGAAATTCCCAATCCCTTACCAAAGCTGTGCTCCGAGGGGCTTCCGTGTTTGAGAGAAATAAAGAAATACTGTTCTAAATTCATTAAAGGATAGCATTGTAACAGAGATTTTTGTATCTTGAAGTTTGCAGGCCATAGTCCTAAATATTTGTCTGCTTAACACTGCTGACAAAGTAATATGATGTTGTCTACATTAATCAAAGATACTAACAAGGTGTCACAGGGTGTTTTGGTGTTGGTTCTTGTTCAATGTTCTTGGTTATGTTTTTAGTTGATCATGGCTGCGTTCGAAACCGCATACTCATTGAGTAGGTACTCATTTTCAATAAGTACTTACTTAACGAGCTCTAAAAGAGTAGGTACTATATTGCCTGATCTCGTTAAGTATGAATGCGATCCACACTTTATGCGCCATGTTGGCGTTATCATGTGACCTACAACGTTATCTCAAGCGCAACAACTTGAAAGACGAGTGACAGGTTTAATTCATCGATCTATAAATATCTTAATATTGATTAAACTTGCTAATTTTGTGGGCTTGTTGAAGAAACAGCTGCCCATTTATTTTGTCATATTAACCCTACTAATCTGACCCAGTTTTATCCTTACCAAAACCCACAATCGTGATCTCTTAAATATGTTGTTAATTTCTTTATTTTATATGCAAAACATTTCATCCACAAGCAAAATTGGCCTAAATCTCCTTTATATTTTCCTTTTTCTTTTTAAATTTAACTCCTGTTTTATCCCTCAAGCTTATGAAATAAAATTTAATTGCATTATGATGAATTATTCAAAGATATCTAACCTTGTTATTGTTTTTTCTTTGTATATAATGTATGTAAACCCATGATATTTGTTTTATTATTAGGATTGTTAAAGATACAACCATGTAATTATAAAATAAAAGATAGGCCTGTGAGTGACAGGTGCAGTAACAGCTCAAAGCATCAATAACTCCACAGCCCGACCTGTGCGGTTTCCCTCAGTGTTTGCACAGAGACGTCTTTCAGCTGCTCGAAGATCTCACCTTGGGAGAACACTGTTGATTTTATACTCTTAAAATGTAAGTTATCACTATTCAAAATTAAGATTACCCCAGCATGAATTGCATTGCTAGCCCACTAAAACACTTACAATAATAATAATAACAAACGCTGACCAATACTTAATTATATTACTTTTTTTTTTTTACTGAAAATTATATTTTTAGTAAAACAAGCAAAATGCAACTTGTTGTTATATGACATAGCGATGCATGAATACACACTAGACAAATGCAGCCGATGTGAATACCAATTTTCAGTCAAGCAATGAATAAATGCATGAGTTAATAAAATATTTTATTTACTGACAACAATACGAAACATGAATTAATGAGTAAAAGAATGAATAAAAGTAAACATCACAGATGAATAAGTCACCATGAAACAAAGCTTTATTCAAACGTATTGTTCTAACAAACATAATCACACATTTACAGACGGTGAACCCCACATCTGCTGCCATCTCAACACAGCTTGATGAAGCAGTTGACCACCGTGAACACCTTTGCCTGTCCTAGCAGTCCATCATGTCCCTCCTGTCCCTTCTGAACTCCACAACCTTGAAGCAAGAGTGGAGAACATGTGCGGGACAATCTCTGACTGCTGATGTCTGCTCCAAACATCCGTGTGCCTGCTCTCCATCAGCATGACTACTTAAAACGTTTTGTTGTCAGCATCCCATTTCTTGCCATATTTGATTGAATATTTTTACAATTACATGCTATTTGTATTGTAGCTTTACAATACAAATAGTATTGTCGTGTATGGGCTAAACACTGAACTGATAAGCAGAAGGTTTCTGCTTGGATCTCCGCAGGCGTCACCACCAGTGTGTCCTTGAGCAAGGCTCAACCACAGAAGCTCTGCAGCAAATGCACAGACATCAAGAATCAGAAAAGTGCTGAAATAACTCTGTTTGAAATTAAAATAAAGTACAACTTAAGATTTAAATGTATGTTTTATTCATTTCTGTAGTATACTCAAAGCCTTTGATGACAGGCTTCCTTCATCACCCTCTCTCCAGTCTCCACCAGATAAACACACACGTGCTCTTCTGCCCCTGTAACATCAGACAACTTTCATGTTACCTGTATCTTAAACAACACCTTGATAAAAGCATAAAAGTTTATGTGCTCAATAGCCTTAAATGTTGAGGTAGTTGCTGATGTGTTAATGTTCCTCAATTCATCAACAGTAGCCTATAATGGACAAATAAAAAAGATAACTTATGTTTAGTTACTTTATGTAGATCTATTAACATTACTGACGTTCATGTAAAGTAAGCAGTGTTGACCACAGTGAACTCTACATTATAGCACACACACATCACTCTGATCAGATGTCTATTTCATGCTGTGATGTCATCTGCAATACTTATCGAAAATGTTCCTGTCAGATGTTAAATAAACATTTAGTAAGCATCTTTATCTTTAAGTATATCGTTTATGTAAATCCACTTTGGAGACGTGTGTGTGTGTGTGTGTGTGTGTGTGTTACTGGAGCTCATACATAATAAAACGTGTTTTTACAGCCCAATCACAACTACACTATACTGTCTGTCGTCTTTACACTTTTAACAATTCAACAGTTTAACGTTACTCTTGTAAGAGTCGGTTTTGGTGCTAAGACAAAAGCTGAGATACATACCTCAGCAATTGAACAATAAAAGTCACTAATCTTGAGGAAAAGATCTCACAGAAACTGTGACAACACCCTGACAAACATTCCTCCCCCCTCCCCATTTTGCCCTCTCCTTGTCCTGGTTTCAAGTCACCAAATGCAGATATATCAGTGATGATGTTATTTGTAAATGTATTGTTTAATCCTTTTCATGTTTGATGTCTTTTTAAAGGTCTCAGTGCGAATGGTAAAATGGTCTCAGTTTCACTGCAGTCACTGGTAGTATTAGAAAGATTGGAAAACTAATGAGAATTCATTTCTCCTTTCAGTAGTCTCTTCAAAGATATCTGATCCACTCCCCCAAAACCAGGTGGGGGTGTTGCAAATATTTACAGCCCTTTTGTTCTGGTTGGAGTATTTAAGGCTGGATGTCCTAACTCTCTGGGGGAATATTCTGCAATCAGACCCCCCGTGCAAACTGCATGTAGATGTGCCAGACATGATGACTCTTTTAAATTATTTTCATATTGCTTTGCAATTGTGTTTTATGTTTTTACGCTGATCAGTTGTGTACCATGGATTCTTGTTTACGTATTTACTTTTCCTGTCTGGCCGAAATAAATGTTAATCTTGATTTATTCTGTATCTTTCTGAAATCATTATTTTATTCATGTCCATGCGGGGTTTGTAGGAGTTACCGCAGATCTCTCTGCCAGGGCAGGCCATACTGGGAACTCCATAGCGGGAGCATTGAGCCATGCATGAGGGAAAACCTGATTTCTGACCTGCCACTGTTATTATAAGTTGCAGTTTTCGTGACTATCACTAAAATTACATGTTTTATTATGAGTGCACATGTGTGACTCACTTAGAGGTAAGATAGTTCACCCTGCAATCCTCTGTAATATCAGAACTGACTAATCTGTGACCGTTAGAGCAAGTGAAAATCCGGACACTTAGCCTATTTGAGATTCCGTGTCCCATGGAGGATATTAATATTTGAAAATAAGTGATACTACGAAAAATCATTGATCTAAATTAAATCGCAACTAATCTTCAAATCAGCTGATAAACTCTAAATGTAACACACTTTATGGAGTCAGATAGAATTGGAGTCAGATAAAATTATTAATGGAGTCAGATTTAAAATAAGATATCAATAAATTAAAAGAACTTCACCGAAAGGCTGAAAAGGCTTACACGCAGAATTCCTTTTGACCACGTCATTAGTTTTCGGTTTTTGGGCTAATGGATGGAAATTTACAGTGGTGACCTGTCCTCCGTGATCTCCCGGTGGCGAGTGTCTTTTCAGCTAAATATTGGGATGCCACAAGCGAGAGGTTTGATCTTCTTCTCTTTCTTCAGCTGTTATGGTAAGTCCATTCTTATTTGCCTTTTAGAAATGTTGGGAGTGTATAGTACTGAATACTGTATAAATCTGATGGGGCGTGAAAAGAAGACAACCATATTGCTTATCAGGGACATGAAAGCAACAGCGTAGAGTAGAAATGATATCCCTTGCTTTAAAATTCTCCTTGTTTGCACACGCAGCAAGAGAGTAAATTTTATTTCTGTACTCAAGAGAGCTCTGTAAATTAAAACCTTGAATTCTGAGGAAAATGTCCAGTTACATTTGTTAATTTGCTTTGCTGCAACAACGCGACAAAGAAAAAGAACAAATGGTCACGTTAACTTGTGAATGAAATCTTGTGAATAGAGTGAGCTAAAATAACATTGAAACGATCTCACTGGAATCCTTTGTGTGAAAAATGTGAAGGTGGACAAAACTGGTTCAGGTCTGATGTCACAATTATAAATGTCTTATAAAATATAGCGTTTTACTATGGTCTTACTTCAGACTTTGCAATCACTGCACTTTTGTGTGGTTATTAGTGTCTCAGAAGAGACTGAGAAGGTTAACAGACCAAAGATAATCTTTGGCTTTCTCCATCAGACCTGTGTTTGTCAAACCTTTCTTTTCATATGCAAATAGATTCTCCAAAGAATGCAATTGATAGCTTCTCAGCCTAAAACAAGAAAATTGTGCCCAATTCTATATTGTGTAGTCACAAAAATCTTTGAATTGAGCAATAATTTGATCTGTGCTCTCAGTGTTTGCAGTTTATTGAGTGTTCACAGCAACTAAGTTTATAACTGGTCTCCAGTTGGTCTTGTTGCTGTGCACACAATGATCAGGCTAACACAGCAGCAGCTGCAGGTCAATCTAAAGATCAGTGAGATGATAACAAATTATTATGGACAAATGACTCCTCTTGAGACCAGCAAATAAAATGATTATTTAATTCATACTATTTTAATATAATATGATTTATATTATGATTATAATGTAAATTATATTATAAATGCCAGAAATGGTTTTAATCTCAGGATAATTCAGCATTATTTAGAAGAGGAAAGAAGGTTGGGAAAGTATGAGAAGGATTAGAATGTAGAAAGATGGGAAGTGCAAGTAGGGAGGCAAGAGCATTATTAGTGTTGAAATGATGGGAAGGAGAATATAAATGGTTAAGGACAGAATTGTGAAGGAAGAAACTGAAGAGGAAAACCTAAAGAGAAAGAACTTCTGTACCTTCTATTTGTGCAATAATTTAAATGAGAAAAATTACAATGCCCAGTTAAATGAGTAACCTGATTGTTGTAACTTGAATAGGTTGAATTCAGGCAAGGCCCAATAATTTACATTTCATTGATCTGCAGCCCAATGAGAAAGGGGAGGTACAAGTTTTCCATTGCAAAGAAACTCGCAAGTGTTAGCAAATTCCTCTCTGGGAGCAGCAGATTACATGGAACCTGATCGGGGAAGTCATTTTACTGGGAATGTGATGAAAGATTTGTGTTATGTTAACTAAAGGCATTCACTCTACAGGGGTCACACAGAGATCCAAAGGGTCAAGAGTTCAAATGACACCATAAACACCTGGTGACCGGATGCTCTAAACACAGATCTGACTTGTATAAACAGCATCATTTAATGAGATTGCCCCAGGGGACCTGGGTGTGATAAAATCACAATGCAGCAGATTGTGTAAACACAACTGCAACAGCAACTTAAGGTGCAACTGGTCTGACTGCATTTACACATAGTCAGATCTGACCATTATAAATCAGTTTATCTAACCTTTTCTTCACAGAAACATGATCATGATTATGATACATGTATTTGTAAACTACAACAAATTTTCTCATAATGGCATAAAACCGTAACAGGTTAAAGCCATCTACAACAATCTATCTGGCTAAGACCAGTAAAGAAAAAATAAGATAGCCTCATCTACCTTAATTAAATTTGTGTAAAGGTTCAAGATAAACTGTATTTCGCTCTGTGCTTGTTTTCCTTTCAGGTGAATGGCTGCCACCCTTCAGATCCAGATTCCACTGGGTCTGAAGTCAAGACACACACACACAACTTAACATCTAGGAGATGGGAGGGAAGAGACTTCATGAAGCCATTCACACCTCACAGCACACATAGTTAAATGGCTTCCCAGTATAAAAACTGGAATAAAATTATACAACACAGATTATGGTAGGATAGACACCACCCATCTCCTATACACATCCATACACAACACACATCCTTAATTCTATCACCGCACAACACATTTTTCCTGGCATAGATCATGGGACTATCCAGGCCAAAATCATACACATAATGCAAATTTATCATACACTATTAATCTTCATACATACAGGACAAAATGAATTTTATTTTCATAATTACCTTTTATTTGGTTTGAACAATTTTATTTTCATAATTACCTTTTATTTGGTTTGAATAATTTTACGGCTTACAGCCATGTCAACTTCCTGTATGTAAACACTGCAAGATGCATAAAACATGTGCATGGCTTTGTCACAAATTAATTAATGGACAATTAATTGATCAGTAAACTGATGGACAAATTGTTTAATATGTCCAGTCCTTAGCATTGTTGAAAACTGGAAGGGCCCCTAGTTTCCAACATATGACTAATGACAATAAAATATATCTAAAGACTTAGATCTGGGATGCAGGCATTTCTATAAATTAAGTAAACAATTCTCAGTCAGACCTGCATCATTGAGTGTGACTCCGCCTGTACATCAAATGCGCAGAAGATGAGTGCCAAAGTTTAACTAAAGATTTTAAATCTCTTTTTCTGTAAATCTCATTCTCTAAGTAATCTGATTGAAACATAAGAATTCAATAATGATTTGCATTCAAAACAACTGATACAAACAATTTTATAATGGCAATTATTCAATTGTGTATTTCCATGTTTAATTATGTGATATATTTTAATTATGCATACTGCTGGTAAACCTACTGTTCTATTGATGGTTTTGATACCCTTCCTTCAATTCATCCAGACCATGTGTAATTCCGCTTCAATATCACTAATGGTATTGAAGAATCTGGCGATCAAATGAGACTTGCTCACTAAATATATGACACTGAGAAATGAGACCGTTTTTACCACTCGCACTTCTGACAGGAGTTTATCATGTGTTGTTATTTTGATGTTCTTGTGATTATTCAACAACTCTCTTTTTCCATCTCACAATAACCACAAAGTCATCGGTGTTAAATTAATGCATGGTTATTCAGAATTTGTTCAGGTGTCTAGCACATGATGGAGCATCATCAGTGAAATGATTCCTTCACCCATGGAGATCTGACCTGCCCGGCATACCAAACCTTCTGCTTGAAGGTGACCGAGGATTTCTCTAAGGGTCAGCTATTGATAAGAATCCTGGGGAGGACACAGATGTTTCCTCCAAGTGTAAAGACACTTTCCACTGACACTTTCTGCTCATGCTTACTAACGCAACTGACTTGGGACAACAAATCATTCTACAAACTGAAAACCCTCACAATCATCGGCAGGTGGAAACAAACCTGACCAACGGGATAACAGATATCCTGCCTAATTGCTACAGCATCCAATCAGCACAGTACACCTACACCTAAAGGGACTGTGCCACTGAGGTGTATTTCTGCAGTGTTTTCATCTTCATGTTCAGCCTGTCTTAATGTTGTTATTTCAGGTGACTGCTTGACTCCGGCACCCATTGATGTGTGCTGTTAACTCCAAGATCAGCACCATGAACACTTCGGAAATTACATCCAAAATATGGAAACAAGGAATGTCCAAGTATGTCCCCTTGGGAACTAATCTGAATTTGTCCCAATGGGCCAGGGGCCGTCTGTAAGAGTCGGTTTTGGTGCTAAGACAAAAGCTGAGATACATACCTCAGCAATTGAACAATAAAAGTCACTAATCTTGAGGAAAAGATCTCACAGAAACTGTGACAACACCCTGACAAACATTCCTCCCCCCTCCCCATTTTGCCCTCTCCTTGTCCTGGTTTCAAGTCACCAAATGCAGATATATCAGTGATGATGTTATTTGTAAATGTATTGTTTAATCCTTTTCATGTTTGATGTCTTTTTAAAGGTCTCAGTGCGAATGGTAAAATGGTCTCAGTTTCACTGCAGTCACTGGTAGTATTAGAAAGATTGGAAAACTAATGAGAATTCATTTCTCCTTTCAGTAGTCTCTTCAAAGATATCTGATCCACTCCCCCAAAACCAGGTGGGGGTGTTGCAAATATTTACAGCCCTTTTGTTCTGGTTGGAGTATTTAAGGCTGGATGTCCTAACTCTCTGGGGGAATATTCTGCAATCAGACCCCCCGTGCAAACTGCATGTAGATGTGCCAGACATGATGACTCTTTTAAATTATTTTCATATTGCTTTGCAATTGTGTTTTATGTTTTTACGCTGATCAGTTGTGTACCATGGATTCTTGTTTACGTATTTACTTTTCCTGTCTGGCCGAAATAAATGTTAATCTTGATTTATTCTGTATCTTTCTGAAATCATTATTTTATTCATGTCCATGCGGGGTTTGTAGGAGTTACCGCAGATCTCTCTGCCATGGCAGGCCATACTGGGAACTCCATAGCGGGAGCATTGAGCCATGCATGAGGGAAAACCTGATTTCTGACCTGCCACTGTTATTATAAGTTGCAGTTTTCGTGACTATCACTAAAATTACATGTTTTATTATGAGTGCACATGTGTGACTCACTTAGAGGTAAGATAGTTCACCCTGCAATCCTCTGTAATATCAGAACTGACTAATCTGTGACCGTTAGAGCAAGTGAAAATCCGGACACTTAGCCTATTTGAGATTCCGTGTCCCATGGAGGATATTAATATTTGAAAATAAGTGATACTACGAAAAATCATTGATCTAAATTAAATCGCAACTAATCTTCAAATCAGCTGATAAACTCTAAATGTAACACACTTTATGGAGTCAGATAGAATTGGAGTCAGATAAAATTATTAATGGAGTCAGATTTAAAATAAGATATCAATAAATTAAAAGAACTTCACCGAAAGGCTGAAAAGGCTTACACGCAGAATTCCTTTTGACCACGTCATTAGTTTTCGGTTTTTGGGCTAATGGATGGAAATTTACACTCTACAGTAGTCCAACAAATGCGATTTTAACACAAGGAACGGTGATTTTGGTTTGTAATACTCACATTTGATTGGCTTTTCTCCGCCTGACGTATCCTTTCCTGTGGCCTCATGGGAAGGCAGGGATAGAAAAGTATCCGACGATGGGTGCTTCACAATCTGGGCGGAATCAGTAGGCCATCCGGGAACTTCTCGCCTACTCTTTTATGATTACTGAGGTTTCGAACATACTTCTCCTTTCACGTACTGTTTTCGCCTACTATATAGTAGGTAAGTAGGCATATTCGAACGCAACATCAGTATACGCACGTCCGAATCTCGCGAGAAATAGTCCAAAACCCTGGTAGTTCTCGCCTACTCTTTTATGAATACTATGGATTCGGACATACTATTCTCTCGCCTACTGCTTTTTACATACTATATAGTAGGGAAGTATGCGGTTTTGAACGCAGCCCATGTTCACGTTATGTTTCCTGGTTTTGTCATGTTTCATTGTCATGTGACTCCCATGCCCTCATGTGATCTTGTGTCTTGTCCTGTCATTGGTTCATTGTTTAATCACTGTTCACAGGTGTCACTTGTCTTGTTATTAGTCTCAGTGTATTTAGCCCTCATGTTTGCCATGTGTCCTTGTCTGTTATTGTCGTTGTAACCTGTGGTAAGGCAAGTCTGTTTATGTCCTGTTTTGCTAAGTCTTTGTGTCAAGTCCTTGTTTTATGTTTTGATTGATGTTAAGATTTCTGTTTACATAAAGAACTGCACTTGGGTCTACAACTTGCCTCTCCAGTGGATAAACGTTACACAAGGTCACATAATGCATCAAATCGAAGTTAAAGATGAAGATGACTCAGAGAGTGAAGGGCCAAATGAAGCGTTTCGAAGCATTATTGCTTTCTGATGAATACAATTGTGTCGAAAATGGTTCATTACTCGAAGCTTCATTCAGATAGAAATTGTAGCACCATCTCCTGGTGAAGTTAAAGTAATGCAACAAAGCTGACAACCATAAAACTCAAGTAGGCTTATATGTTAACGCCCCGTTTATTACGTGTTTACCGAGGCAATCAAAGCTGAAACAGTGTTAGTGCTGTGTAACTCATTTATGTAGGTGAATTTTACAGATACTGATGAATTTCATATGTTCACCTTGATAATAAAACATTAGTCATGGTGTGTGTGTGTGTATAATAATTTTACAGATACTGATGAATTTCATATGTTCACCTTGATAATAAAACATTAGGCATGATGTGTGTGCGTGTGTGTGTGTGTGTGTGTGTGATTATTTCTTTAGACAAGGACAGAAGATCAGACCAGCTTAAAAAAAGTTGGAAATCACAGAAATTCTAATAGTTTCTATTAAAATAGATCTCAGAACTCAGTAGCTATAACTTGTTAACTGGTAGGACTGATATTTTTGTATGTAGAAAAGGATATGCTTGTGTAACTGGTTGTACTTGTATAATGTAGCAGAGGTTTTTGAAGTTTCTGTCTTTGATGCGTGTTTTTATGTAACAATGTTCATATGTTCTCTAATTAATAATAAAAAAAAATATTTCAGAGGGTGACACTGAAATAAACTCAATCCACTCTCCTCAACAATAACACCAATCCAAACACCGACTACTACAACCCACGGTGTTGCCATGGTTTGGCTTCACTTTTAAAAGAAATTCAGCCGCCAGGTTTCAAACCTGTCAACACTGGATTGGGCTGTCAAAGCAGTCAGGTGGTTCACTACAGGAATGTTTTTTTTTTTTTTTTAATCAGCCCATTTTTTTTTATTTGAAGTAACGACACCAAGTAAATCATGTTGTGGTGGTTTATATACACACTTACAGACATCATCATACTCAGAGATATGCTATTTATCAGCCATTAATCATGTCAAAGTGTTTAATGAACGGAAATAAAGGGTGTGTGACTCCTGAGGTCAGTGATATCAGACATTTCTTCAGCGGTGAAAGTTTTCACTGCACCTGGTTCACAGGAGTGAACCAGTGTGTTTGCTTCAGACGTCATTTTCACGTGACTAGTGACGTAATGATACAAGCTCCGAAGCAGTGGTTCATTGCAAGGACCGTTCGAGTTTGAAGCAAGCTTCGGAGCGTCGGTGTCAGACGTAACATCACTAGACTCAGATACTTGCATAATGGCAACAGTTTATATATACTTATATATATAAGCAACTGTGAATTACCATTTAGACACCCTTATAAAATATCTCATGGGCTTGGTTTCACAGAAAGGGCTTAGATTAAGCCAGGATTAGGCCTTATTTAATTTAGTCATCTGAAATCACCAGAATTGTGTTCTACAGCCAGATACTTAAGTTAAGTCACAGCATGGTGTTCTGTGGAAATAGTGTCATTTAATGAATGTAACAATTAATTTAATATTTTTAGTGAAATGTGCTTTTTCCCTTCACTCAAAAACACATAAAATAACACTTAATTTCAATATATTAACTCTCCATTTCCAGCCATATGCAAAGCATGCTGGGAACTATCAATGGTGTCTCTAAATAAAACTCCAGAATTTAGCTAATTCTCTTAAAATAAATAGGTAGCCTTTTCCCCTTAATTTTATGCAGCTTAATCGGTTCCTCAATTCAAGCCTCAAAATTGTTTAAATTTCCTTTAAAAAAATTGGAAAATGTATCTCTTGGTTTTATTAGTTACATGTTCTCAATATTTTCTATACAACACTGAACCATAATTTTATTAAGAAAATATACACAATTTATTTTGTGAAAATTACAAGACCCATGATTAATTTTTACAGTGTAGGAATGTTAAAATAATAGTCAAATGGCCACCATCTGACAGTATTATACTGTACTTATATTTTCTACAGCACCGTACTATAATGTTTTTACAGTAATATACTGTTGCTGCAGATTACAGTAGGTAAGAGCCATGGACCTGTTCTGGATTAATTTATTTCTTTATTTATTTCTGTGACATTTTTAATCTCAAGCTAAACATTTCAAAAATTAAGAAGATGCCTAGATTTTAGGAAAGTCTGCAGTGAGTTTGACCACCATTAAAGGGGAGCCTATTCAGAGTGTTACACAAATTGTTGTCCTAGATAATAATTGAGGTGAGACAAATGGACTGAAATTGTGAACAAAAAAGGACAGTAAAGACTATATTTCCTCAGGAAGCTGGTGTCGTTTAATCTAAGTGTTTGTTTGTGTGAACGTATTGTAAGTTAACCCACCAAAACAAAATTTCACAATGGGGATAAAGTCAATACAATACTTTGAGTTTCAGAACTTACCAGCCACAAAAGAGCACACATTTTTTAATTTTAATGAATTGCAACTACAGTCAGGGGGTACATTGAATCAACAAAAATAAGAATACATAAATAAAAATGACAAAAGTGACAAACTTAAAAGTATGAAAATGTTTACAAAAGGAAACACATTTTACAGCTTTCTTATTTTTTTATATTTATTTCCTCCAAATTTACATTTATGAATTCTACATTTAGCTAAAAGAAGTAGCAGATTAATTAAGTAATATTCCCTATGATAAGATTTGCATAGGAGACAAACAAATTAATCAAATTTAAATAAAACATTTTTAATGAAAGCTGCATGTGATCC
Source organism: Gobio gobio (assembly GCF_949357685.1). NCBI lineage: Eukaryota > Metazoa > Chordata > Actinopteri > Cypriniformes > Gobionidae > Gobio > Gobio gobio. The sequence continues at coordinate 48,883,848 of NC_137100.1, forward strand.
TTAATAAAAGAACAACCTGGAATACTCCAAAATAAATGATAAAATGTTTCAACTTGTAAACCACAAAATGCACAAAATATATATCACAATTAAATCTGTTTACAATATCATATTTACAAGGGTGATATTTATAAATGAGTTTCTTTTATTTGTGATTAAATATTTATGAGGAAGTTTCCAGATTTTTTTTTGCTCTACAACAGACCATCAACACAACCATTCCAAAATGATATAAAAACTGGAGACATGTCCATTTGAAACAAAACCAGTGCTTAATCCAGTTACCATGACGGTAAAATAGTTCTTATCTGCATATTCCGGGTCCCACGACGTACGTCATCACTTGTCATCGGTTCAGGTAGTTACTGAAAGTTGCTGGCTGGAGCTACTATTGTAGAAACGTGCAGCACGAAAATATTCATATGTCACGTAAGTTCATCACTTGTTGTATAGAAACTGCTCATATCAGCTCAGCCATTCGATGGTTACCAACGTTAGGAATGTGTGACTGAACTTATTTTTAACGATGTGATTTGCACTGTGATTGTTTTGATATGCAAGGACACCTGTAGCCTACAGTTTAGATCAGTAGATATTTGATGAAAAGTCGTTGCTTAAGACAGTGACTATACGGTAAACTTTACATGTTTCCTCTTGTCAGCAAGAAATACACCTATCATTCAAAACAGTGATTAAATTACAGAAAACGAGCAAAGAACGGGTTGCCAGGTCCCAAAGAATCCTGCACAAAATCGACTGCAAACGCGCTCAAAAAAATGGAATTAAAACTAAAACCCCGCCGTCCACAAAGATTTCTTATTTACTAATAAAATGGGATTTAACATTTTTTAGCAGCAATTCTATCTCACCCTGTCGTATGCATCAATTTCACTGAACATCTGCTAAACCAATTTAATATCATGAAATAGTTTTCTCACTTTGCTGATCTTCTTTCCCTGATGATTTTTTTTAGAATAGGCTAAATACATGTTTCATTGATGTTAACATAGACCCTTCCTTACGAAAAATAGGTTTATTTAAGTGTGTTATTAGTATACTTTTTAAAAATAAAAATAAGAAAGTAAAGTCTACTTTTAATGTAGGTTACTTCTCAGAAATATTAGAATTATAGCCTATATTGACTCAAAGCCTATTGACATTGTAGCTACTCAAACTGGATTGAGATATACTTAAAAGTATAATTAAGTATTCTAAGTATACTTGGCTTGTAGTTGTGTTTACTCTTTTGATTGAGAAGCCCATTAAATGCTTTTTTCACATAGTTTTACATTCAAAAGCTGCCTTTTATTTTATTTTCCTCTTAACCCAGATGGCACAAAAACTTCCACTTTTCAAGATGCACATTGAAATTTGTCTGATCTTTGACGCGATCGCAGGCAGCAACACAAAGTTGATTCTGTGTTAATTTGATCTAACATTTTGGGGGGGATTTAAGTAAATTAGAATCGATAAAATTAATGTTTATATTTTGAGGAAAAAAGTTCTTCTTAATGATTTTCAGTTTTGTTCAAAATAATTAAAATCATAATATTTTAGCTAAAGTATTTGTATCAATACTGTGTGCCTTTTTCCCCATGCTGGTGAGCCTTTTGTGGTAAAAGCCCCCCCTCGCCACCTCATATATTTATACAAATTTTAAACAAAATGAACCACTTTTATAATATATTTTCACACAAAATCTGTTGCTCCATTAATGTACAAACATATATATTTTTTCATACACTTTGGAGTAGTGAAAAGCACATTTTTTCTTAAGGTGTGCCTTTAGCCCTGTTCTACATACTTAACAAAATGAAGTATACTTATTTTTTGTAAGGGCCATGTGGGTGGGTAAAAGAAAGGATTTTCCAACACACAAAACCTGTTCTTCAACTTTGCCATAGGGGCCTATACTCTGTACGGTTTGGCAGTTTTAGGCCTATTTCAACACCTGCTCCATAATGCAAACATGCAGACACATGCTTAAAACCCGGATATGCTGAAAAATGTGGACATCGTCATTGACTGTTGCAGTGTTTTTAGTTGTAATAGATGTGTTTGTAAAGCCCCACCCTGGTTTGTATTTGACTCTCAAATCTCTCACACAACATGAAATCAAGCACTTCTTGTCTGATATTTTCACTCTCATTGTCCAGTTCAATCCATCAAGTGAATACAGAAACAAGATCCAGCTGATACTACAATAATGCGACTCCGTCAGAGTTTTCATTTCTTCCTTTTTGGCATGTTTGTTGGATTATCTCTGAGTGGGTATGTAAAAACGTTTTGTAAATCATAGCTGCTTTTCTCACACTCGTTTAATTCTGTTTATAAAATGTAATTGTCGTACATTTGTAGTGAAAATAGTGACTGACACAATTTGACACGTTTAGAAATAATACTTGAAACATTTTGGTATTTTTTATTTACTTATTTTTTTACATAAGATAGCTTGATAGTTATTCTTTGATCACTGAGGGAAAATGTATTTTCTATAGACTGCCTGTGCATGGTGGTTTAACCCTAAAATGGGCAACGTATCCAGGGGGATACAAACATGTGAGAGGCTGTGGGGAGATGCATGGAGAGTGTACATTCTTTTGTTCATACCTTCTTTGTTTAGCTCACGGGTAACATTTAAAAACAACATGACCACCTCTAGGCAAATCAACTCACTTTCAGATAAAAGTAGATATATTTCACATATTTACAATATTTGGAGGGGACTTGCATGTTTAAAAAGTTGTTGTTAAGTATTAGCTTATTACGTTTATGTTGACATTTTATGAATAACATTTTTCATAATCTGTCTGTAAATGTTTGTATCCCTGAGCATACATTGCCAGTTTGGGGGTTTAAATTCATTGAAAAAAGAATCCTTGTTTGGCAATGCATTGCAACGCTTTGTAAAATTCTGTTGAACCATAAGTATAATGCCTATTTATGAATATATTATAGCCTACTGTATCATATTTAATACACACATTTCTATGGCCTATAAATGATCAATATGACCAAAACTTTGCTGAAAAAGCTGTTGTACACAATTTACTTCATGACTTCTGTCCTCTGATAGTTCAGCCATTTTTTTATCAAGTAAAGTATTTTTTGCTCATAAACCTTTAATGATTTTTATAAAGTAAATGTAAGATAAACATGTATTGGACTGAAGCAACTTGGGTTTACTTTATTATTCATTCATGTTTTTTAAAAAAATATTTTGACTTTTTTTTTCATGTTAATGTAAATGTCAAATATAACATAACAGGCTTTTTGGGAACATTTATTTGTCCATCTCTCAATCATAATCGATTTGAATATATATATATATATATATATATATATATATATATATATATATATATATATATATATATATATATATATATATATATATATATATATATATATATATATATATATATATATATATATATATATATATATATATATATATATATATATATATATATATAATTATATAATTATGTGCGTGTGCGTGCATTCACGTGCAAAACAGTTTGGTATGTGATGTGTTCATTACTGAATGCAGGTCTCAGAAGACAGGAAGTATTATTTTTAAAGATATAAGCAATCATACAAACATCCAGTGAGGTTATCTCCCTTCCCTCATGTTCCAGTGAAACTATAAAGACGATGTGATGTTCATATGTTCACATATTTGTGTATTTGGGAAACCAAATAAATCGACCCAATGATGGAACATTTGAAAAGACATTCATGTGTTTAATGGGAAATCGTGGATGCGCTTATAAATAAAATGATTCAGCCCTTAATGTAAAGTCAAATAAAACAAATATGCTTTATAAAGCCAGGTATTATAAGCCATTGGTCCTAATGGTGCTTATAGATGAGATCCTTATTTTTTTTTTAAATAGCAGATGAGCAGCGAGTCTTCAGAGTGTTGATGTCATTTTATTTATTTATTTTGTTTTTCTACTGTTGAGGGTAATCTTCCATGCCCACTGTCATGAGTGTATGTATGTAGCCTATAAACAATTTAATCTTAAATATTATGTGTAATTTTATGTAGATATAAATAGACTGTAAATTGTACAATATTCGTGGAATGTGCCAAACATTTAAAAGGCACAAATTGTGTTATATTATATAGTTAAACATACAAAATCCAAAGACGACACCACAATGGAATGGAAGTCTTTTTAAAAGAGCCTGTCGCCTGTTTGATTAGCTGCCCAGTTTGAAGCATCATTTTTGAAAAAAAAAGTGTGTGGTTGTCTACACACATTTCCAAAAAATCTCTGCTAATAGGATTATGTCTTCTCTTATAGGCTCATTTTCTTTGGCTACACTTCCAGTTGGTTTAGGTAAGTAACCTCCTTCATATATATATGTATAATAATTTGTTTTATTATAAATAAAACTAGGAGTTTTAAAATGAGGCAATGTCCTCACTTTTTTTTAATACATCAAATGTAAAATGATGTCTCTGTCACAAGTAATTTTCCTGGTTAAATAAACATTATTTAACCAGGAAAATTAGGTGAAAAAGATTATAAAAAAGATAGAACAAAATACAATTCTGTTTTGTATTTTTACACTAACTACTGTATCTGTAATGTTCAATTTATTAAAACCAATTATACATTTAATCAAGTTAGTGTTTTTATGCATTTGTACATTTATTCAATAACTAAAGGCAGTAACAATTGTTGTTGTTCAGACTCACCGCACACTTTGTGGGGGTCTGTTGAAAGTCAATGGGCTCAGGGGAGGCAAGCGAGATGTGGCGTCCCGCTGTAACTTCATCTGCGGGTGTCACTTTCGGACAGTGTTACTTTACAGTATGTGTGTGTGTGTGTGTGTGTGTGTGTGTGTGTGTGTGTGTGTGTGTGTGTGTGTGTGTGTGTGTGTGTGTGTGTGTGTGTGTGTGTGTGTGTGTGTGTGTGTGTGTGTGTGTGTGTGTGTGTGTGTGTGTGTGTGTGTAATACACAGTCGGACAGACGTTACACCATGGTTAGCCCCAGTTGTTTGGGAGGGAACCTTTGACTCCAATCTGATCGACTCTATCTACAAACAACAAAACATCACTATTGCGACCACTGTCTTCGCTTTGGGAAAGTAATAAAGTTACATACTTCTCAAACTCTTAAAAAACTGTCTGTCATCTATTAATATTCTTGGGGGACTTTGGGATATCTTTAGATTTTGGTATGGAATTATTTTGGGCCATACACCTCATATTCACATTCTGTCACAACAACAGGACCAAAATTTCATCAGGATTGTAAAACTTCTTCACTTTGTTTGGACTGGAGCCTGATTGCACTTGCACATACCCACAGCTAAATGCAGCCACATTGATAACGCCACTTGATCTTCACATCTACAGTCAAATCTACATCTCTCTGATACTACCTCATAAAAAGTATGCATACATTTTTGTGAGGCAGAATCAGAGAGATGTAGATTTAAGATGTCAAAAATGTTTTCCAGCAGCCATTACTTACTGATCTTTCAGAAATAATTCTAATATGCTGATTTGATGCAGAATAAACATTTCTATTATTATCAATGTTAAAGTTGTGCAGCTTATAATGTTTTTGTGGAAACCAAGATACATTTTTCAATCTGGATTTGTTGATGTTTAGAAAGAGCAGCATTTATTTGAAATAGATAACTTTTGAAACATTAAATGTATTTGCTGTCACTTTTGAATCAATTCAATTTCATGTGTCCTTGCTGAATAAAAGTTTTTTCTTCAAAAATATATATGGGGTCAGTATTTTTACATATGCATGTATTTATACATACACACAATAAATTAATAATTTAATATCTGTACCTCACTCTTTTTCAGATACACACGTTTTATCAAAGATTTTCTGGAGTCAGCGGAGGAGCATTACTTTGTTGGATTTCGAGTGCATTACTATTTGTTTACGGATCAACCAGAGGCAGTTCCTGAAGTAAAGATGGGTAAAAATCATCATTTGACAGTTCGGAGCGTTCCAAGTATGGACCGATGGCAGGACATCAGTATGGGCAGGATGGAAATACTGGAAACATTAATGGAGAACGAACTGGCCAATAAAGCAGACTATATTTTCTGCCTGGATGTGGATACAAAGTTCTATGGCCGCTGGGGGGTGGAGACTTTGGGTCGTCTGGTCGGTGTGCTACATCCTTGGTTCTTTAATTATCCAAGATATCTATTCACATATGAGCGTAGACAAGAGTCTCAAGCATTCATTCCAGCTGGGGAAGGTGACTATTATTACACTGCTGCTGCATTTGGTGGCTCATTGGCGGATGTACATCATCTCACCAAAACCTGCCGGAAACAGCTGAACATTGATGCGGCAAACTCCATTGAGGCGATATGGCATGAGGAGTCTCACTTGAACAAGTATTTCCTTAATAAAAAACCTAGTAAAGTTCTCTCTCCTGAATATTTGTGGAGGGACATAAATATGAGTGTAGGCCAAGTGAAAATAATTCGCTTCTCTCATGTAGCTAAAAACAATGCAGAAGTTCGCCCAAACGTGTAGCAAGTTTGGATTCCCATCATGTTTCACAAAACAAGCATCATTTCCAGCATACTGCTTTAACAAAGCATTGTAAATGATTGAAAAAGAGTCAAACACACATGGCAAGCACATAAGGTTTCCACAGGGAAATCAGTTTTGAATAGGACAGAATATTTTGGATACCTTGTTAATTCCTGATTAAATAATGTGCCACAATATTTTTCAGATGTATGATTGATAAGTTAATAAAGATGCTATGTGTAATTTAAGGTCTTGTGAGCTGTGAATCAGTATTGACCGGATATACTCATATAAATCTACCAATATTTCAGGCTACATTGCACATCATATTTTTAAGTGGTTTTCTAGAAATAACATTCTTAAAACAACATTTATTTCAACAAGAAGCAAATGGCATATATTAAGAATTGCTTTTGTCTTTTAATTTGTTTATGGACTGTTTATGTTTATGGATTTATATGCAGTAGATAAGACACAATCAAGTCTCATTTACCTCAAAATAACAAAAACGCATTACCTTTATCATAAACAAAAACAGTAACACTTGTAAAAAATCTTGTATTTTTTAAAACCATTAATGTAAAAAATGTAACAACTAAGAATTAAAAAATAAAACTTAATTTAAGTTTGAGAATGTATTCAAAAACCTTTCCAATTCATTGCATATCCCACAAGCCTTTCTAGTGTATTGTACTAGGTTTTATGCTAGGAATTTCCCATGCGTTGCATTTGCAATGTTTGTACTGCAATATTTATAAAGCCTACCACAATATATCTGGTGTGAACTGTACAGTCCTGAGATTATATTGCAACCTGCTATTCCTGTAATTCAATCCTCTTATTTGCCCACTTGTCCTGTAATTACTTTGTGAGCAGTTACAGAAAACATTATAATTCATTCGAAACAACATGGATTGTGTTATCAGTTAAATAATTCAGAAAGGCCTACTGATCCATAAGAAATAGCCAAAAGTGGCAACCATAAGAACATAATCTGATATTAGAAACGGGATGATTTTAATTACTAGCACAACAATAAACGTGGTTTTGGGCTTTTACTGGGAAAGAAACACGATACAAACGCTAACAATTACAGTTGCAGTCAGTACTGATGTGAAGGTGCCCATGTCTTGTATTGTTGGCTTGCAAATCAGCCTGTCAAAAACAGGCCATCAGTGGGCACAACGTGGATTTTTCAATAGGTGAATGGAATAAAACTGATTATCTCTTCATCATGGCACCTGTTAATGGGTGGGATATATTAGGCAGCAAGTGAACATTTTGTCCTCAAAGTTGATGTGTTAGAAGCAGGAAAAATGGGCAAGAGTGTGAATTTGAGCAAGTTTTACATGGGCCAAATTGTGATGGCTAGACGACTGGGTCAAAACTGCAGCTCTTGTGGGGTGTTCCCGGTCTGCAGTGGTCAGTATCTATCAAAATTCCTTGGTCCAAGGAAGGAACAGTGGTGAACCAGTGACAGGGTCATGGGCGGCCAAGGCTCTTTGATGCACGTGGGGAGAGAAGGCTGGCCCGTGTGGTCCGATCAAACAGACGAGCTACTGTAGCTCAAATTGCTCAAGAAGTTAATGCTGGTTCTGATAGAAAAGCTGTCAGAATACACAGTGTGTCGCAGTTTGTTGCGTATGGGGCTACATAGCCGCAGACCAGTCAGGGTGCCTGTTTTGTAGATTTAATTGAGGACTGTATCTGTACTGGAAGAGGTGTCTTTGTATCCGCACTGGTGTGTCGGCAAGAACACATAAGACTCAGTTGAATCAAAGTTGGAGTTTATGATTCAGTTGAATGGGTACAGTGAGTGGTTACAGTGAGTGGTCTGAAATAATCAAAGAATAACAATAAAGATTAAATATAAATAATTATTAACATTCACATAAGCAATAAACTGGTTACATTACTCAAGTTGTTGCAGTACTTAGTTAGACCACAAGATGGCGCCTACAGTCCACATGTGGAGTGAGTTATTAAGAGAGACGCCATTATATGTCATTACAGGCAGTAACAGACAGTATAATAAACAGCACATAACGTAATATATATAAACACTAATATAAATCACCATCCAGATATATTAATTACTCTATGAAAGTACTTAGGAATTAGTTATATGCCACGAGTGAACTTTGGCGATTAGGCGCTAGCGGGAACTGCCGCGATTGTAAACAAACAAGCTCGTGGTATCACAATAAAGTACTCAAATCTGCTTCCACACACATCGGAATGATCACTGGATAATAGGTAACAAACAACTTACATTCTGGTCATTAACTCGCTCACATAAGTCCACTAATGAAAGAAGGAAATGGAGATATCAATCTCCTGCATTGGAGCATTCAGTTCGTCTTCCTCTGACTGCTAGGCATTGACTGACGTCACTTAGCAAACAGTGCTCCGATTGGATGAAACTTCTTAACACTGCCGCCCCCAAATATGCTATGCATATTTGTACTAACCAGTCTTGGGGGCTAAGCAAGTTTCCTCTTGATCTGTGAATGCAGGAAGGGGGATCAGGCGGGAAACTGGTCGGGTGTAGGTCTTATCCTTTACCTGAATATCTGCAGCTCTGATATGGCCATCAGAACCTGGGAAGGTCTTCACAACTTTGCCTACCAACCACAATGCTCGTGGTAATTGTGGATCAATGAGCATTACCACAGTTCCAGTAGAAATGTCATTGACTTCTGCTTGCCACTTGTTGCGGGTCTGTAGGGTAGGCAGGTAGTGCTGGATGAAACTTGACCAGAACTGATCGGCCAGAACTTGACTCTGTTTCCACCTCCGTCTACCCATAAGCTCTGTAGCGGGATAAACTACGAGTGGTAGTGAACTATCTGGCCGCCCCATGAGCAGATAATTTGGTGTGACAGGGTCAAAGTCTGCTACATTACTGGAAGTGTAACCCAGTGGTTTGCTATTAAGCACTCCCTCCACTTCAATGAGGACTGTTTGAAGAACCTCCTCAGTTACGACTTGGGAGCTGACTACGATGCGAAGGGCAGTCTTGACTGACCTAATTTCTCTTTCCCAAGCACCTCCAAAGTGTGGGGCTCCAGGTGGGTTAAAGTGGAAAGAAATCCTTTGTTTAGCCAACTGTAGTTGAATCTGTGGAGTAAGCAATGCAAAGGCTTCTTGCAATTCTCTCTGTCCTCCATGGAAGTTAGTACCATGGTCTGAATATAGCTCCCTAGGTGTGCCACGGCGAGCTACAAACCTCCTCAAGGCCATCAGAAAAGAATCGGTATCCATAGATGCAAGGAGGTCTAGATGCACACTACGTGTTGTGAGACACTTAAAGATGATTCCCCATCTCTTTTCACATCGTCTGCCAATCTTAACTTGGAATGGCCCGAAGCAGTCCATATCTGTACTGTAAAATGGAGGTTTGAGTAGTCTGAGTCGAGCTGGTGGTAGATCTGCCATTCTGGGAATAACTGGTTTGTTTTTCCATTTTTGACAGTCTCTGCACAGATGTTGTTGTTTACGGATAGCTTCCCGTCCTCTCAGTATCCAAAAGTTTCTCCTTATCTCTCCGAAGACTCTTTCAGTTCCTGGATGGCAGAGTTTACTATCATAGTCTCGGATCAACAACTTGGTGACCCAGTGATGTGGGTCAAGGACTACAGGGTGTATCGATGATAGTTCAAGTCCTTCAACTCGGCGTAAACGGCCACCCACTCTGATAAGCTGGCAAGCGTCGTCAAACTCTGGGGCCAGAGCAAGCAGTCGACTAGTGGAATGTACAGGTTTACCAGCTTTTAGCAATTTGTACTCATCAGGAAAACTATCAATTTGGGATTTCTGTAATATATGCCATTCTGCGGTTTGGTAGTCCTCTGCCGAGGGTGGGCCTGAACCCTTTTGCCCCTGAACTGTGGCCTCAACTAACTCGCTCCAGGTGCTGTGCGTGGTTGGGTCAGGAATGTCAGGAACAACCACTTCTGTCGTAAGGCCACAGAAAATTCCTTTACGCTGCTCTGTTTTGATATCTGGTGGTTGAGTGGGAGGAGTGATAGGCCATGCTGATTCAGACTTAAGCAGGAATGGTGGTCCTTGGCTCCATCTGTTCGGCACGGATAGTTCGGAGAGACTTTTACCTCGGGTGAGGTCATCTGCTGGATTACTGCTGGAATTCACATATCGCCAGGTACATTCTGCAGTCAGCTCTTGAATTTCGGCAATACGGGTTCCCACAAACACCTTGAATCGGTATGACTCAGATTTGAGCCAGGATAAAACAGTGGTGGAATCTGTCCATAGTGTCACTGTATTGATCTTTAGGGTGAGCTCAGTTTGCAAGAGTTTAGCTAACTGGGCACCATTCAGGGCAGCACACAACTCTAGTCGGGGAATGGTCTGACGTCGTTTTGGGGCAACCTTGGACCTTGCTAGTACAAAGGCTAATTGGATCGGACCACTGTTCTCCTCAGTACGTAAGTAGGCGACAGACCCATAAGCTTGCTCAGAAGCGTCGCAAAAGATGTGAATCTGTCTGGTGGTGTGAGACTGATCCATGTCTGAGGGTGTGATACAGCGGGGAAGTGAAATACTTGTTAACTTAGGGAGTTCTGACTCCCATCCCTTCCAGGATCTCAAAAGGTCATCCGGTAAATTTGGATCGTCCCATTCTCGTTGCTTGTCCCATAATCTCTGAACTAAAATCTTGGCCCGTGTGGTGAATGGAAGTATGAAACCTAAGGGGTCGTACTGCATTGCAAGTACCTTGTAAATGTGCCGAAGGGTACATGGTCCAGGCTTGACAGGACGAGTATTATACCCAAGGAGGTCTGATTTGCAGTGCCACCTTAAACCTAATGTGGATTCGTGCACATCAGTACGATCTTGAAACAGCCACAATTCGGTACTGCTGGATCTTGCTGCTGTCGGTAGGTGGTCCACCACACTGGGATCATTGCTTGCCCACTGACGAAGTTCAAAGCCACCGCTGGCAAAGAGGGTGCAGAGTTCGTTCACCAGCTGCCTTGCCTCTTGAGGTGATGGAAGGCTCTTCAAACAATTATCCACATAGAAATTTCTTTCTACAGTGATTCTGACATTGTCGTCAGGAGTGGTTTGATCCATGACATGGTTCTGGACAGCATAAATGGCACAACACGGACTACAAGTAGTGCCGAAAGGTAGCACTTGCCATTCATAAATGTCTGGTGGTTTAGACCTGTCCAAGTCTCTCCAAACAAAGCGGAGAAGATGTTTATCTTCTGGGAGGAGACGAACCTGATGGAACATCCCTTTAATGTCACCGCTTATTGCCACGGGATGTTCACGAAAGCGCAGGAATACACCTAACAAGGATGGGCCTAAGACTGGTCCTGGCAGTAGGTAGTTATTCAGGTTATGGCCTTCAAAGTCAAATGAACAGTTAAAAACCACACGGTTCTTACCGTTGTGTTGCACAATGTGGTGAGGGATGAACCATGATTCACTCTGTGGATTAACTGTTTCAGGTGGGAGTTTGACAACGTAGCCTGAGGTTTCTAATTTCTTCATTTCCTGTTGGTAGGCAGCTGCTTTACTGGGGTCTTTCTCCAGGCGTTTCTCTGTGCTCCTAAGGTTCGGGAGTACTGCTTCCATGGGAGCTTGAAGAATGGGCATATCTTTCTTCCGCAGGAGTGGGGTGGCATAGCGACTCACACCATCGACCAGTACTTTGACAGTTTGTGACTGGAGCAAGTCAAAGGCTTCTTGGTCCTGCTTGGACCGAGTAACAGATTTCTCTGTTCTGTTAGGAATGGCATCTCTTTATGTTGTAACTCCTGCCAGGCTGGGATGGAGTTGAAACATGAAAGGACACTGAAGCACCACGAAGCTTGGTGATGTCTTGCCTTATAGTTCTCAAGGCTAAGTCCTCTGCCTGGCCAGTGAGTCCTAGCTTCCGCGCTGCTGATGGTAACAACATGGTCCGTTCAGACCCATCATCAAGCACAGCGTAAGTATCAAGGCTCTGTCCTTTATGCTTCAGAATGACTCTGACCACTTTCAGGAGGACACTGCTGAATCCTTGCGGGCGGTCTAGGTATAGCAGTTTGCTAGTTGAGCTGACTAAACAAGTCCCTTCTTTCGTCGGTTTAACGTTGACCTCATGGAGGATCTGGAGGTGCTTCCCATTACACAAGTGGCAGAGTTTCTTGAGAGTACATTGGGCAGCTCTGTGGTTGCGTCCACACTTCCAGCATCTGTTATTAGTCTTGTTCCAGTCAATCACTTGGTCTTTAGTCAGGGACTGGAATGTGGCACATTGACTCAGATAATGTTCTTTGCTGTCACAGTATGGACAGAAGGCAAAGCTTTTGCCTTGACTCTTGGTTGGCACTGGTTGTATTGGGGGAGATGGTTCATTTGAGCCGTGAAGGATTGTAGTCTGTCTAACCTTGTATTTAGTCTCTTTCTGTTGATCCGCTCTGGAACGGGCTCTATCTTTCTGGGGCTTATATCCACCAAAGCTCTCTGGGTCTTGACACCAAGATTCGAAGTTAAGCCATTTTGCTAGATCCAGAAGTGTGTATACTGAGCCTGGTTCATAACTCATGTGTCTTCTGAAGGATGCTCTTTGTTCTGGAGGGAGTTTGGACAAAAGTCGAGCCACATGGGATCCACAATGCAATTCAATGTCTCCTTCAGCTCCTAATGTCCTAAGGAATCCTACCAGGGCTTGGATCTGAAGAGCGAAGCGTTCAAAGCCTACAGTGTCTCCAGGCTGAATATCCGATGCATCCATAATGGCAGCAATTTTGCTCAGAGCAAGCTGGTGAGGTCGACCGTACCGTTCAGTGAGTGTCGCCAGGGTATCTGAGTAGGGAGTGGATGAATTTAAAAAGGAATCAGCAATGAGGCGAGCATCTGTTAACTTCAGGTGATCTACCAAAACTTGGTACTTGAATAGCTCTGTAGCTTCATCAGGTAGTAAGTTGCTCAAGGCTAGTTTGAGACGGGCAAATTCACTAGGGTCTCTGCGGGTAAAATCTGGAATGGTTGGCTGTGGACCTCTATAAATGACCTCCTGTCTTGAAGTGTTAGTCTGCATCCCTGCGTGATTAGCTGGGGCTAAATGCAGCGGACTGGAGTAATGAGTAGGAGGTGTGGAGATCAAAGAAGCTCTCATTTCTGTCGTTGGTTGCCATGTGACCTGGGTAACTCTGTGACTGTCAACCGTGTCTGAGGAAATGTGAGCACCTACGTTACTTGGAGCAAAGACATTTGAGTCAGGCTGAAATGAAGGAGATGCATGCTGTGCATATCTGAATGTAGCTGCATAAGGATCTGCCTTCTTATGTGTAGAAAGGCGACGTGGTGCAGGTACTGGCAAAGCTCTAGGGGCTGGTGATGGCACTGGAGACTCTGACTTTCGACTGACAACTCTAGGCAAAGGAACTGGAGGGTTTAATACTCTGGTCTGTGGTTTAGGCATAGAAATTGACCTCTGACTTTGCGACTGGTTAATCAGCATCTCTTGCATGTTTTTCTGGATCTCTACAAGTTGGCTGATCTCTTCCCTCATGGATAACTGAGCAGCACGGAGATGTCTATTTTCTTGTTCCAGATCATGCATTGTGCTTTGGATGTTAGGAGGCGAGGAATGTCTATTCCAGTGAGAGCTGCGTTCATCTCTTTCACTCCACCGATCTGTGTTAAGATACCAAGGCTCTAAAGCCAGACGTGGGGATTCCAAAGAATCAGGTGATCCAACAGATCCTTCCCTTTGGTCATGATAAGTACTGGATGCATATGGATGGTCCATAGGAATATCTCCATCATCCTGCTGAAATTCATCTGACACATGTGGTTGCAGTGTTTCCGGAGGCAGGGAAACATTAGTTCTAGGCAGCCCAGCATACTGCAACTCGAAGTCTTGTAAGTAAGCTGGTTGACGAACTGAACGTCTAGGGCGTGCTCCTTGGACTCGATACTCTAGGCTCTGCTCTTCTGACATCATTAATCCAGTGTAGACACACTATCCGGCTCGAAGGACCAAATTGTTTTGTAGATTTAATTGAGGACTGTATCTGTACTGGAAGAGGTGTCTTTGTATCCGCACTGGTGTGTCGGCAAGAACACATAAGACTCAGTTGAATCAAAGTTGGAGTTTATGATTCAGTTGAATGGGTACAGTGAGTGGTTACAGTGAGTGGTCTGAAATAATCAAAGAATAACAATAAAGATTAAATATAAATAATTATTAACATTCACATAAGCAATAAACTGGTTACATTACTCAAGTTGTTGCAGTACTTAGTTAGACCACAAGATGGCGCCTACAGTCCACATGTGGAGTGAGTTATTAAGAGAGACGCCATTATATGTCATTACAGGCAGTAACAGACAGTATAATAAACAGCACATAACGTAATATATATAAACACTAATATAAATCACCATCCAGATATATTAATTACTCTATGAAAGTACTTAGGAATTAGTTATATGCCACGAGTGAACTTTGGCGATTAGGCGCTAGCGGGAACTGCCGCGATTGTAAACAAACAAGCATGTGGTATCACAATAAAGTACTCAAATCTGCTTCCACACACATCGGAATGATCACTGGATAATAGGTAACAAACAACTTACATTCTGGTCATTAACTCGCTCACATAAGTCCACTAATGAAAGAAGGAAATGGAGATATCAATCTCCTGCATTGGAGCATTCAGTTCGTCTTCCTCTGACTGCTAGGCATTGACTGACGTCACTTAGCAAACAGCGCTCCGATTGGATGAAACTTCTTAACAGTGCCCATGTTGACCCCTGTCCACTGCCGAAAGCACCAACAGTGGGCACGTGAGCATCAGAACTGGACAACGGAGCTGTATGGAGGAGTGGGCCAAAATCCCTGCTGTGTGCAAAGCTGGTCAAGAACTACAGAAAAACTTGCAAACAAAGGTTTCTGTACCAAATATTAAGTTCTGCTTTTCTGATGTATCAAACACTTATGTCATGCAATAAAATGCAAATGAATTACTTAAAAATCATGTAATGTGATTTTCTGAATTTTTGTTTTAGATTCCGTCACGCACAGTTGAAGAGTACCTGTGATAAAAATGACAGACTCCTACATGCTTTGTAAGTGAGCAAACCTGCAAAATCGGCAGTGTATCAAATACTTGTTCTCCCCACTGTATCTTTTCTAAATGGTCAGACTTAGGGTGCGTTCCGTTCGACCGTAAGTGGACTGCGAAGTGGACTTCAGAGGGTATTCCGCCATCTTAAGTGAGATTCCAATCCAAAGGGAGCGAACATGTTCAGTCCGAAGGGTACTGCGAACGGCGCAGGGAAGAAGGAAACATCGATACATCACTTCACAGGAAGTAGAGAGTGAAAATCACCCAACTGTCTTTGCGCGTCGCGTGCATCACCTGTCTGAACTAACGATAGTGCAGAGCCGTTGGTTGGAAGAGTTTTTTAACAGCTCTGCGATTGAGGAGTTTACATATGCATTTGAATATTAGTTATTATACAAACTAGAGTATTTATGAATGGTTATGGCAATAACTGTTACATTTGTATATTATATTTTATGAATATGTAAACAAATTAAAAGTGTTGAGAAGCACCTGAGGGCTGTCATGTTTTATATTTTACTTTATTTACCTCAGGAATGTTTACTGTGCAGCTGTAGCTACTTGGGAAAGAAAGCGCACGAGATGAGACGCTACAAAGACCATTAAGAATAGCCTACAAACATAGTTAACCAAATCAAAGTATTTTCATATTGAATGACAGGTGCAGCTTCAAATCTGTTCATAGTCAATACAGTTTATAAGTAAACTAATAAAACTAATGGACAAATGTTTTGATTATATGTTTTAGATAGCCTATACTGTGTGTTTTTTAAATGTAGGCCTATATGCTTATTATATGGTTTTCAATTTGAAAGTAAAGTAAATTACAACATTTATTTATGTTAGGCTATATCATAATCTGCACCCGTCGTTGCCTTTCTTTGATGACGTTGCAGGGCGTTCCAAATGAGCGATTATTGACAGCGAAGTCCACTTCAACTGATATACCGTGATCAGGGAGTAGGGAGCAGTGAACAGTGCGTAGGGACCCTGTCGAATGGAATGCACCCTTACTTTCCCAAAAAATCTAATTGACTTGCGTTATCTGAGCAATGGGGGCCGTAATACTTAATGCTGTCCACTAGAGGGGGCGACAGGATAATAAGGGTGCGTCTCAATCAGCTCCCCATGTCAGTAGTCAGGGCACTGATCAGGGAGTCAGTCAGCCCATTGACTTCTGAACTAGGGAGCTGATTGAGACGCACACTAAGTCTTTTCTACTCTCTCTCCCTATTTGCATCAGTTTAAATGATAAATAAATGCATGAATTTAATTAATGAATAGGCCTTATCGGTGTATGAGAATAGGCTTTACACTTCAAGCTGTACAACTCATTAAAACTTGAACCCTACTTTAAAAAGTTTGCCACTCCCTAGTTTATTTTAAAGGGGTGGTAAACCACGATTTCACTATTCTAACTTTAGCTAGCGTGTAATGTTGCTGCTTGAGCATAAACAACATCTGCAAAGTTACAACGTTCAAAGTTTAAAGCAAAGGGAGATATTTGCTTTTAAAGAAATCAATTTCTAAGGACAACAGCAAACGGCCAGTAGGCGACTACAGACATTCCTCCAGGGTTGGTGACATCACCAGCCCCAATATTTACATAAACCCCTCCTCCGAGAATATTAAATAAGGGGGGCCATTTTGTATCGCTGCGTTGTTGTGGTATAGTTAGGCTGGAGTGGTGTTGCTGCAATGACGATGAAACGCTGTTATTTTCATCCGGATTACAGGTCTGGGGTAATTGCTTTGTTCAGCCTTCCTAGGGACAGGGGTGCGTTGCAGAGCGTTTAACATACAGCATGTTATATGCATGTGTGTATGAGACAGAGGGGAACAGGTCGCAGATATATGCTGCCCATCATAAATCACGAGACAGACAGGGTCGGAGGAGAAGACTGGAAAATGTGACATAATGGACAATATTCGTCTGTATTTGCAATTCATGAGCCGCTGTTCAGCTGCGCGAGACAAACACTGCCAGTGTGAATCATGCACGACGTGCGCGCGGCTCCCGCTGCACATCTCACGGAGGAAAACTTTCACAATCTTTGCTAGTTCAATGCAGGATTTGCACAGCGTCAGCTGCGCGAGACAAACACTGCCAGTGCGAATCATGCATGACGTGCGCGTGGCTCCCTCTGCACATCTCACGGAGGAAAACTTCCACAATCTTCGCGAGTTCAATGCAGGATTCGCACAACGTCAGCTGCGCGAGACAAACACTGCCAGTGTGAATCATGCACGACGGGCGCGCGGCTCCCGCTGCACATCTCACGGAGGAAAACTTCCACAATCTTCGCGAGTTCAATGCAGGATTCGCACAACGTCAGCTGCGCGAGACAAACACTGCCAGTGTGAATCATGCACGACGGGCGCGCGGCTCCCGCTGCACATCTCACGGAGGAAAACTTCCACAATCTTCGCGAGTTCAATGCAGGATTCGCACAACGGCTTGTCCTGAAAGCTGGATTTACAAACAGAAGCTGTTTACGGGCCACAACCTGTAAGTTTGATTTATTTTTCGTCTATGTGTTTTCCTGTAATAGGTTAATTGTACGTTGTAGCAAGGAAGTAAACAGATGACAACGCTGTTCTGCAAACCAGTCTGTTAAATGCTCATTCATACTTAACGTTATCCGACGAACACCTAACGTTACAAACACCTAACGTTAAAATCTCAACAGCGAACTTGGCATTAGTGTAAATTATTCTTTGATTAGAGCTTTTATCCTATTGTTTATCTACAGGCATGCTAAACATGGTTCTCTGTGTGATTTGGCTACTAGTAAAGCCAATGTTTGGTGTTAGTTTTGGGTTAATAGTTCTTGCGACAGATATTTGGCTATAATCGTTCTAAAAATACAAAAGTAACAGTGCCATTCAGTAGCGATCACTATAGATCCGCAGTCTTTACTCTTGAGGACTGAACAGGTTCTGCTCAATCATCTTCACTAAAATTGTCGGGGTCTGACTCGGGCTCAGATTGGTATGGTTTTATTGACACCATTGTTTCTAATAAAGCACAGTCTACCAGTAAAGGTAAGGGGCATGGCGTTTCCGACAAACGTGCACTAGGCGGTTAGCGAATCACAACACACTGGGCCAGCTAACTAATCTGAGCCCATTGCGTATTTTTGAGGGACCGGCTTCATAGAACCCGGAAACCATCAGACTGTTTTACAAGGAGGGACAGAGCAGTGTAGAATAAAGGTCAAATATATGAAAAATAATGCAAATTTTTTAAAAACGAAGCATGAACACATGTTACAGTGAACCCCACAAACACAATCAAGCCTTCAAAAGAATGTGTTTTACCACCCCTTTAAGATTGTTGTTCTTGTTCTTTTTTTTTCTTTTTTTTTTTTGCATTTAATGTTTGTCCATCTGGAACTTTTATTCATCAATAAAATTATGAATAATGTTTTTAATGGTCATCAATTTCATAAATCCTGCAACGTTTTTTGTATATATATTTTTTAATGTATGTACATTTATAACACTAATACTTTGTATTATATTACTTTTGCATCAAATTACAAAAAAAAAGTTACCGCTGCTGTGAGGGTGTTTCTAATAAAACGTCTGTGGGAGTGATGGTGAAAAATAATATCTTTCTCTCTTTTCACTTCTGTTATACAATCTCACTCTATTTTTTCCCTCTTTATGAAAGTTGTGAAATCACTATTGTGGAGTTTTTCTTTTGCTATTTGAGCAAATGGGGACACAAAAATATATATTTAATGTATTCTCTCATTCAACGCTATAAGAGTTAACCCAACTATGACGACTTCAGCTTCAGAAACCCAGAAATGTGAAAAGGGTCTATGCTCTTTTCACATAATGAAATGTTCTCTAAGCCCACCTGTTACATTTATTAATTAGGGTAATGACATTAAAGCTACACTGTGTAACTTTTTTAGTTTGTTCTTAGCTAAAAACACTTAGTTCTTTCAAAAATATGTGCTCATTAATGCATATTCACTTCTTTCAAGTAATAAAGTACTCGTAAGTTTATAATATGCCATTGAAAATACATACAGTAATGGGTTTGAATGCCGGTCGCCATGTTGTCCCTCCATCTTGAAAGTACATCAGCCAAAGAGGGACATACCCGTGAATTCAAGCTTTGCCTTTCGCGTTTTAACACTCGATGGCTCCGTGTCGAATGTGGACGAGGTCGAACTGGAAGCCATGTTAATCTTGGACTAAATCGGCCACCGTAGGAGTTAAAACGAAATCGGAATTGAGAGGAAGAGAAACTAATATTCACTGGATGGTCATATACCTTTTAACCGCTAGATGGGGGGAAATATCACACAGTGTAGCTTTAACATTTTACTTCTACTCAGGCCAGCCAAACACCAGCACCACTGACAGATGAAGAGGAGATGGAGGAAGAATATTAAAATCCAACAGGAAAAAGAATAAAGTATTTGTAGGAAATTAAGATGACCATAAAAATTGTAAATAAATGTATTTAAACAGCTGTGGTCCAACAATGCGACCAACCACTGGAAATCCTAAAAGGAAATTCTAATTATAAGGTTACTTCTAGAGGTTCATCAAGTGAACGTCAGGATCCTGTATACAAGGACATGCCATTTTTGTCACTTTGACAGTGTGACATACCTCCCATTCTGAAAAAGAAAAACCCAGAGTTTCCCTTATTTCAGGGTTAAAGGGTTAGTTCACCCAAAAATGAAAATTCTGTCATTAATTACTTACCCTCATGTCGTTCGACACCCGTCAGACCTCCGTTCATCTTCGGAACAGAAATTAAGATATTTTAGTTGAAATCTGATGGCTCTGAAAGGCCTCCATTGACACAATGCACGGTTCACTCTCAAGACCCTTAAAAGGTACTAAAGACGTCGTTACAAAGTCCATCTCACTACAGTAGTTCTAAAATAACTTTATAAATCGGCGAGAATAGTTTTTGTGCGCAAAAAAACTCTAAATAACGATTTACATAGTGATGACGATTTCAAAACACGGCCTCATGAAGCTTCAAAGCGTTATGAATCAGTGAGTCGATTCAGCGGTTTGAATCGCCAAATTTCAGCAGTTTGGCGGTTTGACACGCGATCCGAATCATCATTCGACTCACTGATTCATAACGCTTCGAAGCTTCATGATGCCGTGTTTTGAAATCGTCATCACTATGTAAGTCGTTATTTAGGGGTTTTTTTGCGCACAAAAACTATTCTCGCCGATTTATAAAGTTATTTTAGAACTGCTGTAGTGAGATGGACTTTGTAACGACGTCTTTAGTACCTTTTAAGGGTCTTGAGAGTGTATAGTGCCATTGTGCCAATGGAGGCCTTTCAGAGCCATCAGATTTCAACTAAAATATCTTCATTTCTGTTCTGAAGATGAACGGAGGTCTTACGGGTGTCGAACGACATGAGGGTAAGTAATTAATGACATAATTTTCATTTTTGGATGAACTAACCCTTTAATGGGAAATAGGCCTACATCATCATGCTAAAATAATCTGTCATATAGGCCTACTGTGGCTCACATTAATGAGGTCGCTTGCGAGTCGCAGTAGCACGAATTACGTGACCAGCAACATATTTCTGCTTCAAATATTGTGCGTAGTTAACAGTGAGTGGTTTCAGACATTATTTTATTAAAGTACATTTGTCAGTGCCACACTCGTACTGGCTCTTATTCTGCCTGACAGACAGAAAAGCTTGTACTGAAGGCGGAGAGATTTGTCCAATCAGATGAAAGGGGCGTTTCAGCGCCGCCCTCGTGTGCGAATGAAATATCGAACCCATAAACCGATTTGTAAACCACAAACGAAAAATTAAATATCGAGCCAAAATCTCATTTTTTTTTTTTTAGACTAAACGAAAAACAAGAATTCAGCTTGATTTTTCGTTTTTCGTTCTGAGGTGGAAAATTAATAAACGGCTTGAATATTCGATTTCTAGACGTGGGCGGGAATCATACGCCCCTTTCTGCTGATTGGTCAGCCGAAGATCAAATTGTTCCGTCATCAGGGCTGCGTTCAGCCCCAACAAAACGTTGCAAAACGGAAACGGTGCTGCGTTGAACACCCTGTTCTGATGACGCAAGAGTTGCAACTATGGCAGCTGAGAAGGCCATTCTTTGTGAAATCGATATAAATACGTGTTTAATACTGCAAAATACCTTGCCGTCCAGAATAAAAGACAACATCCCAATCCCATTTAATGAACCTTTTTTTATCTCCTGGTAATCAATTCTAATTTTATTTTATTTTATTTTATTTCTAGTTCTTACTTTTTTAATAGCTTGTATTTTCCTTCTCATTTTTATGTAAAGCACTTAATTACCATATATGAAATTTGGTATATAAATAAACTTGCCTTGCAATGCAGCAAAAAATATAAATAAATACATCATCATGTTGATATATATAGGCCTATATATAGTTTTTATAAAACCTAATATCTTCAATTGTTGGGTATACTGAGCTGCAGCGGACACATTTGTAAACAACTTTACTTGGACCCATTGTGCGAGCTGTCTCTTTAATACCACGTGTTTTATATACATGTTGATGCTGATTGGGCTGACATTTTTGACACACCCATCAAACGACATAAAACCATATAAAACGCATCTCAAACCTGTTGCACACCAGCAGCTTGTGACACTCCGGCCACACCGTCTCACTGACGTCACCACGAGCCACCCTGCACCAGAGGAGAAAAGAAGCACCGCGCACCAGCACTTCACCATCACCACGTTTGTTCACCTTTGTGCAATAAGCCCACCCTCCGGGGGCTTTTCACTAATTCTGTGTTGTGTAATTCTTCACCCTGCCACAATATATATATATATATATATATATATTACTATAAAACTCTTACGACAATCATGTCTTAATACCTTCAATTTTTGCGTATACTAAGCTGCAGCGAACACATTTGTAAACAACTTTATTTGGACCCATTGTGCGAGCTGTCTCTTTAATACCGCGTGGTTTATATACATGTTGCTGCTGATTGGGCTGACATATTTGACACACCCACCAAACGAGAGAACGCATCTCAAACCCGTTGTATACCGTTACACACCGTTTCCAGGAAACATGACGTTCAACCGGAAACCGTAGCAAAACGGAGCGCACTGGTTTAAGCTTTGAACGTGCCCCAGTTCTTCCTCAGTTCAGCACAGCAGAATAATAGTCCTGCGCTGCTACGGATTCTTAACGCGTTTATTGCAGCTACATTTCATCTTTTATTCATAAAACAATCAGATTAACGACTGGCTAGACACAACCCGTCCCGGGGCAGAGTCTAGACAGGGCGTTCTCCTGTGTAGATATAAAATAACATACACTTCGTCAGCTGGGTATGGCAGGATATATGATGGCTGTCATAGCCTACCCTGGTTGCCCAGTAAAAATAAATAAATTAAGTTTTAAATTAATTTAATTAGTTGAAAATTAAAACTCTAATACAAATAAATAGATTAAGATATAAATTAATATCATATGGTGTAAATTAAATATTTTAAACACTAATACAAAAAGGAAAGAATATTGCGTTGACATGTAATAGGCCTATAACGTTCACACAAGAACTGTCATTCTGACTATTCTGTCAACAAACGGCCCCACAAAGTGCCTTTGTAGCTAATTTCGGACATAGCCCCCACTTACGTGCCATATTATTTACCCACACCAACTCCCCTTCTGTATAAACTGATGAGAAACCTTTATCCTTTAACCCGCACTGGTTCGTGGGCGGGGAGGTTGACGGAAGTGGGCGTGTCTGTACTTTTATTTACTTTTGTTTTATACAAAATATTCAATCACAAACTATGCATCATTTGAAAGCTAAAACACCCAAGATTCATGTTCTGAACTTGTTTTTGCAATAAATACACCAGAGAGGAAAGGGTTAAATGAAATGCTAAAGGACCGGCCATGTAAACATTAGCATAATATTAGCGGTACTCATCTTTCATCTCCTGTCGTTCCGATCAGATCGGACGAATCCAATAAACACCCGCATACATGTCCGTGTAAGGGTCCACTCTTCAAAATGCATCCCAATTTTTAATCCAAAACAACGAAAAAATAGGGAAAAAACAAAAGATCCTACGTTGTTTGCAAGAGAGTTGAGTTAGCGTAAGCAATCATGTCCATTTTCAATGAAATATCGATTCTAATCCGTTTCTGGCAAACTCCCCCTGCAAGAATAGTCTCTTCCACGTAATATGAATCCTCCCTCGTCTCTCTCCTTCAATCAGAAGGCTTGTTTGAGATGAGCAAAATCTGCGCAGAACCAATCACCGGTGACCAGCGCAAGATGCATGCCGGTTAGAAATGTGTCCGAGGGCGGTCCGCCTTGCTCTGATGTCATGCCGACATATGTCAAAACTCTCGCGAGCGAAAGGCGGATGTGTCGGATTCTGCAGTCGAGCGCAGCTGCTCTCCACTGACTGCGCTGAGCAAAAGCATGATGGGAAACGACTTGCTGATGAAACAGCTTAATGCTTATTGGTTTAAACAATATATATATATAATATATACACATTGTATATATATTATATACATATACATATATACAAACATGTATGTAGGCCTAATTAAAGTAAAAATGATTGATAAACACGTCTTTCGAATGGAAATAAATAACAAAAACTTTGGGTGTCTTGTTCATAATATTTATTTTCATATAAAAGTAACAGAACTTAAATTACATCCAGTTTATCAGCAACAAAGCGCACGAGTGTGAATCCCGCGATATCCGCCTTTGATCTCGCAGGTGTCTGATCCACTACGAGAAGAGAGAACTGTCCGGCTTGCCTGCACTTTTCACTCGGCTGAACTGCAGGCCTAAAGTCTCAAACAAGCCTAAAGTCTATCCTGTGATGCATCGTATAGAGGAAGCGCCTCACAGGCTTGGTGAGCTGTCAATCATTGCGCCCATGGTTTTCGTTGGATAAAGGCACTCGGTGCGTAGCCAATGCCTTTCCAACAAAGGTTTGATTGATGGACTTAGTAACCAATCAAAAGGCTTTATCTTGCACAGTTTATGTAAGTAGGATTTGGTGAATACTACTAGTGCTTACTGCTTAGGCTTTCATAACACCGGCACGCTGTCTGCACGCTGTCTATGGCGCCTGCCAGTGTTTAGGGCAGAAACTGCAGTGGAGCGCGCAGACTCTGACTGACACTTCTTATCAGTAGTGATGGGCAGACCGAGGCTTCGTGAAGCACTGAAACAGTTGAAGCAAATGTGCCATATTGTTTCGAAGCTTCGAATCAATCCGACACCCGTCTCTACGGCGACATCTAGTGGTCACTTGCATGTTTTGATCTTTGGTGTTTCCAAATGGAAATGCTCCCACACCACAGATGTACGGCATCTCTTGTAATGGACAATAACAAAGATAACTTCCTATATTAATTTTCTATACACAAATGCAAGTTCTTAAAGGTGAATCCAAGATTTTATTAATTTCATAATGAGTTTAAAGGTCCCATGGTATGAAATTTTCATTTTATGAGGTTTTTCAACATTAATATGAGTTCCCCTATAGCCTGAATATTGTCCCCAAGTGGATAGAAATGTTGATCGGTGTAAACCCGAGTTCTGGCTGTCTTTCTCTGCCTTTGAGAAAATGACAGGCCAGACGAGCCAATCCTGAAGTCTCCTGGTTTGACGTCCAAGCAGGAACGGTTACCTCCCTTTCCTCCGCCCAGAGAATCTGGCACGCCCATGCAAGCGATCATTGCTTGTGAATGAGTGAACGCTGGCAGTTTCTCAGTGTTTGGATGTACAAATGAAAACAGAAGTCTTTTTTCAGTTCCTTCTGATCTGTGATCAGTGATTTCTTATGTGTAGCTAATTATTTATTATTTGTGCACACGCTGCGGCTTCTCTCTCTCCAGACAGAACGGTGTTTTCGTGTTTTCTATCTTGTGAGTCAGTGTTTTTGTACATCCTCGTCGCGTCTATCTGTTCTACAATGTGCATACAGTCGTTTCTGCTCAACATCAGCAGAGTAACATCTTTAGAGATAAACCTTACACACGCCGAGGCTCGGGCTGCACTGACCTCCAACCGGTCTCCAACATCCCCGACCCCCAGTACTGCATCTGGCCCACAGCGGAGGCACCAAACGCGGCGCGAGATTAAGCAGAAGGGGGGTAAGCGTGAGGGTATCCGGCTAGGCTAGCCAGCTATTCCCACAATAAACTGGATTACATTCGATTACTGCTGTTGTGTCTTTGTTTGCGCTGTGTACTCAATGCGCGTCACTGACGCTTTCCATATGATAGGAACATATCTAAAAATAATGGTATTATCAACACTTAATCATAACTCGTTCGTCTCGACAGCTGTAATGGTACTTTGCATGTGTTACAAAGTTGGTAATAATGATGAAGACGGACTCGGTGTGACTGGGACTCGTGTTTATTCAGAACTCTCAGATACAAACACAATAAACTCGCGCTGACTGACAGCGCTCTCATAACTCAGTAGTTACTATAAATAACTTTGTTAGCAATCGCTGAGCTCAGTCTCTGGTACATTAGTGATGTCCGGTTCGCGAACGATCTTTCTTTTGAACCGGTTCTTTTTAGTGAACCGAATCAGTTCACCAAATCAGACTGAATCGTTCTAAACGGTTCGCGTCTCCAGTCAGCGCTGATCCATAATTTACTAAAGTTACTAACTTTCTGACATGAGTGACAGCCCCTCCGACTAGAAATAGACTAATAACCTGAAGTATATGCTGTAACTAAAACAGTTCACTGAACTGAGACTGACAGAACCGATGTGAAGTGAACTCCGGTCCATCTGTCTCTCTGGCAGCAGCTCGTGCCTCGTAGACCTCGTTAAACCACGCCCCCTCCGCTCATATCAAATGCAAAGATGTCAGCCAATCACAACAGTGGGCGCCTCTTGTAACAGGGCCTTCAGCCACAGGGCAAACATCAGTATAGAAAAAATGCCTTTTATTTCTAAATTATGACATTTTATGATGTAAAAATCATACTAACAATATAAGTACACCTCAGGAAACATTATAAAATAATAGAAAAATGCCATGCCATGGGACCTTTAACTCTTATACAAAAGCCCTCAAAGTTATGAAAATGCAATCAGTCTTTTTTCCATTATAGAAGAATATGATCTTCAAACAAAACCCTAGCCCCTTTAATATTTTTTGTTTCTTTTATGATTTGCCTGATATATTTTTCTACTGTACTTTCAAGCAGCTGATCTGTATTTTGTAATACAAAAATGTTCTGTTATTGCCATGCTGTTTGTAAATTATTTTTTCAGCAATAAAAAAATATGTACGGCATCTTATGTGGAGCCTCCATTTGTATCTATTCTATTAATATATCTATCTATCACCTATGAATCTATATAATTCTATATCTCTAACTTATGCTGTGCTATCTGTCATCTACTTAGCCTATATGAATGTGTCACTATATCTATCCTATCTGTCACTGTCTATACCTATCAGTCAATATATCATTTAAATAGCCTAAATATAGCCTATCTAACCAAAGCGCACTCAAAATCTCCATTAGCCTATATCACAAAATCTCTCTCCTCTCACAAAAACCCACGAGGTGAAGATAGATTTACTTCACTTTTAAACTGTGGTTAATTAGGTTCATACAGATGTGTGACTGTGTGGTTTGTTCCCGCCCCCTTTAATCAACGCAGTCTCGGCAGGCGCCACCTGGGGCACGTTCAAAGCTCAAAGCTCAAACACATTTCAAACCGGCTCAAAACGTTTTGCTACGGTTTCCGGTTGAACGTCATGTTTCCTGGAAACGGTGTGTAACGGTGTGCAACGGGTTTGAGATGCGTTTTTTCTCGTTTGGTGGGTGTGTCAAATATGTCAGTCCAATCAGCAGCAACATGTATATAAACCACGCGGTATTAAAGAGACAGCTCACACAATGGGTCCAAGTAATGTTTACAAATGTGTCTGCTGCAGCTCGGTATACACAACAATTGAAGATATTAGAAGACATGATTGTCGTAAGAGTTTTATGTGTATATATATATATATATATATATATATATATATATATATATATATATATATATATATATATATATATATATATATATATATATATATATATATATATATATATATATATATATATATATATATATATATATATATATATATATATATATATATACATACATAAGGCAATTATTTATATACCAAATTTCATATATGGTAATTGCTTGACATAAAGTGAGAAATAAGCTATTAAAAAAGTAAGAACTAGAAATAAAATGATTTAAATTAGAATTGATTACGAGGAGATAAAAAAGTTAAATAAATGTGATTGTGGTGTTGTCATTTATTCTGAATGGCAAGGGAAGTGATTGCATGTATTTTGCAGTATTAGGCTAAACACGTATTTATATCGATTTCATCAGGCTCCGAAAATTCCTCGAAAAGAACACAAAGAATGGCCTTCTCGGCTGCCATAGTTACAACTCTTGTGTCAACAGAACAGGGTGTTCAACGCAGCACCGTTTCCGTTTAAAAAACGTTTTGCAACGTTTTGTAGGGGCTGAACGCAGCCCTGGAAACGGTGTGCAACGGTGTGCAACGGGTATGAGATGCGTTTGATGTCGTTTGGTGGGTGTGTCAAAAATGTCAGCCCAATCAGCGGCAAAATGTATATAAACCACGCGGTATTAAAGAGACAGCTCACACAATGGAAGTAAAGTTGTTTAATGTGTCCATTGTTATTAGAAGACATGATTGTTGTAAGAGTTTTATAGTAATATATATATATATATATATATATATATATATATATATATATATATATATATATATATATATATATATATATAATCAACATTATGATGTATTTATTTATATCTTTAGCTTAATTGCAAGGCAAGTTTATACCAAATTCCATATATGTAATTAAGTGCTTGACATAAAGTGAGAAAGAAAATACAAGCTATTAAAAAAGTAAGAACTAAAAATAAAATGATTTAAATTAGAATTGATTACCAGGAGATAAAAAAGTTAAATAAATGGGATTGGGATGTTGTCATTTATTCTGGCGGTAAGGGCAGTGATTGCATGTGTTTTGCAGTATTACAGTATTTCACAATCGCTAAAACACTAAACCCCATTCTCTGAACCCAATGCTCAGTGGCCTAAACCCATTTGTCAAATCAGTCACTTTGTAGGCAAAACCTTAAACAAGTTCAGGTAGTTCAGACACTGTTTGCAAATCTCAGCCACTCTTTTTGCAAAACTCTAAACACATTCTTACTCACTAAAACACATTTTGCACTGTGTTGCAAAATGGTACATACATGTGGCAAAAGTTAAACACAACTTCAACACAGTTGTCATCGTTTACACACAACAACTCAAAATTGTTCACACTTGTTTCTAAAGATGTGATCAAATCAGTTGTGTAGAATATAAGCCAGTTCAGAGCACACAAGTGGACCAGGTGAGTGTTGATACCACAATGGATGGAAACAATGTGAGAGGGAGAGGAGGAAGAGGAGGAAGAGGAGGAAGAGGAGGAAGAGTAGGCTACAAGGACAATGAAGAGCAAGACCAAGAATAGTAACTGTGATAGACCATGTTCTTGTTCATGGAATGACAATGAGGGAAGCAGGACAAAGATTACAACCCAATTCATCCAGATTCTCTGTGGCCATAATCAGGACATTCAGAGAAGAGAACAGGTAAATGTATTGTTTTTCTAATTTGTGCGACTGAAAGTTTACTGTATACATTTGATATAGTACATCAATTTGTCAATAGAAAAGGGAGTGGAGGAAAAAAGAAAAAAAAGATTTACAATGCATTTTACATAATGAATGTGATGTCCATTACCATTAGAGCCCGCGGAGGTGCGACGCCTCTAATTTGCATATGAATAGCAGCGAAACCAGAGAGTCAACGGCCAGACTTGAATTTACTCACTCACTATTGGCTGAAGCCACTACATTTAAAAAAGAAAAATCCCTCGTGATTGGTTGGCAGATCACTGCAAACCAATCATTATTGGTCCCCCTGGCTCATTATAAATGTAAACCCCAATAATAATAATAAATATATAATTTATGTTGTAATAATTTGGTTTATATTAATGTTATTGTGCTATGAAGTATTCATACCATCAAGGAATATATGGGAAAATTATACGGACCGTGCCGTTTATTCAAAGAAAGAGCTTCATTTATAAGCATACAGCTGTTCATTCAAAGAAAGGGCTTCATTTATAAAACACAGCTGTTTATTCAAAGAAAGAGCTTTATTGTTAAACACACAACTATGTACAGTGCAGCAGTAATGTGTAAAGTTGAGCGTGCTCCAGGCTGCGAGAGGGCGGTGGCCGCACAATCCATCCAGACACCCCGTCAACAAAGCCGTCTTCCTCGTCAAACATGAGTTCAATGGTCGCGGACTTCCAAATGTCCACCTCATCCAGCACACTCTCGCTTCCAGCAACTGTAATACAATCCATAAAGACAATAAGCAACCTGAAAAATACTCACATTGACAAAAAACGGATCTAATATAATAAATCTTACCCTTTTTCTTCTTGATCGACTGCGAGCTAAACTTCGCAGTTTCCGCCTGCTATGTAAGTTCAGGTTGTTTGTATCTGAAGCTCCGGCGTGTCGATTCATAAAATGTCTTACAGGCAGCTGGAAAACAATTGCATGAGACTGGTATTAATAAAAACAGTCACGGTAAAATTAAACAAGGAATGAGAAACACATTAGAAGTTACTTACACACAATGTCGCCATGTTCAGCGGTTAAATCTGGACTCGCGGAAATTGCTCCAAGCAGATAAGAGCTCACGGCTTCGTTATGAGGCGAGGATAGTCTGTGAAAACAAAATGTGCAGTTTTAAGCTCGGATCTATTAACGCATCCATTTCCTTATACAGCTGAATAAAAGCATATTCTTTAAAACGTAACATTACATTACCCATGCCCTTGTTCATAGCGCCTGCAGTTTGTCTCAGAGTTGTGAAGACAAAGACAGCCTCCTGAAAATTAGTCGAAAAAGTTGGTCGCGTCCATGCAGAGTTGAAGACGGCGTCCTGTCATAGTTGATCGCGAAAAAGGAAAGCAGCAAAAAACAGGAAATGTAAAAAAAAAAAAAAAGTTTAAAGCTCGTCTTCTACGCGTCATGGCCATGACCTCGACCTCGCACGTCATTGGACTAGGGCTCTACTATGGAACGCGCCCGGGGCCAAATCTCTTTATACGAAACGCGTGACTTATGACTGTTTTTTACGGTCTATGGTTTCAACACGCACTGTTTTCCGCGTCAACGCAGCAATTTTTTACGTGTTTCTTTTGTATGTGTAGACACGCACATTCTGGTCGTGTAACAGGCATACACGCACAGTCGACGCACAGTTTTAACATGTTAAGAAGACACATTTGAACGTGTTTCTTAACGCGCACATTCTGTACATGTCGAAGTGTAATATATATTTTTTTTAAAGCAGACTTACCTTTAGATGTAGCCTAGGCTGCATACATATTAATATAAGATATTAATTAATTGCTTGACTGACTACTGTGCTAGAGTAAAGTAGCCTAATGTTACAATGTAGGCTATATTAAGTAAGTGCTTAATATTATACAATTATTATAATTTATCTATATGGGTTATTGTTTGTTTTTTAAAGTTAGGCTATATATAATTTCTAAAAGTATATATAGGCTTATTTACACAGCACATATTTATAACTGAAAACACACACACACACACAACTTTATTCACTTTCACATAATAATGTTTTTGTAATTTGGTGTTTAGTTTGTTGTATAGTTTGTTTATACTGTTCTGTCTCTGTTTTGTTTCCAGGAACATCTGATGAGTGCTATAATAAAATGACTTCATTATATTTAAAATATGTTTTGATATACATTTTATTTATATTATTAATATTTTATTTACCCATAAACGTGTCTTTAGGAAGCCATAAGTTATAGAGACAAGAATAACTTTTGCCATTTAAATGCCACATTAATTTACTGAGGACCCATACAGCCAATGATCATGTGTGAAAACACTTATACATAAATTGATCACTTAGAAATCAAAACTAAGGTTTGAGAAATAAAGAATATGCATACAACAAAATATATTGTTTCATAGCAGCTTCAGTAACAAGTTCAAAACAAATTCTGCTGTAAACCGGCTCTAACAAGCCAATATAGTGTCAATATTCAGCTCAAGTGACTTCAGTGTTGATTCAGTTCATCTGATTTCAGTTCAACTGTAAATTCCTCAGTTGTGCATATTTGTGTGTAGTTAGATATATGCAAAAACAACATTTTTGGAAGAGTTAAAATAGTTTTGCACAAAGTTTTGCTTTTGCAAGCGATGTCTGATGTTTTGCATGTTGTGTGTTTTGTGTGTAGAGTTACAAGAAATGGAGCCGTATTTTCAGAAATTGTGTGTAAGCAATTAGATAAAACTGTAAATGAATCCAGTTTATTTTAGTTCAGGACTCATAGTCCAGGTGTTAGTAATCTGTGCTTAATCTTTGTTCCAGGCAACAATTTTTTAACTTGCGATTTACTAGATTAGGCCTACTCTTGGCATAATTTAAACCAGGAAACCACCTCTTGAAAATCTGCATTGATAATTCATAAAATGTGGTGTGAGCTCAATTTAAATGACAATTACAGAAAAACACAATCTGACTTAACTATAAACACACAAACTTGTACTTTTCACATTTATGATTAATAGCCATTTAAAAAATCATTCACAGTGCAGGGTGGAAAAATTAATTTTGGTATGTAAACTGTATGCTTTACTTGATTTATTTGTGTGCTTTGGTTCATTGTCTTGTTGCATCACATAACCTCTCTAAAGGTTGAAGACATGAACTGCTGTCCTGTATTTTTTTTTTTTTTACATAACATTGGTTATTGCTAATGACATACAGAGTAATTAATCTACACTGTGAGCCTGGACAAGTTGAATCTACTTAAAAAATTGGAGCAAACTGGTTGCCCTAAAAATTTAGTAATGTGAACTAAAACGAGTACATTTAACTTAAATTTAAGTTAACATTTTAACTTAAACTTTAAACTTGTTTTAGTTAAAAAAAATTCAGAACCTAGATAAAACTCCCCCTGCTGCTACTCTGATTTGCATTTGTGTAGCTCACAGCATGTTCATTTACATGATAAAGCCTCCCCTAGAATTAAGGGGAGGGGGGGTCATGGGGGGACAACTGCCAAGCAAGGCCCACGTAAATTTCAGACAATTTACGGCAGTTTTCGGTGTTGCCTGCAAATTGCCGTGCACAGTCGTAAACCTGAAGTTCCACGGCAATCTACAGTGCCACATACTGACGAAAATCACACTTTTCATGCAGTGTCAGCGGGGGGCTCTCCACCTACGTCATGGTTCGTTTACGACAATTTGTGGCACAGACGAACGCAACGTTCGCTGCCTCTAAATTGTCGAAAACTGCCGAAAATTAGGGAGATTTCCGGGAGTATACAGGCGTTTACGGGGTCGAAAATCCCACTTTTCATGCAGTGATTGTTTCTGTATGTATATATTTGTAAGAGCATTTTCCCTTTTGTAGAATTGCAAGACTCCCAAATGAGGGTGGAAGGACTCCTTTACTCTCCAACAGCAAGAGGCTCTCATTGACTTTGATTTTGCAATTGCACAATATTTTGTGTAATACGCTTTTCATTTAGAGTTGTCTTTGTTCTTTGGCCTTACTTTATTTTTATGCTGAAAATACAGAAATGCAATACTGTATTACTTGCAGTGTTTACAGTATGCAATATATTTGCTGTACTGAGTTGTGAATTATTTACTTTTATTTATGGCAAAATTACTTTCTATATGCAATAAACATGTTTTCTCTGTAACTACATGCCCTGGACCAGTGGCGTGCACAAGGGGGGGGCCGGGGGGGCTCAAGCCCCTGCCCCTTTTGTCTCAAAATGTAATGTGCCCCTCCCTGGTAATAGTAAATAATATTTTTTAATTATTATAAATATTTTAATAAATAACAGTACGCTTATATACCATTTTAACACTAACAATATCACAAAAAGTATTTTTTTAATAAAAAAATTTTTTGGCGGAGGTGGATCGGTAGGCGGAGTTACCTTTTCAGCTCTATCTATGCACGCAGCCTGCACACAGCACAGCAATTAGCCGCACGAGTTTTCAAACTACACGATCAGCAGGTAAGCTAATACAGAAAATGTATATTATCCTACCACCACGCTACTGTAAAGGTTGCGGGAGCGTGCAAGTTATGCTTAATTTTAATAAAAGCATAACTCGAGTTCAGCAGCAGCATTCTGAGTCTGACAATGTCATTCAATTTGTTTTTATCCAAGACCATAGCACATCCTCGTGTTATTAGCTCGGGGAAATAAATCTAGTGAAATGAAATGAAAAAGTCCTTGTCAAACTCTAAATTGTATGGAATATATTTGATATCATGGTAACACTTGCATGAAGGTCTCATTTGTAAAGTTAATGTATTAACCAACATGAACCAACCATGAGCAATACATTTGTTATTGTATATTAATATTTTAATCTTTGTCAATGTTAGTTAATAAAAATCCAGCTGTTCATTGTTTGTTCATGTTACTTGACACAGTGCATTAACTAATAAAACATATACAACTTTTGATTTTAATAATGTATTAGTAAATGCTGAAATTAATATCAACTAAGATTAATAAATGCTGTAGAAGGGCAGTTTATTATTAGTTCATGTTAACAAATGTAGTTAACTAAAGAAATCTTATTGTAAAATGATTCCTATTGCATGATAGCAAATACTACTTACAATACAGGTTTACAACATCAACAAAACTGAACATGAATTCCTCATAATTACCTGCTTGATTCTCACTGTTTTGTTTAGCAAAATAAAAAGTAAATAATTATATATATATATTTAGTAATATTATCATAATTTCCCTGTTTTTGTTTGATGTGTTATGCATTCTATTTGTATCAATGTCTTTTCATAGAATGCCAAGGAAATATGGAATATTTTTAAGAATGGTTTTAACCATATATTGAAAGCCAGTGGGGAACAAAATTGCCCCCCCCCCCCTTTTTTTTTTTGTTAAAATATTTAAAAACACAACAGACAGACGCGTACTGCTTTAAAAACAGCGGATTTATGTCATAAATAAATGCATTTAAATTATGTAAAAAATACATTTGATTCTTGCTATTTTTTTAGTGCCCTTTTTGGTCCTTCTGCCCCTGCCCCTTAGGAGGTCTGTGCACGCCACTGCCCTGGACGCTTGTGTTCTCAATTATTTGATGTAGTGTCTAATGAATGCTGATGAGTGTTTATATATTGACTGGCTGTTTTTATGTTTTGAAAGTATTGTTTGATTTTGAGCACAGATCAAATGGTTTTGAGGCAAGTGTTTGATTTTGCCAGAAGAGTCAGGGGTTTTGTGAATGTAGTTTAAAGACTGGGTTTTGTGTTTAAAGTTTTTAGAATATGGGTGAAGGTTTCAAGAAATGTGTTTTAGCAATTGAGAAATACTGTAAACACGTATTAATATCGATTTTATCAGGCTCCGAAAATTCCTCAAAAAGAACAAAAGGAATGGTCTTCTCGGCTGCCATAGTTACAACTCTTGCGTCATCAGAACAGGGTGTTCAACGCTGCACCGTTACCGTTTAAAAAACGTTTTGCAACGTTTTGTCGGGGCTGAACGCAGCCCTGATGAAACACTTCGAAGCTTCATTTAGCCATAGTCACGTGACATGGGTGTTTCGAAACATCTGCGCTTCAGGATCTCGGCAAAGCCCCGAAACGTCAGTTTCACGTCAGCCATCCCTACTTATCAGCTAAATGAGTTTTTTTACACTTTGTAATCTCTGTAAATAGTTGCTTTAGTTTTTCAGTAACTGTTTATCGATTATAATTAGCTTTTTATTGCAGTTTATTGCAGATTTATTTGAATGAAAAACGTCTCGGTTACGTATGTAACCCTCGTTCCCTGAGGAGGGAACGGAGACGTACGTTAGTGACTAACGAATGGGGGTTTCGCTTAGAAGCCAATCATCTTCATCGTATTCAACAGCGCCCAATGGCAGTGCCAATGCCATGGGCATGCGGAATTTGCATGCGTAACTCCGCCCCACCTCGTGGGTATATAAGGAAGTACGCTGCGAACATCGCATTATGTTACTGCTGCAGGAGCCAAGACTGAACTCCGCGTTCCAGGCAGCACAGCTGACGTGGCTAAGGAAACGTACGTCTCCGTTCCCTCCTCAGGGAACGAGGGTTACATACGTAACCGAGACGTTCCCTTTCGTTCAGTCACTACGACGTACGTTAGTGACTAACGAATGGGGGATCCTATTCAACAACGCCACTCAGCTGTCATCCAGTGCCCTGCGTAAGTGTGAGATCCCACCACTTAAGGCCCTAGGACTCCCACTTATCACAGGAATACCAAGGTACACTGGGAAGCATATCCCAGTGAGGGAATGCCAAGATGCCTACCGTAGGGAGGACTTAGAGAATACACATATGACCCGCTGAGGGTTGCATATGGAAGATCTCTAGGGTACCAGCCGAAGGTGGATTTTTAACCCTAGGGGTGGCAGGGACTTGCCAAGGGAAAGACACCTGCTCACTGAGGAGGCTTACGGTGGGAATACTCGTGTGGGGGTCGCCGGAGGGGAACCATGCACACGGAGCACCTGGCCGGACATGAGGGTCTGGGCTCGAAAGGGCAGACTGAACTGATGTCGGCGTAAGCAGTGCTGGAGGAGCTCAGGGCTCTCGGGGAGCTCACCTGAGGAAAATATCGCACGTATCCAGTCATGGGAGTGGAATGGCGAGCAAGCGAAGACACCTGAGCCTGGCCCATTACCGGCCACCCGTAGGGGCGAGTACATAGTCGGACACTGGCTCCACTCGGAGATTGTAGAATCTGGCGAATGTGTTGGGTGTCGCCCAGCCTGCAGCTCTACAGATGTCTGTTAGCGAGGCGCCATGCGCTAGAGCCCAAGAGGAGGCCACACTCCGGGTGGAGTGTGCCCTCACACCAAGGGGACATGGTCGGCCTTGCTGCTGGTATGCCAAAACAATGGTGTCCACTATCCAGTGAGACAACCTCTGCTTTGAGAGAGCGCTTCCCTTCCGCTCTCCACCATAACAGACAAAGAGCTGGTCTGAGGTCCTGAAACACTGCGTCATGTCTACGTAGGCGCGGAGAGCGCGTACTGGACAGAGCAATGCCAAGGCTGGGTCTGCCTCCTCCAAAGGCAGCGCTTGCAGGTTTCACCACCTGATCTCTGGAACGGAGTGGTGGGAACCTTGGGCACATATCCGGGCCGGGGTCTCAGGATCACGTGAGAGTTAGCCGGCCCGAACTCAAGGCACGCTTCGTCAACCGAAAATGCTTGCAGGTCCCCGACCCTCTTAAGCGAGGCCAATGCGGTCAGCAGAGCCGTCTTCATAGACAAGAGCTTAATCTCGGCCGACCGCAAAGGCTCAAGGGAGGCCTCTACAGAGCACTTAAGACTACTGAGAGGTCCCAAGAGGGATTGAGAGGAGAGCGAGGAAGATTCCTTTTTAGTCTCCTCGCCCCCCTCAGGAACCTGATGATCAGGTCGTGCTGCTACTTACCTTATTGTCTCCCAGGAGATCGTGGTAGGCAGATATTGCGGCCACGTACACTTAAGGGTGGAAGGAGACAGCCTTCGTCCCACCCCCTCCTGGAGAAACGAAGCACAGACCCGATCGGGCATTTCCAGGGGTCTTCCTGGCGGGAAGAGCACCATGTGACGAAGAGGTCCCACTTCAACGCATAGAGGTGTCAAGTAGACTCTGCCCTAGCGGAAGTGATGGTAGCGACCACCGCAGGTGGAGGCTACTCAAACCAGCCGCGTCCCGTCCAGAAGCCACACGTGGAGCTTCCAGAACGCTGGACGCGGGTGCCAAAAGGTGCCCCGTCTCTGAGTGAGGAGTCTCAGAGGAATAGGCCAGGGAGGGGCTGTCGCAAGGAGTAGCAGTTCTGAGAACCAGGTCCGGCCGTGCCAACGGGGCGACCAACATGACCTGCTCCTTGTCCTCCCTGATCTTGCACAGTACCTGTGCGAGAAGGCTCACAGGGGGAAACGCATAATTGCGTAGCCCCGACGACCAGCTGTGCGCCAGTGCATCCGTGCCGACCATAGGTCAGGGAATAATACAGGGAGCAATGGGAAGAGTCCTGGGAGGCAACAGGACTACCTGTGCGTCGCCGAACCGTTCCCATATCAGCTGGACCGTCTGGGGATGGAGTCTCCATTCTCCAGGAAGTGGCTGAAGCCGTGAGCTCGTAGGCTGCACGGTTCAGGACTCCCGGGATGTGGACAGCATGAAGGGACCTCAGATGCTTCTGACTCCAAAAAACGAGATGGCGGGCGAGTTGAGACATACGGCGGGAGCGTAGACCGCCCGGCCGTGTCGTCTGTCCTGACTAGTACATGTTGACCCCTCAGCAACGCTCGGAAGCGGTGCAGGGCGAACCGTACTGCCAGCAACTCGAGGCAATTGACATGCAGAAGGCGCTGGGGTCCTATCCAGGAGCCCGTGGCTGCTTGCCCATTGCACATGGCACCCCAGCCCGTGGATGATGCATCTGTTGATACAACAAGATGCCTGGAAACTCGTTCTAAGGACACTCGGGTCCGTAGAAAACTGAGGTTCGACCACGGGGAGAGAGTCTGTAAGCAGGCCCGAGTCACTTGTACCCGGAGCGTGCCAGACCGCCATGCCCATCTCGGGACTCGATCGCGTAGCCCGTGCTGAAGCGGTCTCATATGAAGCAATCCGAGCGGCGTTACCGCGGCTGCAGATGCCATATGCCCCAGGAGCCTCTGAAACAGTTTCAGTGGAACCGCACTCTTGCCCTCGACTTGTCGAAGGGAAGTCAGCAGAGACTGCGCGCGCTCGCTCGAAAGCTGCGCGCACATGGCGACCGAGTCGATCCATACCGAGAAAAGAGATCCTCTGCGCGGGGCAAAGTTTGCTCTTCTCCCAGTTGACCCGAAGGCCCAGACGGGCTAGGTGATGGAGCACCAGATCTCTGTGTCCGCAAACCAGCTCTCGAGAGGGACCCAGTATGAGCCAGTCGTCGAGGTAGTTCAGGATGCGGACCCCGTGCTGCCGAAGGGGCGCAAGGGCTGCCTCGGCAATCTTCGTAAAGACGCGAGGGGACAGAGATAGCCCGAATGGTAGAACTGCGTACTGATATGCCCGCCCCTCGAAAGCAAACCGTAGGAACGGTCTGTGTCGAGGCAAAATGGAGACATGGAAGTAGGCGTCCTTCAGGTCGATCGCTGCAAACCAATCGTGTGGACGAACGCATTCGAAAAGGCGTTTCGCTGTCAACATCTTGAACGGAAACCGGTGAAGGTAACGGTTCAAGACGCGCAGGTCCAGGATTGGCCGTAGCCCACCGGTCTTTTTGGGTACAATGAAGTACGGGCTGTAAAACCCGCAATTCATCTCGGCTGGAGGGACAGGTTCGATCGCACCCTTCGCCAGTAGGGTGGCAATCTCCGCTCGCATGACGGGGGCGTTGGCCCCGATCATGGTGGAACGGACTCCCCGGAAGCAGGGAGGAACCTGCGCGAACTGAATCGCGTAGCCGCGCCTGACGGTCCGCTCGACCCAGCGGGACAGCCCTGGAAGCTGAAGCCAGACATCCAGAAACTGCACCAGCGGGGTCATACGGTGTACAGACGTACCCGGTGTGGGCTTGCAGCGATGCAGCGTCACCGGCCCGGACATGGGAGGCTGTGGGGCGTCCCGGTGCGGGGGCACGGTTGACAGCTGCGTCCTGACAGAGGAGACCAGGGAAGGACCAGCGTTCCACTGGGGTCTGCTCTGCCAGGAGGCTGGCGACAGAGTGGGATGCGAGTGGCGGGACCCGTGGGTGGCGCGCACCGTCATCACCGGACTCTGTGGGCTCAGGGATGGGAGTGTTAATTCTTTCTTTGACCAACATAGGGTGCTGCTGACCCGGGGGCCAGCAGCTGAACAAAGGATTCTCCCCCGGCCCTCCACCGGGGGAAGGAGTGGTCCTGCTACCATCTCCTCGAAAGAATTTCCCATCCCTGAGCCGTCCGTCTCAGGAGCGCCGCTTGGCCTGGCGTTTAGCGGGGCGCGGGGCGGCCTGAGGGGACTTGGACGCCTTCCTACGGCTTCCTCCGCGACCCGGCCCGGGTGAAGGCTGCTGCTTGGACCGGGTGGGAGGGGCGGGAGCCTTAGGAGGGCGTCCTCGGCGTGGAGCAGACTGAGGCGACTGTGCCGGCGGCTGGGTGGAGGCAGCAGCTGGCCGTCGGGGCAGTACGTGTTACAGCCTCAGTCTGCTCCGGGGCGGCCGAGAACTGTTGGGCGCAGTTCCCAGCCGCGCCGCCGAAGAGGCCAGCCTGGGATATGGGTGAGTTGAGGGGGCGGGCCCACTCAACGTCCTCCAAATCACCAGGTAAGGCCAGGTGTTTCTCCCGGACCACAGCTGTGGACATCTCCCGACCCAGGGAGCGTGTGGCCACCTTCACCGCCCGGGGGCGGGATCAGTCGCGGCACGCAGCTCAATGAAGAGCCCTGGGTCGGCTCCACCCTTGTGCATGTGCAAAGAGGCGGCGGCCTGCCCGTAGCTCTGCAGGACCACGCCACCGAAGTAGACGAGCCCACAGGCTTTGGGAGGGTGCTTAGGACAGCCACACCACGCCACGTCAAGCCCTCTGTGGACACTGTAGTGCGCAACAGAGAGTTCAACAGTGGGGGTGAGGGGGCCCCAGTGTACCCTAGGCCGCGGCCCCATCAAGGGCAGAGAAGGCGGAGGAGGCCACCAAACGATCGCGGGAAGCACGGGGACTTCCAGGACCGCGTGATCTCCTCATGCACCTCGGGAGCGAAAGGCATTGGGGGCGGGGCCCAACAGCTGTCGGGTGCCGTCCCCAAAAACCAATCACGCAACCACGAGCACTCGCGACTGGGCGGAGTTCCACACCAGCGCGAGACTCGCGGCTGCCCGAGATAACATGGCTGTCAACCTTAGGTCGGATCAGGCAGCGCTGACACACCCGGAGGCGGAGCACAACTCCTAATCGTCATCCCCAAAGGACTCCAGCCCACCTTGGGATGCGGCGATCGACATCTCACTGCTATCTGGAGCGTGAACGAAACGAACGAGGCGTCAGAGACGGGCCGCTGTTTCAGTCCAACACTCGCGGGTTTAAGCAATGTGCAAGAGGGGGCGTGGCCCGAGGAATGATCGTCGGGGTTCTTAATACCACGGCACCGCACTCAGGTCACCCTGGCCACCAGCCAAAGTACCGCCTCACTCGGAGACGGTAGATTGGGGTGTGGCAGAGGGGACTCTCTCTCCTCACGGAGATCACTGAGTCTCGACCG
Organism: Gobio gobio; assembly: GCF_949357685.1. NCBI lineage: Eukaryota > Metazoa > Chordata > Actinopteri > Cypriniformes > Gobionidae > Gobio > Gobio gobio. The sequence goes on from NC_137100.1 coordinate 48,924,928, forward strand.
CAACATCGCGATGGTCACGTTCCCGCAGTGGGAACATGACGCATCCACAAACACTGCCCGAACGTGCTGAAGCCCAAACACATCGAGCAGTGAATGTGCCCATAGACAGCAACGGAGATCGATCGCACCCGGAAGTGCACGGGCGAACCGTCTTGAAAAAGACGTGCCACGCGCAAGCTCTTTTTGTGAGAGGAAAGCTCTGCAGAGTGCCGAAGCGCCCAGGGAAACACACACACAGCTGTTGCAGATCACTGCACAGATCAGCAGGCAGGCAGCATGAGATCGCTGGAACGCGCCGTAACACCAACACCCTGGAGAACCGCTGGTCTCTCGAAGACTGAAGAGAAGACTTCAGAATTCAGGCTTGTAGGAGTGAAGAGATCCTCTTGGCTCCAAAGCAGAAACATAATGCGATGTTCGCAGCGTACTTCCTTATATACCCACGAGGTGGGGCGGAGTTACGCATGCAAATTCCGCATGCCCATGGCATTGGCACTGCCATTGGGCGCTGTTGAATACGATGAAGATGATTGGCTTCTAAGCGAAACCCCCATTCGTTAGTCACTAACGTACATCGTAGTGACTGAACGAAAGGGAACTACTCTTTACAATTGCAAATGTTCTGAAATAAATGGCCTTTTTGAAAGGACGCCTACTTTTCTTGACATAAAAGCTTACAGAAGCTACATTACTAAGAGAATCATCCTCATATTTGAATCATGACATGATTAGACATTCAGTTTTATATTTAAGTTATTTTCAGGCTCTTAACATTAAATTATCATGTTTTTTTCCCTAAGTAAAAAAAAAAAAAAAAACCTGAGTAACTTACATGTATATTTACATTTATATTTACATTTCTAGTGTCTAGTTTAAAATAAGACCAGATTTATGAATATAGACCATAGGGTTTAAGAGCTGCAGACATTTTCATTTGGGTGTATCGTTTTCAAAGAATTCTCAAAAATAGGGGCGCAGGTTAAGAGGAACATTGTTTCTGCCGTCCTGATGCTCTAAATTGGTGTGTCTTCGCAGCTTCTGCTACCGTAGACAGGCTTTCAGCTATTTTCACCACATATTGTCACTGAGCCGTCAATCTCAGCTGTCTTTTCAAAATGCACATGGAAATTTTTCTGATCTTTGATGCAATCGCAGGCAGCAACACAAAGTTGATTCTGCGTTAATTTGATCTATTTTATGTTTGTTTTTTTAATTGTAGATTTAAGTAAATTAGAATCGATCAAATGAATGTATATATTTTGAGAAAAAAATTTCTTAATGATTTGCAGTTTTGTTCAAAGTAATTAAAATCAAACAGTTTTTCAATAACGAAAGAATATATAAACACAGCAAGAAACTTTTGAACTGTAACGTCCTAATCTTCACGGAAACCTGGCTAAACGGCGGAATACCGGACACCGCTATTGAGCTAGCGGGATGCCACACGCTCCGGGCGGATAGAACATTAGATGGCTCCGGTAAGACCAGAGGTGGTGGATTGTGCATTTACATTAACAAAGCCTGGTGCACAAACTCTGTTATTGTTGGGAGTCATTGTTCAGCTAACCTGGAGTTTCTCATGGTTAAATGTAGACCGTTTTATCTGCCGCGAGAGTTCACTTCCACCATTATAACTGCAGCCTATATTCCCCCGGATGCTGATGCCAAGCTTGCTATGAAAGAACTTCATGCAGCCATCAGTAAACAACAGACTGATCACCCGGAAGCTGCTTTTATTGTTGCAGGTGACTTTAATCATTCAAACTTAAAGTCAGTGCTACCCAAGTTTCACCAGCATGTTTCCTGCCACACCAGAGGAAACAAAACCTTAGACCATGTTTACACAAACATAGCTGGCGCTTACGTTGCGACACCCCTCCCCCACCTGGGACAGTCAGATCACCTTTCTTTGTTCCTCATCCCCAAATATTCACCCCTCATCAACCGTGTGAAGCCATCAGTGAAGACCATCAAGGTGTGGCCTGCGGGGGTTGATTCCACACTCCAGGAAAGATTTCTACACACAGACTGGAGTGTGTTTGCTTCTCAAGCCACCAGTGGCGCTCACACGGACATTGACTCCTACACCTCCTCTGTATTGGATCATATCAATACCACCATTGACAGTGTTACAACCCAGAAACAGATCACCACATACCCAAATCAGAAGCCATGGATGAACAGGGAAGTGCGACTCCTGCTGAAGTCACGCAATACTGCCTTCAGATCAGGTGATGCACAAGCCTACAGCGCATCCAGGGCAAACCTGAAGAGGGGCATCAAAAAGGCCAAGCACTGCTACAAGCTAAAGATAGAGGGTCACTTTTCCAACTCTGACCCTCGACGCATGTGGCAGGGCATCCAGGCCATCAGTGACTACAAACCCACCCACTCCACCCCCGCAGCCACTGATGTCAACTTCCTGAACGAGCTAAATCACTTTTACGCTCGTTTTGAAAGAGACAACAGAGAAACTGCCACCAAGCTCAAACCCTCAGCTGACCCACCAATCACACTCTCCTCCACAGATGTCTGCAAGTCGCTGAGCCGGATCAGCGCGCACAAGGCTGCTGGACCAGACAACATCCCTGGTCGTGTTCTCAGGGCATGTGCGGAGCAGCTCGCTGAGGTTTTTACAGACATTTTCAACCTGTCTCTTGCCCAAGCAGCTGTACCTTCATGCTTTAAACGCACGTCCATTGTGCCAGTGCCAAAACACTCTAACCCGAGGTGCCCTAATGACTACCGCCCTGTAGCACTCACACCCATCGTCATGAAGTGCTTTGAGCGGCTGGTCCTGGAACACCTAAAAGACTCTCTACCATCCACATTGGACTCACACCAGTTTGCCTACCGCAGCAATAGGAGCACAGAGGATGCCGTTTCCATGGCACTGCACTCTGTGCTCACTCACCTGGACAATAAGAACACTTACGCACGCATGCTGTTTGTTGACTTCAGCTCAGCATTCAACACTGTCATCCCAACCAAGTTAATAGCCAAACTTGGAGACCTGGGCATCAATACCTCAATGTGCAACTGGATTTTGGACTTCCTAACTGACAGACCCCAGAATGTTCGTTCAGGATCCACCTGCTCCACATCCATCACACTCAACACTGGTGTACCACAGGGCTGTGTGCTAAGTCCGTTTCTCTACTCCCTCTTCACCTCCGACTGCAAGCCTGTGTATGGAACTAATTCCATCGTCAAGTTTGCGGACGACACTACGGTGATTGGTCTCATCAGCAACAACGATGAGACTGCCTATAGGGAGGAGATCCAGCACCTGGCCACATGGTGCGCTGATAATAACCTGCTCCTCAACACCACCAAAACGAAGGAGCTCATCGTGGACTTCAGGAAGGAGTCAAGAGGCACACACGACACCATCCACATCAATGGAATGGCTGTTGAACGTGTCTCCAGTTTCAAGTTCCTGGGGATCCACATCTCGGCGGACATGTCGTGGACGACCAACACCTCCAGCCTGGTCAAGAAGGCTCACCAGCGCCTCTTCTTCCTGAGGACACTGAGGAAGAATCAGCTCTCCTCGGCTATCCTGGTGAACTTCTATCGCTGCGCAATAGAAAGCATCCTGACCAACTGTGTGGCAGTGTGGTATGGGAGCTGCTCTGTTGCGGAGCGCAAGGCACTGCAGCGGGTGGTGAAAACTGCCCAGCGCATCACAGGGACTCCACTGCCTGCCATCGAACACATCCAGAGGAAACGCTGTCTGCATCGAGCTCGCAGCATCCTCAAGGACTCCTCTCACCCAGCCCACAGACTGTTTTCTCTCCTGCCCTCCGGCAGGCGTTTCAGGATCCACCGGACCAGGACCAGCAGACTTAAGAACAGTTTTTTCCCCAGAGCTGTCTCCTTACTGAACTCAAACCCCCACTGATCCACTCCCCTCATATACTGATAACTCTCCTACCTCACATCCGCCTTCACTTTGTTACTTGCACTACCGACTCTTTATTACAGTAACAACTGTTTACTTATTCATTTTGCACTACCACACCGTAACTGGATTATGCTCATTTGCACTGCCGACTGTTATTTACAGTATCTACTGTTTACATTTGTATTTTGCACCGTACTTCTAACTGTAATATGCAATCACTTCCACTGCACTTTTACACTTTTTTTCGGATAGCTTCTGTCCATAATTTATTGCACTACCTTAATCCACTGCCATATTCCTCATTTTAGCCTAACATATCATTGTATACCTCTATCTGTAAAATTCTGTTTATAGTAATAGCCATCTGTATATTATATTATATTCATAGTACATATCCACCTGTAAATTCTGTTTATAGTATTAACCATCTGTATATTATTCACTGTACATATTCACCTGTAAATTCTGTTTATAGTAATAACCATCTCTCTATTTATAGACATATTTATATATACTCAGTACATATCCATGTCCTGCACTTATGCAAACGTTGTATATCCTGCACTTGCTGCTATTGCACTTCTGGTTAGACCTAAACTGCATTTCGTTGCCTTGTACTTGTACTTGTGTAATGACAATAAAGTTGAATCTAATCTAATCTAAAAGTAGGCTATGCTATTTGGGGTAAAAAGTGCATCTGTTGTTGGGGCAAAAGGCAGTATATTTATTGAACAAAAATTAATTATTTTATTTATCAAAATTAAACAGAAAATAGTGCAAACTTTAAAAAATAGTGATTATTTTGAGCAAGTATTAACTTAGACATTATTACAAACAACATAATATTTTAGCTAAAGTATTTGTATCAATACTGTGTGCCTTTTTCCCCATTCCCCACCTCATACATTTATGACAATTTTAAACTAAATGAACCACTTTTATAATATATTTTAACACAAAATCTGTTGCTCCATCAATGTACAAACATATTTTTTCTGCAATTATACACTTTGGAGTAGTGAAGAGCACATTTTTGTGCCTTTAGCCCTGTTGTACATAGCCTACTTAATAAAATGAAGTATAGGCCTACTTATTTTTTGTAAGGGCCATTTGTGGTGAAACATGAGGATGGGTAAAAGAAAGGATTTTCCAACACACAGAACCTGTTCCTCAACTTTGACATATCGGCCTATAGCTATACGGTTTGGCGGTTTTATTTCAACCTGCTCCATAATGCAAACATGCAGACACATGCTTAAAACCCGGATATGCTTAAAAATGCGGACATCGTCATTGACTGTTGCAGTGTTTTTAGTTGTAATAGATGTGTTTGTAAAGCCCCACCCTGGTTTGTGTTTGACTCTCAAATCTCTCACACAACATGAAATCAAGCACTTCTTGTCTGATATTTTCACTTTCATTGTCCAGTTCAATCCATCAAGTGAATACAGAAACAAGATCCAGCTGATACTACAATAATGCGACTCCGTCAGAGTTTTCATTTCTTCCTTTTTGGCATGTTTGTTGGCTTATCTCTGAGTGGGTATGTAAAAACGTTTTGTAAATCTGTAGCTGCTTTTCTCACACTCGTTTAATTCTGTTTATAAAATGTCATTTGCATACATTTGTAGTGAAAATAGTGACTAACACAATTTGACACGTTTAGAAATAATACTTGAAGCAATTTGGTATTTTTTTATTTAGGCCTTATTTTTTTTTTTTACATAAGATAGCTTGATGGTTTTTCTTTGATCACTGAGGGAAATGTATTTTCTATAGACTGCCTGTGCATGGTGGTTTAACCCTAAAATGGGCAACGTATCCAGGGGGATACAAACATGTGAGAGGCTGTGGGGAGATGCATGGAGAGTGTATATTCTTTTGTTCATACCTTCTTTGTTTAGCTCACGGGTAACATTTAAAAACAACATAACCACCTCTAGGCAAATCTACTCACTTTCAGATAAAAGTAGATATATTTCACATATTTACAATATTTGGAGGGGACTTACATGTTTAAAAAGTTGTTAAGTATTAGCTTATTACGTTTATGTTGAAATTTTCATAAACTGTCTGTAGATGTTTGTATCCCTGAGGATACATTGCCAGTTTGGGGGTATAAATTCATTGAAAAAAGAATCCTTGTTTGGCAATGCATTGCAACATTTTAGACACATTTTTAAAACATGTTTTCTCTCTAAACATTATTTTTAAAATTCTGTTGAACTATAAGTATAATGCCTATTTATGAACATATTAGCCTACTGTATCATATTTAATACACACATTTCTATGGCCTATAAATGATGAATATGACCAAAACTTTGCTGAAAAAGCTGTTGTACACAATTTACTTCATGACTGATAGTTCAGCCATTTTTTATCAAGTAAAGTATTTTTTGCTCATAAACCTTTAATGATTTTTATAAAGTAAATGTAAGATACACATATATTGGACTGAAGCAACTTGGGTTTACTTGATTATTCATACATGATTTTTTTAACAAATAAAAATGTTAATGTAAATGTCAAATATAACACAAAATGCTTTATATTATATATATAATTATATATATATATATATATATATATATAATTATATAATTATATATATATATATACATATATACATATATATATATATATATATATATATATATATATATATATATATATATATATATATATATATATATAATTATATATATATATATATATATATATATATATATATATATATATATATATATATATATATATGATAGGCTACTCAACTAAAAAATATGAAATATGATAATATATTCATAAATAGGCATTATACTTATTGTTCAACATAATTTTTACAAAGACTGTTTAGTTTCAGTTACGAGATAATAAATGTTTTTTAAAAATTGGCTAAAAGGTTGCAACACGCATTGCCAAACCAGCATTCTTTTTTAAATGAATTTAAATCCCCAAGGAGCGACGTATCCTGAAGTCATGTTTCTTTTTAAATCATGAAATTGTATTATTTGTGTCCTAAGAAGATGGAAAATAACAGTAAATTAATTTTCTGATTTCTTTTTATGGTCTTGCCATTTTAATGGTTAAACTCAGATCTCACTAAACAAACACAAAACCTAAAAACAATTCGGTATGTGTTCATTACTGAATTCAGGTCTCAGGAGGAAGTATTATTTTCAAAGATATAAGTAATCATACAAACATCCAGTGAGGTTATCTCCCTTCCCTCATGTTCCAATGAAACTATAAAGACGATGTGATGTTCATATGTTCACATATTTGTGTATTTGGAAAACCACATAAATCGACCCAATGATGGAACATTTTAAAAGACTTTAAGATGTTAAATGGGAAATCGTGGATGCGCTTTAATAAAATAATTCAGCCCTTAATGTAAAGTCAAATAAAACAAATATGCTTTATAAAGCCAGGTATTAAAGCCATTGGTCCTAATGGTGCTTATATAAGATCCTTTTTTAAAAAAAATATGAGCAGCGAGTCTTCAGAGTGTTGATGTCATTTTATTTATTTTGTTTTTCTACTGTTGAGGGTAATCTTCCATGCCCACTGTCATGAGTGTATGTATGTAGTCTATAAACTATTTAATCTTAAATATTATGTGTAATTTTATGTAGATATAAATAGACTGTAAATTGTACAATATTCATGGAATTTGCCAAACATTTAAAAGGCACAAATTGTGTTATATTATATAGTTAAACATAGCTACAAAATCCAAAGACGACACCACAATGGAATGGAAGTCTTTTTAAAAGAGCCTGTCGCCTGTTTGATTAGCTGCCCAGTTTGAAGCATCATTTTAGATACTTTTATTTCACTGTAAATATTATATTCATATAGATTTCCTTATTTCTCCATTCAAGAAGATACAAGCTGCACATGTAGGCTAATATTTAGTTTGAGCGTTAGAAACAACATTTTCTGAAGGTTAATCATTCACTCCACAGACCATTGACAAGGAAAAAACGTAATAAAAAAATTAAAATAAAGGTGTGTGGTTGTCTACACACATTTCCAAAAAATCTCTGCTTATAGGATTATGTCTTCTCTCATAGGCTCATTTTCTTTGGCTACACTTCCAGTTGGTTTAGGTAAGTAAGTTACCTCCTTCATATATGTTTACGTGTAGCCTACATTAAACGCTCAATTTCAGTCTGAATAAAATAATTTGTTTTATTAAAAATAAAACTAGAAGTTTTAAAATTGTCACACGTAATTTTACATAAACATTATTTAACCAGGAAAATTAACTGAAAAAGAATTTTAAAAAGATAGAACAAATAAAATTCTGTTTTGTATTTTTACACTAACTACTGTATCTATAATGTTCAATTTATTAAAATTATACATTTAATCAAGTTAGTGTTTTTATGCAGTTTTACATTTATTCAATAACTAAAGGCAGTAGGCCTAACAATTGTTGTTCAGACTCACTGCACATGAGGGCAATGTTCTCTCTAATGTTCCCGGCCGCGCACTTGTCCCGTTTTTCCTTTTAATTTTTTTGTTGAAGCTTTGATTGTGTTTACAGTGTGCAATATAACATGTGTTCATGTTTCACGTGTAAAAAAACATAGTATTTTTCTCACAATTTACTTATCTGTATACCGCTGTTTTCACTGTCCTCAAAACGGCTTGAAAGATTTCCCTGTTCTATGAAGTCCCTCCTTCAGAAGTACGTAACGAGTTCTGATTGTGCCAGCGGTTCCCGTGTTGTGATTCAACAGCAGCTTAGCGCACGTTGCCCGGAAAGGTCACGCCTCTTACCATAACGGGGAGATGAACGCACTCAAACTTTGACTCCGGGATGAAAATAGGCTTGTTTGAGATGCGCCTCGCCTCGCCTGAAATTCAGCCGAGACTAGGCGGCTGCAGTGAGGGGAGGAGTGAAAAAAGTGCAGGCAAGACAGACAGTTCTCTCTTCTCGTAGTGGATCAGACACCTGCGAGATCAAAGGCGGATATCGCGGGATTCACACTCGTGCGCTTTGTTGCTGATAAACTGGATGTAATTTAAGTTCTGCTACTTTTATATGAAAATAATTATTATGAACAAGACACCCAAAGTTTGTGTTATTTATTTCCATTCGAAAAACGTGTTTATCAATCATTTTCACTTGAATTAGGCCTACATAGCCTACATGTTTTTATATAAAAAAAATGTATAAATATGACAACCATCACATAACCCACAGAGAGATCGCCTTTGTTAGAGAGTTTGGGAATATTCACACATAAAAACATGATCTCAGAGTTTTAAAATCAAACATTTAAAAAAAAGAACCATACATCACGGTTGTTTAAACCAATAAGCATTAAGCTGTGTCGTCAGCAAGTCGTTTCCCATCATGCTTTTGCTCCGCGCAGTCGGTGGAGAGCAAATGCGCTTGACTGCAGAATCCGACACATCTTTCGCTCGCGAGAGTTTTTTGACATATGTCAGCATGCATCAGAGCAAGGCGGACCGCCCTCGGACACATTTCTAACCGGAATGCATCTCGCGCTGATCACCGGTGATGGGTTCTGCGCAGATTTCGCTCATCTCAAACAAGCTTAATAACAGTGTCTGGACGACATGGCGACAAACGCAACCGAACGCAACACTTCCTCTTCTCCACGAGGGAGCAACAAGACCACACCCCCTTTTTCGCGTATTCTTGTGTGCGGAGGTTAGTCAACAAACTGTTCTACTGACGTAATTAAAGCAGGATGTACCCGGATGTAGTCCAGACCGGCCGTTCGCTGTAGGCTTTGAAAGAGAACTTCTGTTAAATAAAATATCTCGCTTGGCATTGAACTTTGAGCTTTATAATTTTACAGGTATTATTTATGCTCTAACAGCAACATTACACACTAACTAAAGTTTGAAAAATGGGATCACGAAGAACAGGACCTTTAATGCCCAGAGCTCCCACTCAGCTAACACGGCAGCTATGGGGCATATACATAAAGAGTGTCTTTGTGCCTCTTAACAGACACAAAATGCAATTAAAATGTCTGTACAACCTGAACATGGCCCTTACATGACAACGAGATGCATTTAGCAACTTAGCCATTGTTTAAACTCACCGAAAATGTTTATTAGACGGAAAGCTGTAGTCGCGCTGAAGTCCCGTGGGAACTCAGTTGTAGCCGGTAAAATGTAAATAGCTCCTCCCCCCTGGACTATTTACATTTTTACCGGCTACAATTGAGTTCCCACGGGACTTCAGCGCAAGACTACTGCTTGCTATCTAAAACACTATTTTGGTGAGTTTAAACAATGGCTAAGTTGCTAAACGCATCTCGTTGTCATGAGAGGGCCCTGTTCATGTTGGGCAGACATTTTAATTGCAGTTTGTGTCTGTTAATAGGCACAAAGACACTCTTTATGTATATGCCCCCATAGCTGCCGTGTTAGCTGAGTGGGAGCTCTGGGCATTAACTGTAACAGCTCTGTGTTGCAAGCACCAATCCGGTTCGTTTTTTTTTCTATAGACAGTTCTCACAAAGGTATAACAATCAAGATTAACTTAAAAATTCACCAGAGTTCTCCTTTAAGTACTGAGATTCAGTACTTCCTCCACCACTGGCAGAGTGAGACCGTGAGACAGAGACTGAAAGCGTGTCTCACGCCAAATGTGTGAGACTTGGCAACCGTGCAGTTACAGTTGCACCCACCACAAGTGCAGCGTGCAAACTCTACACACATCCGTTTAAATAGATGCGTGTGTGGTTTGGGTTTCAGTAATGTTTAGATAACTATAAAAGAGTTCACATGTTCCCTCGAACACATTTAGCTATTAGATCTATTTAATTACTTCAGTTAGTTTTTTTTTTTTTTAAACAAATTGAAGCATTTAAATTGATATAATATACTATCAGTTTAAATACTTCCATTCGTTTTTATATTATATTATAGGCTATTTTATTTGTATTATTGTGGCAGTTTGGGTTTAAATTAAGTCCGACTACGCCACCCGGAAATGGCCCGGGAACCCACAGATAAATTTAGGTACACAAAGCACGCAGATACGCAGTGGCTGAGTCAGATAACAGACAATGATGATGATATAAAACAATTTATTCGAAAACACCATTCAATAAAATACAGCACAATCTTTAATAATAACTCCTAAAACCAGATAGGTCCAGCACACACACACACACACACACACACACACACGCACGCACGCACACACACACCTACCACTTCAGAACCTGGGGAATTTGTCCTGACTATCAGGTCAACACAGCAACCACTCGTGCTCTCTCACAACACTCCACCCGCTGTGAACACTGCAGACTGTCAATCAAACCACCACCACACCCAGAAGACTTCAGGGACCACAGGTACCCCAGATTCTGAAGGGAAAAGACAAGAGCAATCAATATAACAAAAATAAACAACAAAAACACACACTCTCCACATAAAATTGTCAATGAAGCATACAGTCACGTACGGCCAGAAAAGGCCTGTCCTTCTCTCAGTAACAATATCAGCTAACCTGCTGATGCTCATGGACAGTGATCAGTACAACAGCGGGCGATAATGGATCATTCCCCTATACTTGGGTTTATACTTCTAAACCCAAAGTCACAAACAGAAAATCAATTAAACACAGAAAAGAACAGAAAAAAATGCAAAACCCAGACGAAACACTCTTGATAACACACAAATATCAGGGTGCCACCATAGATCTTCGTCACTGCAAAGTTACCCCCCACTTCTCGTCCTCAGTCCACTATCACAGCACCAGTTTGGATTATGGCAGGCTGCACGCCCGACGTAGATCAACTTGAGCGTCATCCTTCAACGGATGGAGACCGTCACACTGTCGAGTTAGAATTCGCATACAAGTTCATAGAAAGTGCACAGAACAAGACACGGACGCACGAGACGGCGCTTTGTGAGTGAAACACCATCCAGTCTGTCCGAAGTCGTCCGGTGTCACACGCAGATAGAAATAACAGAAAGTAGCATGAGCCGACAGCGTCCTCAAAGCTTCCAAACTCTGCTAAGCCTGCTGCAACACCTCCACGCCATGTACCACTGCGGTAAATAACTCACACCGTGCAGTGCACTCGATGACATGCAAAAAGGCTTGCAATGATAGCGTTCACTCCCCGTGGCTGCCGTTCTCCTCAGCCACACTCCTGAACCAAAACAGCCGCCCCAGAATGACGTCACTTCCCAGACCCGGAATAGTACGCTTGCCTACATGTCCGTCGCATCTCTTTTTATATACTGGGACACACCATATTTGGGAACTAACCCTATGAGGGCTGATTACATCACCACAATCTACCCCCCCATTAGTCATCGTAGTCCCGACGATGAAGAGCACTACTGGTCCCATGGTCTGAACCAGGCCGGGCCCAAACTAGAACTGGCAGAAATATGATTAACTTCACTTCCTACCGCTCGCGGCAAGTGGTACCGATTGGAGTGCTGACCTGCCCCAACACGGCCTGTTCTTCTTGAGGCACCCCCTAACATAGTGGGAGGTCCCGAAACTATGGGTTCTAACTCTAGCCGAGAGCTAGCGCCATCTCCATGTATTCCCTCTACAGGCTGGCTAGTGGAGTCCTCCGCTCTCGGAGCTAGACTAATCCTGGCCTCTGATAGAGCTCCACTCACCTCTACACCCCCTTGAGTAACCGACGGGGCCTCTACCACAACACGGCTAAATCCCCGTCCTCAGATTCATCCTCTATCTCAGGGGGTGACGATGGCTCAACATGCCCTGCCAAAGACTCAGTACATGCTATTCTGATCGGATATTCTGATTACGAGGTTGCAAAGACGCACGATGAATGTGACAAACCTTCTCAAGGTTCTGCACTGGTGCCACGGTGTACACTGACCCACCATCTCGTGGGGTCTGGACTTCTTGATATACCGTCGAGCTCCAAATGTCCTGGATCTTATGACGTCCCACAAAGCCATGCTCGCGCAGATAGACCAGTTGACCCTTAGACAGAGGCTGTTCCCTTACCTGCCGATCGTGCTTGGCCTTGCGATGTTGGGCTGCCGCTTGCAGCCGCTCACGGGCACCATCAAAAGCCACTTGAAGCCGGGACTGGTGCTCTTCCACCCAATGATGGACCCTACCAGCCACTGGCTCCTGCACCCGACCCAGCAGGAAGTCCACCGGCAATCTAGGCTCCTGCCCAAACATCAAATAGTAGGGGGCTTCTCCAGTGGCTTGGTGGGGAGTGGTGTTGTAACAAAACAACACCTGGGGCAAACAAGATGCCCAGTCCCTCTTTCTCCCGGTGGGCAAAGTCAAATAAGTGGGCCATATAACTCTGAGCGACTGGTGCAGCCCCCTTGGCCTGTTGACACCGCTCGCACTGCTGCACCCACTGGGCTACATTGGCCGACATCCCTGGCCAGTAGCATCGTTGCCGCACCAATTCCAGGGTGCGCTCAATGCCCTGATGCCCATGACCCTGATGCAATTGGTTCAGTACCTCAGGTCGTAACACGGCAGGCAGCACCAGCTGAAGCACCGCTTCACCACCATCGGGACGATGGACCCTTCGAAATACCAGACCCTCCTGTTCCTCTAGACGGTCCCACTGCCGAAGTAATGTTAGCACCAGATTAGGTAAGGATCGTCTCTCATGCGGCCCTGGGCCTCGCCCTTGGTGCCAATACCTAAGAGCTATACCAATAACGGGGTCCTCCTCCTGTAGAGCCACCAATTCTGTCCCCGATCGACCCGGCATGGCCTGGACAGCCCTCACCGCAATAGGTTCCATCGGACCTAAAACCACAGCACGCCTCAGCAGCTCGGGAACTACCATACCCGACTGACTATTGTCCCTTGCGGGCTGTTCCCCAGAAGGTAACCGCGATAACGCATCCGCATTCTGGTTAGACTTACCTGATCGATACTGTACTACAAAATCGAAAGCCGCTAGTTCGGCTGCCCATCGCTGTTCCGTGGTGCCCAATTTCACAGTGGCCAGGTGACTCAGCGGATTATTGTCAGTACGGACAATACATCGATGACCCAACAGATATTCACAAAACTTTTCTGCCATCGCCCATTTTAAGGCCAAAAACTCGAGCCGCATGGAACTGTATGTGGCAGTATTACGCTCCGCTGGCCGAAGACTTCGGCTAGCGTAAGCCACTGGCCTCACCTTGCCATCGACCTCTTGGGAGAGCACCGCCCCTAACCCTACATAGCTGGCGTCGATCTCGAAGATAAACGGAAGTTTAAAGTCCGTGTATGCAAGGACCGGCGCAGTAGTGAGTTTCTGCTTCAAAGTCCGAAACGCTTGCTCGCATTGTTCCGACCACCACGGCGCCAATTCCTGTCTCCGACTACTCACTTTCCCTTTATTTGCCTCGGTCACCAGCTGATGCAGCGGAGCTGCCACCTGAGCGAACCCCTCCACAAATCGCCTGTAGTAACTAACGAAACCCAGGAAGGTCCGCAGCTCGGACACGGTCTTAGGGCAGGGCCACTGTGCTATGGCCTCGACCTTTCCTGGGTCTGTAGCTACCCCTGGGACGATATTACATGTCCCAAGTATTTCACCTTTTCTCTGAAAAACACACACACTTCTCCAGCTTAACTTTGAGGCCAGCGTCTCGTAGGCGACCCAGCACCATTCTCAATCTCTGCAGATGGTGTTGCACGGATGAGGAGTACACAATAATGTCATCAAGATACAATAAGACAGACTGGTGTTGCTGGTCGCCAAAGAGCCGCTCCATCAAACGCTGGAAGGTACCGGGTGCGTTGCACAGGCCAAAGGGCATACGATTCCATTCGTATAGCCCAAAGGTTGTGCAGAAGGCCGTTTTATAACGATCAGATTCAGCAACAGGGACTTGATTGTACCCGCTGGCCAGATCTAATGTGGTGAACCAGCGGGCCCCTGTTAAAGAATCTAATGTTTCTTTAATTCGAGGCAACGGGAACGAGTCTTTTCGAGTCTTAGAATTGAGTTGGCGGTAGTCTATGCATAAGCGCAGGCTACCGTCCTTCTTCTTTACCAATACTACCGGGGATGCATATGGACTGCAACTCTCCTGGATCACCTGAGCATCTAACAGCTGGCTAATATGGGTCTTAACCAACTCATATTCCGACGGAGGAATTCGTCTATAGCGTTGTCGGACTGGAGTCTCATCTAATAAAGGGATTTCATGAGACAAAATGGTAAATGGTAAATGGACTGCATTTATATAGCGCTTTTAACAGACCTACGGCCATCCAAAGCGCTTTACATTTTGCCTCACATTCACCCATTCATACACCGACGGCGGTGTCTGCCATGCAAGGCGCCATCCAGCTCGTCGGGAGCAGCTGGGGTTAGGTGTCTTGCTCATGGACACCTCGACACTTGGTCAGGTGGAACCGGGGATCGAACCACCAACCTTCCGGTTTGTAGACAACCTACATGAACCACTGAGCCACTGCCGCCCTAACAACAGGTTAGTGCAACCAAGATCTCTTTCACCAGTGGAAAACACACTCTGGAATTCCCAAAGGAGCGCCCTTACCTGTTCCTGATCTTCGTCCGACAACCCTTGCAGCTCTACATTTTTGACGCACTCTGCCCCCGACACAACAATCTTATCACAGGTTGTTGTCCTAAAAGTCGCTGTCGAAACCTCAGTCAGCCCCACGGGAGGATCCACAAAATACACTTCCTTCAGCTTCCCTAGGATCGTGGAAGGATATAAAACAGCGTCAAGTATACCTACGTTAACCACAGGTACTAGAACTGTACCACCGCTCACGCGCACTACCACTTCAGAACCTGGGGAATTTGTCCTGACTATCAGGCCAACACAGCAACCACTCGTGCTCTCTCACAACACTCCACCCGCTGTGAACACTGCAGACTGTCAATCAAACCAACACCACACCCAGAAGACTTCAGGGACCACAGGTACCCCAGATTCTGAAGGGAAAAGACAAGAGCAATCAATATAACAAAAATAAACAACAAAAACACACACTTTCCACTAGGCTTGCTACGATAGTCGGTGTTGCCGGTGTTACCGGTGTCCAGACTCAACACCGATTACATCACTTGCCCACCGTGGCACCGGCCACCGTCTTTTTGATTGTTTTATATTAATAAAATAATTTAGTTCAGTTAGAGAACAGACAATACAAATAAAAACTGAACGTATCTGCTTAATAAAGCAGGATCCGACCGGCAGTCTCGGCAGCGGCAGGAGTCATCCATCAGATTTAAGAGTGAGGAGCTGACTGAGATGATCGCGGAAGATTTGGTTTCAAAGCGAAACGTAAAAGCGCCTATTTAAGGGAGTTTGTCATTTGTTTTGTTGATGTGTTTTTCATTAAAAATAATAGGCTAATGAACCCACAATTCAAGCAACCCGCAGCCGAATTGGCGCTAATTCAAAACCGAAAGTAAAATGTGCACGGCCGCACAGAGTGCGCATTGTTTACTTTCGCCTGGCTCCGCAGTGCGAGCCTCCGCGCTACGCTGACTGCACGCATTTATTTTTGCCACACGCACCCTTGCGTTCATGCGGGCCCGTCGAGTATGCTTTACGGACAAACTGTTATTCATTCATGGCGTGCATCTCAGTCATAGACTGATCAATGCTTGATCAGTGCCCTGACTACTGAACTAGGGAACTGATTGAGACGCACCCATGGCCTCACAGAGCGCGCATTTACAGACGAGCTGTCATTCACGGTGTGTGCGCACTGGCGCGTTTTCAGTTCAGAGCGGTCGTGTGCATGTTACTTTCGGTTAGATAGAATTAGTGATTTAAAAGCCTCCGCTGGTGATATCGGTATTACTGGTGTTGTCACACATCAATTAACCAGTGGGAAAATTTCCTCACCGTCACATCCCTACTTTCCACATAAAATTGTCAATGAAGCATACAGTCACGTACGGCCAGAAAAGGCCTGTCCTTCTCTCAGTAACAATATCAGCTAACCTGCTGATGCTCGTGGACAGTGATCAGTACAATAGAGGGCGATAATGGATCATTCCCCTATACTTCTTGATACCCGACTAAACCCAAAGTCACAAACAGAAAATCAATTAAACACAGAAAAGAACAGAAAAAAATGCAAAACCCAGACAAAACACTCCTAATAACACACAAATATCAGGGTGTCACCATAGATCTTCGTCACTGCAAAGTTACCCCCCACTTCTCGTCCTCAGTCCACTATCACAGCACCAGTTTGGATTATGGCAGGCTGCATGCCCGACGTAGATCAACTTGAGCGTCGTCCTTCAACGGATGGAGACCGTCACACTGTCGAGTTAGAATTTGAATACAAGTTCATAGAAAGTGCACAGAACAAGAGACGGACGCACGAGACGGCGCTTTGCGAGTGAAACACCATCCAGTCCGTCCGAAGTCGTCCGGTGTCACACGCAGATAGAAATAACAGAAAGTAGCATGAGCCGACAGCGTCCTCAAAGCTTCCAAAGTCTGCTAAGCCTGCTGCAACACCTCCACGCCATGTACCACTGCGGTAAATAACTCACGCTGCGCAGTGCACTCGATGACGTGCAAAAAGGCTCGCAATGATAGCATTCACTCCCCGTGTCTGCCGTTCTCCTCAGCCACACTCCTGAACCAAAACAGGCGCCCCAGAATGATGTCACTTTCCAGACCCGGAATAGTACGCTTGCCTACATGTCTGTTGCATCTAATTTTATATACGCAGACACACCATATTTGCGAACTAATCCTATGAGGGCTGATTACATCACCACATTATAGTAAGCCTAATAAAGAATTGATCTCACAAGGGGATTGTTTAGGGATCCTTGCCATTAAAACGTTTGAAAACCCCTGATATAGAAAATCTTGGAAATTCATTAGCAATAAACAAACATTTAATATAGATGGTTTAATGCTGCCTGTCGCCAATAAATGACTGTACAAAAACACATTAAGAACCATCTCAGTGTAACCGCTTAATTTTTCATATTATATTGTATTATTTTATAAAGAATTGAACTGTCCTGGGGGAGATTTTAATAGTATTTCTTGGTAAAGAAGACTACAGTTAACAGCACTGTAAAATGTGCTTAATTTAGTGACTTCTGAATAACTTTTTTATTTAATTTTGTTTATTTAATATATCACTAAGTTACATCAATGGTTAAATAAAATAGAAATGGCACATTAAAGTTAACAGTTATAATTGCATGATGAAACCACTTTTTTTGTGTGCGCTTACATACGCTGTAAAGAATGTTTTTGCTCAGGTGACCAAAATGTCCGCCCAATAGAGAAAAGTTTTACTCAGCGAGAAAAGAAATGAGAGGGAACATTGTCTGTCACCACATGCTGCTTTAAGTCAGGCAGTCTGAGCAACTGAAATGCTTATCTGCAAAGTGTGCAGTTCGTCTGAGGTTCATCATGAGTTACTAGACGGACCCACTGATACCTTTTTTCTATTCAGCCCTATATCTAGATATCCTCTTGCGTTCAAATGGTGAATACCTGCTCGACATGTTTTTAAAAAACGTGCAAGTTTACAGAGTATGTTCTCGAGACCATAGCAATTACTTTGTAATTATTACACATAGTATATTTTAGTTCAATGTACTAAGTTAGTTAAGTTTATATGAATTGTTTTATGTTTTAATTTGATAAACTATAACATTAAGGGGAAAAAAGCAAATAAAAAGGTACATTCATACAATTTGGTTTTATTTCAATTCAATTCCATAACATATACAACAAAACATTAATTTTTAATGTCCTGAAAACATTCTCCTTATAAAATATGAGAAAACCTAGTTTTAACAAATCAGCTTATTGTTAAGCACATGGACACATCAGAATCACAACAAATTGCTTCAAAACTATATGCTTTGTTTGCACTACATCAACATTGTTGCTTTTATTGTGCTTTATAAATAAATAAACACACAAATACACTCATGAGTTCACAATATTGGCAGTATTCGATTTTAGGTGTCAGCTCACCTTTTCCTATGTTTAGCATTACCTGCATGCTGAATAAAATATAAAGTATTTTTCATACATTTAGGGTTGTCCAGGTGGTGGATGTAAATCAGTCCGGAAAAATGGACACAGAAGTCCTGAGGTTGGTCAGTTCATCCATCATCAAACATCCTTCAAAGATGATCCTTACTCTAGATGGGTTTAGCTGATGGCTTTCTTGATCAACGCAGAGGATTCTCACTGGAGTTTGCCTGTATGAGTCCTTGTCAGCAGCAACCTAACAGAGGAAGAAAAAGATTTACAAAGACATTATCATATAATAGCGTCATATAGTGCTGTTGTCAAATACTCTTATGCTGTGTTCACACCATATTGTAATTATTGTAATTCTAAGATGATGACAACATGTGATGTTACTCAAAGTTGATCATGTCCTTGGACTGGGAATTACGCATTTCTATAGCAACACTATCAACAGCTAAATTAATCCCCAGCAGTCAGGTGGTACAGTTATACTATAGTAGGAGCTCCCAGAAAACTCCCAGTTTACAGGTCGTTATTACAAGCTGGAATCTCATAATTATAGTAATTGCAACATGGCATCAATGCACCAATACATACTATAGAAGGCCATTGAAGTACCATCTGGCTGATGTCAGGCTTGTCGTTGACAACTTTTCTGTAAGGAGCAAACATTAAAGTTATAGTCTTTATAATGGCACCTGACTTGGCTTACATGTAATCGTGCACTGTGCAGTATGTAGATTAATAAAATAATCAGCCTCAGAACAGGTCTCCGTAAACCCACAAGACATACTTCTGATCAGCGGTCTCATTTATAAAGCATGCGTACGCACAAAACGGGGCTGGAAACGTACGTACGCCAGTTTCCACGCAAAGGTTGTGATCTATAAAAAACAAACTTGACGGGAGAATGTGCGCACCTTTAAGCAAACTTTGAGCCACAGATGGTGAGGTCGTGAACTGATGTTAGATTGTAGAAAATAAATGTGAGAAGAACGATTATAAGAATTAATGACATTAATTTTCACTCCATTTCATACGTTATATCCACATTATCATGAAGATTAAATCCAACAGCGTTATTTGTGCCGATTGTTTTAGCCTACATCTAGGCTAGTAAAATCCAAACGTAATTCAAAATGCATTTTTTTTTTAAATGCGTACAAACTCTTTTACTAGAGTGAGAAAAGTAATGAAGTAAGAACAATTTAAAACTCTGTTTTCATATTGATAAACACATTTACATTAATGTTCCAGTTTCATTAATGGCGATATGCACTGAAATTACATAAAGTCATTACTCAGAATTGAAACAAAAATTATATGAATTTAGATAGACATGTGGAGGTGCTACTTTAGATCAGTTTTCCTGTGACACGCTGTTTTAATGACAGCAAGGATGATCTCGTGGTATGACAAAATATATTTTAGTGAGAACGATGATCAGTGATGCACACTTACTTCGATATCACAGACACTGCAGGATTCGGTGGTCGAACGGTCCATTATTCGGTTTGAATAGGTCCAATGATAATAGCTTACTGTACAACCGCAGCTGCGCGGACACGGAGTGTAAAGACATCTTCACAAAATTATGAAGAATACCACTGTATTTGAAGGATACAACTTGAAGAAAAAATTACGATTTGCACGTTTCCTTTTTTAAAATACTTTGTCAGTGACGCTGAGTCAGATGATTGTATTTACGCTGCAATAAATAAATCTGTTTAAATTAAAATAGCCTAGACATCCTATTTGTTCACATTATCAGCAAAACTGCATGAATTTGAGTTGAAGGGTTTAAAATTAACTAAATATTTTGAATTAAAATAACATTTGGCCCGTGGAAATAAATGGAACTTTATTTTAAAAGAATATCTGAGAAGTATTTTATACAATTTTGTTTTTATGGATATTTTGATATATTTATTCTAAAACATAAATAAGATAATGGATGATTGTCAGCAATGTACTGTGTAAGGCACAAATGGCATTTACAGTCTGTATCTAATATTGTTCTATGTCTTGTACCTTTGACAGTGTTAAACATGGTATCACGTGGATGGTAATGTGCATGATATGCAAATGAGGTTATGCATAGTAAAACTAGGCGTTGTAATCTCCATATATGGTGATCTCAGGGAGGAGACGGGGTGGAGATGCACGTACGCACAATCTTCTGCTGGCTGTCATTTATAAAGGGATTTTTGGTTCAGGTTCTGGCATACACATGGTTTTATAAATCTGAATTCTTTTTTGGGTGTACGCAAAATCTATCTTTTGTGCGTACGTACACTTTTAGTAAGGTTTATACGCAAAGTTTTATAAATGAGACCCCTGGAGTTTTAGTGTGAAGGCGGCATAAGTGTACATATTGTTAAAGTGAAATAAATGTAAACTACCAGTCAAAAGTTTGGAATCATTAAGATTTTTTCATGTTTTTAAAGTCTCTTCTGCTCACTAAGGCTGCATTTATGTTATTAAAAATACAGCAAAAGCTGTAATATTGTGAAATATTATTAAATGTAAAACAGCCGTTTTCTAATATATTTTAAAATGTAATTTATTCCTGTGATGCAAAGCTGAATTTTCATCATCATTACTCCAGTCTTCAGTGTCACATGATCCTTCAGAAATCATTCTAATGATGATTTGATGCTCAACAAACATTTATGATTATTATCAATGTTGAAAACAGTTGTGTAATTTAAAATATATATATATATATATATATATTCTTTGATTAATAGAAAGTTCAAAAGAACAGTATTTATCTGAAATAGAAAGTTTTTGTACAACTGTTCAAAAGTTTTTGGCTTAAAGAAATTAATAAATTTATTCATCAAGGATGCATTAAATTGATCAAGTGACCGTTAAGACGTTTATAATGTTGCAAAAGCTTTATATTTCAGATAAATAAACTTTCTAGTCATTAAATAATCCTGAAAAAAAATTGTAGGCCTACACAATGGTTTTCAACATTGATAATAATCATAAATGTTTGTTGAGCATCAAATCAGCATATCAGAATGATTTCTGAAGGATCATGTGACACCGAAAACTGAAGTATTGATGCTGAAAATTCACAGAAATAAATGTAAATTTTAAAATATATTCAAATAGAAAAAAGTGATTTTAAATTGTAAAAATATTTCACAAAATTACTGTTTTAGCTGTAGGCTATTTTTGATCAAATAAATGCAGCCTTTGGTGAGGACAAGAGACTTCTTTCAAAACCATTAACAAATCTTAATGATTCCAAACTTTTTACATGTAATGTACATACATTCCGGATGTAAAAAAGGAAATTGTTCTGTTCTTGTATATATCCCATGTTTGAGCCTATAATGTTTAAATAGCTGTGCTCTTTTCACTATTATGAGGGCAATAACTCACATTTCCAAAGCATCTCTTCTTGACCTGCAACACAAAACAAGATAGTCTATCGTTAAGAGGGCTATGAACCTAGAAAAAACAGCAGAATATCCATCCGTTTTTGTATTCAACCCGTTAATTAACTTTAACTTACTCTTTCAATCTATAGACATGTCGAAATAAAACGTTAAATGATCGCACTCACCATTCGCGCCGCCATCCTCACTCGTCAGCCGGAAGCGTGGCCGCGGTATTCAGTGCTCGAGGAGCTGTTGTTGGGAGTGTAAACTTTGTTTGAACGTCTGGTCAGCACAGTGCTGACCAGACGTTCAAACAAAGTTTACACTCCCAACAACAGCTCCTCGAGTGAAAAAGAATCGATAGACGGGAAAAGACGAAAAAACGTCCATCGAACTCGCCGGTCAGGGGTTCTAGCGCGGTGATGTCCGCCGCACGAGAGTGAGAAAACTAACGTTAGCTTGATCACCGGAGAAATGTCCGTAGAACTTGCTAAAACAAATGTTCCAACTTCTAATCAACAGCTCCTTGAATTCGCGAACACACCACGATAAAATGGCGTCATTATCTGACTCGCAGCAGTGTGTGGGAGGCGTGGTCAGGAGTAAAACTTCATAATTCGAGTCCATTTAAATTAAATTTATTCACACATTCAAATTATGTCCAGAAATTTGTAGAATCTACTAATATTTTATAAGTAATGCAATCAAACTTAAATATTTTAAGAATATTGTAATTAAACGTTTCTGCGGGACAAATCGCGTCATTTTGCCTGTAAATACGGGACGTTTCCGTATTTCATGGGATGGGTGGCAACCCTAGCTCTGGCTCCGCTGCGACTCCAGGGCATCTGCATTTTGAATTACTTAGACGACAATGTTGTCCTCGCTCATCTTGTATCTCTGGAGTTGAGTTTTAAACTTTTTAAAATCAAATTTTGTATTATTTTTGTAATATCGATTATTTTCTCATCCAGTTTTTTTGAGGAGACCCTTGCCTCCTCGGACGAAACGTCCCTAACCCTTTCATATAGCCTATGTAGCCTACTTTCAGACAAGGCCGTAGCTAAGGGGTGGCCATGGGTGCAACCCTGATGTGCAAGCTGAAAAGCACTTTTGACAATGACAAAGAGGTGACTTTTACTTCGCCGCTCTGACACAAACAGTCTGCGCTATTCTGAACAGCTCGGTGGTCATGTAAATCACAGTACTGACCAAACACTGATCCCTAAACCTACCCGTCACTGTAACCTTAACCAATGAAATAAGCTGCAGGGCGGGGTTTCTGGTGAAGCGCTTTGGCACTGTGGTTTGTGCACAGACCTCCGTGTGTAACCTACAGGGTAGAAGTGAGCAGTAATATTTCAAGTTGAGCAACGCAAGAGGATACTGCGATGATCAGGTTAGGAAAGCCAATGTTAGTTTTCCCTGCCTTTTTGGGAAAGTTTGTTAAAGTTGAGGTAATGCAAATGTTTCCTTAGCAGAAACAAATGTTAGCTTACAATCCATAGTTTTCAGTCACGTGACTGTCGCAGAGCCTTGGAGGGCAAAACCGCCATAGAACTCCATAGAACTACAGCACAAGCCTGTCAAATTTCCATCTTAAAACAAAAATATTTGAACAAGATGCACGTTTTGGGCACTTATGATCCATATACAGCTCCTGCTGCAGTATTTCAATCACTGAAAACAGCGGGACGTTTTTAAAACGCTTAACGTGAAAAACAGGGTGAGCTGCACCAATAAGGATTCAATTAAGCAAAGTTTAAAGGATTTGTTGATATGGGTTTTATTTTAAATCGAGTTGTTGCACCACTTCATTTTAAACACAGATTAATTACGCAGTGAAACCGTTATAGAGCTGATCAAGCAGTAGACGGAGGTGAACTGACGACAGGCTAAAGAATCAGTGCAACCCACCCCACCCTAAGTGCCGCAATGTACTAAAACAGTGATATTAAAACATCAAATTCAGTTTACACCTTTTTGATGATGCATACTATATACAGGCGAGTAGATGAGGCAAGAATATGAACGCAACGTGTTTTCTTTATAATGGGTTTCGATGGGGAAAACACCTGACGAGAAACCTTGTGTTGCACTAATATTCTGTGTTCATCTGCTTTCCTGTACAAAGTATGCAACATCAATAAGGTGTATATTGAATTTGGTATTTTAATATATCACCGTCTTACTGCATTAATACTGACTACAAACCTGGTAAAAATGACTGGCGGGCAATGGAGGAGAGCCTTGTTTTGCCCTCCAGGTGGGCGTTCCTATAAGCATGTGACGACACGTGAAAACTATGAATAGAGGGTATGCATCGCCGACACTTTCCTGCCGGAACACGCCCCCTTAGCCGGGACTGAGTGGCAGAAGAGCTGCTGCATGATTGTATTTTAATAGGGGGAAAAAAACAGCTATCAGTTTAAACTAAAGGTTTAGACTCGATATAGTGTTCCTTTCAACTTACCAAAGATTAAGTGATCCATGGATATTGACATGCACCCAGGAATCATGTTTTCCTGATATTTATATTAGCCTGATTTCGATACAAAAATATTGTCAAGAATAAAAAACAAAAGTATTATTCAAATTCTGAATATATCATAGGCCTGTTAATAATCTTTTTATCGCCTAGACAGCAAGCAAAGAGCGCTCCCTTTATAATCACTAAAAGCTGTCACTCATTCACTGAACGTGATCTCACAAAGCTCTGTTATATTAATCAGTGAAGCTGACGACGCAATGAATCTCTTATATAGCCTACATACAGTATGTCTACACTTAGAGAGTATTAGCGCATGTGCAGAACTCAGCACTGGACAAAAACTCCAGCGGTGAGTTGATTCTAACTTCAACACCTCTGATTGGCCATTGCAAGGCTATCGTTTCTTTTTTTACAAACTTCTATGTTGTTTCAATTTTGTAACTATTTTTGTAATGTTACTTGATATCTGTTTTCTTAGGGCAAAATTTTGGTTAGCAAAGGACAATAAGCAAAAAGTTTGAAAATACAGACAAAGAAGGGAAAGACTGTCTACACTTTGTTCAGTGTCTACACTTTGTTCATGTGTGAAATATATATTTTTTGCAGACTTTAAGCTTTTTGTCTTTTTTCCCTAAAATTATCAGCATACATATTTTCCTTATTTTGTATGACATTGTAAATAAATTGACATTTTTTAATTATTTTTGTTTGTTTGTGATCTATAATTTCTGTAGAATTTGCTTTGGTACAGCAAGTCACAGTCAGTAGTAAAAAGAATTTGGCCACCCCAATAAAATCACCCGGTCTTACCTGGCCACCCCTGAAAAAACATTCTGGTTACGCCCCTGCTTTCAGAATACAAAATGTTGAAAATATTTACTTGTTTACAGTGCCAACACCAATGTTTGATTGTAGTGTGTGTGTGTGTGTGTGTGTGTGTGTGTGTGTGTGTGTGTGTGTGTGTGTGTGTGTGTGTGTGTGTGTGTGTGTGTGTGTGTGTGTGTGTGTGTGTGTGTGTGTGTGTGTGTGTGTGTGTGTGTGTGTGTGTGTGTGTGTGTGTTTTTTGATACACAGTCGGACAGACGTTACACCATGGTTAGCCCCAGTTGTTTGTGAGGGAACCTTTGACTCCAATCTGATCGACTCTATCTACAAACAACAAAACATCACTATTGCGACCACTGTCTTCGCTTTGGGAAAGTAATAAAGTTACATACTTCTCAAACTCTCAAAATACCTGTCTGTCATCTATTAATATTTTTGGGGACTTTGGGATGTCTTTAGATTTTGGTATGGAAGTATTTTGGGCCATACACCTCATATTCACATTCTGTCACAACAACAGGACCAAATTTCATCAGGATTGTAAAACTTCTTCACTTTGTTTGGACTGGAGCCTGATTGCACTTGCACATACCCACAGCTAAATGCAGCCACATAGATAACGCCACTTGATCTTCACACGGAGTCAAATCTACATCTCTCTGATACTGCCTCATAAAAAAA
Organism: Gobio gobio; assembly: GCF_949357685.1. Lineage (NCBI taxonomy): Eukaryota > Metazoa > Chordata > Actinopteri > Cypriniformes > Gobionidae > Gobio > Gobio gobio. The sequence goes on from NC_137100.1 coordinate 48,951,203, forward strand.
TTATGCATACATTTTTGTGAGGCAGAATCAGAGATGTAGATTTGACTCCGTGTGAAGATCAAGTCAAAAAAAAATTCCAGCAGCCATTACTTACTGATCTTTCAGAAATCATTCTAATATGCTGATTTGATGCCGAAGAAACATTTCTATTATTATCAATGTTAAAAACAGTTGTGCAGCTTAATGTTTTTGTGGAAACCATGATACATTTTTCAATCTGGATTTGTGGGTGTTTAGAAAGTTCAAAAGAGCAGCATTTATTTGAAATAGATAACTTTTGAAACATAAATGTATTTGCTGTCACTTTTGAATCAATTCAATTTAATGTGTCCTTGCTGAATAAAAAAAAAAAAAATCTTCAAAAATATATATGGGGTCAGTATTATTACATATGCATGTATTTATACATACACACAATAAATTAATAATTTAATATATGTACCTCACTCTTTTTCAGATACACACGTTTTATCAAAGATTTTCTGGAGTCAGCGGAGGAGCATTACTTTGTTGGATTTCGAGTGCATTACTATTTGTTTACAGATCAACCAGAGGCAGTTCCTGAAGTAAAGATGGGTAAAAATCATCATTTGACAGTTCGGATTGTTCCGAGTATGGACCGATGGCAGGACATCAGTATGGGCAGGATGGAAATACTGGAAAAATTAATGGAGAACGAACTGGCCAATAAAGTAGACTATATTTTCTGCCTGGACGTGGATACAAAGTTCTATGGCCGCTGGGGGGTGGAGACTTTGGGTCGTCTGGTCGGTGTGCTACATCCTTGGTTCTTTGATTATCCAAGGGATCAATTCACATATGAGCGTAGACAAGAGTCTCAAGCATTCATTCCAGCTGGGGAAGGTGACTATTATTACACTGCTGCTGCATTTGGTGGCTCATTGGCGGATGTACATCATCTCACCAAAACCTGCCGGAAACAGCTGAACATTGATGCGGCAAACTCCATTGAGGCGATATGGCACGAGGAGTCTCACTTGAACAAGTATTTCCTTAATAAAAAACCTAGTAAAGTTCTCTCTCCTGAATATTTGTGGAGGGACATCAATATGAGTGTAGGCCAAGTGAAAATAATTCGCTTCTCTCATGTAGCTAAAAACAATGCAGAAGTTCGCCCAAACGTGTAGCAAGTTTGGATTCACTTCATGTTTCGCAAAACAAGCATCATTTCCAGCATACTGCTTTAACAAAGCATTGTAAATGATTGAAAAAGAGTCAAAAACACATTGCAAGCACATAAGGTTTCCACAGGGAAATCAGTTTTGAATAGGACAGAATATTTTGGATACCTTGTTAATTCCTGATTAAATAATGTGCCATAATATTTTTCAGATGTATGATTGATAAGTTAATAAAGATGCTATGTGTAATTTAAGGTCTTGTGAGCTGTGAATCAGTATTGACCGGATGTACTTATATAAATCTACCAATATTTCAGGCTACATTGCACATCATATTTTTAAGTGGTTTTCTAACATTCTTAAAACAACATTTATTTACCCAAGAAGCAAATGGCATATATTAAGACTTGCTTTTGTCTTTTAATTTGTTTATGGATTGTTTATGTTTATGGATTTATATGCAGTAGATAAGACACAATCAAGTCTCATTTACCTCAAAATAAAAAAAACACATTTCCTTTATCATAAACAAAAACAGTAAAATTTGTAAAAAATCTTGTTTTTTTAAAACCATTCATGTAAAACATTTAACAACTAAGAATTAAAAAATAAAACTTCATTTAAGTTTGAGAATGTATTCAAAAACCTTTCCAATTCATTGCATATCCCACAAGCCTTTCTAGTGTATTGTACTAGGTTTTATGCTGGGAATTTCACATGCGTTGCATTTGCAATGTTTGTACTGCAATATTTATTAAGCCTACCACAATATATCTGGTGTGAACTGTACAGTCCTGAGATTATATTGCAACCTGCTATTCCTGTAATTCAATCCTCTTATTTGCCCACTTGTCCTGTAATTAGGTCTACTTTGTGAGCAGTTACAGAAAACATTAGAATTAATTCGAAACAACATGGATTGTGAAAAGGTTAAATAATTGAATTGTGTTATCAGTTAAATAATTCAGAAAGGCCTACTGATCCTTAAGAAATAGCTAAAAGTGGCAACCATAAGAACATAATCTGGTATTAGAAACGGGAGGATTCAAATTACTAGCACAACAATAAATGTGGTTTTGGGCTTTTACTGGGAAAGAAACACGATACAAACGCTAACAATTACTGCTGCAGTCAGTACTGATGTGAAGGTGCCCATGTCTTGTATTGTATCTAGTATCGTCAGTATCTATCAAAAGTGGTCCAAGAAAGGAACAGTGATGAACCAGTGACAGGATCATGGCCAAGGCTCTTTGATGCACGTGGGCAGTGAAGGCTGGCCCATGTGGTCCGATCAAACAGACAAGCTACTGTAGCTCAAATTGCTCAAGAAGTTAATGCTGGTTCTGATAGAAAGCTGTCAGTGTGTCGCAGTTTGTTGCGTATGCATAGCCGCAGACTAGTCAGGGTGCCCATGTTGACCCCTGTCCACCGCCGAAAGCGCCCACAGTGGGCACGTGAGCATCAGAACTGGACAACGGAGCAATGGAAGAAGGTGGCCTGGTCTGATGAATCACGTTTTCTTTTACGTCACGTGGATCATGGCCGGGTGCGTCGCTTACCCGGGGAACACATGGCACCAGGATGCACTTTGCCTGGGGGGTATATTTCAGAAAGTATATTATTTGCCATACCTGGGTAGGCTATGTTCCAGAGTAAGTAAGCGGATAACCTCAACTTTCGGATCCAAAAATGGAGGTGACTTTCAAGGTATGTAAGTAGCCATAGCAACTCACTCTCTGAATATAACCGGCTCCGTTATGTTCTAGCGTTAGTTCCGAGGCGTGTAATATAATTTATAGAGTTATATTAATAACTAAATGTGTAATATAGTTACAGTTATATGTTGTAAGAGAGGGCCTCCTTTAAGAGAGGGCTTTTATTTTGACATCATATCTCACTTTCGGGCTGAGAAGTATTGTGCGATAATAGGCTTGTTTGAGATGAGCGAAATCTGCGCAGAACCGATCACCGGTGATCAGCGCGAGATGCATTCCGGTTAGAAAAGTGTCCGAGGGCGGTCCGCCTTGCTCTGATGTCATGCTGACGTATGTCAAAAAACTCTCCCGAGCGAAAGGCGGATGTGTCGGATTCTGCATTTGCTCTCCACCGACTGCGCGGAGCAAAAGCATGATGGGAAACGACTGTCTTGTTCAATATATTTATTTTCATATAAAAGTAACAGAAATGAAATTATATCCAGTTTATCAGCAACAAAGCGCACGAGTGTGAATCCCGCGATATCCGCCTTTGATCTCGCAGGTGTCTGATCCACTACGAGAAGAGAGAACTGTCCGTCTTGCCTGCACTTTTTTCACTCCTCCCCTCACTGCAGCCGCCTAGTCTCGGCTGAATTTCAGGCGAGGCGCATCTCAAACAAGCCTAATCTCATAGACAGTAAAAGAAATGGACAGAGCGACCGCATAGACTTCAACGGAGATAATTGACGTCGGATAGAAGCACTCACTTCCTGATGGCTGAGCATACTGCGCAGCCTCAGACTGAGCTTGACGATGTAGATGTGACGTGAACAGCCTGTCCGACAGTGGCAAGTCTTCTAGTAGTTGTGCAAAGTGAAATCTGAATCACCGAATCTTGCAGAGACAGAGAGGGTGAGCAGGAGACGTCCCTGAGTCCACGTTAGGTTTGAGTTGGAATTGGCAGTCCGATACTTTGTCCTATAAGCACCGGCCTGTGATCTATGAGACCCCTACCTTGCGGAATATTTATAGGGTCCTTGCTACATAGTCCAACCCATTGGGATTGCTCCTTCCTTACACAACCCGTGCGAAAGTGATTGTTAAGCACCTTTATAAACACAGAGAATGGGACGATTCTAACCTACCTCCTGACCTTCTCCATTCCTGGATGCAATGGGAAGAAGAACTTTGCTGCCTTCCTAGTGTCTCTCTTCCGCACCCTTATGTCCCCCCTACAGTTGGGATTGGTGGAGTCACTCACGAGGTCCATATTTTCTCAGATGCCTCTGAGCAAGCCTACGGAGCCGTAGCTTACCTACGTACCGTTGACCCAGCCGGCCAGACCTACCTGTCCTTCCTTATCGCTCGTTCCCGTGTTACCCCTAAAAGAGTGCATTCCATCCCTAGATTGGAGCTCTGTGGGAGCTTAGTCGCAGCACAGCTTGCGAAGTTGCTGGCCAACGAGTTGACCTTGACCATCCATTCTACTGTCCTGTGGACCGATTCTACTATGGTTCTTCAGTGATCAGATCTGCTGATAACCCTGCCGATGATATATCGAAAGGCAGATCTCTTTCCTACCTTGCCATCCCAAACCGATGGTCCCGAGGACCTCCTTTCCTTCTTCTTGACCCTCGAGAATGGCCAGACCTTCCTACTCCTGAGCCTGGTAAGGATCCAGCGGAGTTGCGAAAGTCTACCTTCTATGGAGTTATTGCCTCACCTACCACCTGCAGCCACCTGGATAGATGGAATTATCCTACCTGGTTAGACCTGCTGAATGTCACTGCCCGAGACCTTCAAGGTGACCCAGATCCCGACATCGTTCCAAAAGCCACAGATTATAGTCAAGCGGAAGTCCATGTCCTTATGCAGGTCCAACATGAATCCTTCCCTGAAGATTGCCACCTGTTAGAATCAGGGAAGTCAGTTAAACCTAGTAGCCGTCTAGTTGCCTTGGCCCCTGAGATGGATCGTTCTAGTGGCTTGATTAGAGTTGGTGGTCGTTTGAGGAGAATGGCTGACCTCGCAGATTCCGTTCTCCATCCTGTAGTCCTAGACCCGAAGCATCCAGTGACTCGCCTGATCATTCGCCATCATGACACCCAGCTGCATCATCCTGGATCAGAGCGGCTGTTTGCTGAAATAAGGAGATGTTATTGGATCCTGCGAGGCCGTGAAGCTGTTCAACGGTTCCAGCATACCTGTCCGGAATGTTGTCAGTGGAGATCCCAACCTTCGGTGCCTCAGATGTCTGATCTACCCTCTGCCCGCCTTCAGCTTTACAAGCCTGCCTTCCAGTCATGTGGGATGGGTTGCTTTGGTCCTTTCCTAATCAAGATTGGAAGACGTACAGAGAAGCGCTGGGGTATCCTCTTTAAGTGTCTCACCACGAGGGCCGTGCACCTAGACTTACTCCCTAGCCTGGATACTGATTCCTTCCTCATGGCCCTTAGGAGGTTCATCGCGAGGAGAGGAACCCCAGCGCAGTTATGGTCAGAACGAGGGACCAACTTCCGAGGAGGCGAGCGGGAGTTGTGTGAAGCGTATGCTGCCTTAGCTCCTGACTTGCAGCGTAATCTTGCTCACCAGAAGATCCACTTCTGCTTTAATCCCCCATCAGCCCCTCACTTTGGTGGAGTTTGGGAGAGGGAAGTGAGATCTGTCAAGTCAGCATTGTACACTGTCTTGGGTTCCCAGTCGGTTCCTGAAGAGGTCCTGATGACAACTTTGTTGGAAGTCGAAGGCTATCCTCAACTCGAAACCCTTGGGTTATGTATCCTCCGACGTGGCCGATAGTGACCCAGTGACCCCTAGTAGTCTCCTCATGGGGCGGCCTGATGGATCGTTGCCTCAAGTCATCTACCCAGAATCTGAGATGCTAAGTCGCAGAAGATGGAGACATTCCCAGATCCTGGCAGATCGATTCTGGTCCAGATTCATCCGTGATTACCTCCCCAACTTACAGACCAGACACAAGTGGCAAGCCTCACCCCCTGACCTATGCGAGCATACCTGCGTCATGATTGTTGACCCTCAGTTGCCCCGAGGTTTATGGCCTGTAGGGAGGTTGTTCAGACACACCGGAGTCCTGATGGCCATATCAGATCAGCAGATGTGCAGATCAAGGGTCAGATCTATACTAGACCAGTCGCCCGCCTGGTTGTCCTACCACCCTTGCCTTCAGATTATCCTGGGGTTCCTAACCCTCCTGAATAGAGTCGCCTTTCCTGAATACAAAGATGCTTCTCATCTTTGGGGGTGGCTGTTGTAAAGGCTCCTTTAAGAGAGGGCTTTTATTTTGACATCATATCTCACTTTCAGGCTGAGGAGTCTTGTGCGATAATATGCCATTGCCTGCTGAACTTTAATGGTCTGCTAGCCGTCGCTGAAAGGACATTTATTCCTGTTCAATTTTATTATTTGCTGTAGCAGTTCCCAAGGTGTTAGTCATTGACCTACAAGTAAAGGCCTTTGCACACTGAGTTTTCGTATTCCTGATCTGAAAAATTCGTCACGCACAGAGACCTTGCACACTGTAATGGCAAAAATTAATTCGTTGACATCACTAATAAGAGACAAACCATGATCCAATTGTCTTTATAAAGATTTATTTCCTTGCAAGAAAAGAGCCACGGTCAAACACAGCCGCTCGAGGCTGCGTTGAGTGTGAACTGGAGACACAAAGAAGCCACAAGCTTCTTATACCCCCAATGTCTAAATAACCCCCTCAGTAATTTCCCATACATCTGGCGAAACCCACTGAAGGTTTCGCCTTGAGCAATTAAAAGCAAGAAACACAATGGTCCTTCATCTGTAAAAACAGACAGAGTATCACCTACTCCTAATCAGCATAGCTATTCAAACGCATAGATGCTAGTCAGGAATTCCAATTCCAAGAGCCATAAAAGATAAAAGGGACAATGTATGGCTTCCACAGGTGGGGCCTCTTTGATCTGACTCATTTAAAACACAATAGAGAAAACAGGTCTGGAAGATAAAATCTTCTGTGATTAAATTTTTCCCCAACAATTTCCCCCTTTTATCATTCTTTGATAACTTGCAAAAAAAATTTTTTTAAATGTGTATATAATAAAAATAGAAGTAGTAATAATAAAACAATAACAATAAAACATTAAAGGAGAACAAAAATATATATGAAAAGTAGTAATAAAACAATAATGATAATAAAGTAATGATAAAAAAATTAGAAAACAATGAGAAAAAAATAAAAAATAAAAAAATAACAGGCAAATTTAAGTCACTCATCACATTTACACTCTTCATTTCTGATTTTCGTATAAATGATCACTCTCTTAAATTTGTAAATGAAGAAAAAACATTTTAAAAGAAATAAAATAGAATAAATTCCCTAATTTGTTTTAGGCATCTCTTCGCTAATCATCTCATCAAATTCATTCATCCACTCATTGTAGTCGTCATAAACAGTCAGTTTACCCATTTGGTGAGACATGCTGGCCTTCACTGTTCTCTGTACTATTCTGGAAATGCAATGAAAAATACATGGTAAACACAGCAATACTAGTACCACTATTGCAAAAATCGGCAATACAGTGTAACATAGCCAGTATCCCCAACCTCTCAGATTTGTTATCCACCCAAACCATGAATCATCAGCTTTCTCAGGTTCCCTTACAGCTGCTCTCATATGGTTTATAATATTTGTGATGTTGTCACTGTAATCTGGGATGTGAAAACAACTTGACAGTCCCAACATTTTGCAAACGCCCCCTTTTCTGCTGTTAACATGTCTAACATCAGTCTGTTCTGAATAACTCCATCTCTGATTTGTTTCATTTCCTCATTTACCATTGTCAAAGCATGTTCAGTGCTATTGGCTAAAGCTAACACACTCCATGCTAACCCATTAATTTTGTTTATCGTTACTGCTGTTCCCACCCCCAGGAAAATAGACCAGCCCACATTTGCCCCAGGTGTTGTCCATGGATTTGACAAGACATAACCATTGTAACGGTCTGGCAAGGTCCCTATTTCAGAACCAATATCTCTTTTCTGTCTGGTCTTTTCTCCCTGTTCATTACCTGGAAAGTACACAGATGTCCCCACATTCATTAAAGCTGGGTAACAGCAACCTGTCCAGTCTTTTTGTGGCATGAAATGATATGTTCTGTCACCACAAACCCAAACTACCGCATGCGAAGTGTCACTTGGTTTGCTAAACGTACAGTTAAAACCTGTTGTGATACTGCCTATCACTGCTGTGCAGTTCCCTGTGGTCGAATTTGATGTCAATTCTGACTCTACAGTCAGATCACCCTGCTTTCACATTCAGCTTCAGTCTCGTGAGCACACGCACACATCTCCTTGAACATGCATCCCTCACAATGGTGTAATCAACATGTCTGTGTGGTTGTACCGCTGCGTTCTCTTGCAAGCAGACGTTGGATGTTTTGTTGGAATCTTCCCTTGCTCGATGTCCGCTGCAGCTCTAAGCACCACCTACTGGATTCTGTAGGCTTGAAATAGGGTTTAACTTGAAAACTGGTTGGCTCAGCACCACGTTGTGCCAGTGTCTCTGCTCCTGAGATGATAACGGCAAATGATGTTTATATATCTGCCCGCACAGACGTTTGCCTCCTGCTTCTCTCTCCTCTCGGCTCCTCCTCCCCGATCACTGGTGGGACCTTTCTACAATGGCTCGCATGCGCCCACGTCGCTCTCTCCGCTACTGTGACGGCAGTGTCGTCAGAAGCCTGACAAAAGGCCCTAGCCACCTTTCCGCCTTCCAGCTCTTCGTACTCAGGTCCTGTTTTACCACGTGATCTCCTGGCTTGATGTTGTGCAAGGGAGTCTCAGCCGGTTTCCCCTGAGCAGTTTTCGCCTGCACACATACACCAGACAACAGAGAAGACATTTCTTTGCAATAATTCACAATTCTATTGATGCAAGCTATTGTTTACCCCCTTCCATTCCCATGAATGGTGGTCTTCCAAAAAAAATGTCTCAAACGGGCTCAGATTTACTCAAGGCCTTTTCTCGTTTTCATGTATTTCAATATGCATCAAAATGCGAAATTTTCAGCAAATATTGTAACCCCCTTATAAACTTCATTCATTTGAGTACCATTACCATTACCATTCCCCCTTTGGCTGCAGGCTCGCCCATGCAGCCATTTATCATAATCATTGAAAATATTGTTGGGGTAAACAAGGCTTGCCATCACTTCTTGTCTAGACGCCATTTTGCACATTCACACATCATTCATAAGTTTCCAGCCACGTCTCCACAGGTGCTTCTCCGCTGCTGTGGCAAATGCCTGCATACTCTGTAAGGAAATCAAAGCATCAGTTTCAGATAATAAAATACATTCTGGTTCCTTTGACTGCTGTGCTGCCGCGGCCTTCGCAGCCGCATCTGCTCTCACGGTTTCCTGTTGAAATAAACTCTTTGTTGTTAGTTACGCTGCGCATTTAAGTTTTAACTTGAAAGTTTCCCATAAATATACTGAAAGTATCCAATAAAATGAAAGACAAATCCGTATTTCATCTCTGTAAGCCGGGCTAAGTCAGTAATCACTGTCACTGCTCTCCCATCATGTTAGGGGTGTGTGATACCTCCAAAATCCAAACATGCCAACTTTCTGCTATCAACCGTTTGACGACACACACATCCCTAGGTCAGACCCACAGTCACTCCTCAGAGACTAAACGCTTTAGAAAACATATATGAAAAACAAACAATCAGTGGTTCTTTTGATTAATCAAAATCATAACAGACCTTTTTGGCATTCACTCAAACTCAAACTAAACAATACAAATAAGTAAGATAGATAATAATCCATCTTAGCGCTTTAAATCTCTACATAAAACATCCTTCAGTTTACATTTTGTGCTTTGCCCACAGTTTCTCACTGTGCATCACATTCTTATCAACCTTCCTTCAGTCAGTCATTTCAACACAATTCTTCACAAACTACCCTACTTACTATTTCCAACAGAACCATTTTCACTCATCATAGCCCACCTCATATTTAACCATTAACAAATATAAATCTAAATTTGTTAATGTTAAATATACTTCATCAAAATGACAAAATTATCAATTTGTATTACGTTCAATCAGCTCGTTCACTCATCTTTATTTCGTGACATCATACTTAATCATACTCAATACCCAATTCTTTATCAAAATCTTTTCAGCTCCTGTTATCAATAAACAAAATTAATTAATTAATCAATTAGGATTTCTTTTAAAGTACCCTTTTCTCCATGCCCTGTCCATTAAAACTCCTCTTATATCATGTCATTTGGCAGTGATTCTTATCATCAAACTTGCCACATCAATTTCTTTAACGCTGGTTAAAACCAGTCTCTATTTTAAAAAGCATTCATATTTCAATATCATTTTAGCCTAATTTGACTTTGGTTGTTCACAATCCCTGTCAGAAATCCTAATTTTTTATTTTTATTTTCTATTTATTTTTTGTTTCCTGTATGAATCAAAATATGTCTAAAAGTTATCTAGATATTCTTTTAGAAGTAATCTTTTTGGTTCGCCCTCCGGCCTTTCGTAAATATGAGGGAGTCTCTAGATCATTTGGATAGTGACTTCAGTTAAATTGTCACTTTGTCTCTTAATTAATCCAGAGATTAATTCAAACAGTCTTCATCCATGACAAATTTGGTCATAATTACTAGTGACAGACAGAGCTGGATGTCCAATCCACTTAAAGCTCGTCCAATGTTCTGATCATCTTTTCATCAGTTTCACTCAGAATAATCAACTTCCTCTAAAGTTTTTTTTGTTTTGTTTAACTTAACCCATCTGTGATGATAAAGACACTAATTCCAGAGGCTATTGACACACTACACTCAATCATGACACATAAATATGAACTGCTCATTCTCAAGATGTGCTTTTACATGGTCTCTTAACCAGTTTCAAATATGTCCGTTCATTAGTTGTTTATTTTTTAGAAAAGTCAGCTGGGTTGTTTTGTTCTGATATCATTGTTTTTGTGTAGTCTCAGCTTTAACTGAGCAATAACAGATAGAGTACAGTCCCTGTTTCCAGCCTCTCTCTCTCTCTCTTAACCAGTTAATCTTTTCAACAGTCTTCTAAGACTTTAACTATAATGTTAAATTCATTAACCCTTAACTATAATGTTAAATTCATTAACCCTTAAGTCATTAACCCTTCACAAAGTTTAGAAATTTCATAGTGTAACTTATTGTTTCAAGTTATCTTTAGTTTAGATACCTTTGTTATTCAGACCTTCTCTTTAAACTTCAAAAGCCGTCCTCATCTTAAAGCCATCACCATGTCTCTGAATTATGCCTGCTGAAGTAAACTCATAATAACATTAGTTCCTGATCACACAGTTTTCCTGATACAAATTAATAAATTTTGTTCTGTTCTCCGCAAGGTTAAGGATGATCAGCATGGTCTCAGCTGGCTCTTGAATGCCAATCTCGTCATTGCTCTTTTCTTCAGGGTGTTTCCTGGCTCTCAATTTATGCGGTATTTGGTGAGCGGTATAGAGGGGCCAATATTAGGGCAGGGGCTGCTGTGTCCAGTCTTGACCTTGGCCCTTACGAAACACAGCTCCCCCCCCCCCCCCCCCCCAACAGAGATGCTGCTGGCCTCACAGACATCTGCCTCACCTCTCATACACACCTCACATAAAACCCCCTCCTTTTTTTTTTTTTTTTTGGGGGGGGTCCAAGGTGACTTATCGTGATTTCCCTGGCTTGGGTTGCTATCCTGTCAGGCCGTAGGAAGTCTTACCCGTCATCGGGAATAACCACATCGTGCTCAACCTCTCATCGCTTTGAGATCTTTGACCCTAAACAGGATCCAATATTTTCTGGAGCCTTTTGGAAAGTGCATTCAAGAGTCATCAGAGCCATCTGGTCTGCTTTCAAATTAGCAAAAACATGGAGACAGGTTAATTATAACACAACTTAATCACTAAAATCCATCATACTTCTTCAAAGCTGCCCCATAGCAGTGCTTAGATTATTTTCAGTGAATTTAGCCAAAACACCTGTCCATTCATTTTAATGTTCTGCTACATCTGTGACCAAGGCCATCAGTTCTGTACATGGTGAAGGCTAAAAGCAGACAGAAGTTACTGGTCATATCATACATTAGTCAAACATTTCAGTTCATTAAAAGTCTGTATTTTTAAAACATGTCTTATTGAACCCTTGATGGCACCTTTTTCTATCTTAACAAATAGCTGTATATTATGTTTACATGATGCCCTGTGCTTTTACTCATCAATATCTTCTATCATCTGTGGCACAGGCTCAGATATCAGCTTTGAGCTGGTCTGGGATGAGAGAGAGACTCGGAGGCCTTTAGGGCTGGTACACTGCATTTTCGTAAACCTTTCACTCCTCACACTAGCTCAGCGTAAGATCTGGCTTTGTTTTCAAATAAATATAAGACATTTTCCTTTTAACTCTATCCTTAGACAGAAATCACATTTTCAAGTGATCATAACTTTATATTTGTCTTTTGCCCCCAAAATAAATTCAGAAGCTATAATTTCCACTCAGATTGAGTCTCTGTTACTCAAATTAGGCCACGTGGTGGCCGGATTGAGATTACAAATTGTTTATTTCAGCTCAGCACAGGCTTATCTTTTGAAACCAAAACATCAACTTCTAGGGTTTTCCACATTTTAACACCTATAGTTATTTCAACAACCCAAAATTCAGTCAAATCATCATTATCAGAGTTTTGCAAAGGTGAGAAGAGCAAGAACATATTTATTATATCTTTTTCATTTAACTCGGTTAATCAGGATTTATATATTTTATATATCTTTCACAACATGTTTTATCATCTTTAATTTTAACCTCATATTAAAATTATCTCAAATCCTTCCTTCAAAAATAATCACTAAAGAATTTATCAAGCTTATTATTTTCTCATTTTCTTAGTGTAAATCTCTTTTATTCTTTTTTTTTTTTTTACTGATTTCGTTTACAGAATTTAGTCTGGTGGCCTGATTTGCCACACTTTTTACACCTTATGGGTGTTCAGACACAGTTACGCGCAAAATCAATGGCCCAGCTGACCACAATTAAAACACTCTCATCTTTAGCTTATGGAGCAACGTTCAGCAACCTGTGTGCTCCAAAAGTGGCAGTCTGTCTGAGAACAGAGCTCGCTCAGGGTCCAATAAAACAGACAATGGCTTGCAATTTATGGTGCTATCTGCTTTTTTCACCAACATTATTTTCAGTTACTCAATTGTATATCTCCCTTCGGGTATGGCACCTCACCCATTTTATAAATTAATGAATACGCACAAACATCTACAAATTTGAATTTTCTTGTTCTCTCTTTGTTTGTAGCCAGTCAACTTCCAATTACAATAAAAACATTTCTGCCCATTATCTTCATCAGTCCAGCAAATGTCTTTGAAGTCAGGGTTTCAGAGCGGAGCTGCTTACAGCGTTTGCTCTTGTTCATCTTAAAATCTTTATACCGACTAATCAAATTACTGATCATATCACTCAAATTGTTAGCTAAAATTTAGTCAAAGTTCATACTCACCGGCGATCTTTAAACAGCTGTGGCATTTTCATTTCTCTGTTTCATTTCTCCACAGTCAATGCCTCTCACACCCAGCATTTCAGCACTTCTCCCTCAATCCTTCGGGGTAAGGCTGTGACTCTAACGTCCAGGATGATCAGTCACCGACCTGCTCTCAGGGTCCAGAAGGCACATCCAAGGAATCCCACTTCTGACACCAACTGTAATGGCAAAAATTAATTCGTTGACATCACTAATAAGAGACAAACCATGATCCAATTGTCTTTATAAAGATTTATTTCCTTGCAAGAAAAGAGCCACGGTCAAACACAGCCGCTCGAGGCTGCGTTGAGTGTGAACTGGAGACACAAAGAAGCCACAAGCTTCTCATACCCCCAATGTCTAAATAACCCCCTCAGTAATTTCCCATACATCTGGCGAAACCCACTGAAGGTTTCGCCTTGAGCAATTAAAAGCAAGAAACACAATGGTCCTTCATCTGTAACAACAGACAGAGTATCACCTACTCCTAATCAGCATAGCTATTCAAACGCATAGATGCTAGTCAGGAATTCCAATTCCAAGAGCCATAAAAGATAAAAGGGACAATGTATGGCTTCCACAGGTGGGGCCTCTTTGATCTGACTCATTTAAAACACAATAGAGAAAACAGGTCTGGAAGATAAAATCTTCTGTGATTAAATTTTTCCCCAACACACACTGAGTCCGATGCGTCTTAATGAATGCGTTAGGGGGAAAAAACGCAAAAATATACAAAATGCCATCTTATTAGTGAGGATGATTTTTTTGTCCTCTCTCTTCTTAAAAAGAAAGAGGAAATAATGAGTCCATCCACTCCTGCGATCGCGTAGAGAGGAAGGTGAGTTCCACCTCCTTATCAAGGAGCTGCATTATCCAGAACGATTCAAAGTTTACTTTAGACTGTCAGTGGCTCAGTTTGATGCTTTGCTAGCGATACTGGAGCCACATATTAAAAAGAAGACCACCAATTTCCGTGAATCAATTGATCCTGAACAGAGACTGGCAGTATGTCTAAGGGATCGCACGTGCGCACACACACACACACACACACACACGGTTTACAGGGACTTGGTGTGCTATAATTATAGCTGTGATATAATGATATTTGTAGTATTTTTGATACAATAATATTTGTATATATAATTGTAGGTATCTGAGCACTGGCGATTCATTCACCAGTTTTAGGTTGGGCATCAGCACTATGGATGGGAAAAACGGATGCGAAAAACGCAGAAAATCGAACCTGTTCCTAATTTTTTTTTGACGGATGAAAGTTTCGGAGGCAGAGTGCAAGCGTGATTGACATAACGTGAGGTCGAATTTATTTTTTGACGTGCGAAATTTCGCATGCGAATTTCGAGGCGTTTCTCAATGTCAAGGAAGGATCCTCGGAAGCCAGAAGTACGAGGATGCTACGTCATCGACATCCGTCGAAGGACTGTTCCAATGTCGAGGATCCTCGGAATTTCAACCAAGGTCTGAGTCCTTCGTTCGAAAAATATGCCATATACAGGAAAGGATGCATACGAGTAGACTTTGCGCTCTCAAATCACCCACAATCCTATGCCCACAGCTTTGCTATCTTGTTCAAAAAATACAAAATATCGGAGTCGGAGCGTTAACGGGGCAATATGCTTTCAAGTGTAAGTAGTTACGTTACCAAACATTTGTTATAACCGTAGTAAATATAGTAAAGTAAAGTAAAGTTTAACGTTTAAATGCCAGTACACATTACTACCGTACTGATATTATACAAATTACGTTATTGATGGCTAACGGACCTTTTCACTGACGTAATGAGGCAATGACGTGCACTTGCTAGCCTGTTCCATTTACGTGTTCTCCGAATGCTAAAGAGGAGCCTCGCCTAGCCTCTGAAGGAAGTGACTTGGAAGGACCAGTCCTGCAGAGGAAGGATCCTTGACATTGAGAAACGTACTCGGTTACTTAACGTAACCTCGGTTCCCTAAGATAAGGGAAGGAGTACTGCGTCTTAAGACGCTGTATGGGTAGGTTCTCCTACTCTCGAATATACTGAAGTAATTGTAAAATCACGCAGTGCTACTGCCCAGTCAAAACAGTGTCGAGACATCTCGCACGCTATTGGCTGGCCAGTGGGAACTGCATGAACCAATGGCAGAACAGCGTAATCTGAGCGAACCAATGGGCACCAACCCTGCGAAGCTGAGCGCAAGAGCCCGCGAAAGGGGCATATAAAATACGCTGTAACTGTCAAAAATGTCAGGTTAAATCGACTGAAGCGACGATCACCCGAGTCAGTGCCATAGCACAGCCGTCTACGCAGTACTCCTTCTCTTATCTCAGGGAACCGAGGTTACGTTAAGTAACCGAGTACGTTCCCTTTGGAACGGTCAGTTCGTACTGCGTCTTAAGACGCTGTATGGGAATCTGTAAAATCCTGCCGTGCTATGATAAGCGCAGTGACATGTACTCCCTCAAGTTTGAACACTTATTAGAAAGGGCTCAAGACTAGAGTTACTGACACATCATTTATATATATAATATATATGTACACACGTCTTATACTACTGGGCTCATAGAGGCCGGTAACTATAAGGAATGTGTAAGCATTGAAGCATATGAAGGCCCAGGGCTGGACTGGTAATCTGGCATACCGGGCATTTTCCCGGTGGGCCGACGCACTTTGGGGCCGATACAAGGTTATTTATTTATTAAATTTTTTGCCACGGACTGGCCCATCATGCAGGGACAGCGGCCCATTGGTTTCTCTTCTGAATTGACAGGCCAAATCTAGAGAGACCTTCCCTCCTCCATAGACTCTGTCCATATTAGGTGCTGTTTAAAAAATTTGGGCGCATGAAACTGCAAAAGGCGAATATCCGCGCAACAGCGCTGCCGCTGACGAACGTGCGCTGCGTTTTTGCTGCTCTATGAAGTGATGAACCGGCACTTTGACTCCGAATGTTGTTTTATACAATCGTGTGATATGGGAATATTAAAGGTTCTGTGGTGAATCAGCTGAAAACAGCCGCGACCATGTAAATACATCACGAGGTAAATTGGAAAACAGCAATACACACAACTACAAACTTGTCAGTCTAGCACAACCAAATTCAATAGTTTATTATTATTTATTTATTTATTTTCGAAACCATATACCTATGGTAATGAGGAGCATGATTTTACCTGTGACTACCATGCCCATACAGTTAAATTAAACTGACCTACAGTTAAACTCACAGTTAGACTAAAATGTCATTACACGTTAAAAAAAAAAGGTTCTATATGGCACCAAAAATGGTTCTTGGCTCGTAATCAACCTTTTTTAGTGCTATATAGCACCAATTTTGGTTCTTCAGCGGTTCTTCAGAGGTTCTTCACCGGTTCTTTGACTAAAGTGCTATATAGCACCTCTGAAGAACCGCTGAAGAACCACTGAAGCACCAAAATTGGTGCTATATAGCACTAAAAAAGGTTCCCCTATCATTAGTGTAGAGTAATTAAATTATAATTCAACAAAACAGCTTTAAAGCCTGGATCCCATGCATTAAAGGGATAGTTCACCCAAAAATGAAAATTATGTCATCATTTACTCACCCTCAAGTTGTTCCAAACCTGTATGAGTTTCTTTGTTCTGCTGAACACAAAAGAAGATATTTTGAAGAATGTTTGTAACAAAGCAGATAGAGCAACTATTGACTACCATAGTAGGAAAAAAAATACAATGGTAGTCAATAGTTGCTCTATCTGCTTTGTTACAAACATTCTTCAAAATATCTTCTTTTATGTTTCACGGAAGAGAGAAAGTCATACAGGTTTGGAACGACATGAGAGTGAGTAAATGATGACAGATTTTAAAAGCAGTAAATTCACTTTAATGTATACTAGCTCAAAATCAGTGGTTTACTGTCAAAAGTGCATTTCTGTGTTACAAAAGTGCAATATTAAATTCGAAAATATCCATCATTAGTTGTCCCTGTCCTAGATTTATTTATTTACTTCAATTTAAGGCCCTAACCCCAGTTAAAACATTCAAGAGGGACTCATGGGCCGGATGGGCTGGATTTGCCAGGGCCGAATTTTACCCCCAGTCCAGCCCTGTGAAGGCCCCAATGCCAACTTATGACGGGGACGGGCTTACAAGGCCGTCTAATATTCGTTAGGCCGTCTTAGTATTTTTATACAGCGAGGACTTGTGCCTGCAGTGCAGGGACATCCAGACTGAAGAATCTGGTTAAAGTAGATGGTGAGGACCAACCTGCCGATCTGCAAATGTCACCCATAGAAACTCCACTAGACCACGCCCAGGAGGAGGCCATACCTCTGGTGGAGTGAGCTTTGACACCTATGGGGCATTGGAGGCCCATAGTGTCATATCGCGTCCACTAACCATCTGGCTAGGTTTTGTTTGGTGACCGGAAGTCCCTTAGTTCGGTCACCAAAACTTACAAAGACCTGCTCCGACTGTCTAAAGTGGAAGGACCGCTCAATATATGCTCTAAGCGACCTAACAGGGCCAAGCAGGTGTAACTGTCTCTCATCCTCCGAAGTGGGGAGGGCAGAGAGAGTGATTACCTGTGCTTTGAACGGTGTTGAAAGCACTTTAGGTACATAACCATGCCCTGGTTTGAGGATGACTTTAGAATCGTCTGGGCCAATTCTAAACATGACGCCTTCACAGATAAAGCTTGAATGTCACCGACATGCTTAACAGATACCAGTGCTAATAGCAGGGCAGTTTTCAGCGAAAGTGGCTTTAATTCAGCCATCTGCAACGGCTCGAAGGGAGGTCTTTTTAGTGCTCTTAGGACCAATGAAGGTCCCAGGATGGCACCGTAGGAGGGAGAGGGGGGTTAAGCCTCCTAGCTCCTTTTAAGAATTTTATGACCATGTCGTGTCTGCCTACTGATTGGCTAGCTATAGGCGTATGAGATGCGGCGATAGCTGCCGTGTAGACTTTGAGTGTGGATGGAGTGTGTCCTGCATCCAACATCTCTTATAGAAAAACAAGAATTTGTGATATCTCGCATGACACTGGGTTATAGTTCCTGACTGAACACCAGTCAGAGAACACTGACCATTTAAGGGCATAGAGACGTCTAGTAGACGGAGCTCTAGCTTCACTGATGGTGCTCAAGACACTCACTGGGAGGTTCTCGAGCCCCCCTTGAGTGGCCAAACATGTAACGCCCACAATTTTGGGGTGGGGGTGCCAGATTGTCCCGTTCGCCTCAGAAAGGAGATCTTTCCTTAGGGGAACTGGCCATGGGGCTGCTGATAGTAACTGAATCAACTCGGGAAACCTGATGTGGGTTCGCCAGAGTGGAGCCACTAGCAGGACTGTGTGCTCGCATTCCCTGATCCTTTTTAAAATCTGGGGAATGAGCAGTACTGGTGGAAAAGCATAAAGTATGCAGCTGGGCCATTCGTGGGCCAGCTCATCCTTGCTCTTTGAAAAATAGATTGGGCAATGACAGTTGTCTTCGGAGGTGAAGAGGTCGACCTCTGCCCTCCCAAAAACACTCCATATTGAAGGGATTGAAAATAATCAAAGATATTTGATATTTGAAATCCAACAAAGAAATTTGCTTTACTGTTGTCAACACATTTGCTTATCAGAAGGACCTGGAAGACAAAAGACAGGCCTGTAGGCCACATGGGGTGTCCCACTTTTACAGTGGGGGAAGTTTGGTCTGATTGGTCAGTTTGAATGTTATGTGTGAGTTTGGTCTGATTGGTCAGTTTGAAAGAAATACATTTGGTTTCAGTCATATGGTCAAGGAATAGATAAAAGAAGATCGGAACTGGGGCTTTCTCTCTTTTCCTCTAGCTCTTGAAGTCATTGGGGCTTCTTTGCTCTCTTCTTCTCTCTCTCTCCCCTACTCTCTCTCCCACTCTCTTTCTCTCTCTCTCTCTCTCTCTCTCTCTCTCTCTCTCTCTCTCTCTCTCTCTCAGTTAACATTGTGTATTCACTTCTGTGTGGTGCAGAAGAGAGAGAAGACTCGTGTTTTTATTTATTTATTTATTTATTTATTTGAACTCGCCTTTATGGCGGTAGAATGCAGGGGAGCACGCTCTCGGCGTGAGCAATAATCTGTGGGAACAGCGCTTATGTGCAAGGTGCATGTATTTTAGTAAGGTCGTTGTTAAAAACAGCGTTGATGTGCAGGCGAGCATGTTTGACAACAGACTAGTTGACTGCAATATTTACATCTCCAGTCGCCTGAACCGAGGGGATTGAGAGAATGTAAAGTAAGTCTGTAGTGGTAATCCGGCCACAGCAGGACTTTTGAGTTGTTCTATAGCGCTGAATTAACAGTGCTTATATGCAGGGGTACACCCTATGTAGGGGACACACTGCCTGCAGTCATAACAGAGGAAAGAACTCTTAATTGTTTATTAGGATCGCCGTTAATACAGCGTTCTGTGTACAGGTGAGCATGTTTTATAACAGGCTCGTTTACTGAGAGAAGTGGTGGAGGGCTTGGCCGCCAGTTACTAAATTGAGACTCACTGAGAAACCTGTGAGAGCGGGGCTCGAACCGGCAACCCTGTGTGCTATAATAATTTCACTTTTGGGCCCAAACAAGGGACGCCAATTATGTAGTGATTTTACCTTCGTCCATCCAAGGACGTTAAGTAAGGTAGTGATTGGTACTCACATCACCGATGACGTTGTGATTTCTGGATCACACGTCACTTAAGGTGTGGTTATGAGTACATCAGATGACCACCTTCCCCCTCTCTTAGTTTGGGACACTAGTCAAGGTCTTTTACCTTGGCCCTATGAGAACACTCCACACAGGAGGCTATTCAATCATTTTAGATTGAATGTTAAGTGGGGAGAGTTGGTCAGCTGATTTATCTGAAAGATTGGTGAGATTTCTAACTTGTAGAGCCTTTTCTGTATTATCAGCACAAGTAAGACACAATTGTAATAAAATAGATTTTATTAACAAAAGATAAACAAGAATAACTAACACAACTACTAAGTGAATACAATGAATGATAAAAGAATAAAGTGCATAAGATACATAAAATACATGTGATTAAGTTGAGTGTGGTTATGGAAGAGTTGCGTTATCTTATGGAAAGATAAACCGTTGTTTCTCTGAAACTAAGGTGAAGAACCTTAGTATGCTTCAAACAAATAAACAAAAGATTATTTGTTATTAACTAGCATCAGTTAAATTAACTCTAATGTAAATTAGAACATATACAGATAATATACAACAATGCCAAGGTTTCTGGAAAGAGGTTTGGTTAAGTGATATTTAATTAATTAATTAATTTGTTACATTTATATAGCGCTTTTCTAGGCACTCAAAGCGCTTTACATATAGAAGGGGGAATCTCCTCAACCACCACCAATGTGCAGCATCCACCTGGATGATGCGACGGCAGCCATATTGCACCAGAACGCCCACCACACACCAGCTGATTGGTGGAGAGGAGACAGAGTGATGAAGCCAATCTGTATATGGGGATGATTAGGAGGCCATGATGGAGAGGGGCCAATGGGCAAATTTGGCCAGGATGCCGGGGTTACACCCCTACTCTTTATCGAAGGACATCCTGGGATTTTTAATGACCACAGAGAGTCAGGACCTCGGTTTAACGTCTCATCCGAAGGACGGTGCTTGTTACAGTATAGTGTCCCAATCACTATACTGGGGTGTTAGGACCCACACAGACCACAGGGTGAGCACCCCCTGCTGGCCTCACTAACACCTCTACCAGCAGCTACCTGATCTTCCCAGTTGGTCTCCCATCCAGGTACTAACCAGGCTCAGCCCTGCTTAGCTTCAGTGGGAAACCAGTCTTGGGCTGCAGGGTGATATGGCTGCTGGCAATTTGCGTTCCACTTACGTTCCACAATTTACGTTCCACTTGGTTGAGTGAGCAGTCCGATGGCAGTGACTTCATCCACTGGTTGTGCTGGGTGACAATGCAGTGGGAAAGGAGCTGGAATCCGTTTCAACAGTCTTGAACACGAAGATCTGTGGGACGCTGATCTCCTGGAGCACCAAAGGGTCCTGAAATCTGGAACACGCAGATGAGGCCCTGAAGTAGGTGCAGAAGGTCCTTAATCTGGAACACACAGATGAAGGAACCTTGAAGTGAAGGTTTGCTCTCCTGAGCTTAACCTCGTTGCAAATGTCTCTGTGTGTCTTCTGACTCTGTGGGTCAGACACTCAGGACTTGGTCAAACCGCTTTGGTCTCTCTGGGACGTGCTGTAGTCTCGATGGACTAAAACTCTGAACGTAGTGGTTGTTAATGTCTCTTTCCTCACAGGCTGGAGGCTCAGAACGTGGTCGTATCTGTTGCTGCCTCACAAGCTGTTCAGATCCTTGGATCTTTTGTTGTCTCTCTGGATTAACCAGAGGCTCAGAACTTGGTTGCTCTGTCACAATCTCTCTCAAGGAGAAATTCAGAACCTGTTGCTCTGTCACAATCTCTCTCAAGGAGAAATTCAGAACCTGTTGCTCTGTCACAATCTCTCTCAAGGAGAAATTCAGAACAAGGTGTGTCTGTTGAAAGGGTACCTTTATCCTTTTCCGAATAGGCGGAGATTGCAATTTGGCGCTTCTCCATTCCAGTGTTGCGATTGGCTGCTGGCATCAGAGGGGGTCCACAGTGAGACTCACCCTCCTTTCTCCTGTGGAACTCATTTGCATACTGTACACAGTTAGAAGTCTTTAAAGTGTCTTTAAAGTTTACCAATACATTTCTCACTTTCCAAACCACCATCAGAATACCCGTGGCAATATTCTAAACAAATAGAAACCAAATATGATGGGAAAAGATTGAACTGTTCATTCATTAACAGCTGATTCTGTGTAAGATGTTGCATTACAAATAGCTGTCACTGAGAATACTTATTTCTCTGAATAAGTATGAAATGGATGTGTGTAGTTTACATCAGTCTTAAGGTTTCCAAACATAGTTATGAATGGATTTAGATTAATCATTGTGGTCTTTGTTTCACCCACTACTGCTGAGGTCCTGTGGAATTTTTATGGCAGTCATAGACCAGGACATTAGGGATGTGGGTGAAGGGCAGGTACTGCATTTGGGCCAATGAGATGTCTTGTCCTTCCTGGGCTTGGTACAAGAGCTGGTCTTTTTGGCCTCTAAGAGGTGTCTGGATGTTGTCATAGCATCTTATCTGATGGTGTTGGACAGTTTGTTTGTCTCAGTCTACCAAGATCCAATCAAAATGTAGCAAACCTTTGTCCACTGTTATGGACAGAGAGTGGCCCGGCCATAAACTGGGCCCTGGAATGTGCTGTCCACTACAGTGCGAAAGTGCACCGTAACAGCAGAGGGCGCGGCTATGACGTAAGTCGAGCTCTCGCCGGTGTTTTCAGTGTGTGTGGCGTGCGTGCTTCATAACAGGCTCGTTTACTACACTGTTGAACCTCTCCAGTCGCCAGAATAGGACTGAGAGAAGTGATAGAGAGTGAAAAGGCGCAGGGCTTGGCCGCCATTCACAACGCCATTATGCGCTAGACAGCGAGGCAGCAATGACGTAAGTCGCGCTCTTGACACTGAGCACGCGCTGGGAGAGAGAGGGGGCGCACGCGCTGCCGCTGTAGGAAGCGCGAGCTGCAGTGACAACAGCCTGTAACGTAAGCCGCGCTCTCAATATCTCCTGCAGTCTGAGAGAAAGTAATGCGGGAAGCTCCGGCATTAGTTCGCTCGTCCACTCTGGCATTCTCTGTCCGCAGCGCTTCTTAGCGCGGCCCAAGTGAGAGAAAAGGAAGAGCGAGACGTTGGTAATCGTGCGGATTCGTCTTCCTCATTGCCGCCGAATGAGACCAAGCCCTCGGCGTCGAGCGGAGGGAGCAGGTCCGATCGAGAGAACGTCACAGGGGAAACGTCTCTCTGAGGCCAAGACGAGGCGCGCAGGCACTGGGCAGACGTGAACTCGCTAGCCTTGGTATACTCAGCCCTCTGGCTCCACCGTTCTTTCCCGCCGAGGCTCGGGCGGAAAGGGGAACGGGAGAGCGCGAGGGCCGGGGTCGCGCTCTGAAAAGAGCGCTATCCGCGAACGGAGGGAGGAAATGGGCATTCCCTCGCAGTGAGAGCAGCCAGACCCAGCGAGAGCAGCCGGACCCGGCGAGAGCAGCGTCCGTGTGGGCCTTGCCCAGACAGATCACGCACCCGTCGTGGTTATCCTCCTAGTGCAGGTAAGTACTGCACACAAGTGATATGTTTTTCTCAGTATTGTACAGAAAGGATACACCGTAGTGTTTCACCAAAGAGTGCAGGGGAAAGGCGTGACAGCTCGCAGGATCGCTGGCGATTTGAGCGCGCTGAAATACAGCAGGCCGCTGACTCTCGCAGGACGTCCAGGCTGGCTAGCTCGCTATTCCGCTGCAGGCTCGTCAATTCACAGTGAAAGATGGTGTAGTTTGAGTTTATCAGTGAGGACCGTAGATCGTCGCTGAAGGAGATTAATCTGACGTTTTTGACAGTTACAGCGTATTTTATATGCCCCTTTATATGCTATTTATTCACGCGGGCTCTTGCGCTCAGCTTCGCGGGCTTTGTGCCCATTGGTTCGCTCAGATTACGCTGTTCTGCCATTGGTTCATGCAGTTCCCACTGGCCAGCCAATAGCGTGCGAGATGTCTCGACACTGTTTTGACTGGGCAGTAGCACTGTGATTTTACAATTACTTCAGTATATTCGAGAGTAGGAGAACCTACCCATACAGCGTCTTAAGACGCAGTACGAACTGGCCGTTCGAAAGGGAACACCTCCGGACTCAGTGTGCAAAGGCCTTAAGCCTGTTTGCCTTATTTTGGTGTTTTATTGAGATCGGTACTGAGTTGTTTATAACTTCGTCACTCTGACATGTCTAAACATGCCCTCAGCCGATGTTTCTGTTAGTTTAGCATGATGCTCTTCAATATGAGATTATTTCTTCTTTATCGAGATGTATATCACTGCCTTTGTTGATATAATACCTTTGTGATGTGATTTCGGTTATTTTGAGCTGTTTATACCAGACGAACGATTACACTCGAATGTGCCGCGATATCATATGGAGTGTGTATCATGTTAGATGATCGTGTACAGCTTAATGTACAATGTGATGCCTTCATTTCCTTCTTTGGATTGTATATTTGTATATTTCATGGTTTATTATATATATGCCAAGCTAGAAAGTTATTCATTATTCTTTATTGTATTTTTTGTTTCAGACTAATGCATCTACTGCCTGTAATTGATACCTCTGCAGCTTATCCTTTATAAATACATCACCTAAAACATTTCGGTTACTAACGTAACCTCGGTTCCCTAAGATGAGGGAATGAGTATTGCGTTTGCTAAACGCTTATGGGGGAATTCCTTTCCTCGAGATATTGAAGCAAAATTTTTATCCAAAAATACCATGTACACGCAGTGCAGCTGCACAACTCTCAGCAGGAAGCAGCTGCGTGCTGATTGGCTGTGCCGCTGCAACTGCAGCAACCTATGGCGAGACCGCGGGGCGGGACGGACCAATCAGGTCCTTCTAAATTCCCGCCACAAGGGGCAACAGAATTTGCATAGCCAAGGGTATATAAGACCCTGTCTCGCAAGGTTAGTCAGGTTAATCGACTGAAGCGACTCCTGAGCAAGTAAGCAAGCACGGCAAGCAAACGCAATACTCGTTCCCTCATCTTAGGGAACCAAGGTTACGTTAGTAACCGAAGCGTTCCCTTACGAGAGTACTCTCGTATTGCGTTTGCTAAACGCTTATGGGGGACCAATGCAAAACGCCACGCTTGCTTAACGGCTCTAAAGCCGATGACACCAAACCCAGGCCAACCTAGGTGGGCCCGTAATATGATATCAAGAAGTCCCAAAATGAGCCAGACCTGAGTCGGGCCCTTAATGAGAATGAACACGATAAACGTGTAATAATATAATGTATAGACCAGACATTGTCGGGCCAGGAATAATGAATGGCCAGATAATTCGAGCCGTATAAGGAATGTGCTTATGACTTATACAATATTTAACCCAGACCGGACTTTTCGAGCCTTAAGGGGTTAAATCTGTTTACACAGCAAGAAGCCCAGCTTGTAAGGCCGGAACATCTAAATTATAGAATCTGATAAAAGTGGACGGGGAGGCCCAGCCTGCCGCCGCACAGATATCATTCAGAGAAATGCCAGTAAACCAAGCCCACGAAGAGGCCATGCCTCTAGTAGAATGGGCTTTGATGCCTAAAGGGCAGCTGAGATCTTTAGACTCATAGGCCAGTGAGATAGCATCCACTATCCAACGTGACAAGGTCTGCTTTGTAACCGCGCACCCTCGGGTGCGGCCGCCAAAGCATACAAAGAGCTGTTCAGTTTGCCTGTAAGCAGCGGAACGCTCTATGTATATTCTCAGCGCTCTGACAGGACAGAGCAAATTAGCATCTTCTTCATCTAACGGTGATGAAAGTGCTGAGAGTGAAATGACCTGTGCTCTGAACGGAGTTGAAAGCACTTAGGTACATATCCATGTCTTGGTTTGAGGATGACTTTGGAGTCGTTTGGCCCAAATTCCAGACACGAGACGCTCACAGAGAGCGCGTGCAGATCTCCCACTCGCTTAACTGACGCGATCGCCAGCAGAAAAGAGGTCTTTAGTGACAGGAGCTTTAAGCTCACCGAATGCAGAGGCTCAAATGCAGAGCTCTTCATGGCATCCAGGACCGTGGACAGGTCCCATATAGGGACTGAAGGGGGGCAAGGTGGGTGAAGCCTTCTAGCCCCTTTAAGGAAGCGAACAATGAGATTGTTCTTTCCCAGTGACAGTCCGTTCACTTGAATGTGATACGCTGCAATAGCAGCCACATAAATTTGAGCGTGGAGGGGGAACGACCCGCGTCCAGAAGCTCTTGTAAAAATGTAAGCACTTCTGACACTTCACAATCATGTGGGGTCAGACTTTGCGCTTTACACCAGTCCGAAAAGACTGACCATTTGCCTGAATAGAGCCGCCTGGTCGCGGGGGCTCTAGCTTCAGTAATAGTATACAATACATTTTCAGAGAGGTTCTCATGTACCCGTTGATGGGCCAGACATGAAGCGCCCATAGATCGGGATGGGGATGCCAGATCTGCCATTCCGCCTGCATGAGGAGGTCTCTCCTCAGCGGGATCGGCCACGAATCTGTATCTGACATCTGACTCAGTAGTGAGAACCAAGGTTGATTTCTCCAAAGCGGGGCTATTAAAAGCACAGCGCATTTGCTCTCCCTGATCCTCTCTATGACCTGAAGTAACATTGAGATTGGGGGAAAAGCATAAAGAGGAAGGTTGGGCCATTCGTGGGCCAACGCATCCTTGTGCTTGGAGAAATATATTCGGCATTGAGCATTGTCTTGTGAGGCGAAAAGATCCACTTTTGCCTCTCCAAACCTGCCCCAATTGTCTGAATTGCATGTGCAGTGTTTCCCACAGATTAGAAACCAATTTGTGGTGGCGGGCGGGGGCATGTGATTGGCACAAATATCGATTTCAATCTTGATTCTGTATCAATTCATATGTATTATCCTACTGTACATATAAGGAAAAATAAGTTTGTCTTTTTAGCACCATTTTAAACTTTTCTTGGGTTAAATTATATTTGCTTGCATTCATTAATATTCACTTGTGTGTGCTTACATAAGTATCATTCAAAATATTAGTATGTAAGTTTTTAACTGTTTTTAACTTTTTTTAAATTTCACATTTAAAGAAATCTAGTGTTTGATCATGTCTAAATATTTATTCAAATGCAAAACCTAAAAATAAGTAAGAAGTTATGGTCTGCAATACTTTTTTGAGCAACCAGATAAAGAGCCATACAAGCACCTATAGTGGGTAAACCATGGTTTTACAAATGAAAATGATTTTTTTCCAGCCACAAAATTACTCTAATTTGCCTCTTTGCATTGAAATTCTCTATTTTAACCTTGATAACTGCACTAATTGTAATATAAATAATAAAAAAATATTTAAAGTGGTCATCAATGGACCATAATTATTGCATAAATAGTAGGCCTATTTAGTACCAAAAGATATCCTCAAAATATTTAAAGGTCCCATGGCATGAAATTTTCATTTTATGAGGTTTTTCAACATTAATATGCGTTCCCCTAGCCTGAATATTGTCCCCAAGTGGATAGAAATGTTGATCGGTGTAAACCCGAGTTCTGGCTGTCTTTCTCTGCCTTTGAGAAAATGACAGGCCAGACTAGCCAATCCTGAAGTCTCCTGGTTTGACATCCAAGCAGGAACGGTTACCTCCCTTTCCTCCGCCCAGGGAATCTGGCACGCCCATGCAAGCGCTCGAGAGATCATTGCTTGTGAACGAGTGAATGCTGGCAGTTTCTCAGTGTTTGGATGTACAAATGAAAACAGAAGTCTTTTTTCAGTTCCTTCTGATCTGATTTCTTATGTGTAGCTAATTATTTATTATTCGTGCACACACTGCGGCTTCTCTTTCTCCAGACAGAACGGTGTTTTTGTGTTTTCTATCTTGTGAGTCAATGTTTTTGTACATCCTCGTCGCGTCTATCTGTTCTAAAATGTGCATACAGTCGTTTCTGCTCATCATCAGCAGACTCACATCTCTTTAGAGATTAACCTCACGCACGCCGAAGCTCGGGCAGCACTGGCCGGTCGGCCTTCAACATCCCCGACCCCTAGTACTGCATCTGGCCCACAGCGGAGGCGCCTTACGCGGCGCGAGATTAAGCAGAAGGGGGGTAAGCGTGAGCATATCCGGGCTAGGCAGCTTTCCCCACAATAAACTGGATTACATTCGATTAATGCTGTTGTGTCTTTGTTTGCGCTGTGTACTCAATGAGCGTCACTGACGCTTTTCATATGATAGGAACATGTCTAAAAATAATGCTATTATCAACACTTACTCGTAACTCATTCATCTCGACAGCTGTAATGGTACTTTGTATGTGTTACAAAGTTGGTAATAATGATGAAGACGGACTCCGTGTGACTGGGACTCGTGTTTATTCAGAACTCTCAAATACAAACACAATAAACTCGCGCTGACTGACAGCGCTCTCATAACTCAGTAGTTACTATAAATAACTCCGGTTCGCGAACGAATCATTCTTTTGAACCGATTATTTTTAGTGAACTGAATCAGTTCACCAAATCGGACTGAATCGTTCTAAACGGTTCGCGTCTCCAGTCAGCGCTGATCCATAATTTACTAAAGTTACTAACTTTCTGACATGAGTGACAGTCCCTCCGACTAGAAATAGACTAATAACCTGAAGTATATGCTGTACCTACAACAGTTCACTGAACTGAGACATGCTGAGAACTGATGTGAAGTGAACTCAGGTCCATCCGTCTCTCTTACCCCTTTTCCACCAAGGCAGTGCTAGAGCTAATTCAGAGCCAGAGCTAGTCCCAGTTCATAGTTGGTTCGACTAAGGAGCCTTCTAAGAACCGTTTGCTTTTCCACATGCTGAGAGCCACAACAGAGCCATGTCTTACGTCACTGTTTACGTCTCATCTTTCTCATCAACGCTAGGGAGGCAGCGGCAATGTTGCCAAGTATGTGGTTTTGCCACGGGCTGTTTTTTCATGCCCGCGGGATGAAGCGACCCCAATTATGTGATATTTAGCCCCATATTGCGAATTTTAGTAGGCAACCATGCCAAAAAACACAAATTTTACCCCCAAATGTGATTTTTACTGAGGAATCCCCCCCTGGAACGCGATTGGGCTTGTTTTGAGTAGCAATTGGGCGGGTTTGTTGTGAAAACCTGGCAACCCTGGGCAGTGGGAAACACACACACACACACCAGGCTTGTTCGAGATGCATTGTCACTGCGCAGACCAATCCACGTATGATATAAAAAAAACGCATGAGTGAATCAAAAGCATAAGGAGTCATATGCTCTCGCTGGACTCGTTATCATACGGCGATTGGTCTCTGCACAGCACCGCTGCGAACAAGCCTTCCATCAACAATGCAAACGTTGCGTTACTATTCATTCACATGGCTTTACGATCCTACATCCGCATCAAAACACAACGCAAACACAGCGAATCCAACGCATTCATGTAGTTCGCCGTAATTTGTATAGACGGAGATTACAAACGAACAGCAGCTGTTAGCTCCATTAGCTGCTATTTCAAACATGGGCGTCGGAACCATTGTATGTGGGTGGGACAAGACCCACCCACTTTTTACGATCAATGATATTGGACCCACTCACCTTTATCGTCTCTAATCCAGCACATCTGTTTACCTTCCCCTAACCAATAAACATTTATTATTAAACACATGTTAGACACTTTATTTCCACTTTTCTAATATTTTCTTCATTTTTATTGAAAATAAATGCCTTTCTGATCTGATATGTGATTTGAAAAGGGAGTAGAGTTATTTCGGCCTAAGGCGGATTCGAACCGAGGGTCGATCTGCGTCAAAATGTGATGCCATGCGTCTTACCCTTACACTATAGCCGCAGTCAAAATTGTGGGGATTTCTGTAAATTTGACTTGTCCAACCAGATGATATATTTGTACTTTATGTAAATGGCATCTATTCCAGTAAAAATTTTCTGAGAGGACCCACCCACATTTTTTTTGCTTCCGACGCCCATGATTTCAAACATGGCGGATCTCAAGTTTGTGTTCGTCTTGTTGACCCCGCCCCCAGCGCCTGACGTAATCGGTTCTTACTTCTAGCCCTGTTCTAGCCCAGCAATGTTTTGGTGCTACTTAAGAACCACTTTTCCTGGCTCGGACCTGGGGCTTTGTGTGTGGAAACACAAAGAACCGATTTGAAACTAGGCTCTGGCTCCGATCTAGCTCTGGCTCTGCTTTGGTGGAAAAGGGGTATGTCAGCAGCTGGTGCCTGCTCGTGCCTCGTAGACCTCGTTAAACCACGCCCCCTCCGCTCATTTAAAATGCAAAGATGTCAGCCAATCACAACAGTGGGCGTTTTTTACTGAAGTCTCACAGCAGACACGCCTCTTGAAACAGGGCATTCAGCCACAGGGCAAACATCAGTATTGAAAAAATGCCTTTTATTTCTAAATTATGACATTTTATGATGTAAAAATCATACTAACAATATAAGTACACCTCAGGAAACATTATAAAATAATAGAAAAAATGCCATGCCATGGGACCTTTAATAAATATTATTAAACTAAAATATAGAACATTTATTTCATTGAAAAATAGTTACGGTGTATGGTCACATTGACCATCAATGAATATGAGTGTGAGCAATTCCTATAGGAATACCTGAGGGCTAAATACAAGAAAAACATTAACATTAATGTAACAATGTTGCATCTCCATCACTCTCCATAATAAAATGATGATGGTTTACGTAATAAAAAATAGCTGCAAATACCTGTATAGTAAAACTGTTGTGTATCCACTTATGATATTCAAATGCATTGACAGAGCGCTGGTTTGTTTAGAAGCTCCGTGAACCACGTGACCGCGCGCACCGCCGGGAGATGAGAGCATGTCGCAACTCTGTACTTCGACGCCTCTGGCTTTAACTGTTATGCCTGTTATTCTTTTGGCACAAGGAAGTAGCGACTGTAAAAGCCTGACTCGCTCTGTGAGGGGTGCACGGTTTCCACCGCTCCCTTTATTTAACAGTTTGATATTTGCTGTCTCTACCACAGTGCGAAAGCACGGTGGTCTGTGAGCGAACTGTAGCGAGTAACCTTGTTATCGAAGCCAAGGGTTGAATTAATTTGTGGGGCGGGTCACTGAGTAACAGGGACCTGTTAGCCCGGTTGCATTGTGCTAGTAGCACTGTGAGAGGCGGCGTTCACTGAATGGTGACGCACGCCTTATTTGGGTCGCCGTGGGAGTGGCGCTTACCAAGGGGATTGTGTTTGTGTACAGAAGAGCACGTTGCTCACGGGCTCGTAGACTGTGGAAATAGTGTTCCCAGCCGCCTGAGTGCAGGGGGCCGGAGAACGCAGAATAGCGGCGAACGCTTTAATTGTGTCGCCAGGGAAATGGTGCATGTGTACAGGCGAGCGTGTTTGTTTGCGGCCTCGTCGATTGTGGGAATGTGTTTCCAGCCGCCTGAGTGTAGGGAGTTGGGGAACATAGGGAAGTGCTTGAGTGAAGGGGTACAACTTGATGTTGGCACACTGCCTACAGATGAACTCGTAACACTGTGTTTGGATAGTGTTACTGTAAAGTGGACGCATTCTTGCGGATTAGTCCACGTGCACGTTAGCAGCAGGGCTAATGGATAGCGCGTGCTCTGCAGGCGCGGGTCTACCTAGCCACTAGAAAAGTTGATTCATTGTAAATAATGTATGGTTGTGCGCACTGTATAATGGGCGCCACTACATTAGAGTACTCGCGGCGTACGCCAGCGAGCGAATTCACAGAGGTAAACGCATAACAGCGTTAAAGTGCAACCGAGCATGTTTGGCCACAGGCTAGTTATTGCAATATATATCTCCAGTCACCTGAACTAAGGGAACTGGGAGAATATCAGGTTTATTGAGTGATTTTGTGGCACTGAATTAACAGTGCTTATGCAGGAGTGCACACTATGTAGTGGACACATTACCTACAGTGTTGAACCACTCCAGCCGCCTGAATAGGGGGACTGGGAGAAATGATATTTGAGGGAAAAAAAGGCGCAAGCTTGGCAGCCATTTTATGACACCGTTATGCTCTAGACGGAGAGCGCGTGTTATGACGCACTCTAGTCAGCGAACGCGCGCTGTGCAGAGAGCGCTTGCTGCAGCGAGAGCGGCTGTGACATAAGCGCGTTCTCGATATATCCAGCAGCCTGAGTTCGCTTGTCTACTCTAGCATTCTCTGTCCGCGGCATATCAGGGCGGCGGAGTGAGAGAGAAGGAAGAGTGAGGAGAGCTTAGGTTGAGTTCACTCGTGTGCAGAAGTGCACATCTTCTGTCTGCGGCGCTATCCGTGCGGCGGCAGTATAACATTCTCTGTCCGCGGCCACTTTCAGGGCGGCGGAAGTGAGAGAAGAAGGCGAGTGAAAAGCCCCGTATGTCTGTGACGCCATTAGCGCGGCGGGGATATAACATTCTCTGTCCGCGGCCATTTTAGAGTGGCGGAGGGGAGAGAGGAAGGCGAGTGAAGAGCTCTGTATGTCCGCGGCGTCATAAGCGCGGCGGGGATATAACATTCTCTGTCCGCGGCGCATTTCAGCGCGACGGAATGAGAGAAAGGGAGAGCTCCGTATGTCCCCGGCGCCATAGAGCGGCGGGGATATAACATTCTCTGTCCGCGGCGCATTTCAGCACGACGAAACGAGAGAAGAGAGATGGAGAGCTAGTAAGCTCTTAGAAGTGGCGTTGCCAGCGACGCACACACACTTACACACATAGCAGGGACGTCGTTAGGCCTATTTTAGGGGGGCTGAAGCTACCCCAAAATGTTCCTAAGCCCCCCTAAATGATAATAAGAACAACAATAACAATTTGATTAATCAATAACCGTATCCTCATTCATATTTAGATGCAACAAATTATATATATCCAGCTACAAAAAATAGCCGAAAAGTCGGAAGTTGGACAGAAGGACAAAGAGTGTTGTGCTATGAAGATGATGCACCGCGTCTCGTTGCATATTGGTGTGAACTGTGGCAGCTTTCAGAGCGTTGCAGACCGGAGCGCTACTGCAATTAACTGTAAAATAAAAAGGCATTACAAAAAAAAACGATAACTTACCAAATCTGTAATGTGTTTGGCAAAACTAACTAAAATAAAATGATAGATTAAATGTCCTTAGTTTTCGTCTTTATCAATGTCTTTCATAGAGCAAATAACGTTCAGCTGCATTTCCTTTCGCTGCGTCTCTTACTCACGCGCGCCCCACACACACACACATACACACACACACACACAGCCCCTCCCCTCCGTGCACACCGCTGTCTTCTTGAGAACGAGTGTTCGACGTTGAAAGCTAGTTCGCGAAAGGTTGGTATCTCGTGAACACCTACACAATCACACATTAAAAAGTGGTATAAAATATTTTTAATTCAGAATACAATTTTGTCAGTGTGTTAATGTCGACCCGAGAAGCGATTGCTACTTTAGAAAGTTAACTAGTCGCAAGTTTGAGGTAAAATGCACTTGGGTTGTCGATGTCAAAACACAATATAAGCTGTGATTCAAATATTAAATAATGTTATGTCATTAGGCTATTGTATAGGTTAAATTTAGTATAGGGTGTGAAAATTGTACAGCTGTGGTATTTGTATAGGTTTAGCTCAATTTAGGTTTAGCTGTAGGATTTGTATTTTAGCTCAAAAATCGGTTGAATACATGCGGTTCTGTGTAATTAAATAGCATTCTGTGGACAACTTATCTTATATAGAGAGGAATTAATTATAGTATGCTATTACTTTTTCATACATTTACATGAGCAGACAGATAGCATTTAAGTCATTGCTTATAGTAACATCAGGAGCAAAGTCTGGCCTAAGTAAATTCCCCCATGCAGCTTTGATGTGTCTAAAAGCTAACATTACAGTAACTTTTCTTTAAAAGAGTAGAAATGGAAGAAGAGGATATGTCTGTCACGTTTACTTGTTAACATCTTGGTTTCTTGACTGGTTGTTGACGTAAGTGTAGCTCTAGATGGGAGTGCAAAGATTTAGCAAAGTTACAAATACCCTGGGGGCTAAGCCCCCCCAGTCTTCCAATCCTAGTGACGTCCCTGACACATAGTATAAAGGATATTTTGACGCCGGATGGCACAGCTGGAACAGCGCGGCTGAAGGCGGAGACCAGGTTGGAATCAGTCATCCTCAGGGCTGCAGGGATTCCGCTGGTAGCGTTTCGACGGCGGGCTTCGATCCGGAGCTCAGCGAGAGCAAGTCGCTGAAGAAGAATTAATCTGACTAACCTTGCGAGACAGGGTCTTATATACCCTTGGCTATGCAAATTCTGTTGCCCCTTGTGGCGGGAATTTAGAAGGACCTGATTGGTCCGTCCCGCCCCGCGGTCTCGCCATAGGTTGCTGCAGTTGCAGCGGCACAGCCAATCAGCACGCAGCTGCTTCCTGCTGAGATTTGTGCAGCTGCACTGCGTGTACATGGTATTTTTGGATAAAAATTTTGCTTCAAAATCTCGAGGAAAGGAATTCCCCCATAAGCGTTTAGCAAACGCAATACGAGAGTACTCTCGTAAGGGAAACGACTTACCTGTCTCCTCATCCTTATGTACAAACTGTGCTCTGACCGGCACCGAGGGGTTCACTCATCTAATTACTAACCAGATCCTGGCAGTTAAAAGTACATAACATATAATATACAATATTATATATTCATTCTAAAGCACTTTTATAACAAGGTAATTGTTTTATCTGTTCTGATGTCTCAGATAAGCTCTACTGAATTAAATCAGTCACACACTTGACAGTTTTCTGCATGGCAACTTTACTTCTTTTCTGCTCCACTCCTACACTTAACATCCGGTCCCATAATGCATAGTGCACTTCGATCTTAAAGATACAGACCATCATTCTAATATATGACATCCCCTCCAAAGTCGGATAGAGACCTTTAACACTTAACTGTTGTCTCTGTACTCTCTAAACACAAACACACACAAAAAAAAATGCTTATCTATGATTTAAACATTACTCTTGCTTATTATTCATCAAACCATGAACAAGTCAGTAACAACCAACCTGTACTGACGAATTTAACCAATGACAAAGTCAGCAAGTTTTTGAGGCAATTTCTTTTGTCTTTGAGGCTTGACATATGTCACATCTTCATGACACTCAGCTGTATGCACAGGTTTCTGTGAATCTTCTGACCTTATCTGTTGGTCTGAGTTTGTCGAACAGTCAACTTCTCCTATTGTCTTGCTACTTTGTTCGTTTCCTTTCTCCCTCTCCACATATTTCTTCACAAATGTTGTGTTGCGACTGTACTGGACTCCAGTGGGTGACTCAACAGTTATTTTGTTTCCAGCTTTGCTGACGACCCTATGAGGTGTTGCCTTGAAAGGTGTGGTAAACTTGTCCGTCTTTTCCTGCCTTATCAGAACTCGGTCTCCAACAGCTACATTTGAGTACTCTGCTTTGCGCTGTTCATCTGCATACAGTTTATACTTCCCTTTTTTCTCAGCATCATGGTCTTGAACTTCGAGATCTTTGTCCACTGATGTGAGTTCAGGAAGCTTGCCTCTCATTTTCCGTTTAAACAAAAGTTCAGAAGGACTTTTTCCTGTTGTGTTATGGACAATTCCTCTGTACACTGTAGCATATTTCCGAAGTTCCTTTTGCCAGTCAAGTCCTTCTGACTGTGCGATTCGAATTTGTTTCATGATAGAAGAATTCTGACGCTCGACTTCACCGTTCGCTTGAGCCCATTTAGGTGTTGTTTTTAGGTGTCTGATTCCATTTTCCTCACAGAAGCTCTTGAATTCGTCCGATTTAAATTGAGGGCCATTGTCTGATTTGATTGTGACAGGAAGTCCATGACGGCTAAATATGTTCTCCAGGCTGTCAATCACTTTCACAGTCGTGGTTGAGGTTAGAATGTCATACTCGTAATATCTACTGTAGTAATCCACCACGACTAGGATTGAGTGTTTTGATGGCAGGGGACCCAGTAAATCTACTGCTAGATCTTGCCATGGTCCATCCGGCAATGGTAAGGGGCGCAGTGGTTCTGGCCCATCTGGGCGAGAGACAATTTGACATCCATGGCAAGACTTACAATATCTCCCGGCAGCCCTGTCCATGCCAGGCCACCATACTTTGGTCCTCAAGTGTTGTTTGGTCCTGACAATGCCTATGTGTCCTTCATGAGCAAGTGCTAGTGCTCGTGGTTGCAATATTTTTGGAAGGACAATACGCGTTCCACGTAGGACTAGAAACCCTACCACACACAGTTCACCAGCAACAGCTGCATATGTCATACAGTTTTCAAAGTGTCCACTTTCAATAGCTTGTCTCACCTCTATCAGTTCTGGGTCATTTTCCGATGCCTCTTCCACTTCCCTAGTGGTAAGGGCTCTTGGGGTGGCATTAATGGCTACAAATCTCACATATTCATCCGAATCATGCAAGTGTTGTTCTCTCATTGCAGTGCTTCCAAGAAGTCGTGACAAGGGATCTGCAATGTTCTTTTTCCCAGAAATATAGACAACCTTAAAGTTGTAAGGTTGAAGACGCAAGACCCATCGCTCAATGCGGGCACAGGGCTTAGAGCGTGGACTGTAAATTGACTCTAATGGCTTATGGTCTGTGACCAGGTCAAATTGTCTTCCATAGACATATGGGTGAAGCTTTTCACAGGCCCATACAAGGGCAAGGGCCTCCTTCTCAGTCTGGGAATACCGTCTCTCACAATCTGATAGACTTCTACTAATGTAGCACACTGGCACCATTTGTCCTTTTTGGCGCTGTGTCAATACAGCCCCCAACCCTACAGGACTGGCATCAGCTGTAACCTGGGTCGGTGCATCTTTGTCAAAATATGCTAAAGTTCCTGATTTTGCAAGTTCTTCTTTGAGAGTGTTAAATGCACTTTTCTGTTCAGGACCAAAGACAAATTTGGAGTCTTTTCTGGTAAGACATCTCAGGGGCTCTGCCAATGTTGCAAATTGTGGAATAAATCTGCTACTGTAATTGACGAGTCCAAGAAAACTCCGAACTTCTGAAGCACTCTGCGGCTCTCGAGCCTCCACCACAGCCCTGACTCTCTCCTCAGTGGGCCCAATACCCTTCTGTGTGAGCAGAATCCTCATAAAGTTTAAGCGATCTATGCTGAACTGACATTTTTCAGGATTCAGAGTTAGTCCACAATCTCTCAGACGCTTCATGACGGCATGCAGACGGTGATTATGTGTTTTGTGGTCAGGTGCGTGCACAATCACATCATCTGAGATGTTTTCAACTCCCTCTATTCCAGCAAGGGCAGATGCTATCTCATGTTGGTATTGTTCACTCGCCGATGATACTCCAAAAATGAGACGCTTGTATCTGTACACCCCGTTGTGAACTGCAAATGTCGTCATTTGGCGGGACTCTGGTGTCAGCTCCAACTGATGGTATCCCCATTTAAGATCTAACTTACTGAAAACCATAGACCCGTTCATGCTTTGTAGCAGTTCATCTACTGTGGGAATGGGAAATCGTTCTCTGATAATTGCTTGATTAGCTTGCCGCATGTCAAGACAAAGTCTGATTTCAGAATTGGCTTTTGGAACAATCACGACTGGATTAACCCATGGGGTAGGCCCATTCACTTCTTCAATAATGTCCATCTTCAAGAGTTCTTTTATCTTTTCTTCCACAGGGCCCCTTAAATGGAATGGAATCCGCCTTAAAGGCTGGGCCACTGGCTGTACCTTTGGGTCTATGTACAAACTGATTTGTTTGGTTTTTAGCTTACCAACTCCTTGAAACACCTCGGGGTATTGTAAATGGAGTGACTTTTTGAGGTCTGTTATAGCAGCAACGTTTGCGCCTATCTTCAGTACTCCAAGTTTCATGGCAGTGTCTCTTGCTAACAGTGGTTCTCCCATCCCTTTGATGACGATGAATTCAGCATATACCGTCCGGCTGTCTATTTTTGCTTCACATTTGAAAGCTCCCTTTAATGGCAATGGCTGATTTGATGAGTAAGAGAACAGTTTCTTCTCTATTTCTGGGATGTATGAACGGCATTTGATGTTCTTTGCTTTCAATTCCTCCCATGTTCTTTCATCGATGATATTACTAGTCGCACCTGAGTCTATAAGCATTTTTAAATTTACATTTCCCAAGCAGACATTTAGTCTCTCAGCCATGTAATCGTCTTGGATGACAAATGCATATTCAGCTTGCCTTTCAACCTGGTTAACTGCTTGCTGCTTCACATTTTTGGTTTTGCACATTTTTGAGAAATGGTCTCGTCCTTTACATTTGTGACATGTCTGACCCCTTGCCGGACATTTTAAATCTCGTCCTAAATGATCTGTATTTCCACATCTATAACATTGTTTGTTCTGTCTACTGCATTCAGCTTGCTGCTTTCCCTTGAATTTACCTTTAATCTTTCCTCCCTTTTTCCAGACGTGATTCACAGACTCTGAGTCAGGTTTTGATGCGTTGCTCACTGATGATGCACCCATCTGTTCCTCTATCCGTTCACAGAGGGCGGCAACCTCCAACGCACGATCAAGCGTGAGGTTAGGTCCTTCCTCCAAAAGTTTACGGCGGACGTATGTTGATGTGCATTTCCCTACGATAGAATCTCTGATTTGATTATTCATGTCATCCGCGAATGCACAGTCTTTTGCTGCCTGTCTGAGACGTGTTGTGAATTGTTGAATTGTCTCGCTGGGGTTTTGGGAGAGTTTATAAAATGACTGTCTTGCATAAGCAGTATTCACTCGCGGCACGAAGTATGCATTCAAGGCTGTAACGGCCGCGTTATAATCGGTAGCATCTCCCGTATCCGTCAACGTGGAGAATATATCTTGAACATCAGTTCCAGCATGATGCAAAAGAAGTGCCCTGCGCCGCTGGCGAACTGTCGCGGCAGCATCCTCTTCAATTATAAGTCCTTTGCCGTCGGCATAAAGTTCAAACGATGTCAGCCATCTTGTCCATCTTGAACCAAGAGTCGCGGGATCTTTGTAACACTCAAACGCAGGAATACCTGACTTTTCCATCGCGTGCAATCAGTGCTAGCATCCAGGCTGCATCCTCGTCGCCAATGTTGTATCTGTTCTGATGTCTCAGATAAGCTCTACTGAATTAAATCAGTCACACACTTGACAGTTTTCTGCATGGCAACTTTACTTCTTTTCTGCTCCACTACTACACTTAACATCCGGTCCCATAATGCATAGTGCACTTCGATCTTAAAGATACAGACCATCATTCTAATATATGACAGTAATGTTTAAATGTTAATTCAATTCAAATATATGTTTTATTTATTTTATTGTCATCTCACACATGGATCTGCATTCAATTAATTAGCATCATACAAACATTATAATCCTTATTCTCAGTGAATAAAGATTACTTATTAAAAAATATTGCATAACCACCGAAAAAAATGGCGATGTGCACTAAGTAGGTTATGTAAATCGCCATTAAACAAAAGAAGAAGATATAAGTAGAATGCCGCACTTGTCCGTTTCCATGGTGAATCATCGATTCGTCGCTCTGTTGAGAATGTCTTGTGTGTGTTCATGGTGAACATACTCTGAGTTGGCTGAACTTACTCCCAGATGCGTTTTTTTTTTGTTGTTGTTGTTGTTGTTTTTTTGTGGAACCAGCAGACCTCGAGTAAGCAAGGTTTGGGTTAATCAACCGTGAGTTCAAGGTATATATGTGACGGTAACTTAACCTTGCTTTCTGGAATAGCCTTCCCCCCTGATCGGTGTTTGTATTTATAATGCAATAGCAAAAGCATGTAAAGAGCGATCAAAGTGGCCGATATTTCCCAAAGTCTAGCAGGAGAGGGCGCTGTTTAACCAGAGGTGAATTTAGGTGAAATCTGTAGGGGAGAGCGGGGCACAATCTAACGGTTTTTGACTTTCTCAGTTTGAGTATTTGTTTTTTCCCAAATTAATTGCACACATGTCTAGTGCAGTTATGTGGTTTTGTTTCATTAATACAGTGTATACTTTTTTCTTGATTTACTCCAAAAGAATGGAAGCGAAATGTGACAACATGCCCCGTACATTGTAACTTGTGAGGGGCACAATGTACATGGCACATGACCAAATGACAGCTTAAAATGTTATCTGATAGGCCTATAATCAAAATATCCAAGGAAATATTTTGTCAATAATATACGATTATTAACTTTTTCAAATAAAATTATGGCATTTTTTAATAATTAAAAATAAATTACTTTTTGAGTTTGACAACAAGCACACCTCAAAACAGTTATACAGCATAGTTTTAATTTTTTTAATAATAATTGAGCATTTCTGAACATTAGCTCTCAGTCTTTATTCATGTTTTTCTCATGGTTTCTCAATAGAAATCATAAATGTGTAGAACAGAATGGCATAGTTCTAATAGGGGCTCATTGTAACGCAGGGTAAACATGCCCCACCTGCTCAACTGGGATTTAAACCTGCTCGTGTCTTGGTTAGATCAGCATTAAAGAACAATCTCAACTGTTAAATAACAGATCAGATTAAAATAATATCAGATTGGTTTTATTTTAAATAAACACAAAAACAGAGATGAAAAGTAAACTTAAGAAATTTACTTTTGCTATGGTTAAATACATTTTCAGGGATATCTTCCAAAGATACATGCCCCTAAGAACCCCCTGGACTATACAGTCATGGCCAAAAGTGTTGGCACCCCTGGTAAATATGATCAAAGATGGCTGTAAAAATAAATCTGAATTGTTTATCCTTTTTGATCTATCATTCAAAAAATTCGCAAAAACCTAACCTTTTATTGAAATAAAAGAATTGAAAGTGGGGGGTAAATCACTTTATAAATTAAATGCTTTTCTCAAAAACACGTCAGGCACAATTATTGGCACCCATTTATTAAATACTTTTTGCAACCTCCTTTTTCCAAGATAACAGCTCTGAGTCTTAATTGTCAACAATTGTTCTATAATGCCTGATGAGTTTGGAGAACACCTGACAAGAGATCAGAGAACCTTCCTCTGTACAGAATCTCTCCAGATCCTTCATATTCCCAGATCCATGTTGGTGCTTCTTCTCTTCAGTTCACCCCACTCATTTTCTATAGGGTTAAGGTCAGGGTGTCAGGAAAATAGGCAGGATTCAGATGCGGGTGCAAACAGAAGGTTTAATGAACAGAAAATAACTTAGGCGTCAGAGAAACAGTTCGTGGGACAGGAAAAGCCGCAACCGCGGCAATCGACACAACCAGGAAAGGCTGCTCACTAATCCAGACAGTCGCCACCAAATGTGAATGATGTTAGAGTCCACAGTGAGCGCAGTAGAATGACGAGAGAACTTGCAGCCACGAGCACTGGAACCTGAACGAAAACAGGAAGAAACGAGACAAGAGTACTAGATACGGACACAGGCACTCAGAATAGTGGTATAAACCAAAACAGTCTGACAAAGGACAGAGACACACGAGGGGCTATAAAGGGAAAATAATAATGAGGAGAACAAGAACCAGGTGTGAGAAGAGCTAACGAGCAGGAACAGGTAGGGGCGGAGACACAAGCACATGGCGAGCTGTCAAAACAAAGCCACGCACCAAACACAAAACAAACACAAAGACAGGTGATCAGACCCGAGACCTGACACAGGGGACTGGGACCAAGAAGCTTCATTTTGTGTTCAGTGACACATTTGTGTGTTGATTTTGATGTTTGTTTTGGATCATTGTCTTGAGGGAAGATTCAACCACGGCCCATTATAAGATTTCTAGCAAAGGCCGTCAGGTTTAGATTTTTTATCTGTTGGTATTTGCTAGAATGCATGAACAAGATGTCCAAGACCTCCAGCAAAAACATAGGCCCACAACATTAAAGATCCAGCTGTATTTTTAACCATGGGCATGGGGTACTTTTTATCCCTGTTTGCACCAAAATCCTCTGGTGTGTTTGCTGCTAAAAAGCTTTTTTTTTATAGTTTCATCTGACCACAGAACCAGGAACTACTTAATTATTGCCCTAATGGTGGAAATGGGGATTTTCAATGCTTTAGCAATTTTCTTAAAGCCACTTTCTATTTTGTGAAGCTCAACAATCTTTTGCTGCACATCAGAACTATATTCTTTGGTTTTACTCATTGTGATGAATGATTAAGGGAATTTGTCCTTTGTGTTTCCTCATATTTATACTGTGAAACAAGACATCATAGCTAGACAATTTCATGTTCCTAGTTACCCTGTTGTGCTAAAATATGTAAATATTAATGGAAATATACTTCAGAGATATTTTACTCATAGACAATTCTAG
The DNA here is from genome assembly GCF_949357685.1 of Gobio gobio. Classification (NCBI taxonomy): domain Eukaryota; kingdom Metazoa; phylum Chordata; class Actinopteri; order Cypriniformes; family Gobionidae; genus Gobio; species Gobio gobio. The sequence continues at coordinate 48,993,501 of NC_137100.1, forward strand.
GGGTGCCAATAATTGTGGCCAATGTGTTTTGGAGAAAAACATTTATAATCTGAGTTTCCCCCCACTTTCAATTCTTTTACTTCAGTGAAAGGTTAGGTTTTTGCGAATTTTTTGAATGATAGAGCAAAAGGATAAACGATGCAGATTTATTTTTACAGCCATCTTTGATCATATTTACCTTGGGTGCCAACACTTTTGGCCATGACTGTATATTATTATGTGTAATAGCACTTCACTAAAACACTTATACTGTACTTTACTTATTCTGTACTTTACTTGAGTTCTGTTACAACTGAATGCATGTACTTTTTCCTATTACATTTACCATTACAATTATGTCATTGTGACAAATCATTTCACAATAATTTAAAACTATATATATATTAAAAAAAAATTATTGATCCGACTAGCAAGCCAATCAATCATGCTTAAGTTTACTTTTATTTAAACAACTCATGACATTTAATTTAGTGTAAATACTAATAAGGCTGCTTTTTTTTTTTATAAGAATAGTTTTCCCATTGTCTTGTCATGCCAAAATTGGGTCACAAAAAGAGAAGTTCTGGAGAATGTTCATGCTTTTCCCAACCATCATGAAAGTGGATAAGAACCTAGGACTTTCCAAGTTCCAAAAATGATGACAACAACAGCGAAAATAATATAATGAATTAGCATATCAACAAGAAAGCATCATAAAAGTAGTCCATACAAGTCATACTGTTTTTCAAGTTTTCTGAAATCAAACGAGGCTTTATGTAGAACACAGCTTGACACATATATGGTCCCCATTCACTACACATTCTCAACATTCTGCTATAAATAACTCCAACAAGTCATTCTGCCTTCAAAAGATGACAAGGATGAGTTAATGGTGACAGAATGTTCAGGCTTTTTTGGGTGAACTATCCCTTTCAGACACAGACTTTCAACTAATGTGTTATTTTATAATAACTATCGCTGTAGATGAACTTGAGTTAAGTGTAAACCGGGTTCTGTCTCGATTACTAGTCTAAAAATCATTATATTCAAATCTCAAACCACAGTAAAAATCAACTGCTGCTAATTTTAGCTGAAAATATTCTGCATATTGGTTTCAGTTTAACATGGGCTGTGTCCAAGAGTATGTTGCAATGTCAAAATTGTGCTTTTGAAAGATATCTTTTCAAAGTTTTGAATTAAAAACACAAAAAATCTCTATATACAAGAATTATGTTCCCATTCAGTCGGTCACGTTCGACGTACGTCGGACGTACCGACGAATTGGGATCACTTCTGGGAGCCCCTATCAGCTTCGAGCTATCTAGAACCGGCCAATGAACAATTGCCGTGCGAGATTTGCATCTCGCGCTCCGCCCCGCGCTGCGGGTATAAACAGGAAGCGAGAGCGAATGCACGCTGTCATTCACTTCGGAGCCAAACGGCAGATGAAGAGGACTCTCATTCATATTAATGAGTTTATCGCTGCTATCAGCAAGAGTAAGAAGACCGGAGTATCCAGGAGACGCGTGTTGGAGAGACGGCACATTTCAGCGGGATCCGCGCTGACTCATCGGCTGCCTCTGCAAGCAGAGAAAAACTGCTGTTTTCACAGCAACAGCAAATCTGTTGGTCTGGTTGGGCGTTTTCCTGCTGAGTACAGGCACGGGCTGCACTACAATCCCGTGCGCTGTCGCGTTTCCCCCTGAGTGCTTCAGCACAGAGCGTTTGCTCACAAAAGAGTGCACGGGTGATGCTGCGTCTTTTTCAAGATGACATTCCACCCGTGCGTTTTTGGATGCGGTCGTTCCCTGGCGCCTACTGACGGTCACAATCGCTGTCTCACGTGTTTGGGCAAACAGCACGCTGAGGCGGCGTTTGTGGATGACTCATGTTCCCACTGCGGGAACATGACCATCGCGGAACTAAGATCGAGACTCCCCTACCTCCGGGCTGGGGGAGTCCCCTTACCCATCCCACGAACCAGGTCTACCCCTAACCCGGGTGGACCTGCTTCTTTGGATGGCCAGGGTGATCTGAGGATCACGTTTAGGGCAAACCCGCCGAGTGAAACTCCGCAGGCCCCTATTCCCTCGGTTCCGCAGCCGGTAGAGCTCCCGAGAGAGACCGCTGGACCCTCCCACGGGAGACCAGTGGTGTCTTTCGGAGCTCCGGTAGACGAGCAGATGTCGATCGCTGCATCGGAGGGGGAGTTTCAGTCCTCGGAGGATGAAGGGTCAGCTGTACTGCCTCCCTCTGGGAGAGTGGCAACGGCTGCCCCGGACCCCGAGATGACTGCTATGCTTGCCCGGGCCGCCAAAAGGGTTGGGCTCGTGTGGAACCCTCCACCGTGTCCCGAACCCTCTAGGTTGGATGATTGGTTCCTCGGCCGGCTCGCGCTGGTTCTCAGTGTCCCGCCCCGACACCTTTCTTCCCGGAGGTGCATGAGGAGCTCACGAGGTCGTGGACGGCACCTTTTTCTGCCAGAAACCGACCGAGTGACTCCTCCCCCCTCACTACCCTCGACGGCGGGCCAGCCAAGGGTTACGTGGGGATCCCGCCAGTGGAGCGCGCCGTCGCGATGCAACTGTGTCCGGCGACCGCCTCTAACTGGCGCGGTGACCCACGTCTCCCGTCCCGGGCCTGTAAGTTCTCTTCCGGTCTGACCGGGAAGGCTTACAAGGCCTACGGACAGGCTGCGTCCGCCTTGCATGGCATGGCGCTGCTTCAGGTCCACCAGGCCCAAGCGTTCCTTGACATGCACGAGGGTAGGCCTGACCCAGAGCTCCTCCGGGAGCTCCGGACGGCGACGGACCTCGCCCTCCGGGCGACGAAAGTCACCGCCCGTTCCATTGGTCAGGCGATGTCCACACTTGTGGTCCAGGAGCGGCATCTCTGGCTTAACCTGGCTGATATGAGGGAGACCGATAAATATCGGTTCCTGGACTCCCCCATCTCGTCAGCTGGGTTATTCGGCGACGCGGTCGAGAGCTTTGCCTAGCAGTTCTCGGCCGCCCAGAAGCAGACGGAGGCGATCAAGCACATCCTGCCCCGGCGGCCCGCTGCTGCCCCTACACCGCCGCCGGCGTTGTGCGAACACAGGGACAAGGTGCTCAGTCACCTCAGCCAGTTGGGACTTCGGGTCAACTGGGAGAAGAGCAAACTCTGTCCCACACAGAGGATCTCTTTTCTCGGTATGGAGATAGACTTGGTCGCCATGACAGCGCGCCTCACCGAGGAGCGCGTCCATTCAGTGTTGAACTGCTTGAATTCGTTCAAAGGCAGGACAGCGGTACCACTGAAACATTTTCAGAGGCTCCTGGGGCATATGGCATCCGCAGCCGCAGTAACGCCGCTCGGATTGCTTCATATGAGACCGCTTCAACGCTGGCTACACGATCGAGTCCCGAGATGGGCGTGGCACAGCGGTTCCCTCCGTGTCCAAGTGACTCCGAGATGCCGCCAAACCTTCGGCCCGTGGTCGGACCCTTTGTTTCTCCGGGCGGGAGTTCCCCTAGAGCAAGTGTCCAGGCACTCCGCTGTCTCCACGGATGCCTCATCCTTGGGTTGGGTTGCCACGTACAACGGGCTTGCAGTTTCGGGTCTGTGGACGGGGCCTCAACTGCAATGGCATATCAATTGCCTCGAGTTGTTAGCAGTTCGTCTTGCACTCAGCCGCTTCAAAGTGCCGCTCAGAGGCAAGCACGTTCTGGTCCGGACGGACAACACTGCGGCCGTAGCGTACATCAACAAACAAGGTGGTCTACGCTCCCGTCGCAACTCGCCCGCCATCTCCTCTTATGGAGTCAGAAGCATCTGAGGTCGCTTCGTGCTGTTCACAATCCGGGCCTGCTCAATCGTGCGGCCGACGAGCTGTCACGTCAGCAGGTACTTCCGGGAGAATGGCGACTCCATCCCCAGGCGTCCAGCTAATCTGGAGTCGTTTCGGGGCCGCACAGGTAGACCTGTTTGCCTCCCCAGAGACGACCCACTGTCAGTGGTTTTATTCCTTGACCCAGGGGAACCTCGGGTCGGATGCCCTGGCCCACAGCTGGCCCCGGGAAGAATGCAAGTATGCGTTTCCCCCAGTGAGCCTTCTTGCGCAGACATTGTGCAAAGTCAGGGAGGACAAGGAGCAGGTCTTGTTGGTTGCTCCGTATTGGCCCAACCGGACTTGGTTCCCGGAACTAGTGCTCCTTGCGACAGCACCTCCCTGGCCCATTCCTCTGAGACAGGACCTCCTGACTCAGAGACGGGGCACCCTATGGCACCTGCGTCCAGACCTCTGGAAACTCCATGTCTGGTCCCTGGACGGGACGCGGAGGTTCTAGGTGACCTACCGCAAGCGGTAGTTGACACCATCACTTCCGCTAGAGCCCCCTCTACGAGGCGCCTCTATGCGTTGAAGTGGAACCTGTTCGTCGATTGGTGCTCTTCTCGCCGAGAAGACCCCCGAAGATGTGCGATCGCATCTGTGCTTACCTTTCTACAGGATGGGTTGGAGCGAAGGCTGTCTCCCTCCACCCTCAAAGTCTATGTTGCCGCTATCGCCGCTAACCATGAGCTAGTAGATGGAAAATCTCTAGGTAAGCACGATCTGATCGTCAGGTTCCTTAGGGGAGCGAGGAGATTAAATCCGCCTCGTCCTCCCTCTATACCCTCTTGGGACTTAGCTCTGGTGCTTACTGCACTACAGAGAGAACCCTTTGAGCCTCTGCAGTCAGCTGAGTTAAAAATCCTGTCGTTAAAGACTATACTCCTGATTGCGTTGGCCTCCATCAAGAGGGTAGGGGACCTGCAGGCATTTTCGGTCGACGAATCGTGCCTGGAATTCGGGCCCGGTAACTCTCATGTGATCATGAGACCCCGGCCTGGATACGTGCCCAAGGTTCCCACTACTCCCTTCCGGGACCAAGTGGTGAGCCTGCAAGCGCTGCCTTCGGAGGAGGCAAACCCAGCCCTAGCTTTTCTCTGTCCCGTCCGTGCTCTCCGGACTTACGTGGACAGAACGCAAAGCTTCAGGACCTCAGAGCAGCTCTTTGTCTGTTACGGAGGACAGCAGAAGGGAAAGGCTGTCTCCAAGCAGAGGATGGCCCACTGGATAGTGGATGCCATCGTCTTGGCTTATCAGTCCCAAGACGTGCCCTGCCCGCTCGGGTTAAGAGCCCACTCCACTAGGGGTGTTGCCTCTTCCTGGGCGCTGGCTCGTGGAGCCTCGCTGACAGATATTTGTAGAGCTGCGGGCTGGGCGACACCTAACACGTTCGCTAGATTCTATAGCCTCCGTGTAGAGCCGGTATCTTCCTGTGTGCTCACTTCCCATAGTCAGTAACACCGAAATGCCTGTTCTAGTGTCGGCTTGCTGCGCCATTCCCTCCCCTATGGTAGACGGATGCGTGCGCTTATTCTGCTCCAGTCGAGTTCCCCTGAACGGCGAACCCTGTTGAGTCCTCCGCAACCCGCGGCAGTCGGACGTGGCGGAGCGTTCGACGCCAGGTCTAACACTCGTATGCATTGGTGGAACTTGTGTTAGGCTGGGTTCCATATGTAGTGACCCCCACGGCGGTCCCATATGTGTATTCTTCCACGGTACGGCTCCCTACGGCGAGCCCGTGTCTTTCCCTCGGCAGAGTGTCCTCTGCCGTTCCAGGTACGTGTTGTTCCCCCTCCACTAATTGGCCGGGGCCACCCCTGGGACTTCCGTATGTTGTGCTGCCCACGGTCAGCCTATACGTGTATTCTCCACATGTTAACTCCCTCTGGGCATGATGTGGCTTCCGCAGCTGCCTTCACAGGCACGCTTTCCCAGCGTTATCCAATACAGTCAGCTGAATGGGTCTTGCGGAACAGCAGCTTGGACTCTCCCTGCGTGAATTCCCGCCCGCATCAGATCGGGGTCTGAAGGGCTCATCGCTGGGCGCTGGAAGTGGTAGTAACTCTGGCATTTTCCATAGGGGATCCCAATTCGTCGGTATGTCCGACGTACGTCGAACGTGACCGACTGAATGGGAACGTCTCGGTTACGTATGGTAACCCTCGTTCCCTGAAGGAGGGAACGGAGACGTACGTCCCGTCGCCACAGTTGCTGTACCATCACTGCAGGTTGAGCCACTACGTTTGGCTCCTCGGTGAAAAACAGCGTGCATTCGCTCTCGCTTCCTGTTTATACCCGCGGCGCGGGCGGACCGCCCCACGCTGCAAATCTCGCACGCCAATTGTTCATTGGCCGGTTCTAGATAGCTCGAAGCTGATAGGGGCTCCCAGAAGTGATCCCAATTCGTCGGTACGTCCGACGTACGTCTCCGTTCCCTCCTTCAGGGAACGAGGGTTACCATACGTAACCGAGACGTTTTATTCTATTATTTCTATATTTTTTCATGTCATTACATTGTTTAGGGCATAAGCAACAAATGGGGGAAAAAACATTTTGAAAAATTATATTTTATGTTATGCTATGTCCTCGTAAGTGGACACCGGGACTCAGTTGTTTTAAAAAATAACATGACATGAAATGACATGTATAGACAAAAACAATGTTTTTTTTTTTTCATCCACCAATCAATTTTCAGGTTTCAGGATTTTTTTAACCAGATGATTCTCAACTCTGTTATGAAATTTATAACGGAATTAATTGATATACCATTTTACTTTATGCAATATGTGGGTTAAATGGCCATACATGGGTTTTCCCATTCAATGCAATGTATCTATACACTTTCTCTAATTAGCATATTAATGTGTTCTTAGAGCAACATGTAATTAAAAAATAAGCGTAATAACGGGATTAATAGTTAGCAACATTTTCATAATAATATCTAATATTTTATAGGAATATTGCTATGTAATTTAGTTCCCTATTCACTTGTTGTGTCTCCTAAAATGCCTGATAAATATGATTTAAGTCCTGGTGTCCTCTACAGAGGACATGTATGAAATCAATGCTTTGTAACAGAAAGTCACATTTTGATTAGAAACCCCATAACATTTTCCTGAGATATTGATGTATAATAGACCATTTGAAAATTTTTCAGATTTAAATTATGTCTACAAAATATTATCATATTTCCATAATAGTGCTACATTTGATCATTCAGTTATGTTTAAAGACAAAGGAGAAGTTGTTGTTGAAACCTCAAAACAAATGGTATCTCTGAAAAGCCCTGAATGTGCTCTTTACAGGAGATCCAGACTTAAAACTGTGACATGTATGGTGTCAGAGAAATTCACTCAAATATAATGTCCTCGTATGTGGACAGTGGCACCTAGGAGGTTAAATGGTTTAAGTAGCCTACAATTAAAAACGGATACAGTTTTACTTTCACTCAAGTATATTTTAAATTAGTAAAAGTTTTTACATAGTATCTGTAGGCCTACTTTAACTTAGGTAGGCTACAATTTCTCAATATTTTTACACACCTGAATGAAACGCTTCATATAGTCCCTTTGCTAAAGTATGAGTAAAGCAAGAAAAACAGCGTGTGTGGCTTTAAGAGAGGGGTGGGCGTGGCTTCAGGCGCAGTGACCTCAGCGAGGTAGAGTTTCTATTCAGTTGCGTTACTAAAACACCTGTAAGCGCTCAACAGGGAGCTATCGATTACGTGAGTTCGCGGAACCATTTTTTAATTGTTTTAAAAACCCAGGTTGTGCTTTGAACTGTATTAAGGAGGGTAGCGGCAGGACTGGTTTACCAAATATGGGGCCTCTTGCGAGTCGGGATGTGTTTTCGTGGCTACTGGTGGCCTCGGTTCTCCAGGTGTCGAGTGTGCGCTTGGCGCAGGCCAGTTACCTGTGCACTGCATACCTGAACATCTCCTACACCGTTCCTGAAACGAACCGAACCACCTGGCATCAAGAAGAAATGGGACTGTATGGGCAAGACTCCCCCAAATCTTTTGTCGTGGGGAATGTGTATTTAGCCCATCCGATCTATGGCTGTGAGGGGGACACCGTTTATAACCGACCGAACGATTCCAGGAGCTGGATCGCCTTAATCCAACGCGGAAACGGGTGCACTTTCAGCGAAAAAATTAACGTCGCTGCTATGAACGGAGCTGCAGCTGCTATCATTTTCAACGACTTCGGGGCAGAAAATCGAGTCATTCAGATGTCCCACCCAGGTATGTGACCCAACGGACATTGGACCACAAATGGACAGCTGAACTTTTTTTAGACGGTCCTGTAACTTATTCCTGTATATCCTGAATGTTTTAGTTTGTGTATATGTGCAAGTGTTCCCTTGTCTATTTATTCTACTTAATTCTGGTCTCTATTGGGTGCCAGTTGTACTCTAACCCGGGCGTTGTGTTGTGTAAGTTGTGTAAACTTGACGGCTGATACAGAGATCGTGCCCGGAGGACCTCAAAGCGGAGCGCGCACTCTGCTCTCGCCTGTTCAGGATATAAAAAAGAAACTGGACTAGAACCGCGATTTAGATATGTAAAGCACAAACCCACACACTGATCATCATTCACTGCGTAATGACTTACTTTTTAGATAACCTGTAATAAATGTGCCTTATCACAGTCCTGGTACAAATAAGGGTGCGTGTATACGTAGGTATGTTACTATAGTTGTTACAATTTAGTTTTTGTTTTTATGTATTTGTACTAAAAATAAAACAAAAACGAATAACGTCGTCAACTAAATTAAAATTAAATGTTGCCTTTTCTATATTTTATTTGATTTCAGTTAACGTTTATTTCGAGGAATAAAATATTTTTAGTTAACTATAATAACACTGTTTTTGACACACGTTGCATAATTTCCTCTCCCTTAATTAAAAAACGTAATTTATTTGGTTACGTGTTAGTAAGCACGTTTAATGTTGCATGTTTATTGACGACTTGACTCTTTCCGTCTCAACCATCAGGTCGTTAAGCGCAACGGTGTGTGTTTTGGTTTGCGCATGCGTGCTGCTTGTGTTTTTTAGTATCATCTCTTTTGTGTGCGTTTCTAGGCACGAGCATCGTTGCAGTCATGATTGGCAACTACCGTGGGATGGAGCTGGTCCAGCTGCTAGTCAAGGGCGTGCCCGTTTCCATAGCCATAGAGGTCGGGAAGCAGCATGGTCCCTGGATGAGTCACTATTCAGTGTTTTTCGTCTCCATCTCCTTCTTCATCGTCACTGCTGCGACTGTTGGATACTTCATCTTCTACTCCGCGCGGAGACTGACCAGCCTCAGACAGCTGAACCGCAAACAGGTACAGCACAAGATTTGCGTGGATGGCTGCTGATTTGATGAGCTATGGTCGATGGTCAATCCTGTTAATATACTACGTTAACCGTAGTTTCGCCCAAAAAACACTTTAACTAATGAGTGTAAGAGGTAATTACAATAAAACTGTATTGATATAAGTACATCCTCGGAAATAATAAATGGGGGAAAAAGTATAAGAATAAATGGTAAAACAAACACTATTTGAAGAAGATTTTTTAGTTTACTAAACTACCTTAGTTTATGCAAAATATATATATATATTGCACAGGGAAGTGTAATGGGTTCTTAGATTTACACTAACATTCAAAGGTTCGGGGTGAGCAAGATTTTTTTATATAATCATGCTTCTTTGCAGGGATGCATTAAATAGATCAAAGTTACAGTAAAGGCATTTTTAGATTTCTACTTAAAATAAATCCCGTCTTTTGACTATTTATCAAAGAATCCTGAAAAAATGCATCATGGTTTCTGCAAAAAAATATTAAGCAGCACAACCGTTAACATTGATTATAATAAGAAAAGGACCAAATCAACATATTAGAATGATTTCTGAAGGATCATGTGACACTGAAGACTGGAGTAATGACTGCTAAAAAATATTTAAGCTTTGTCATCACAGGAGTACATTTAATTTTAGAATGCATCAAAATAGAAAAGTTATTTTAAATTGTATTAATATTTCAAAATATTACTATTATTACAAGAGATGCACAGATCAGCCAATAATTGGTATCAGCCATTAAAAGCTATTATTTATACTTTTGGCCGATTTGTTTGAAAACAGCCAATGTTCAGAGCAGATTATATCCTGTCAGTTAACAGTTTAAAAAATAGCTACATAAAAGCAGGTTCTATTTGACCCTTTAAGGGCTGTACACACCGGGACGAATATTGCGCACGCTTATCGCCAGCGTTTTTCGTGACGTTTTTCGGCGTGTCTTGAGTGTTCACACCCAAGCGATTTTCACTGGCGATGCGCAGAGTGAACGTGCACATACAGTGGATAGCGCTCCCGGTACACACGGTGGTGCTGCGGCACTTTACGCTTCTGACACTCGCTTGACACGCAGAAGAAGAAGAGAGACACTATTTACGTGCTTGCCAAAACCACAGATATATTATGTCTATGGCCAAAACCATTCACACACTTTTTGATAACTGACAGGCAGCATTATCAGCTCATTTTCTTCTTTGTCTACTTACTACTTCTTCGTCGTATCAATGTGTGCTCGGCAAGACCGTTTTGTGCTTGAGCGCCACCCAGACGTGTTTTACTGTCACTTCAGCAGCTCCAGGCACATGAACAAAAGCGCTGATCTCATTGGTCGGCCAGTTTTTAAGGCGAACACAAGACGTTTTTTTAAAAATGACGCTTTTACGCCTGGTGTTTTACGCGTCGGTGTGCACACTCACATTGGCACCCTTTGTTTAGTCACGAGATGTTAAACGTCGGCGATAAACGCGCACGAAAATCGTCCCGGTGTGAACAGGCTTATAGGCTAAATCACCCAGGGTTGCCAGGTCTGCAGTTTTTCCTACACCAAACATTATTTGTAGTGCGCCTTCCATCCAGTAATGGCAAAAAGCTTTGTGCTTTGTTAATTGTGATAAGAAACAAAGTCTCAGCTTTGAAATTCTGTTCATTTTATCAAGAAAAAAAAGCCATTTTGATGCTCTTAATTGTGACGTGACCGATCGCTGTAGTCCAACCTCAGTTCAAGCAGCAGCAGCACGGAGCAAGAGTAATCTTCCACTTTACAAGTTATAGCACAAAGAAATATGCATGAACATCAGAGGGTATGTTGAAAGATGCAGTACAACTTACTAGGGGTGTGACGAGACGCTTAACTCACGAGACGAGATACGAGATTGGGTTCACGAGAACGAGACAAGATTTTTACATAGTATTTTGAAATCCTCAATGATGAAATACATGACTAAAAAAATTGTTTGTAGGTACATTTGAAATGTTTTCTCATCATATTGTAATGAATGTCATTTCAGTTCTACTTTCTGAGTATGAATTATCATATGCAGTAAAAGACAACAATACTCAAGCATTGTAAAGGTTTTGGCAAAAACTCAACTGACTGGCTTCTCTCCTGTATGATTGTCCCTTCAGACCTTAGAACTGCACATGAGCTTCTTTTGACCTCCTAACTGAACTCCTTCTCACAAATTGATCATAGATATTAAGTGCAAACAATAACCATAATCAAAGTACTCAATATTAAAAGTGCAAATAGAGACCAAATTTATCTTCAAGCATGATACAGAGCTAAGAGATGGTTACAACGAGAGCTTTTATATTGGGAGATATTCGCGTGCCTCAAGCAGCCGCTTTCAAACAGCAGTAACATATTGAAATCGCGTTTGAATGCGCGCTCGGCTCGCGTTTACTTTCACTTTGAATTTCACGACCGTGTGTACACTGGGAATAGGGAGAGGTGGTGCTGAATGCGCATTTTAAAATATAACCTCACTACTGTCGAGTCCACTAACATGCAACACACACTCGTACCATGCGAGCGCTTCACTAACACACGTAACGCACACTCATAACACGCTCAATGTCTTCTCGTCACGTGATCAGTGCTGCACGCACGACTCAACAGCTCGTGTTGGATCAGCTGATGGAATTGAAGCGACTGTTATCCACCTGAATTAAGTCGTTTTTATTTATATAAAAAGCAAAACTAGAGTGGATGTGTAATCGTAGTTTTGGCCTATTCTATCCTAACTTCACCCTCACACTCCATCATGAAATTATGACACGAGACAGCTTTTCACCTCGACGAGAAATCTCGTCACAGTTTAGTCTCACGAGATCTCGTCACACCCCTACAACTTACTGAAATGAATCATGTCTCATGTAATCACTCATTTAGTGTTTCAATCGACAATAAAACAGCTTCTGAACAGTTGCTTAGCATTAATTATATATGTATGCTTGGATAAATGCGTAATGAAGACACATTTTCATGTCAACCTTAAGTGCAACGAAATTGCATACAAACATTTCTGTTTTTATTTGAGTGTAATTATTTTATCTAAAAAAAATATCAGTTATAATATAATAGCTCTGTTGTTCATTTTAACCTTTCATATTATAGTACCAAATGAGAGGATTCCCTGAATAGTTTGCAATATTATCTGGGAGAGATGTTTTTTTCATACAGATATCATTCTGAATGATTGGTATCAACAGTATCGGCTGAGAAATTTAGTATCTGTTTAGTAATCTATATCTATATTTAGTAATACATTTTTTACTGTACAGAAATACAGTAAAATAAGGTCAGCTTTGGTGAGAGACTTCTTTCAAAAATGACCCCAAACTTTTGAATGGTAGTATATAGCAAAAAGTAGCAAGTTTTGTCCAAGTATATAAAGTTTGGCGTTTTAAGATCATTTCAGTGGCTTTGTACTACACACTACAAAGTTTGCAAGTTAAATGCCAAGTGAATCTCTTTAAAGGCAATAGCAAACTACACCAACACTATAACTAAGAAAAATGGCTTCAATTGTTTTTGGATTAAACTTTGTTTGCTTTCATATCAATTAAGTTGCTTTATTGAAATAGTCAGCCTCAAAATAGGCATGGTTGACAACAACAACAAAAATCAAGGAGCTCTATATAATGTGGGGTTGAAGTAACTCGTAGAGACATTGATATATGCTGTTTATAAGCCAAAGCTTTTTTAGAGCCAATTTTTCCACCAGAGCTGCTCCCAAACATTTAGTGGTCTGGTTAATTCAAATTTGACCAATGTACTTGAACCTCGATTGAACTTGTGTATTAAATAACGTTGTGACAATTCTGATAAGACTTTCCTGTTTCCTGTCACCATTTTTGATATTTCCATTAGTCACTGTCATCATCATTACAGGTGTTATTCACAGCAACAACAATAATAGAAAAGCCAGTGACTTTGACTACTTATTTATACAGACGATAGTTGATATACCGGCAAGTGGTTGTATAAACAGGACTTATTTGAGAGTGTCACTAAATACAGATGTCAAAACCCAAGTACTGACTGTGTGATCCAGCGACGATTCTATAAAACCACATTTGTTCTGAACATCACACATGCGTAGGTCTGGCCTCCATGCTTGCTTGTTTATTTATCTGGTGTAACTAGTTTCAAACTGGTTGGTCTGGTTTCACAGTACTAGGTTCTGAGATCATCATCCTTTTTTTCAACTTTAATGTCATCACAGTATGTGTATGAGTTTGATTCAATAATGTTTAGTATCAAGGGAATGACTTTGACCTTGGATAAAGTTTAACTAAAATCACAGCCCATCAGAGATTATCACACACACAGACACACAGAAGGTTCACAAGCACACAGATAGCTACGGTTGAAATTACACTGGGAATTTTTTTTTTTTTTAATCTTGTTTTCAGAGGGGAAAACCGTGGATATTTTTAACTTACTAAAGCCAAAAGACTTCACTGTGCTCAAAAAGTACCTTTTCTAGTTGTATTTTTCTTTTTTGCTAGAGGTAAAACAGGAAGAAAAGAATAAAAGTAAAGTAAGTCTTTGTTGAACTTTAGCAGGCCAGGATCCCTTTCAAACCCATTGAGTTTTACTAATCACATCTCAGCAACGGCCAAATTGGTGTTTTTTTCCTTGGTGTTTTTTTGTCTGTCATTGTTGATGTCACTTCTAGTCAAAACACATTTCATACTACAGAACTTGGATTGCAGATATTTATCCTGCATTAGCACTTCTCTCAGATCGCATCTTTGATCATTCAAACATAGCGATCGTCACTTGCATGAATGAGCACAGATTTTAGGCTTCTGTCGACAATCTCCATTATCGGCCGCTGAGCAGAAATTCAGTGCTTATTCATGTAGTGTGTGGGCAGCATATTAAGCTTCTGCAGATTATCTAGATCAAAAGTCCATGTCACATCCCTCTTTGTGTCTCTCCAGTGGCTACCTGTAGCCACCTGCATACATTTCAAGGTTTTGACGTTGGCCATCAGGACTGCCATTGGCTGTGCAGACTATAAGAGTATGTTCCCTCCCACCATTTATGGCCAGTGAATGAACAGAAACTATTCCTCCACAACAAGGTACAAAGTTGCTTTCTAGAACGTTCACCCTCTCTGTTCCTCTATGATAAGGTTCCTCAAATCCGGTCCTGGAGGGCCAATGCCCTGTAGAGTTGGCCCTCCAGAGCAAGATTTGAGGAACCCTGCTCTACGAGTTGCCCACTTCCACTTGTGGCTAGTTGCGTAAACTTAGCCACTATGTTAAGACTGTTTCTTAAGAACTAATTTGACCAACTAGCAATTAGTCAAAATGTAATCAGTCTTACTTTTCTAATTCAAATTAAACCGAGCAACCATTTTATGTGTCTTTAAAAAGTTAGGACCAGTCTTAAAGAAAAAAATTAGATGACTGACTTTTAAGACTAGTCCAAGCGGTTTATGCAACCGGCCCCTGATCTGCTGAGATCATTGCAGCTTTCAAGAAACAGCTGAAGACACTCCTCTTCTGCGAATATTTAACTAACAACCATAAACAAAGGCGATTCCTGTAATAGCTCCTATTATATAAAAAAATAAAATAAAACCTAGTTCTATCATTCTTTTTTGCATTTCTACTCTAGCTTGTGTGTACTAATCATTGTATACTAAACTTGGCATTGTGTACTTCAAAATATTGCTGACGCTTATGTTATGTTGCCTCTTATTTCTACAATTGAAAAGCATCTGCTAAATGAATATATTTAAATGATTAAACGTGAGTTGTAGATATCTGTTGTAGATGTATATGAGTTTAAAGTCATTTATTGAGAGTCCAGAGCAAAAG
Source organism: Gobio gobio (assembly GCF_949357685.1). Lineage (NCBI taxonomy): Eukaryota > Metazoa > Chordata > Actinopteri > Cypriniformes > Gobionidae > Gobio > Gobio gobio. The sequence continues at coordinate 49,008,528 of NC_137100.1, forward strand.
ATTTGATCTGCAGGGCTGAGCAGTATTTTAAAGAGTGATAGTATGTTTTCAGATTTATAGATGGTGGGATTTGACTTGACTTTGAGTTTGTGTGAGCAATAAAAATTACTTCTGTTCTTTTACCTACTCTGAATTGACACACTGTCACAATGAGTCTTATTCATGGAATTTAGAAATGTCAGATACATATTCACTCTGACTCATTTGTTTTCAAATAAACCACGACTGAGATCAGGTCTATGGAAAACCAGAAAGGGCACCAAGAAACCCAGTTTGTTAGAGGCCTGTAAGGTGTACAAAGAGGGTGGACTGTCAAGAGTTTTATATTTACTTTGCTACTGGCGAACAGTCAGTTGTAAATATGTGCTGGTGATACTGAGGATTGTGAATTCAACTTGCTATTCATTTCTATTAATTTATTCATTCCATATTCACATGTAAGACTTTATTTATTGTAAGACATGCCCAATTATTAGTATACTTTTTGTATGTTCCTGTAGATAAATTCAAACATGTATCTTCACACATTTCTTAGTTAAGCTACAGCATTTATTACATTTACATTTACAATTATTCATTTAGCAGATGCTTTTATCCAAAGCGACTTACAACGGAGGAATACAGGAAGCAATCTGTCATGAAGAGGCGAAAAATCACAAAAAGTACCTGAAATACCAAGTTTTGGACATTACTTAAAAGTAGCATAAGCTAGAATAGGGAGGGAATAGAGGAAAAATTGAGTTTTGTTGTTTGGTTTTTTTTTTAAAGATGAGGTTAAGTGCTCACGGAAGATGAGTTTTCAGCTGTCTTTTGAATTTTGTCAGCGATTCTGCATTCCGGATGGAGCTGGGAGATCGTTCCATCAGCAAGGAACAGTGAACAAAAATGTTCTGGAAAGGGATTTCCTGCCTCTCTGTGGTGGTACCACGAGCCGTCACTCCTTTGCAGAGCGAAGGCTTCTGGTGGGGATGTAGACTCATAGGAGCGAGAGGAAGTATGGGGGTGCTGAGCCTGTGGAGCCAGAAGCGCATTGCAGTAGTCAAGCCTAGAAATGACCAGGCCCTGGACGAGAAGCTGTGTTGCATGCTCTGTTAGGAATGGTCTGATCTTCCTGGTGTTGTGCAGCGGAAACCTGCATGTCTTTGAATTGTGGTCTTTGAAGGACAGCTGTTCATCAAAGGTTACTCCAAGATTTCTGACTGACCTTGAAGGGATAATCAAGGATGAACCTAGCTGGATGGTGAATTTGTGTTGTAGAGTCGGATTGGCAGGGAAGACGAGAATACATTATTTTCAAATGTGAAGTCCGCATTACCTGTCACTGTGCCGAAAAATACCTGCATTTAATTGGTGTAAACGAGCAGCGCTAGAGTTTAACATGTAATACATTGTGGATTCGGTTTCAATCTGGTAGAGGATTCGTATTACTATCTCTGTGTCAGCACACAATTTACTGTCTTCCTGTGGAACACCAACACACAGGGTTGAGAAAGGTCAATGAACACACACTCCAGAGTTTCATGTGAGGATCTCTGGGGTGAGTTATTCGAGCTCTGCAGGCATGTCTGTTATATGAACTATTTCCCATTCATTACTAAATATACTAATATGTGAGAGATGGACTTAATTAAAATATATTGATATTCTCGCTGAAGAAAAGGTTGTCACACCACAGCTCCATAATAGACATATTATTGCATGTTCTCACCAAAGTGATAAGTACATGCAATAAATAATCGTTCTATTTATGGAGCTTTGGTGTGCCAACTTTTTTTCTTTTTTGCGTGTGGTTGAGCACACTCATTGAGCTTTTTGCTGTTGTAAGTCGCTTTGGATGTGCTTACTTTTTGTCTAATTCTTGACTTCTTACTGAAGAAAAGAGTATTTGTGACGTGACCTTTTCTTGCTAAGGGGGAGGTCTCTGTTTCATAGCCATTCAAAGGGATTCATTATTAAAACCAAACCAGCAAACAAGTTCCTTTTTCCTGTTCGGACTGTGAAAGTGATGAATTGATTAAGGTCTCTGTATGTGTGTGAATGTGGTTTAGCTAGACTAGAGGTTCTTTTTTGGTTATCAAATGCACTGACATTCATACATTTTTCAAGTCTTTCTCAAGTTTCCGCATTCTTGTTGCGGCCACTAAATGTGTGAATCGGCAGTAGTTCTCTCGCTGAAGGTTGAGTTTATTTTTTTTAAATGCTAAATGTAATATTCCCTTAATTTTTACTTAATAATCTAAAGGTCCTTTGTTGTAGGTGTTTGTGGAGCAGAGACAACACATCTGCGCACACTTTGTGTTGATACTCGCGTTACAATTTTACAATATTCATTTACTTCCTAAAAAACCAGTAAGACCAGACCAAAACACACACACACACATTTCAAGCTCTGTTTGTCTGTTCTTTTTCAGAAAAAGCTGAAAGCTGAAGCCAAAAAGGCGATTGGCCAGCTGCATGTCCGCACACTGAGACAAGGGGATCAGGTACGTTTGAACATATTGTGGTTGCACATATAAATACAGACAAGTGAGCACCATACATGCTTCTATTTGCCATTTTCTGATTGCCTTTGTGTTTTGCGCATGGTTATTTCTTTATTCTTTTTATTGGTTTGTATTTTAGTTTATATTTGTACATGTAAGTGCTTGTGGGTTTACACTTTTGTTTTCATGTTTCTTTCTCTTAAAAATAATAATGTGGATGGTACATTTTTAGGCAACATGTGTAACGGGAGTAAACGTTACAGCACCTTTGGACACTTTAGGGCTTTTTCACCCCTGGGTAAAAGAACGTTTCACACTTGTAACTTAGAAGCGGGGTTATCACCATTTATATGCAAATAAGGATGTTAACCCGGGCTTTAGGATGTCCAGTGTGAAAGGTCATCTTATGAATACCCAGAATTAATTGTTAAAGTATGGACAATGTGAAACGTGAAGCAAGATAACCCAGGATTCCATTTACCCAGGGTTTGCAATGACCCAGGGTTAACTATTTCAAGTGTGAAAATCCCTTTTTTAAATTAAGTCAAAAGCTGAAATAAAGCCAAAAATATAGCATATATACATACATATATATATATATATATTTTTTACACTATTGTACAGTTAAAATTTGCATGAAAGAAGACACAAATGATCTATGTAATGGCTTATTATCAATAGGATAGCTTATTATTTGCAGATATATGAATAACTTAATGAACCATCAGTGTGAATGCTGTTTTGATGATTTGTGCATGTGTATATGTTTGTTTCATAGGAGACTGGCCCCGATGCTGACACCTGTGCAGTTTGTATTGAGTTGTATAAACCAGGAGATGTCCTGTCAGTTCTCACATGCAAGTATGTCTCTGTCTTTCACTCCATTCTATCTCTGTCAATCACTGACCACCCCCCTCCTCCCGCCACCGTCTTTTCAGTTCTAATGTGGGTGTACAACGTGTTTGTGTGTTTTGCAGTCATTTCTTCCATAAATCTTGCATTGAGCCGTGGCTGCTGGAGCACAGAACCTGCCCAATGTGCAAGTGTGACATTCTTAAAGCCCTTGGAGTTGAGGTGAGTTTTCATACTAGGACTGTTTATCGCCCCAAACATATTCAAAAGACCAGTGTTTGACTTCATAAAGCTCTGAGGTGCTAGCAAAAGTATCCAAGACACAGAATCATAAGTTGAAATAAAGTTTAAAAAGGACTTTTATGAATTAATTTACTTATTTTCAACCGCTCTTATCAGATGTCATTTTTATTCTTTCAAAGAGGCACCAGATGGAGTCACCTCAGTAGGTAGGATGTTATGTAAACAATATGCCTGATACTGCCTGATAAGGCGTCATTTTTCAGGTTTCAGACACAGTCTTATTGTTAACACAGTAAAACAAAGAAGATAAAAGCTGAACAAATGCAAACAAACAGGAACACTACTTCCTCTCAGTTTCAGCATAAAGCGCTACCATGACAATACAAATCTGTTCTGTTGTTTATCATGCTAAAGTGTTAGCGCGACGAAGCCAAATTCTGTCTGTGCCTCATGTGGAAGTAGGCAAAGAGGAACAGATGTTCAAAAGCTCTGGTGTAATTCCTGTTAAATGTGAGACAGTCCGTGTTTAAAGCATTTGATTTCTGAGTCATGCAGAGTCCCGGGGAGCAGCGTTACGTTGATGTTTGTGTTGACTAACGTTGGGTGATCCTGGGAGATATATTGTGTTCTTTGGTCTTTGGTCACCTTCATAAATGAAATTATTTATTGTAGCAGGGCGAGAAGATGGATAGCGATCCATCAGCAGTGACACGCCTCAGCTCAAAGTTTATTTGTCACATGTTCGACTGAGGCCGTAAAATGCTTTTTTCCTCAGAAGCTGCTAAATGACAAGGCAAAATGTATGCTGCCGTTCGTTTGTTTGTTTGTTTGTTTTTTGTTTGTTTTTAAAGAATTTAATACTTTTCGACAAAGATGCCTTAAAATTATCAAAATATTTCCATTTCATTTAAATGCTGCATTTTACAGAAAAAAATACTGTAAAATCAGTAATATTGTAAAATATTACAATTTTAAAAAACTTTTCTATTATATAATGGCTAAGCTGAATTTTCAGCATCATTCCTACAGTCTTCAGTGTCATATGATGCTTCAGAAATCATTCTAATATGCTGATTTGGTGCTCAAGAAACATTTCTTATTTATTATAAGAAGACTTTCTTATTTATTTCATTAATGTTGAACAATGTTGAAAATAGTTGTGCTGGTTAATATTTTTGTTGAAACTATTTGATAAATAGAAAGTTCAAAAGAACAAAAAATCTTCCTGACCCCAAACTTTTCAATAGTGTATATTGTGACAATAATACACATTCACAAATTGTATACAGATATGCAAGTAATCTACAGATATATGATTTAAAATTATTTAAAGGGGTCATGAACTGGCTTTTTTACATTTTTTATGCTGTTGTCTGAGGTCAACTTATGATGTTTGCTTAGTTTTTACATTCAAGCACATCATAATGAATAAGTAATAGGCTATTTCCTACCCTGGTTTTGAGCCTAGCTCCTGCAATGCTCAGAAGAATTGGAAGTAAACTCCCACTGCTATGATTGGATAACAGTTTTGCATATTATAATGAGCTTCAGCTCCCCCGTCAGTTCACGTAGGGAATTGTTTTGAAAACATGTGGAAAAACAGCAACTGGAATGGTTCGACCACAGAGCTTGCAAAATGTCTTTCAAACGAACACAATGATTTATCTGTTAATATGTTGTTTTTTATTACTTGGCCCGCCCGATCGGTGGATATAACAGCGAACTGCGCATCACTAACACACACACACACACACACAAGCCAAGTACGTGCATGTTTAAAACTTCCGCAATTGTATTTTTCCTTCAAATATCAAGTCAAGAGAGCGAACAACGCACATCAAGAAAGGAATGTTATTTCACTATTTAAGATAGCTCGTTGGGCAGGCCGGTAATATATTTTGGTAGCCCGACTGGAAAACCCATTAGGCCCACGAGTCTGATCACAAATTGCAGGACAATGAACCAACAACACCTCAAATACAAAGGATACTCCAGCCTGTGACAGCGTGGTAAGTTATTGTTAATTATGTTTAGTTAGACACGTACACATAATCAGTAGATATCAAACGATCTGTAACAATGCAATACTATCACATATATAAAACATTTTATACTCGCATAAGTGTGTTGCACCAATCCTGTCGGATTCAATATAGAAGGCACAGAATAGTTTTTTAATCTCATTCTGTCTGCAAATCCAGTCTCTTGTTTACGAACAAATCCACGGTGAAATGAAGCAATCAAACGCATAATGTTTTAACCGCGTGAGCGGGATCTTCATTAAAAATAAAGTTCAACCACATTCCTAATATTGGAAACCTAAGGAAGCTTATGCAGCGACTGTGTTCTTCCACAAACAGGCACTGCACACTATTTTGTAATCTTCAATGGCATGTTTATTGTTTATAAGTTCGATCCGGTTAAGATCCTCGTAGGCCTACGTTATTTATCTATAAGCAACATGTCAGGTGGGTTGATGGGTGGGGCAACAGAATTAGGCGTTGTTTTAATTCTATTGAGGCTGCGTTTCATTGCTCTCTGACGTCACTGGGAAGCAAATTCACAGATTGATCGTTTGCTGAGCCAGCTGTCAATAAAAGCTTCTTTTTTTTACTAACAAGGAAGTTTTCAGCTCTGAAACTTACAGGATATTCTTATATTATGACCTTTTATATATCAAATTTCTTAATTCATGACACCTTTAAAATAACAATAAATGATTTAATTGCATTATATAAGTATTGACATACAGAATAATTGCTACTTTTGACATCCCTATGCTATGGTGGTATTTGCCTTTCTGCAATACCATATCTGTTTTGTTTTTTTCCTGGCCTTAGCCCTGCTCACCTTGGTGAAAATATCTGACAGGTTGGGCAGCATACCTGCAGTGTTGCATTCTGTTGCTTGTACTGTCCTCTGTAAGTCTCTTTGATCCTGCTCCCATTCCAGGCAGAAGTACAGCCTGACAGGATGCCTTTTTGAGGCCCATCCTTAACTTCCACAATCAGTGATGGGAAAAAAAGTCCAGTGTTCTGTCTCCTCAAGTTGAATAAATTGCAATAGTCTTTTCTTCCCTATTATAACGTATACAATCGAGTGAAATGGCTTCTTGAACAAGAACAAGAGTGGGACTTGATTGTATCATTGTGGATTGCTGCGATCTCATGTGAGTGATAGGTTGTCTTGTCCTCGCGCCAGTAAACCCGTCACCAAAGAAGAGAAGAGATGTCGCTGCAAAAGGGAGGGGATGTCATTTTGATTTATAGAATACATTTTAAACAAAATAATAATGTGCATGGATGAAGCATTTATAAAAAACACTGCAATATTCCATGAAAAATAAGAATTGTCAATTTTGATTTCATGGTGAATTTAAATGCGTATTTTCCATGTAGTGTAGTGCAATGTTCCGGGTGTTACAATAGTTTGTGTTTACCATAAAACGCATCTCTATACCTCTTTTAGCTTTATCATCTGTCGGTCAGGCAGAAATTGTTGCAGTCTCTAATGTACTGTTGGTATTTAATCCCAGCCCTAATGGTAAGAGCTTGTTCTCCAGACACTGGATACTGTGCAGGTTTGGTTATTACCCAAGGGGTCTCAGACTGTTCTGAACACCGGAGCATCTCCCGCTGTTTGTTGCACCTTAGGAGCTCAACTTTGTTCTGGCTGTTCCAAAGAATGTCCTTAATCAGTTGTGACCCAAGGTGACAAAAACAGCATAACTGTTGTGTAAGGGGTGTTAAGTGGCGTTAGTAAGTAACTGCACGTGATGTGTTCTCTTCTTGATCATCCTGTCATGTGCCTTGATTACAGTAACCAGAGGGTTGGTAGATCTTCTGTCACTTGTTATAAAGACTGCTCTCACTGAACCTGGACTGCTGCTTAGTCATCATGTTCCACATGTACGGAAACTGGAGAATTAGTTCTGTTTGTTCTTCTTAGTTTGGCAGCCTTGTTTAATTATTTTGCCCTTCAAGTCTGAGTCCATCATTTTAGGGAATTTGCCATAGAATCTAGTTTTCAGTTTTGAACATTCAGTAAATGCACACTAAAAAACATCTATTTTAAAAATAATAATGTACTTTTCTGAACTTCTCTCTCTTGTAGGTGGATGTAGAGGAGCAGCCACATATTTCAGTGCCTGAGTTCAGACCCTTCTCTACCTCTGAGGACCTGCACAGTGAGACCGTGTCACACACACACAGTGAGACTGCATCCTCTGGATATGCATCCATGCATGGAATCGAGCACCTAAGTCCTGCCGAAGGCACACAAAACGGTATGAAAACAAGCACAAAATCACATTACTCGCGTCATTTAGAAACGCACTCCAACTTACTGTGATTTGTACTACTTAACTTTAAAGGGCACCTAATATGCAAAATCCACTTTTACATGGTTTTTGGACATACATGTGTGTTGGCAGCGTGTGAACACAATTACCCTACAATGATTAAAATCCACCCACTCCTTTTTTTAAATTCCCCATTAAAGCAACACTATGTAACTTTTGGCGCTCTAGCAGTTAATAAACACAACTGCATGCATCTTGCGGAAGAACATTTTAGCCGGAGCTACTTATCTTCTACTTGAGTCACGCAGGTACTGTCCTACTCCACAGCGGGTCGACCCAAACCGGACTACAATAGTCCCAATATAAACACTTATACGTGTACCACAGTGATTCAGGATAAGACAAAAACACAGTTTGGAAAATGGATTCATGATGTACTTGCTTATTATATAATATGATATACAAAAAAGTTACATAGTGCAGCTCTAAACAAAAAATCTCACTCATCATCCGTGGCGTTTTCATTTTCAGTGGAATGTGACATCACATTCCTCATGCCCCGCCCACGGCCGCTGACAGACAGTCCTGCATTACAATAGTTTCCGCCCTCAGCGAGTTGCACACTGTCTGCCATTTTGTCCGCTCTCCAGTATTGTTAGCTGTATAGTCAACAATGTCTCATCAGCAATCCTGGTGTTATGTTTTTGGATGTATGAGTGAGCATAAAGCTTGGCACATACTCTGCAAGAACAAAGAAATGTGTTGTTTTTTCGAGGTGGCAAGAACAAGAACAAAGTTCGTTCTGGCCAGTACATTCCATACTTCATGAGAAAAGCAGGTGCCGAACATATCTGTTTCTCCGCATTAACCCCGCCCACTTTAAAATTCTGACCAATCACACAATAGTTCTCGGACACCCACAAGAAAAAGTTCTGCTCAGGCGATGTGTTGAGAACGAGCTGCGAGAACTCCCAAACCAGGGCTCCCAGAACAAAATTACGTAATTTTGTTCTTGCAGCCCTGGGAGCGAGAACTTTTTTTTCGCTGTTCTTGCGGAGTATGTAGCGGCCTTAAGAGTCTTCATCTTCTTCCAGCATCTGAGCCACTGAGGCTGTAGTGGAATAGTTTTATTTTTGAAGGTAATGCGCCTCAAAATACACCTAAGCGCGTTTTTGTCTGCGCAAATCATTTCACTCCTGACTGCTTTATGAACGAGGGGCAATACAAGGCAGGCTTTGCCAAAATAAAAGTTAGTTCTCAAGGATGGATCTGTACCAACTCTTAATAATACTCTTACAATAAACGTCATAAAACTCATCAGTAAAATTTTGGCCATCATTCGGATAGGTCCGCTACAACAGGCTTGTACTGTACTATACCTTTTCTATCTCCATGCAGCATATATTCTCTGACTCTGTAGGCATTGCTTTCCGACTCCGGTTCGAACTGAACACTGCTAGTACAGTTTCTGACATTCTCAGTGCATGAGATTGTCTTGACACCGGAGTATGAGCACTTGAAGCTCCGCCCTCTATTTGAAAGGGGGCCGAGAGCAGCAGCTCATTTGCATTTAAACTGACACGCACTAAAACGGCGCGTTTTTGCTCACCCCCCAAAAGTGGCAATTTTAACATGCTATAAAAAAATTCTGTTGGGTATTTATTTTACATCTTTTAAAAAGGGACATAATAGGGGCCCTTTAACATACAAATATACACAGTAAAATAATGTACTTCTTTAAATGTACTTCTAGGTAATTGGTCCATTATTGTTGTTATTGGTCTTTTGGTCTGAGTGGTTTGTTGTGATTGGTTTGCAGGTGTGCAAGAGGAGCAGTTGGACGCGTCACCACATTATGATAATCTTGCCTTCGAGGGCGACATTCACAGCCAGAGTGAAGTCAGGACCTGAGCAGCACCAACAAACACTGATACAATGCACTCATACAGATGAATGAGGGGTTTTGATTTGAGGACTTATATTGAAGCACTGCTGAGCCCTTTTCTGATTAGTTTATGACTAAGTGCCTATAAAATCTCTCACTCTCTCTCTGTCTCTCCAGGGCTCCATCTCTCTCTCTCTGACTATTGTCTTTGTGGGGGACCAGAATGATTACTGGCCAATTGAAGGTCATGTTTTTATCGTCTGTGGTTAATTCAAATTATTATGATTTCTAATTTAGGGTTTAATTCCCACTGTGGTTGTGTCAGGATTTGAGACAGCCTTCCATAGCGTCATAAAGATGTCAGAGCAGATGTGGAGACCGAGAGAGACAAGAGTGCTCCACCTGCTGTACATCAGCGGTCTTAATGCAAACTGTACTTTCACCCTTTTTTGTGGCTTATTAAAATATATTTTCCAGTTTTGATGGAAATGTAAAAATTTCAGAAAAATTGTGCCTTACACACACTTGTATAAGTGTGCGAATGTATATTACTCTGCATAGACCTAATGGGGCTGGTTTTATAATATCTGGATTAAGTTCTCCTGATTTTAATATTTAAATAAGAGATGGAAATATTTCTTTACTCTTTCAAATGAATAGTACTGACATTGAAATTAACATTGTAAATAAAATCTTTTATGAATTTCATGTGTGATTAAACCTATTCAGTGATTTTTTTTTTCCCTTCTCTTTTTAAGAAGCTCATTTCGCAATTGGTTATTTTTAGTGAATCCAAAAATATTTCACATAAATCAGCTGATCAAATACATCTGAATCACTTACTGAGCCGCAAATTATTACTTTTGTCATTAAAGAAATGCAACAAGAACTACGGTTTTATATGAGACTTCAATCCATGTAATTAATGGCTGTTTGTATGACAATGGTTCGGTTGAAGATTACACAAGTTGTGCTGTAATCAGTGGGGTTTCATAAAATGATAGCAATATTTAATTTTTATTTAGATTTCTTTTTAATAAATATATAGTTAGAAGCAATTATTGGACTTATTAACACTTTTAAAATTAAAAAATAAACATCTAATTTTTTTTTTTTCAAGAACAAAAAATCTTCAAAGTACTTAAAGAATCGTTATTGGGAAAACCGGAATCATTATACTTTCCAATTCCCACCCCTAGTCCTGAATCCCACATTTAAAGGCGTCGGCATGGTAGAAACTAATGAGCTCTAGGTAAAAACGCTTTGGGCCGTATCGTGACAACTCTTCGTAAACATATGTTGCTGTACCTTTAAATAATTTGAAACAAAAGTCATGAGGTGGCGCGGGGATTGTGGGAAGTGTAGTCGATATTTTTCAGGGTAGCGCTCTCTTCTGCTCAGCGGGGCAGATGTGGAAGACTACAATCCCAGTGTCGCCGGTGTCGCTGTCTTTGGCTCAGTTTCTGTCGACGTGGGAAAAGCGGTCCAAGAGCAAACAACACGCAAATCTATGGGTGTATGCGCTTGAGATGATCCGAGTGTCATGCAAGAGGACGCGTATCACTGAAAACAAATTCCAGCATGTGGCTCAAACCCGAAGAGGTGCTTCTCAAAAACGCGCTGAAATTATGGGTGACGGAGAAATCCAACGATTACTTCGTGCTCCAGCGCAGACGCGGATCCGGGGAGGACAGCGGAGGATTGACAGGTACCGGGGAAGGCGCGGATATCCGAGAGCAAGCTCTAAACATGAAAGGCTCCAATGCTGTAATTAGTGCGCTAAATAAGTAGCCAAATGTGCTGTCTTTCTCGGCGTTACACCTTAAAATACACCTCAATTGATTTTCCAAACTATTGATTTAGTTTTAACCCAAAGTCAATTTGCAACAGGTCAAGGGTTAACGTAACCTTGCAGAAATTGTTTTTTTTGTTGTTGCAAGTTTCGCTATCAGTGCTCTGGTCACTGGTGATGTGCTCTTTTGGGTGCTGACGTCACCACTGCGGTAAACTGACCGTGTGCATAAAGGTACTTAAAAATGCAACATTCCTTCAGATATATGTTTAGAAGCTGAAGCCTAATACAGAGAATATTTAGTTAGATCTGGACTTCATCTTTCCTTTGACAGGACTTGTTTCGTCATGGTGTGACGTCAGGTTTAGGTTTCAGGTGGTTTCAATGTCGTTTATTTTAAAGGTTCACTAAGTATTATTCATTTTTACTAACAGAAAAAAGGTTTTACACCCAGTAAACCGTTTTTAAAGTTTTGAGAAATGATGAACACTCACATGAAAACTCTTGTTATATCAGTATAAAAACTTTTTCTTTTCTTTTTTTTTACAATCGACCATTCCAAATTGACTGAGAGTATGGGAAAAAATAAAAAGGATAAATGCAAGTAGGTCCACAGCTATGCCATTGGAAGTGGTGTTCAGAACTGTTTATTATTGTTAATAAACAAATAAATTGGTAGTAATAAGTCATATTGTCATGGAGTCTCCTCCAGTACAGAGAAATATATGGCTATTGTTGTTGGCGAGCTGATTATAGGTTGTACTCTAATTATTGGTGACTTTTTTTCTTTCTCCTTTGGAGTTCATCACCATGGAAACCTTACAGCAGCTTCATTCTGAAGCAGTGCAGAGAGGACAGATTTTCAAATACATAACATAAAAATTGTCCCTGCTACATCCCGGTAGATTAAATCAAGTGCCACACAAACCTTATATTATTTATTTTATGTATCTCTATTTTAATATAGAGCTGAATTTTTCAGCAGTCATTACGCCTGTCTTCAGTGTCTCATGATCATTCAATAGCTATGATGATAACAATAAAGATATAGTTAAAAAAAAAAAAATTCTAAATATATTATTGGAATTACTTTCACTTTTCAACAACTTTTTCCAGTTTTTGACAGCCAATCAAAATCCATTCTGCTTTAAAGAGCGCAAACATTTAAAGCAGCATATGCATATCCGTGGGTGTGGATGCTAATATAATTATTGTTATAGTTATCTGTATATATTGTGGGTGTGTCATGGTATGAATGGGCCTTATTATGCTGACTTGGGGTGCGTTCAAGTCCTCCTGGGAAGTTCGTATTTAGTGGTAGGAAGACGTGTTTACAACGTCATGTGCGTACAAGTCACTTTCGCATAAGATGGCATAAGAGTACTTTCTCTTAATTAATTACATAAAAATACAGCAAGGTTCTTAAAATCTACTTCCAGAAAATGAAGGACAAGGAATGTGCATCAGGTGTGTTTTGCTTTATGTTTTTAATTTATGTATGAAGCCACTGTAAACTTTGTTACTTTATATTGTTATATTACAATGCTATCATAGTTATCAAATGCTATGGCTGTAAATAGAAAAGCCTGACAATATCACTGCTAAATACCTTGTGATTCCGCCATGTTTCTCACTTCCCACTGGTATTTACGACTTTATGGTGGCGTTCACGATCTTTACGACATGACTTGAACGCACCATTGGTGCTCAAGAAACATTTTCTGTTATCATTGTTTTAATATTTGCTGCTTAATATTTTTGTGGATTTCTTGATTGATAGAAAGTTCAAAAGAACAGCATTTATTTGAAATAGAAAAACTGACCACATTCAGTTGCGATTCAACCTGCAGGTTTTAAGAAATGTAGTTACATTTTAGGCGCAGGGAAATGTTTTTATAATAATAGGTTTGTTGTTTTACATCATTGTTTTAGGCCTGCTGGTTGGAACTTTGGATACAGTTCTTGACTCCACAGCCAGAGTGGCCCCGTTTCGCATTTTACACCAGACGCCTGACTCTCAGGTGTACTGGATCATCGCCTGTGGTGAGAGAGATGCTGCACACAGTGTTAATGTGTATGTCAGACTCTATTCATTCAGATCCTGACACATAATGTGTGTGTGTGTGTGTGTGTGTGTGTGTGTGTGTGTGTGTGTGTGTGTGTGTGTGTGTGTGTGTGTGTGTGTGTGTGTGTGTGTGTGTGTGTTTGTGTGTGTGTGTGTGTGCAGGAGCATCTTTAGAGGAGATCTCCCAGCACTGGGACTGGCTGCAGCAGAACATCATCAGAACTCTTTCTGTGTTTGACTCTGGTGAAGACATCACCAGTTTTGTCCAAGGAAAGATAAGGGTGAGATGGTTATTTGGCTCCCAAGTAACTTTGAATGTTTTTTGGTGTTTTGTTGTATTTTAGATATTAGTCCCAACTATTGCTCTTGTGTTGTTGACTTTATTGGTGGTATGTTGTGTTTGTGTAGGGTCTGATAGCAGAGGAGGGCACATCCGCAGATGACGAGGAAGATCCCGAGCGCTTCCGGGAGGCAGTGCTGCGCTTTGAACGTCTGTTTGTTTTGCCTCAGAAAGAGAAGCTTGTGACGTATTTCTCTTGCAGCTACTGGAGAGGGCGAGTGCCAAACCAGGGCTGGATCTACCTCAGCACCAACTTCCTGTGTTTCTACTCCTATATGCTGGGAAACGAGGGTTAGAAACACACTCTCTCTTACAGTACCATTTTATGGTGGTTATGATGTCAAAACAATGTGTTTATTAAATCTGTTGGTGTTAAGGCCCCACATATATTATGATCCTTTTGCCAGGTAGCCACTTCCTAAAATATAATGGCAGGAATGTATATTTACATATAATGACCCATATATTTAAATGTGTGTGAAATATATAAAGCATATAACGTTAAGATGTTGTTTCTCAAATAAAATGATCGGTTGATATTTTCAGGGTATCATGTCTTGTAGTCCCCTGGAACGCTATTTGAAAACCCCTGAATTAACATATCATACCTAAGTTTACATATTAAAGATTACTCATTATTTAGCAATTTGGAAATTGCATTTTTTCAATATGTAAAGAGGTTAACCAATCATAATTGAGGACATTTACATAGCAAAGTCTTAAAGTGATAGTTAACGCAAAGAAGAATATTCTGTCATCTTTTACTCACCCTTATAACGTTCCAAACGATTTTACACATATTACTCTTTAAGCACTTCATATGTTGCGGATTCCTCCTTTTACAGCTGGCATCAGTCAAAATCTCATATTATTCATGGTTTGTGCATTTCTTGCTTAGTGAAACTGGTGTATCCCTGGGATGAAGTGAGCCGTCTGGAACGTACGTCAAGCGTGATGTTGACAGAGAGCATCCGTGTGCGTGTGCGAGGAGAGGATCATTTCTTTTCGATGCTCCTGAGGCTCCAGCAAACATATCTGATCATGCAGCAGCTGGCCGACTACGCCATTTTGCGCTTCTTCGACAAAGAAACGTTTAATGCTGAACATCCACTGGCCAACCCCCTTCACATCACGCAGAGGTGCATTGATTTTATTCCTCTTAATGTTACCTTTGTTTTTTACTGATCAATGTCTGACTTTACTGTAATCTTTGCAGGGCTCTGGAAATACATGCACGGAATCAGTCATTCCGAGCTTTTTTCCGGTTGCCACAAGAGGAAAGCCTTTGTGAAGTGTACGAGAGTTTCCTCTGGGTTCCATTCAGCCACGTCAATGCGCTTGGAAAAGTCTGTGTCTCTGAGAACTATCTGTGCTTTGCAAGCCAGGATGGATCTCAGTGCCATCTCATAATGCCTCTATGGGAGGTGCGTAAGCTGCTCATTTTTCTGCTAACTGCAAAGAAATCTGTCATTTTGAAGACTGCCCTTGGGAAAATTAAGTATGCTTAATTGTGTTGAATGTGCACTTGTAATGTACTTCAAACATAGTATTTTTTTTTTTTTTTTACTATTTGCAGATAATATAAATGAAATAAAAGGCCACTTAACTGTACATTACAGTAAACTGTAAACTTTCATTTACATTTATTCATTTAAAAGATGCTTTTATTCTACGGGATTTACAAATGGGGAATACAACAAGCCATTCATCAAAAAGAGACAATAAACACGGAGTTCTAGTAATACAAGGTTTCAGCCATTGTTCAAAATAGTACAAGCTAGAACAGGGAGGGAGTAAGGAATAGTGAGAACACAGAAGAAGGATTTTCTTTCATTACTATATTTCTTAACACACTAAAGTGCACTTTGTAATAATGTCAAATTAAAAGTTTAACTGATTTTTACTGAAGTACACTTATTTTGATATGTTGACTAACATACTAAAGCACATTTATGTAGTGTGTTATGCTATATTACATTTAAAGTATTACATATACGTTTCAGTAGAAATGATGTTCAAGTATATTTTGTGGCTGGAGAGTGAAAATTGTTCCTGGAGAATAATTCCTAATTCTTAATTGTTTTGTAATAAGTGTGTTTGTATTTTTCTAATGCTGATTTCTTTGTGTTTTTGGCATTAATGTATGCCTGCAGGTGTTTAGTGTGGAGCTGCCAGACCGCAGTAGTCGTGCCCTGACTGTGTGTCTGCGTGGCAAGAGAGCTTTGCGTTTTTCTGAGGTTCGGGATTTTGAGCGACTTGCTGCCACCATCCGCAGAAAGTGTGGCACAGCAGGAAGCCCCCAGCATTGTGTCAGTAATCCGGTAATTCCTCTACACTCCAGCCTCTTATAAAAAGATTGTTTTAGTATGCATTAGCATGATAATACCATTATTAAATATATTCCATAACAATTAAAATGTCACAAACTGTCTCAAATTACAAATATACCACATTTCATGGCATGATTTTGTGTAAAAATCACAGGGGACACTAAATTGTATGTGTGTGTCTTTCTCTCCGAGGATGAGGAGGGTGTGATGGTGGGGCAAAGTCAAGCCGTCAGCACTGAAGCTCTCATGAACGTCTTTCATCCGCACGATGCAGAAAACCTTGACCCCAAAATGGTACCCATAACCTTATTGCAATATTGGTGTTCATGTTAGTTAAGTAGAGGATGGAATGGAATCAAACTAAGTCGTATACACTCAAAAGTTTGGGGTCAATACGATTTTTTGATCCCACTGTTGACAGCTGAAGGAGCGAATGAAGGAGCAGTCGTGGCAGATCCACTTCGCTGAATATGGCCGTGGAACCGGAATGTTTTGCACCAAAAAAACGCGTGATCTCATTGTACGAGGAGTTCCAGAGACTCTCAGAGGAGAACTGTGGATGCTCTTCTCAGGTGTGTGTTGTTCGGCTTGTGTGTGTGTGTGTGTGTGTGTGTGTGTGTGTGTATTCACAGTAGGTGTGTGCTGCAGTTTGTACATGTATGTTTGCTTGTGTTATAGGTGCAGTGCATGACATGACCTCTCACCCTGGGTACTACGGGCGCATACTGGAGGAATGTATGGGCAGCAGCTCACTCGCGTGTGATGAGATTGAGAGAGATCTGCACCGTTCTCTCCCGGAACACCCAGCATTCCAGAGTGACACAGGAATCTCGGCCCTTCGCCGCGTCCTGACTGCTTATGCTCACCGCAACCCCAAAATTGGCTATTGCCAGGTATACGCACACATGTGACTCTTCACACATGGTCTCAGGAGCAGATGTCCCAGTTCACAGAACTTCTGATGCTTCTTGTTCACAAAAATGTTTAAATACTTTCTCAAAACCATCAATTTGCACTCTGATTGATTGATTGACTACACAATTTTAGAGAGTCATACAGGTTTGAAATTTTCTAGTGTTTTCATGGCATAGAATTTTTTAAATATTCACTTATTTGGAATTAAATAATATATTTAACAAAACAAGAGAAAAATGAGAACCAGCTAAATCTACAGTAATAAGGAACATAACATGAACTATGGAGCCTCGTATAAATATTTTTGTGTGCAAAACATAAAGGACATGATGAATGGTTCTGTTAATCCAACACTTGTGTATGCAAAGTGTAAACATGGAAAATATGCAAAGTTAAGTCTATGTATTTGTAATGACATGGTGACTGTGTAGAATAACACATGATTTGTTTATATATATATATATATATATATATATAATTAGTGGTGGGCATAGATACATTTTTTTAATCTAGATTAATCTCACTGTAATCTTGGAATTAATCTAGATTAAAATGGGTCATTTGAATTCTGCCGAAGGCATTCAGAATATGTGTGCTCCTAAGTGATCGTTTGTCTTTTTGTAGTTTGAATAATAAATAACTTCTGTCCCTTTAAGACCTGACGCACGCATGGATCCCAAACACTGTTCCTGTGAGTTGGTTACGACTGTGTTTACGTCAAAACTCACCAAGATGGGCATTGAGACATTTTTGAGTGTATTTGACCATCAATAAGATGGAAAAAGGAGCTCATTTTTGCACTTGTATGTCAGAGGCGGCTTTATTACGGCATGTGTCTGTGCGCTTCATATGCGAGCGTGAAATCTGCGGGAATTAGTAGAATTAACGTTATGTGCAACCCCGCGCAAAATTCAGACCGGTCACACCAACCAATACTAACAAAAGTCCAGCAGAACACCCGTTCGCAATGTTCAGAGGATTAAACGGACTGAATGAGAGGAGGCGGGGGTGCGTGTCAACTCGCTGTCGGTCGGAGAGGAGAGGAGAGGAGAGCGCAGCCGATATCGATACTGTAGAAAATGAGTATTGTATCGTTTCAGATATTTCAGTATCGATATATAGCGAAATATCTATATTTTTGACAACACTAGTAGGCATACACACAGGTTCGAAGACTCGTTCTCTCGCCCCCTACAGTGCAATTCAGCTAGGTGTATATCCGCCTTAAAATATCAAGGTGAAAGTCATCATAGCTTGCGTAGTATAGACCCAGCTCCCAACCCAACTTTTAGAATAGATTAACGCAGGGGCGCCGGTAGCAATTTTGGGCCCTATGAAAGAATATGATGTTGGGCCCCCTACCGCACCAACCTAGCTATCCAAAATCTTTGTCTGCAATTTAATAATACTGACCAATTAAGCACTGCTCGCTCGACCCAGAATGCCCCAATTGGCTGATGAAACACTGATTAAAATTAGAATACAATTTATACAAAACAAAACTTAATGATCTCTGGGGGCCCCAAACGTGTGTGGGCCCTTAGAATCGTCCTAACTTTCCACCCCTTAGCGGCGCCCCTGGATTAACGGCAATATTTTTTTTTATCGTCCGATAAGAGTCTCACGTTAACGCAGCACCGATAACGGCCCACCACTAATATATATATATATATGTACTGCTGTGGAAGCCAAACTCTTTATAAATCAGATTATTTTAATATTAAATTTATTTATATTAAAATTTGTCTATACAACTACATCACAAACTCTTAAAGGGACCGTTCACTTGAAATTAAACTTCACTTGTCATTACACACTCTCATGTCATTCCAAACTCATAATTATGTTTTTATTCTCTGAAAGTCTTGCCTTCCACTCATTCTAATAATAGCCCCTTTCACACAGCAATACCAGTAAATTACCAGAATGACTTTACCGATAAATACACAAATAGGCTGTTCACACAAGCAAGGACATTCTGGCTTTTTACAAGTAAGAGAACATTCACACATCAGCAGTAAAATACCGGTACATTCTGTGATGTCAGTCATCGGACATTTTCTTTAAACGCTGCGCCGTTGTCTTCATTTGTCCACACGAGAAGAAGCACTTTAGTTTCACTATACGTTTAATTTGATCTCTTTGACGTCTAAGTAACAGACATAACGGATAATCAAACCGAATGCGTGTTTGTTCTTAAAAACACGAGACATGCATAATAGTATCCAACTGCAGAGCTGCAATGCTGATGAATGGAAAAGAAAAAGCTGCTTTAGAATATGTATAAATTCGCACTCATTGTTTACATGTTGGTCTGTCCAGGCGATGAATATCCTGACGTCTGTGTTGCTGCTGTATGCTAAAGAGGAAGAGGCCTTCTGGCTGCTGGTTGCTGTGTGTGAACGAATGCTCCCAGACTACTTCAATCGCAGAATTATTGGTATGTGGGTTATTCACATCTCATACCCGGAATGTAATTGAATCATCTTAATAAACTTGCAGGTTGCCATTATAACACAATGTCAAAGGAGCCTTAATTACTTGCCCACACAGCTGAAGTGCATTATTATTACTGAGCTTTTAAGGTGTGCTCTACAATTATCAAACGTTTACCTTTTTCTAAGGTTAAATACTTTCTCCTATCCTGTTTGGAATTGTTTGCAATTCTGTTTGGTGCTTCTGACTGAATTTATTTAGTTTGGCTTGCAGTATTATTCAAGTCTTTGTGTGTATGTTTTCCAGGTGCCTTGGTGGACCAAGCCGTGTTCGAGGAACTGATCCGTGAGCATCTAACCCAGCTGACCGAACACATGACAGACCTGTCGTTCTTCTCATCAGTATCATTGTCATGGTTCCTGACTCTCTTTATCAGTGTACTGCCAATTGAGAGTGCTGTGAATGTCGTTGATTGCTTCTTTTATGATGGAATCAAAGCCATCCTGCAGCTTGGCCTTGCTGTGCTCGACTACAATATGGATAATCTGCTTTGTTGCCATGACGACGCAGAAGCTGTCACTGTCCTCAACAGGTGATTAGAAAGTTGTCATATTATAATAACCAAGCATGTTGATAGCAAGCCGCATAGTTCCTACTATCAGTTCCACGTTTTTTGTGGCCTGTCTGCCTCTTATGAGTAGCATAAGGTGAGCATTTTAATAGTAGAGGTTTGCCACTGTGAAAAAAATCTAATTACATATATGTTTATTATTACCACCACTGCTACATGGATCTTTTGTCCATGCTGTGTAATTCATTCAGCAAAGTGTCTTTGGATGACAAGCTGCCGTTTAATTGTAAACAGCATCTTTGGTTTTTGCAGTGGATTTTTATCGCCACAAACTCAATCTGTGTTCATATTTTATCCTTAAGGTTTTTTGACAATGTCACGAATAAAGACAGTCCTCTACCAGCTACCGTACAGCAGGCATCTGCAACAACCAATGACAAATCAATACAAAAGGTTGACATCTGTGATCTCATCAAAGAGGCGTATGAGGTAAAGCTACGCACTTTAATACACAGCGGTGAATATTAAAATCTGTCTGTGCAAAGAAAAAAACATGTTGGGATGTCTTTGTCAATACTTCTTTGACAATTAACACCTGTACTCATGGTGACAGATTTTATAGTTTTATGTAAATTTGGTGTTGCACGGATTGATGGAAACCCCCCTCTGACAGGAGTTCTGGGGTCAGCAAACCAAAGGGCTGAAACAGACAGAATAATTGCTCAGAATAATGAGGTTTCTTTGTTTCAGAAATATGGAGACATTCGAACTGAGGAAGTGGAAAACATGCGGAAGAAGAACAAGCTTTTTGTCATTCAGACATTAGAAGACACAACAAAACAAAATGTGGTAAGTACAAATGTCATGCTGTGTGAACCTTATTCCTTTACATTCCAAATCTAATCTAATATAATGTAATTACATTTTATCAAAATTCTAAAGATTTGTATTATAACATTCTGTAATTGCATTAGTAGATCACCAAAATACAGAGAAATTAAGAAAATTCATGTATAACTTTTCACTCAGATTGTTATGCTGATTATCTAATTTGGGTTTCACTTTACTTTACAGTATGTGTACTTACAGTGTACTTACAGTCTAAATTCATTGTTTTCATGGCAAATTTGATTTTGTAAAGTATACACTACCTTTCAAAAGTATGTGATCTGTATGATTTTTTTAAAAAGGTGAATTTATTTAACCAGGATGCATTAAATTGATCAAAAGCGACAGTAAATAAATGTATAATGTTACAAAAGATTTGTGTTTTGAATAAGTGTTTTTTTTGTTCCTGTGCTATGATTGGTCAGCGCAAATGGCTGTTATCTGATTGGCTTAAGTAGACGGTGGGTGGAGTCCACTTATTTGTGGACTTGTCAGCACGTCTTGATGCTAGAAATGTTTCAAAGCACAGAGAGTGATCCACAAATGCACAGGAAATGATTCACAAATGCATGCGGCAATTCACAAATGCACAGAAAGCGATTCACAAATGAATGCCAGGCAGAGTTGTATTTGTAATCATAAAACACATTTGTAAAAAAAAAAAAAAAAATTTTTTGTTCATCTTAATCTATTTATTTAGAATAATGCAACAATTCTAAACCCAAAATCATGTGGCACTGAAGACAAGATTAATGGCTCCTGACAATTCAGCTTTGCCATGATAGGAATAAATAGCATTTTAAGATAAAAATAGAAAACAATTATTTTAAACTGTAAGGATATTTCACAGTATTGCTGTTTTTATTGTATTTTTGATCAAATTAATGCAGCCTTGGTGAGCATAAGAGAAAAGCTCAACTTTGAATGTGGTGTAATTTGCATAATTTCTTCTTTATACATTTTGTTTGTACATACAGTGGCAGTGAAGATTGTTGTCCCTGCTAAATAGTTTAATAGTCTGTTGTTTTTTGTCATATTTCTGCAGTTGCGTGTTGTTGCTCAAGGTGTGAAGTTCAGTGCTGCTCAGCTGGATGAGCTCTACATGCTTTTTAAGGTGAGTTAGACTGTACAAACTGGTGCTTTTTAGTACATAAAGGCCTCAAAATATGGACGCTGCCACTTAAATTGTGTGTGCTTGTGTGTCTTTTAAGTTTCTTTTGTTGAGTATGTGTAAGTGTGGACATATGGATATACAGTATAGTGACTATGTTTGTGTGTTACAGAGGCAGCACTTTGTGAGCTGTTACTGGTCAGTGTGTAGTCCTGCCCTGCAGAACCATGACCCCAGCCTGCCATATCTGGACCAGTACCAGCTGGATCAGTCCCAGTTTAGTAGCCTGTTTAACCTCCTGCTGCCATGGACCACACACACGCACGCATGCTCGCTGGCACGATCAGCCTTTCGTATTCTGGACGAGAATGGAGATGGACTTGTGAACTTTAAAGAATTCATATGCGGTCTGGGTAAGAGGAGCCTAAACCTGAACTAAATTGACTACCCTTTGACCTTTCACCTCAGTACATAGCAGCTTGCTTTCCAATCTGTCAGATTCATTCAAGTGTGTGTGTGTGTGTGTGTGTGTTGCAGATATCTTATACAACAGATCATTTACAGAAAAACTAAAGCTTCTCTTCAAACTACACCTTCAACCAGGTAAATTAATTCTCTGATCTCTGCCACTGTGCTATAGTACAAGTTTAGTGTGAACATAATGATATGGTTATGTATATACAGTTAAACCCAAAAATTTTCGGACACCTTCAACATTTTCTTACATTATCACAGTTTATTCGCTATAGTTTAGAAGATGGTAATACAATATAAATATGCTTAATTTTGTTTAGTCTGTGGTGTAAAAGGTCGCATTAGCAATTAAAGAAAAAAACACTTAAAGGGGTGGTTAATCAGCTTTTTTCGAAGGCTTGATTGTGTTTATGGGGTGCACTGTAACATGGGATCATGCTTTGTTTTTTAAAAAACGCTTTATTTTACACATATTTTACCTTTATTCTACACCGCTGTGTCCCTCTGTCTGTTGAGTTCCTGGTTCTATGAAGCCCCTCTCTCAGAAATACGCAATGGCCTCAGATATGTTAGCTGGCCCAGTGAGTTGTGATTCGCTAACCGCCTAGTGCACGTTGTCCGGAAACGTCACGCCCCTTTGTTTATATGTAGTTGTCTCATTCTTTGTAGATACGTGTTATTTGGAAATGCTACTACTGTTTATGTTAGCTTTTGATATGCGGTTTTAGCCTGATTAAAGCTTTAGTACAGCAGAATACATGATTGCCTTGTAGTCTTTTTTTCATATAATCGTTCTAACAAATGATACTACAGTTATCAAAGGGATTATTTTATTACAGACTGGATCTATACTAGTGATCGCTACTGACTGTGTAGCACCGTTAATTTTGTCTTTATACAACGAATGTAGCCAAATATCTGTCGCCAGAAGATGAAGATTGATCATGGATTTATTACAGTGGCCATATCAAACACAGAACCATGTTTAGCGTGCCTGTATTTACACTGATCACTTAGGCTGCGTTCACACTGCAGGGCTTAATGCTCAATTCCGATTTTTTGAAAAAATTTGATTTTTTTGCAAGGCCGTTCACATTTCCATTAAATGCGACCTTTTGTGATCTCCTGTGTGAACGTGAAATGACCCAGAAGTGACCCGCATGCGCAGAAGAGTACTCAACGGTCAACGACGTCACTTGTTTACGGAAGTAGCCAAATATGGGTGTCAGCATTGGAGTTCGTTTAGCTTTATTAAAGTTATTTTCGCAACGGAGCCAGCACCATTACAACCTTCTCATGTTAAGAAGAAAATTAAAAAAGAGGAGGAGAGCAAGGTTTTTGTTTAAAGGCTTTTTATTTTTCGCTGGCATTGGAGCCAGGATCGTCTGTAACCACGCTCGGCCATTTCGCTGGAAATGTTTTCAAAAACCGCCCGGTTCCGATAAGAGCCCTCGAGTTTGGCCTGAATAGAGCTGTCCCCCCAAATATTAATTAACTCCGAAATCTCGCTTCCCTTCCACTGACTGGTCTCAGCATCGTCCACCATTGTTGTTTATCTTCTCATTCCCGCCTACTTCAACGTACAATGATGACGTTTGTCGCGTATCAACGACGTGCGGGTCGGATACATGTGACCTGGCAGTTCAGACTGAAGACGATTTCAAAAGATCGGATATGTATCGGATTTGGACCACATACCCAAGTGGCCTGGGTCGCATTTGAAAAGATCGGATCTGTGTCGTTCAGACTGTCATGAAAAGATCAGATACAGGTCGCATAAGGGCAAAAAAATCGGAATTGGGTCGTTTCAGCCTGCAGTGTGAACGCAGCCTTAAATGCCAACAAACACCAATATTCGAAGTTCGCTAGTAGGATTAAAAATAAGTTTTTAGGTGTTTGTCGGATAAATTTGAATTAGCAATTAGGTAACTGGCTAGCGGAGCCAAACAGGGTTTCCCTTTGTTTAAGTCCTTGCTACAGCATAAAAATAACTGTGGCGAGCAGCGAGGCTGAGGGACCGTGAGAGCGGGACGAGGCCGCGGTCATTATGTTTGATGAGACACGAGGCCGATGCGGCACGTAGCTGGCTCTCATCAAACAGCCTTAAAATCGTCCCGCTCTCACGGTCCCTTAGCCTCGCTGCTCGCCACAATAACAATAGAAACCATTCATGGAAAACACATCAACAAAGAATTAAACATACTTACAAATTGTGGCCCATTAATAACAGTTTCTTCTTTTAAACTGAAACCGCTGTCCTCCATAAAATGTGCAGCACAGAGAGCTATATTTGGATTATAATATTCAGGAAGGTTCAGCGTTTCGATGCCATGGCAACAACACTACTAACTCTTCCTCTTCTCAAAATGGCCTTTGTTGCGTTCCTGGGGGTGGGGTTTATGTACATTTTAGGATTAGTGATGTCACAAACCCACAAGAAGCTTGTTGTAGTCCCTACCTGCTGTTTGTTGTAGTCCTTAAAAAGCATTTTCTTTAAAAGGAAATATCTCCCTTTTCTTTGAACTTTGAGCGTCGTAACCTTGCAGATGTTGTTTATGCTCAAACAGCAACATTACACACTAACTAAAGTTAAAAAAGTGAAATCATAATCAACCACCCCTTTAAGCAAAACATGGTCTGGTCAAAGTGTCCCAAAATATTTTTGGTCCCAAATTTGTATCAGTTTTACTGGTAGTCCACTGTATGAAGCAGTTTTTGGTATTATATGTCACAGTTGACTTTATTTTGCTATCCTCACTTACATAAATTACCTATAGTGTCCTGCACCTACTAGTAAAACATTATATCTGTACATCTGGATTATATCTTATATCTGGATATTATTGATTGTATGATTGTGCAATGATTTATATAATTTTATTGATTCATCTGTCATCTGTCCGCTCTACGACCTTATGCAATTTGTATATTTTATACCTCAGTAACCCTTAATTATCTATATATCTGACCCATGTATAACCCTGTATAATTATATATAATCTGTACGTCTAGCCCCTTTATAACCCTGTATAATCTAGAAGTTTTACCCCTCAATAAACTTGTATAATCTATACAAGGGTGATTGTTGGGTCACCATATATAATCTATCATCCAACTTCTCTGTAACCCTGTATAATCTATATATGTCACCTCGCTACATCCCCTCATTATTCTCTTTATTTGTAAATATTTAGTTAGATAGTTATTGGTCACTTTCTCATCCAAAGGAACTGACCGAGTTTGGACGACCCTGCACAAGGAAGGGCATAAGAGTAATATGGGACCAATGTAATATGAGCCAATAACCTTTGGATTACTAGCCTGGTTCTGTAACTACGAAGATAACACCACTTTATCTAAATCCCCATCAATCTTGATGTAATTGGGTGCCTTTTTAAACCAAAAGGCCATTTTGATAAGTGCAGATTTATCCACAACTGACAACAGATCATGACCATTTTTTTACCAGTGCAAATCAAATTGAAGAATGTGTGTTTCTGCATATATGCATATTTTGTGTTTCTTCAGGGACCCAGGAGTGTAAGATTTTACCGTCGTCTAGATTTTTTCCTCCAGCTGAAGATCACTCTTTCTCCACTCGTCTTTCTGGTCAGCTTTCACTGCTTTCTGTGGCTCCTTCCTTTCTTTTTACTCTTTCTTCTTTCTTCTGGGTGTTTTATAATGGTAGTGATTTATTTGGTGTGCTTATTTGTATTTTCATGTTTGTGTGTTGTGTGCAGTATTTTTATTTGTGCTTAAAAGGAACTTGTATCACCTAACATCAAAAAAGCTTCATTTCAAGCTTCAAATTTTCGTGTTTTATCAAGAAGCAGAAGCTTAAATCCCTGCCCACCCTGAAAAGATTATGTATATGTGTGTGTATGTATATATATATATGTATGTTAATAATAATGTATGTTATAAAACATAAGTATATTAACATAACTTATTATTTATAAGTTATAAATAATGTATGTATATGTGTGTTCTTATATCTGGTGTGAGTGTCTCTCTGTTTCGAAGATGTACATATTTTCTCCTCTTTTACTTGTAGACACAGCAGAGGATGGAGTGATCAGAAAATGTCCAGAGAGAGGTGGGGTATTGATCCCTGTCCTATAATCATGTTCTCTACATTATATCAAACATTATCACAAAATAAACCATAACAGGGTGGTCAGGGTTACTGTGCAAAAAAGCAAATGACTGCATTCATTTTTACTTGGCTGCTTACCAAATAAATGGATGGACAGAATATATTGATTTTTAAGTCAAAATGATTTGATTATGTGAAAGGAAAGAGATTTCTTGGCAGATACAAACGTCAAATGATCAGAATCGAGTATAAAAGCTGTGTAAAAATCGAATGTATTTTGCCCCTCAGGTCGTGCTAAAGTAGATCTGCAAGAATATCTGAAACAGTGGCAGGAAGACTTGCAGCGGAGAGATGAGAATATTAAAGATCTGCCCAGAATTAATCAGGTACACACACACAAAAATTAAACATGGTCAGTCAGAATTGAATCGGTACAAAAATCTGCAATGTCTTTGTGCAGGAAAAAGTTAATTGGTTTAATATGACTGGACATTTGTCTGTTGAGTGACCTTTTCATGTATGATGCTGAGGTTTTCCAGTTTATGTACAGCTGATCTGTTTACATAAACCAAACGTAGCATCGCTACTAACTGTCCAATGCTTACCTTGTTGTTTTAACATTGTTTGTGCACACGCGAAAGCAATAATCAAGTATATATAGTTCTGAGAAGTTAAAATAGGTTTTCTTATGTTTACCAAGGCTGCATTTATTTGATCAAATACAGTAAAACGGTAGTATTGTGGAAAATTACAATTTAAAATAACATATTCTATTTTACGTTTTTTTTTACTGTAATTTATTCCTGAAATGGCAAAACTGTAATTTAAGAAGCATCTTTACTCCAGTCTTCAGTGTCACATGATCCTTCAGAAATAATTATAATATGCTGATTTGGTGCTCAAGAAACGTTTCTTATTGTTATCAGTTGAAAACAGTTGTGCTGCCTGATATCTTTGTGGAAACCATAATAATGTTTTTTAAATATATTTAGAAAGTATGATGAATCATTTTCTGTAGTCTTTACTGTCACTTTTGATTAATTTAATGTATCCTTGTAGAATAAAAATATTAATTAAAAAAAAAAAACTTTTGAAAGGCAGTTTATGTTAATAATAATATATATTTATTAAAAACTTTTAAAATAATGTAGTGATACAAAAATACTGTGTGTACTTTTAAAATATGAATATATGAATCTGGGACATCAAGACGGCATCGCGGCATCATAAGTTCCTTATGCTTATTTGATTTCAGCACCTGGTTTGCTTTGTCCTGATGATGATTCCACAAATACATTGAGGTGTTTGACAATTGTGTCAACAGTGTCCATTCTCTACTGACTGACAATGTTCAGTGCAGTTCTATTTCTGTTCTCTTGCATAGTCTGTGAGCCTCGCTGATCTTTGTCCTGAACACACAACTTGTTCTTGCCCTCAAACGCAAGTTTAGAATTGTTTTATTGAAGTGTAATAGGAACGTTGCATTGTAACCTTTAGGCTTATTTGTTGTCATTGCTGGAGCCATGTAAATACAGTTCAGACCAATTAAATAGACTGTATGTGTTCCAGGTGCAGTTTATTCGTTTGACGAAGACTCT
The DNA here is from genome assembly GCF_949357685.1 of Gobio gobio. Taxonomy (NCBI): domain Eukaryota; kingdom Metazoa; phylum Chordata; class Actinopteri; order Cypriniformes; family Gobionidae; genus Gobio; species Gobio gobio. The sequence goes on from NC_137100.1 coordinate 49,036,907, forward strand.
GTATGGTGTGTTCCACGGTGATGAGGAGGAGGAGAGTCTGTACCGCGCCGTGGCTCGAGTGACCAGTCTTCTGTTGCGCATGGAGGAGGTGGGGCGGAAGCTACAGGAGAGCAGCCCACAAAAAACACCCCAAAATACACCCACCAGCACGGCTCAGCCAGAGAGCTCCCCAACATTACCCACCAGCCCTGAGGCCGAGACCTTCGCTGAGGGTGAAGGCGCCCACGACCACCCTGAGTCTCCGGTCAGTCAACATGAAACCGTCCCGTCCCACTCTGACATTACCCCGAACTCAACTTCCCGCCCTTCTACGCCCACCAGCAGTCCCACCGAAACCAGCAGCCCGGCATTGGACACACCAACAGACACACCCAGCTCACCCTCCACGGTCAGAGATGGGGACTGGAGTTTCTCCTTCGAGCAGATTCTCGCATCTCTCCTGAATGAACCGCCCGTCGTTCGCTTCTTCGAACGGGCTGTTGACACAGGTGCTTTGATCGCACGTGCACGTAAAAACCAGCTTAAAGACGCACACTAACACACTATTCAGAGCAATTACAGCAAAACACTGCCCTAAAAGCCATAAACCCTTCCCCTCATAAACTCTTCTTTCTTTTTCTTACTTTGTGCAACCAGTACAGGTCAGTGTTTATGAAACACTTCTATGTCCGTTACAGAAGAGGAAATTAAATTTAAATACAAAGTACATATGCAGGTCAAAGGGACAAAAAAAGAATTGAGGTATAAAATGATTGTATGTGGTTATTTAATGTAAATTAAATGATTAGTGTTAGATGTTATTTGTGTAATATAGATGATAGGTGATATAATGTAGATGAAGGTATTATGATGTAATATAGAGAACTGAAATGAGGTATTATATTATAAATGATAATATAAATGGCACATGTGATTTGGGATGATGGCATGAAAAGGCTTTGCCTGCTTTATTCATTAAGTTACCTCAGAATATTCCTCCAGCTCACATGCTCTCATTCCCAGCCTGACCTAATTCACGGAAGCACATGTAGGACCACAAAAAGTAGGATAATTATAAGGGAAATCAAAGTGCTATGCTTTTGAACTGCTGACAAAGCTATTTTTGAGAATCCGTTCAAAATATCTGTCCATTAAACAAACGTCACCTGACATTACTTATCCTACTCAAATGCTCTATGAAATGAATTTGTAGTTCTTTCTGTGGAGGCTTGATTAGGGAAGCCCAAAATGGGCTTATGCTAATCAGGAGGCAGAGTTTAGTCCGCATCATATCCATCGCATTCAAGGTCTGTATTAGGAATCCAGATCATAGCTGTTTGTGTCTACAAACCGGAATCTGGTTTATGCCTTATTAGTTTTTGATTCAGGTCTTCACGGATACGAATATCACAAGTGCTTCCATTAAACGATTTCATCTTTCCTCTTCATTCATCATTTTGATATTTTCTGCAATTAAATTACAGATTAAAAATATCATACAGAACATACTGAAATGCTTTAGCAAGAAAAATCTGTACAACTATTGTGCTGTAAATTATATGCAAAGTGAAAAAGTACTTTTTCTGTCAGAGTTCATGTAATCAAACCTGTAAGAAACATTAAGTGATAAGTCCACCAATCGTAAGTAAGATATGTTGTCTGATGCTTAAAATGGACCAATGAATATGCAGAATTGTTCTTAATTTTGAACTTTGTGTACATGTTGAGAGCTTGTGGTGATGAATGCAAGAAAGGGAAGTTGATGTTTTGTGGTCATTCTATGTCAGGTCTACACCAGCTAAACAAGTTTTTCGTTCTGTGCGTAATGAAGTAATTATGTTCTTCTAAAGCTAAAAGGCACCTCAGAGAAGGAAGCCATGGTACGTATTTTGTATTTGTTTGGTTGTTCATCTAAGGAAAATGCTGTTTTTGTTTTGCTTTCTTGCACATAAACCATAGTAAAACCGCTCTGCACTTTGCAGATGGAGTTAAATTATTAGCGTTTTTATCATCTCTGAGTCAGTCTCTTGCTGTTCATACTGAACATTTGATGTTCACTTCATGTACTTCAGGGTAATAGTGTGGTCATTTTGATTTTTTTTTTTTCTTTGTCCAAAAGTTGTATCTTTTGTTACAATCTGTTTGTGCCTCAAACTCTGTCACATGATGAAAATTTAAGGATAAAATAAAATGTATGAAGAAAATATATTTCATCTCTATTTCTCTCTAATATCGCTAATATTTAATATTGTTCTAGGAGCAACATCGATGTTGATCCAGGAACATGCCCTTCATGGGCAGAACAAGTTAAGCCTCCTGGTAAAATGAGAACAACCGCTGTAAGCAGGACGTCCACAGTGCTGTCAATAGTGTGATCGATCCCAACTGCAGACATGCAGACCAGTCCCTGCTGTGCTCTTCTTTAGCTGCCTTTGATGGGTCACATGAGGAATGTTACATATTTTATTAAGTTCATGTAGGCACAGCTTGACACAGCTATGACCCCTGCCACTGTGGCAGCACCTGTTATGAGACATTAAAGATTTTCTTAGATTGCAACCCCTTTGGGTTATCCGAAAGTTTTATGATGGCGTATAATTATTGGCAAAGACCATAGAAATAGAATGCAGTGGGGTAAATTAATTTGACCTATTATTTTGTGGCAAGCATGTTCTAGCTCATTACTGAAAATGTAATTGAATACTTGTTTAAGATTAGCAACAAAGCTGTAGATTCACTATACAAAATACTGTTTCCACAAAAAAGCTATTAATTCAGCATATTACCCCACTACCCTGTTGAAAAAACAGCATATGATAGGTATGTTTTGAAGCATGGCAGCTGGTTTAAGCTGGTCCTGAGCTGGATCTAGTTTCTTAGGACCAGGACTTGACCAGCTTAAACCAGCTCAAACGAACTGCCATGCTACAAAACATACCTAACCAGCATATGCTGAACAGGCTATCCTCCATTGACTACCATTCAGATAGAAGTGCCTCTGATCTCCTTACTGGGATCCCATGGCAAGTCATAATGAAATGTTGTGACGTACATCCAAGTGTAACAGATTTGGTTCACTTTTTTGGTCTGTTTGGATTTTGAGATGTGGGCTTTGCACTCAAAAATGAATGTGAACTTGCAGTCGATTGTGGGTGGTTTAAGCAGAATAAGCTATTAGAGATGTCCATTGTCCAGCATACGTCACCAGAGATTTCTGTCCTTTTACCAGCAGATCAGAGTCTGACTAAGAATTATGAGGTCATTAATAATAATAATAATAATAATAGGGCTGCCTGCAACAACTAGTCGATAAAATCGATAATAATCGATCATGAAAATCATCAACAACGATTATCATGATCGATTAGTCGGGTCTGCCCTCTGTGCATGCAAAGCTTCATCCAGTCGCGTCAAATTACAGCTTTGAATAACGCATTTCTATGGACAAACTGCATCTGAAAAATAGTGGAGTGGAAACAGAGTGAGCTGCTGCGGGAAAGGTACATGATCCAAGTGACCAAAACATGAGAATTCTTAATTGTATGCTTCAAGCGAATGCATTAGCGTTGAATATACCCTGTCATGAGCTTTGACAGATGCGTGCGCGTCCTCAGCGCAAAATGTTCATTTTACAGGTTATATCCTCATCTGTAAAAGTTACTAATTCACGCGAGCATTTCCATTATGGGTAAAAGCGCGCCCTGACACTGGCAGTCTGCATCAAACTTCACTGAACGAGCGCCGGCGATTCAAACAGACAGAAAGCAGTAGAGAGGGAGACGATTAAAGGGGTCATGAACTTGCTTTTTTTTTTTTTTTTTTATACTGTTGTCTGAGGTCAACTTATGACGTTTGCGTGGTTTTTATATCCAAAAACATCATACTGAATAAGTAATAGGCTATTTTCTACCCTGTTTTTGAGCCTCTCTCATGGAACTTGTGTCGCACCGAAAACTTGGAAGCCCATTGCTAGATTGGATTGGAAGCTTTGCATATTATAATGATCTACGGTGTTGCCAGATTGGGTTGACGATTTCCAGCCCAAAAGCTCGCTAAAACCCGCTCAATCCAATTAAAAAAACGCCCAAAATTTGAACTGCCAAAATAATGTGATATAATTTTATTGCCATGTCAATCAAGGTTGATTAGCACCATTATCTCCTTAAAACAAAATAATGACAAATAAAATAAAAATAAATACAATTCCCAGGAAAACGGATCAAACAGGGCAAATACATTCAAATACAGTCATGCATGACTAAAATGTCCAAGTGGAAACTGTCAAAATCTTCACGAAATAACCGATGATCATTTTTTCAAATGTCAAAAGTAAGAATAAACTAATTTAAGTGCAAAAAGCCCAATATAAGTGATTGGAATAAACAACGTAATTAGCAGGCCTTACACACACATTAGCTACTGCACACACCACAGCCAAAATGTGCCATTCACTGATATATACTGTACGATAGTTCTACAGCAAAAAAATAACAATAAGAATGCGTTTATCTTTGTGTTGTCCTTTAACTTCAGACAGAACTAACGTTATGTCTTTCGTGAAGTACATATTTGCAGAACATAACGCAGAACTTAACACAGTCAAAATGGATTAATCGTTGATTCAAACCTCTTTCAGCAGCTGTTGGGACGAGTAGAGCGCAGTCTAGACGGTTTAAAAGGTGCAGATGTCCTGATCAGGCCAGTGTGCACACTATGATGGACAGGAGTCATATATTCCATTTCAATTCAAGTCATTCAGCTGTGCTTGGAGTTTATATTTATAAAGAGTCTTTAAGTCACATGTGTAATCCACGTTTTGAGAGTTGGTTCACTCTCCCACTCATTAATGTAGATAACTTACTGTATATTATGCCACTTTGGCATAGAGATCACTTGATATCTCGCTACAATTTCGCGCTGAAAACCTGTCATGAATGAGCAAGCGTGTCTCCCTGCTGATCGCTGATTGGCTGAAAGTGCGCTCATCGGCGATGTCAACACCAGCGCCAGCTGACTCTACGCTGGGCCAGTGTGTGTCATGATGACTGATTTTATGGAGTACAAGCACACTTGAGTTTGTTATTAACCAATTAGACTATAAAATGTAATTGTTTGAAACCCGCCGAAGTGACCCCAAACCAGCCCAAATTTTGTCCACCCGCCCGAGCTCGTTTTTACCCGCACAATCAAATTCAAAACAGCCCAATTGGGCGGGAACCCAATCTGGCAACACTGCTCCCCCGTGAGTACACATAAGGAATTGTTTTGAAAGCGTGTGGGAAAACGGCAAACGGAATGATGATTCGCCCACAGGGCTCGCAAAATGTCTTTATCAAACAAACACAATGATTTATCTTTCATCCACCCGTAATTAATTGGAATGTTATTTTTTATTACTTGGCCCGCCGGATCGGTGGATATAACCGCGAACCGTGCATCACTAACACACACACACACACACACAGCACAATGAACCAACAACACCTCAAATAAAGGATTCTTCAGTTCAGCCTGTGACAGCGTGGTAAGTTATGTTCAGTTAGACACTTACACATAATCACTCGATATATCAAACAATCTGTAACAATGCAATACTATCACATATATATATATTAAAAATGTTTTACTCACATAAGTGTGTTGCTTCATTCATTCATGTAATCTCATCCTGTCGGCAAATCCAGCCTCTTGTTTACAAACGAATCCGTGGTGAAATGAAGGAACAAACGTGCAATGCCTTACCCCATGTGAGCTGGATCTTCATTAAAAATAAAGTTCAACCACACATTCCTAATATTAGAATCCGAAGGAAGCTTATGCAGCGACTGTGTTCTTCCACAACCAGGCACAGCGCAATATCTTGCAATCTTCGGCATGTTTATTGCTCCGTAGGGCAATCCATTTAGCTCCACGCAGGCGTATGCTATTTATGTTAAATTTCTTGCATGAGTTTCTTGCTCGTGTCTTCTGCTGGTTAGATCAGCGTTAAAGAACTATCTCAACTGTTAAATAACAGATACAAGATTAAAATAATATCACATAAACGCAAAAAACAGAGATGAAAAATAAACTTAAGAAAGAAATTTACTTTTGCTATGGTTAAATAAATGTTGAGTGATATCTTCCAAAGATTTTTTAATTTTGACGCAATTTTTTCTCTAAAGAATGTTAATATGGCAACTAGGCCGAAACTTTACTTTTTATAAAGTTTTAAATATGGATATTTTTCTTACACAAACACATCGATTCGCTTCAGAAGGCTTTTATTAACACCCCGGAGCCGCGTGGAGCACGTTATTTGATGGACAGATGCATTTTTTATGGACTTCAAAAACAGAGCAACTATTACTGCTATTATAATGCTTGGATTAGCCTGGACTTTTGTAATATAACTCTGATTGTATTCGTCTGAAAGAAGAATGTCATATACACCTAGGATGACTTGAGGGTGAGCAAATCATAGGCTAATTTTCCTTTTTGGGTGAAATAACCCTTTGAGTAAGAAATTTACTTTTGCTATAGGCTTAAATAAATGTTCAGTGATATCTTCCAAAGATTTTTTTCTCTATATATATTTGATATGGCAACTAGTAGGCTAAATACACAAAGTTTAGTCATGCTGGCATGTGTGGAAAGTTTTAAACCATGTGTGTTACAACTAACCCCGCGTTAGGTTGTGCCCCGCTCACCCCTACTTCTCTCTAGCTCTGCTCCAAAACCTTGTGAGCTGCCTAGCTGTCTGCTCAACATAACAAATCCATAACCGTCCATGTGACACCTTAAACTTTTTGGATATTCTGAAATGCTTTTGGCAACTATTTGAGCCACTTGAATTTGAGCTACTCTTGCCTAATGGGACAGATTTAGCCAATCGGAGCTCCTTCCCGTATGCTAGACCTGTATCAAGTTTCAAGCTGGACACGCATGCTCATACAGAGTGTCTCTGGGCAATCATTTTAGCTCTCTAAGAATAGTCTTCAATGTTTATTTAAGAAGTGAATACACACATAGCAACTTTGCTTTATATCAATCATGTTTACATGCTGAGAATGTGTGGACACTACATTCATACAGTGCTGGTTCTCTGGCTAAAAAGAGGCCATTAACACATTGAAGACACTGTAAACGCCTAGGGAAAGAAACAGAACTGAAGTCTGGTTGATGTAACTGTTGTAAACTATTGACTTGTAAAATGTGATTAGTGTTGCCACTGAAAGAATATAAATAAATCAGTTTTCCTCGGTAGTCAGTCCAATCCCCCAACCCTCCAAAAAACCTCACATAATTCAGACATTCACATTTTACCCGTAAGTCTCCTAAGTATTTTATTGCTGGTAAATGTAAAGCAATCATTTGAAAGTATTTTACCTATGGAATACCATTTCTGCCACATAAGAAAAAAAATCATGCTTTGATAAATCACGATTATAACATAAAATGTTCAAATGTACATAAAAAGCCATAATTACGACACAAATTGCTCTCTGCTCTCAACTTTAAAATGTGCAGTCTCTTGTTTGGAGACTTTTACCTAACGTATCTACTATTAAACACATTTCTTGCCTATGAAACCTATTTAAACTTCATATGAAATGTATGACAAATGTGTGTAAAGTTGCTTGTTGGAGAAAATGTTAACAGCAGTATGAACTGACGACCATATCTATGGACTTTTATCTTTTTATTGTTGCTGTTTTATTAAATTTTAATATCTGAATGTTAGTGAGAAGAAGAAAACTAAAGAACTTTTAGATATCAAGCTGCATATGCAATAGGCATCAGTTTTGCTCTCCTTTGACGGCATCTTGAGTAAAAAAGCTTTTTAATTAATGAAGCACATGCAAAAGACCACAACTGGAAGTGATGCGACCTGTTTTATAGAATACGGAAGTTTGTTGCGCATAACCCCCTTATTCTTCTTATTCTATAAATTATTCTATTTATACGTTAACTCGAACTCTCCCGCCATCTAGCTTTACAATTAATGAGGACTCACCACCCTTGGTCACATGACCTTAAATGATAAAAATACTTTTTAGAAGTGATTATGGCATGTACCCTTCGCTAATGAACTCGTGGAAGGGCCCTTCGTGAAGGGTTTCAGGTGTTCACTTTCATTTGGAATGCCTCTACTTAGTATGCCATAATTTCAATGTCCAATTATAATTTACCAAAGCATGATTTTGTTTTCTTATGTGGCAGAAATGGGCTCCATATGACTCATTCCATTGCTCAATCTGTTCAATCGATGATCGAGTGATTGCAATGTTCCCACAAAATGAATTCAAGTAAAGCATCACACCGATTTACATTCAGACTCCCTGATTCTGATGTCACTCAAACAAATGACACTTTTATAAATGAATCTCATCATGCTCAGTGCCATTGAGTGAGAGAGGGAATCTCTTGTGTGTTCAGAACGGGAGCGACCGAAATCAGTGATGGAGTCTCGTCTCCTTCTGGTTAGATTTTAAGGTCATCCATCCTGGTCTTGTTGTTGCTGTAGCGACTTGAATGGCTGGGCCTGCGCTGCTGGCTCGTGGGTGATCCGGGGACAGAATTTGCCCCTTTACTGATCTTGACATCCCCTGCGTCAGGTTTGCCGCTGCGCTCTACAGCCATGTTCTCGCGGTTTTGCTTGCAAACAGAGCGGCTGCCGTGCTGCTGGAAGGTTCCATCGGGTTCTGAGAGGTTGAAGTGCGGCTCGACGGGAAAGGGAGCCGGAGGAGGAGCGTGAGGTGGAAAATACGGGTAGTTTGGCACAAACTGAACCACCTCACTGGGTGCTTTGGATACAGTGTCGCAGACTGAATGAGAGCGCCGGTAACGGAGACCCTGTCGGCACTTGGTAAAACCCAGGTGATACATCTCCACCAGGTTGAGCAGCAGAGAGACACAGGCCACAGCCAGCATGAACACGATGAAGATGGTTTTCTCCGTAGGTCGTGAGATGTAGCAGTTGACGGTGTTAGGGCAGGGCCACCTGTTGCAGGTGTACAGTGGCTTGAGATCGAATCCATACAGGAAGTACTGTGCCACAATGAAGCCCACCTCAAACAGTGTTTTGAAGATGATGTTGAAGACATACGTACGTAGCAAGACTCCCTGCAGGCGGATCTTGCCCTGTTCGTCACGTATAGGACCTTTTCCAGCTTTGGAGCTTAAAAGTGCCTGTTTGTCTGCCCCGCTCTCCTCACTGTGTTTTTGTTTCTGCTCCATGCGCACCAGGTGCAGGATGTGGCCCAGGTAGATCAGTGTCGGAGTGGAGACGAAGATGATCTGAAGCACCCAGAATCGGATGTGAGAGATCGGGAAGGTTATATCATAACATACGTTCTGACAACCAGGTTGTTTGGTGTCACAGGTGAAACCGGACTGCTCATCACCCCAAACCTTCTCTGCGGCAGCACCGAGCACCAAGATACGGAAGATGAAGAGTACGGTGAGCCAGACTTTGCCCACCACCGTGGAGTGTTCCTGGGCATTTTCCAAAAGCTTCCCAAGACTGTTCCAGTCCCCCATTACTGTTGCGTGCCCACCTGCAAAAACACACCAATATATTGGGATGTGTCAATAGCAATTCAAGTCTCATACAGATAAGCCAATAATCGGTTACTATGGCCAATAATCAATAAAGATATGAAAATTATATTGTATTTAGTTTGAATGATAATTTAGATTAATAATAATTCTGTCAATATTGTCTAATACATCCCTTCAAAAATACTCTGACATATCTTAGCGTTTTGAATTTAGACAAAACAGATCCAGGAATAGTTCACCCAAATATTTAAATTCTGTCATCATTTACTCACCCTCAAGTTGTTCCAAACCTGTATGAGTTTCTTCTGTTGAACACAAAAGAAGTAATATGGAAGAATCTTGGTAACTAGACAGTTGACGGTAGCCAACTGTCTGGTTACCGACATTCTTTCGAAATATCTTCTTTTGTGTCCAACAGAAGAAAGAAACTCACACAGGTTTGGAACAACTTGAAGATGAGTAAATGATGACAGAATTTCTTTGGCAAACTATCCCTTTGACACAAACACACACGCATACACACAAACATTAACTTATTGAAATGGGGACATTCCATAGACTAGTATTGTAACCCTAACAGAAAACTTTTACAATTAAAAAAAAAAACATTATTTACTTTATTTTTATACTGTTTGTACAAATGAATCCCTAAAAGGAGGTTTTGTCAGATTTGAATCACACAACATTTTATATGGTATATCCAAAAAATGTACTATTATGAAAAAAGAGTTTAGCCATTTGATGCAAAAGCTTCATTCTGACATGTGTTTTGAATGCAGCGTTACGTTTTGAAGGAGATGTGAGGAATTTTGTATTTTGTGTGTGCAGTTTTGGGAATTGTGTGTAGAGTTTTGAAAAAAAGGAGACATGGTTTTGAAAACGTCTGTAAGCAGTTGGAAAAAACTGTAAACAGTAAACTGGTCGAAAAATCATGAGATTAATCACAATTTTCTTTGTCCTATTAGATAAGAAACAACAATTGAAAACCTCTGTTAAGACACTTTAATGTTTAGTTAAACGGAATCTGTACACAGACACTATGCAATACAGGAAGAATGAAGTGCGTTAGAAGATCCACGTGTGTGTGTGTGTGTGTGTGTGTGTGTGTGTGTGTGTGTGTAGGGGTCAAGCATACCCACCTGTTTCAGGTCATGCTCAAGCATGAGAACATTACAGTCAAACCTCAGGGCCGATGGCAATATATAGGACAAAGAACCTTCAAAACACCCCTCTACTATATGTGTGTGTGTGTGTGTGTGTGTGTGTGTGTGTGTGTGTGTGTGTGTGTGTGTGTGTGTGTGTGTGTGTGTGTGTGTGTGTGTGTGTGTGTGTGTGTGTGTGTGTGTGTGTGTGTGTGTGTGTGTGTGTGTGTGTGTGTGTGTGTGTGTGTGTGTGTGTGTGTGTGTGTGAAGGTGTACCTACTTAACCAGATGACTATATATGCATGTGTACGTAACAAATTAACCATATTTTGGGGACAAGTTCTAAATCTAAAGCTTTTTGGTCTTTCATAGGTTTTTATCTACATTTCAATACAATATGCTACAGTGAAAGTAATCTGCTGAGAGGGGTAACAAGTATACTGTAAACACCAATGCAATGTAGAAACAAAAAATACTTATTAGGTCAAACATTACTGTTGTATTCAGTAGCATACAACAAAACCATATACATATGTAAACCAAAAATATTTTCTTTAGAATACAATAAAGAACACAATTGTGTGTGTGACCTGATGAATAAGTGTAGCATTTTGATTGGTTGTGTTTGGAAAAGGAAAGCAAGTCACTTCCTGTTTTGTGTTTTAGGTAGAGAATTGTGTGTAGTTTTGAAAAAAGTGTTTTATGCAATTGAAAACTGAGTCAAAGGCTGAGAAATAGCTTATGGTTTTGGAGATTTGCTGTGTTGCTTTGCACTTTTGAGTGAGGGGTTTCAAAAATCGTGTGACATGAACAGATTTTGTGTGTAAGCAGTTGGAAAAAACTGTAAAAAGCAAAATTAAATGGTGATGTTACATTCATTATCATTATTAAATATTATTCTATGAATTGTTCTGCTTTTTTGAAAGTTTAAAACATTGTCCTTCACATATTCCAGTAATAAAATGCTAAAAATAAGGATTTTTCCATTTTATATGAAATTAACTGCTGAGTTTATTTATCTTAGCAGTCGAAACACACACACACACACACTCAAATTCTCTGAAGAAAAAGTACACACTAAATATACACGCACAGTCATATATGAATTAATCACATTAGTCATAATACTAAATATAGGACCCCTTTTGCTTCCCAAAAACTAAAGGGTCTGACAATCATTTTTACCATTATTAAGCCATTATCTCTACATATAGACAAAGATTGATTCATACTGTTAAATGAAAGCAATCAAAAACTGTTAGAGGTGAAAACAATCTGAATCTGAAAGGTATTAAATAGATTTTTCATTCTGACAGATCCTGTTGCCATGGTGTGTGTGTGTGTGTGTGTGTGTGTGTGTGTGTGTGTGTGTGTGTGTGTGTGTGTGTGTGTGTGTGTGTGTGTGTGTGTGTGTGTGTGTGTGTGTGTGTGTGTGTGTGTGTGTGTGTGTGTGTGTGTGTGTGTGTGTGTGTGTGTGTGTGTGTGTGTGTGTGTGTGTGTGTGTGTGTGTGTGTGTGTGTGTGTGTGTGTGTGTGTGTGTGTTTCGACATGCTAAGCTAAATAAACTCAGTTAGTTTCATATAAAATGGAAAAATCCTTATTTTAGCATTTTATTACAGGAATCTGTGAAGGCCAAGGTTTTAAACTTTCAAACAAGCAGAAAAATCCATAGAATAATAATAATAATATATGACTGAATGTAACATCACCATTTAGTTAGTGGGTAAAAGTAACTTAGTTATATAGCATGAAACTCACCTTGCTTAAATGTCCAGAGTTAGAATGATCCCCTCACACACAAATAAACATAAGTCTATACGCAGTGCTGCTCGTCTTCTGTCATAAACACACTTTCTTCTGTATTCCAGCACCGGCTCAAACAGTAAGAGAAGACTGACCTATACACATACACTGTATATATGTGTGTGTGTGTGTTAGGGTTAATTTTGGCAGGGAACACAATCCCCAGGGAGAATTTTGAAGAGTGTACCACCTGCCTTGTTTCTCAGAGCCTTTCTAGTGAGTGACAGCTGTCAGGACCAATGGCAGAGTTCACAGTTGAGCGGATCCATTAATCCAGTAAATGAAACATATATATATATATATATATATATATATATATATATATATATATATATATATATATATATATATATATATATATATATATATATATATATATATATATATATATATATATATATATATATATATATATATATATATATATATATATATATATATATATATATATATATATATATATATATATATATTATTGTCTTTCTATTTTAGTTTCTCCCTTTTTAAAGTGTGTTTAGCACCAAACAGAACTTATACGGCAAGAAAGAAAAAAAAAGTCTGTGTGTCTCAGTTTGTATGGAATGTAGGATATGTGGTCTGACAGATGACGGATATTTTACATTCCCTGTAAACCCAGGTAAAATCTGGATTGGCTGGTAACAGAAGACCCAGGGCTCAAAACAATTTAATATACAGGTTTATGCAATATTTTAATAATATATCTAATTGGCTGATGTTCTTACCTGAAAAGGGATGTACACTGATCAGGCACAACATTATGACCACTGACAGGTGAAGTGAATAACACTGATTATCTCTTCATCACAGCACCTTTTAGTGGGTGGGATATATTAGGTGGCAAGTGAACATTTTGTCCTCAAAGTTGATGTGTTAGAAGCAGGAAAAATGGGCAAGTGTAAGGATTTGAGTGAGTTTGACAAGGGCCAATTTGTGATGGCTAGACGACTGGGTCAGAGCATCTCCAAAACTGCAGCTCTTGTGGGGTGTTCCTGGTCTGCAGTGGTCAGTATCTATCAAAAGTGGTCCAAGAAAGGAACAGTGGTGAACCAGCAACAGGGTCATGGGCGGCCAAGGCTCATTGATGCACGTGGGGATCGAAGGCTGGCCCGTGTGGTCCGATCAAACAGACGAGCTACTGTAGCTCAAATTGCTCAAGAAGTTAATGCTGGTTTTCATGCTCACCCCTGTCCACCGCCGAAAGCGCCAACAGTGGGCAATGGAAGAAGGTGGCCTGGTCTGATGAATCACATTTTCTTTTACATCATGTGGATAGCCGGGTGCGTGTGCATCGCTTACCTGGGGAACACTTAGCACCTGGATGCACTATGGGAAGAAGGCAAGCCGGAGGCAGTTTGATACTTTGGTCAATGTTCTGCTTGGAAACCTCGGGTCCTGCCATCCATGTGGATGTTACTTTGACACGTACCTATAGGCATTGTTGCAGACCATGTACACCCTTTCATGGAAACGGTATTCCCTGGTGGCTGTGGCCTCTTTCAGCAGGATAATGCGCCCTGCCACAAATCAAAAATGGTTCAGGAATGGTTTGAGGACCACAACAACGAATTTGAGGTGTTGACTTGGTCTCCAAATTCCCCATTTCTCAATCCAATCGAGCATCTGTGGGATGTGAACAAACAAGTCCGATCCATGGAGGCCTCACCTTACAGGACTTAAAGGATCTGCTGCTAACATCTTGGTGCCAGATACCACAGAACACCTTCAGGGGTCTAGTGGAGTCCATGCCTCGACGGTTCAGGGCTGTTTTGGCAGCAAAAGGGGGACCAACACAATATTAGGATATGGTCATAATGTTATGCCTGATCGGTGTATATAATTGGAATCCTGGGAATAAAGGAATAAACTGATATGCTTACATGGAGTCAAATGGTATCGATCTAATGAACTGCGTCTTTTAAAATAATAATAATACCATAATTATTAAATAATTATGTAGGTCAATCCAAATTACTAATAAGCATTTTTATTATTAAAATAAATGTCCTGCCCATTTATAATGTAGGCCTATAAAGTAATTCATCCAACAACAACAAAATCATCATAATGTTCATAAACAGGACATGACAAATGCTATATTGAGAGGCTGACCTTGTAATTGTGGATAAAGCATTACAGTCACTGTGGTTTCTATCGAGAGTTGTTCTTTTGGAGCTGTAGCGCCCCCTAGAGATAATGACGTACAAGTAAAGCAAAAATAAATCTCAAAGTTATAAGATTAGGCTTCTTGTGCAATTAAGAGACTATTAAACATTCGTTTGACATACAAGAAAAGATTCCTGAAAGTCATAATGAATCTGAATTGCTAAAAACGGTGTAGATGTTTGTAGCAGTTATAAACCTATATAATACCGTGAAGCACAAATCTATGCAAGTGGAAAATTAATTGCAGGAAATTGTGTTTTATTATGAATTAGCTATCTACTGTAGTGGTTCTCGTCCTTTTTGACTCCAAGAACGCGATTGTCTAAGACAATATTCAATCCTATGTAAGCTGATTGTAGGCTACCTCTAATACTTCTGTTGTAATAAAAAGAAAATAAGCTATAATAAAATGAGGTTATTTTAACTTTAACTTACTTTATTTATTTTATTTTTTTTAAGCATTTTCAATTAAGATTATTCAAATATATCTATATTTAAATCAGTTAAAGACTTATTGGTTCCATGGAAGTTTGCCAATAGCCCCTGGTATAAAACCATTACAGGATAGCGAAATAGGCTACAACTAATGAATGAATTAGAGTTAGACCATTTATGACTTTTTTTCTTACAAACACGTTTTTTGTCCTTTACAATAAATCTCAATGTTTAAAATCTAATCTTTGTCATCAGGCAGATATTCTACCACAAATAAATTTAAATGTTCTTTAATTGTAGTATTTTTTAGCTACAAACATGTTATACAGCAGTGTAAATGTATTTAAACACTGGTCTAAAAACTGTGTGGAGTTATATTAAGTAGGCCTACATATTTTAAAAAGTAATCCCCTGATTTCACAGACAAGGCTTAAGCATTTTTACAACTAAAAAAACAAACAAACATTATTTACTTTATTTTTATACTGTTTGTACAAATCAGTCCCCAAAAGGAGTTTTTGTCAGATTTGGCTCACACAAAATTTTACAAACCCAAAATATGGTTAATTTGTTACATACACATGCATATATAATCTGGTTAAGTAGGTACACACACACACACACACACACACACACACACACACACACACACACACAACACACACACACATAGTAGAGGGGTGTTTTAAAGGTTATTTGTCCTATATATTGCCATCGGCCCTGCGGTTTGACTGTCATGTCCTCATGCTTGAGCATGACCTGAAACAGGTGGGTATGCTTGACCCCTACACACACACACACACACAAACACATGGATCTTCTAACACACTTCATTCTTTCTTTATTGCATACTGTCTGTGTACTGATTCTGTTTAACTAAACAAGTGTTTAAGATGTAATCAAAATGAGGTTTTGTCAGATTTGGCTCAGACAAAATTTTACAAATTTGTCCACAAAATATGGTTAATTTGTTAACATGCATATATACCAAGTATTCTGTTAAGTAGGTACACATACACACACACACACACACACACACACACACACATACAGTAGAGGGGTGTTTTGAAGATTCTTTGTCATATTGTCATCGGTCCTGAGGTTATTGAGCATGACCTGAAACAGGTGGACATGCTCGACCCCTCTACACACACGCGCGAGTCTGGTTCACCATCTTTGTGGGGGACTCTCCATAGACGTATGGTTTTTATACTGTACTAACTCTAGTCTATCCCCTTACACTAACCCTACCCATCACACAAAAATGTTTGCATTTTTACATTTTCAAAAAAATTATTTTTGGCATTTTCATTCTGTATGATTTATAAGCTTATTTCCCCGTGAGGACCTCAATTTTGGTCCCCATGGTGACATGAGTCCCCACGAGTCAGTGTGCATAATTCAGCTTGAAAGTCCCCACCGGGATAGAAAATCATGAACACACTCACACACGTTGTGGTTTCATGTTTTATGGGGACATAGACATAATGATATACTTTACAAACAGTATATTTTATCCCCTTACCCTAAACCTACCCATCACAGAAAACATGCTGCATTTTTACATTTTCAAAAAAAAAACATAATTTAGTCTGATTTATGAGCTGTTTTCCTCATGGGACATGTGTCTCCATAATGTAGGGTTTACCAGGCCACATACACACACACACACACACACACAAACACACATGGATCTTCTAACAGACTTCATTCTTCCTGTATTGCATACTGTCTGTGTACAGATTCCATTTAACTAAAAATTAAAGTGTCTTAACAGGGGTTAAGTTTTCAAACATTTTAATGTTAGGACCTCCAAATATGATGATGTCCTTGCGAAGGGACTTAGTGAAGAAATTAAAAATGTGTCAGATATTTTATGGAAAATATCTATCTAAAAAAAATTTTTTCTGCCAATATGATTAAATTGTGATGTTACATTCAGTCATATATTATTATTATTATTATAATTATTACAATTATAAAATATTTTACTGTATTTTTCTATGCATTTTTCTGCTTGTTTAAAAGTTTGAAACCTTGGCCTTCACAGATTCCAATAATAAAATGCTAAAATAAGGATTTTTCCATTTTATATGAATCTAACTACTGAGTTTATTTGGCTTAGCAGTCAAAACACACACACACACACACACACACACTTTTTTTTTTTTTTTTGACTTGCAATACATATTGTGTGAAATCTAATCTTTGTCATCAGGAAGAGATTTTACCACAAATAAATTAAGATTAAGTTTTTTTGTTTTATTTTATTTTATTGTAGTATTTTTAGGTACATTATAACATTTTTGTACAGCAGTGTAAATTTATTTAAACACTGGTCTAAAAATGTGTGGAGTAATATGTATTTTAAAAAGTATTCCTCTGGTTTCACAGACAAGGTTTAGATCCCAGACTAAACTAAAAGCAACTTGCACTGACATATCCTAAAATATGTCAGTGCCATTGTTTTGTCTCAAGGTGCACATGTTTATAAAAGCTATGCCCTTATTGAACTATGGCTTAATCCTGGCTCGATCTAAACCCTGTCTGTGAAACCGGGCCATTGAGTTATAAAAAAAAAAAACATCATTAGTGACGTGAGGATATTATTAGCCCTCATTAACATTAAGTGTTTGAGTGAAATATTTAGGTTTCAGGGTGACTAGACGAGCACTTCTAAAAGGAAAACAGTTTCTGAGAGATCCAGGCTCCCACTGCTGAGTCCTTGGAGTTATTGAGATGGCGACTTGTTGCCCTAGCAACAAGAAAGATGATTTCTGCTATGTTGAGCAGGATGCAGACGCCGGACACCGCAAGCATAAATATGGTGAACACTGTTTTCTCTGTTGGCCGGGACACAAAGCAATCGACTATGTTTGGGCACGGGTACGAGTCACACTTTACCAGCCGGAACATCTTGTAGCCTGGGTAAATCATGTAGAAGAGATACATAAACGCCGTTTCGAATAACACACGGAACAGCAGGCTAATCATGTATGTCCACCAAAGGGCGCCGGTAATCTTCATCTTTTGAGTCTTTAGCTGCTCCAAGTCCTTCGGACTGGTGCGGCCAGCTTGGCGATATAACTTTTTGTCGATATGCCGACGATGTGCAATGTGCATGGCCACCAGCAGGGCGGGGGTAGAGACCATGATGAGCTGCAGGGCCCACAGTCGGATATGAGAGATGGGAAAGAAGTGGTCGTAGCACACGCTGTTGCAGCCAGGCTGCTGGGTGTTGCAGATGAAATGGGCTTTCTCATCGCCCCACACGCTTTCAGCCGCCACCACCAGAACCAGGATCCGGAAAATGAAGAGGACAGACAGCCAAATCCGCCCAATGCCGGTGGAATGCCGGTTCACGCCGCTGATCACGGCATAAAAAGACGCCCAGTTCATTTTTGGTTCCAGATCTGAAAAACAGAGAAAAACTCAACTGTTAGCAAACCAGGTCTCTCTCTCTCTCTCTCTCTCTCTCTCTCTCTCACACACACACACACACACACACACACGTTAGAACAGTAGCTACTCTCAACCCAAAAGAGGACGCATCAAACAGTGATCAGCTTGTTATCAGCCTCATTTTAATAAAAAATATATTTACTACAGTTCAAAAGTATGAGGGCAGTAAGAGTTCTTTTTTTTTTCTTCAATAAAATCAATATTTTTCAGCAAGGAAACATTAAATTGATCAAAAGTGGCAGTGAAGCCATAATGTTACAAAAGATTTATATTTCAAATAAAAGATACTATTTTGAACTTTATACTCAGCTGAAAAAAATGCATCACGGTTTCCACAAAAAGATTAAGCAGCACAACTGTTTTCAACATTGATAACAATCATAAATGTTACTTAAGCACCAAATCAGCATATGATTTTTGAAGGATCATGCGACAGTAGATTAATGGCTGCTGCATGAAAATCCAACCTCATGGGAATAAATAAAACATTTTTTTAATATAATTTTAAATATTTGTATTATTACATCACAGTCTGGATTTTAGCCCTTTTATTACCACATAATAACCATGAGACGTCATAATATGTAACACATAATGACCATGCCTGACTCAATGTACAAATATATTTTTGAAACATTAACACAAGAATAAAAATACAATTCTGACCAATCAGAGTGCCGACAATGAACTTAGATGTCCTGTATAGGCTGTTACTTGCATAAAGTGATTTTTCATGACTATATATACTACCTAAAAAGCAAGTACAAGGAGAAAATACAACTATCGTCAGAAGAAAACAGCAGCAGACCACCCATGTTCTGACAGACAGAGAAACTGAATGAGAGAAAGAGATTTATGCAGTATTCAGCATTACCAGACTCCGCAGGTGGTGTTAGTGGCATGGGCAAAGCCCGTGCAGAGGGGTTCTGAGACCCGCCGTGTCTCCGGTGTGAGTGTGTATGTGTGTGTGTATGCCTGTGTCTGTATGTGTGTACTTCTGTCAGATGGAGTGTCTCCGGCTTGCAGCCACCATTTATGAAGGAACAGCCACCCATGTGACCGGCGAACTCACTGCCAATGTCATTCTCCCATCACACAATGAAAGCGTGGGTTCAGTCACAGAACAAGAGTGTGCGCTTTGATGTGTGTGTTTGTGTGATATGGGTCACCGAGTCTCTTCCATCTTGTACTTTTGCCTTTCTGCCTCAGTTGTATATTATATATTAATATTAGCCTACATGCAGAGTAAGAAAATCTTTTCTTCATTTTATTAAACTTAATTTACTATGTTTATCCAATTCATTTGTCCAATGTATTTGAATTGACATAATACAAATGTTGTCAACTTTTGAGCGCAAGTAAAACTCAAAAAAGCCCATGCAAAAAAAGGAACAGAATATGTGGATATTATTTACAGTGTGACCTCGCAGGTAAAAACTAATTTAAGTACACTCATTATGAACTCAAATTTGAGTGAGTTTAGAATTGGTCATAGGTAAGTTTAGGAATTAGAGTTTGGTTTGCAAACACCCTGAATCAATAATATGCATCCATGTGAAAATTCATAAAAATGCCATTTGTGTATGAGATTCATATTGTTAGCCTGTGGCTGTTGTCTAGGATAGGTGTATAAAAGAAGAGGCACAGGTATCTGACCTGCCCCTTCAATATCATGTAATTTTATGCTTTAATTTATGCCTTTACATTATTCATTATTGAATATTAGTATTATATTTCATTAGCTATATACGATATTTTGGCATATAATAAAAATATATTTTATTATACATATCCAAATGAACAAAGTGTTGTAAAAATGCTAAAATATATTTAAAAAAGTCTTACATCTCTTTTTTATTATTATTATTCCTTGTGGTAGGCTATATAAGTTTTATTTCTCTGCAAGGAAAGTGTTGATAGTGTTTTATTATTGTTTTAGTGAAATACAATGATGGCTGTCAACAGAATCCTTAACATAAGTACATCAGAAATCCACTAAAGAGCCTCAAGATACTGTAGAACATCTTCACTTCAAATAAAGATTTTTAGTTTCCCAGAGTGGTGTTATGAAATAATATATTTTCTGATATTATTATGTGTAGTATTCCATGAACAGGGAGTGGTTGTAAACTTTCTAAATTAAAAATTAAACCATAAAGAGGGGTGTTTCACGGCTGACTTCAATGGTTTGGTAGTTGGTTGATTATTGAGTTTCTGGAGTGAACATATGGTTGGTAGTTGATTATGACAAGGTTTAATTGGTAGGTTTAGTAGTGTGTTTGATAGGGTTGATATTTGTCTGATGTTTACCTGCGGTTGATGTGGTCCCTGAGCTGAAGAAGAGGTTAATGTCGCACAGGAAAGGGTTGATGTTTCCCTAGTGCAGAATATGGCGCAGCTACCGGAGCTTTGCATTGCTAATCAGTCGTGTCACGCTGTTACTCACCCCACTACAAACATCTCCACACAAAAGATGCTTGTGCTGTCGGTCCTTAACCATTCAGATCAGATCCGAGGCACACACCCACCAGCAAAATCTGTGACGCAAATTATGTACAAACGCAGATTTACACATGAACATACACCAACTCACATACACAAGCATGTATAGCAACTCTTTCACGCACATAGAGCCACGTAGCCTACAAACATTAAAGTTTTAACACACACACGTACACACACCCCTTACGAAAAACAACCATGGTTTTATTATAGTAAAAGTGTAGTAACCATGTTTTTTTGGCTAATTGATTACCATTTATAACCACTGTTTTACCACAAATACCATGGTAAACTGGTTAGAGAAGCAAAACTATTGTTAATTTGCGGTTACCATGGTTTAACTGCAATAACCATGATTCTACACTTTTATGAATTGTATTGAGAAACTAATATGAGAAAAGGTGAATAAAAACGGAGTCAATGTTCAGAAATTATTAATATTTATTATGGTTTGAACAATGCTGTAGCCTATGTGTTTTGTGTGTTTGTTGTCAATGTGTTGACAATGTGTCAAATGTGTTTATTTTTAATTATTAAAAAAAATAGTTCATCTGAAAAAGTTAATAATTGTATTTTATTGACAATATATTTTAGTTTGGCTATTTTTTTTATTATATCAGATAACATTTTAAGCTGTCATTTGGTCATGTTACAATGTGCCCCTCACATGTTACAATGTACCCCACCTATGCGGCATGTTGTCACATTTCACTTCCATTCTTTCGGGGTAAATCAAGAAAAAGTTATATACTGTATTAATGAAACAAAACCACATAACTATACTAGACATGTGTGCAATTAATGTGGGAAAAATGTATACTCTGAACCCCAAGTGAATTTACACAAACTGAGAAAGTCAAAAAGTGTTAGGTTGTGCCCAGCTCTCCCAAATCACTCCAATCACAGTCAAACCCACAACAGCAGCTTCAACATAAAATACCAAATTAATCTAAATTGTTCCTTATTGTCCATTAAAAAACAGCATTTATTAAATGGATACTTCACCCAAAAATGATAAGTATCATCATTTACAAACCTGTATGAATTTTGTTCTTCTGCTGAACACAAAAGTTTTTCAACAGTTGATAGGCCCCATTGACTTCCATAGTATTTTTATGGAAGTCAATGGGGTCCATTAACTGTTTGGTTACCCACATTCTTCATTATATCTTCTTTTGTGTTCAGCAGAAGAAAGAAATTAAGACAAATTTTGTAACAATGCAAGTCTTTTAAAAAAATCTTACTATTATTAAGCCTAATACCAGCATGCTTTAATATATTTTTTTAGTCTACCTACTCATAAAACATTCGCTTAAATTTTGGCTTTTATGTAAGTAAGCACCAAGCATTAAGTTTTACATTTAAAAAAAAATATTAAGTAATACATAAAAAATTATTTTGACCTAGTATTTCACTTCCCGAAGTTCTTCACAATGTGACCCACAAACACGCGCACAAGCACACTGGGCAAGCACGAACGCACGAGCGCGAGCGCGGCAGCGCGCACGGCCAGCCCCACCTAGAGGAATTGTGGGAAGACATGGCAGCTTCCGCTGTTTGTGTTCACTGAGTTTCCGCAATGAACATTCACTACATTGAGTTTAGTTAACGCCGCAACTTTATAAGTGCCGCGGCTCGGTTTGTCTCGGGATGGAGGAGAGCGGCAGTGTGGACAGTGTGGAGTCGCTGTGCAGGTATCAACAGAAAACACACTCTCTAAATGAATAGTTAATGCGTAATTCCACTCTGGTTTTTATATAATATTTTTCAAGCTTCAATCGCAGCAGCTAACTGTCATAACTTCTCTGTCAGAAGGGATGGTTCACCCAGAAGTTTAAATTCTGCCATCATTTACTCACCCATATGTTGCTACAAACACGTATGACACAACTCATTTTCAGTGTATAGAAAATAGATGTAAAGATAGGGAATGATGACTGAGGCAGTCATTCTGCATTGTATGTTCCATGGAAGAAATAAAGTGATACAGTTTTGGAATAACATTATTTAAAGGTGAGTAAATGATGAAAGAATGTTTATTTCTGGGTGAACCGTTCCTTTAAGATCATGAGGAAAGCTCATAGATGTGCTTTAATCCATCTTCATCCTCTAATGTCCTTTCAGCTCCACTACAACCCGCTCTGACCGTTCAAGTGGTACCAAAGTTTCAGACACAGAGCTGCGGGTCAGTAAGAACCAGTTCAACCCAACACTGCTTATTCTGTACTTAAAACTGCCATATGTTCTGAACTGTTACTATTACTAATCCTCATCTGTTATTTTCCACCTTACAGAGTAAAGGAAAGACATTTGAAAAGGTATTAAAGTGTGAATGTGTGCATAAAGTTTGGAAACAGTTTCAGTTTATGTCCACTAATCAAGTTTTTTGTGTGTAGATCTATAAAGACCCCAGTAAGGGCGAACTTCCTCTTCTGGCAGAGGAACTGGTTCAGGATGCCGGTATGTGTGGTACATTATACTAAATGCTGTACGTCAGCTATTCCAATGGTTTTAATGTATGTGTTTATTGTGTGCTTTTCCACAGCTAAAGACGTGACTTACATTTGTCCATTCGTTGGGCCTGCTAGAGGATCTTTGACTGTCACTAACTACAGACTGTTCTTCAGGTGCACTGACAGAGTAAGAACCATGCACACATGCTTCTGTACTTCTGAAGAGAATTTCTAAACTAAAGACATAATTTTTAGTCACCTTATTTGTTTGTTAGGAGCCGGTGTTTGGTCTAGATCTGCCACTGGGAGTTTTGAGCAGAGTAGAGAAGATCGGAGCAGCGACTAGCAGGGGAGACGCCTCATATGTCCTTGTCTGCAAGGTTTGTGTGAATTATTATTTTTCTCTTCTCTTCTTTTTTTTTGTGAATAAAACTTAACATTTTACTATACATACTCTGCCATTTAAAAGGTTTTGATCGGTAAGATTTTTTAATGATTTAGAAGAAGTCTCTTATGCTCACCAAGGCTGCATTTATTTAATAAAAAAAATACAAAAAACTTTAATATTGTGAAATATTATTAAAATGTAAAATAACTGTTTTATGTTAATATATTTTAAAATGTAATTTATTTCTGTGATGCAAAGCTGAATTTTTAGCATCTCTATTCCAGTCTTCAGTTAGTGTCACATATTCCTTCATAAATCATTTTAATATGCTGATTTGATGCTCAAAAAACATTAATGATTATTATCAGTGTTGAAAACAGTTGTGTAAAAACATTTTTTTTAGGATTATTTGATGAATAGAAAGTTCAAAGAACAGTATTTATCTGAAATAGAAAGCTTTTGCAACATTGTACTACCGTTCAAATTTTCTTTCTATTTTAATATATTTTAAAATGTAATTTATTTTTGAGATGCAGAGCTGAATTTTCATATTAAAAGAAAGTTTAAAAGGACATCATTTATTTTAAATATAATTTTTGTAACATTATAAATGTCTTTACTGTCACTCTTGATCAATTTAATGCATCCTTGCTGAATTAATGTATTCATCTAAATTCTTTCCCAAAAAAAGAAATACAAATTCTTACTGACCCAAAACTTTTGAACGGTAGTACAATTATTTTACATGTTAATAATATTTCACAATATTACTGTTTTTTGTTTGTTTGTTGTATTTTTAATAAAAAATGCAGCCTTGATGAGCATAAGAAACTTCTTCTAAAAACAAAAAAAATCGTACAGATCAAAAACTTTTGAACGGCAGTGTATGTGTATATGTTAAAAAAATCACTAATTGAAGTAAAGCTGAAATAAAATATAATTATTGAAAGGAAAATTTAATTTAAACAGCTTAAACAAAAATTAGAAATGTAAAAAAAAAATTGTGTTTGAGTACAAAGATTACTACAACTAAATAAAAAATAATTAATATTATAAAACAAACTAATAAAAATTACTAAAGAAATATAAAAATAAAGGCTACTTCAAAATATTAATAAATATTTGTGGTCGACCAATGAAGAAAAAAAATTCCCTGCATGTTTGCTCAATGTATATGTGTGTTGTAGGATATGAGGAACCTGCGTTTTGTGCACAAGGAACCTGAGGACACACTAAAGAAATCAGTGTTTGAGGTTCTGATGAAGTTTGCTTTTCCAGTGTCAAACAATATGGTGAGAAACATAAATAGACAAAGATCATCATATATTAATACATCATAGCATACAGTATAGTCTAATTAATATATCTAATTCAACTGATTCAGAATCAGCCTAGGAGTAATTAGTGCTCATAATCTCTCATTCTGTCTCCCTCCTTTCTCTTTGTCTAGTCCCTCTTTGCATTTGAGTATAAGCAGGTGTTTCCTGAGAATGGATGGAGGGTGTATGATCCACTGGCTGAATACAAGAGACAGGTACCATGTGTGTTTATTCATTTTTTGTTTTTTAGTTATATGCAAGGTAATAATATACAGTCATCCAGTCTTTATTGCAAAATAAACCCCTTCAGAGGGACCAGGACTCTAGAGCTGAGGTGCCTTGTATCACCCTAAAGAGGATTGTTTTTGCAATAATGCATTTCACCGCTACTTATCAAATAAATAAGTAAATATAAATAAAATTAAATAAAAATTGTTGCAATAATAACAACAATAATATTAAATAATGGTTTTATTATTCAGTATGTCAATATTAATGTTTTATGAGATGACATAGTAATTATATAATAATTAAATGAGTTAATATTAATATATTTACATACTTTATATATAAATATGTATATATTTACATATATATTTATATATGTAAAATATGAAAAAATAGTATTTAACACTATTTAGTATTTGAAAAGCAAGAGACTTTGGAGTGATACAAGAGACATCTGACACAGCTATATTGGATATTGTAATTCGATTATACAGTTTAGGGTCATTATACAAAAATATTTAATTGCAGAATGCTGTGATTGACCAATAAGAATCAAGTATTTCAGTGAGTCGTGTTTTAAATACAAATAGGGTCTTCCAAATGAGAGCTGGAGGATCTCCAAAGTAAATGATCACTACGAGCTGTGTGATTCATACCCAGCGGCGCTAGTTGTGCCGGTAACAATCCCCGATGAGGAACTGCGGCGCGTCTCCAGCTTCAGGGCCAAAGGACGCATTCCGGTCAGTGTCATGAGACGTTTCTGAATCTTTACACTTCAGTTTATGTGTGAGCAATAATTCATCCTTGGGCCTCATGTTTAGGTGCTGTCATGGATCCACCCCGAGAGTCAGGCTGCAGTGGTTCGGTCCAGTCAGCCGATGGTAGGACAGAATGGTCGGCGCAGCAAAGAAGATGAGAAACTTCTTCAGGCCATCATGGACGCAAATGCACAATCACACAAACTGTTCATATTTGATGCCAGACCCAGTGTGAATGCTTCAGCTAATAAGGTAAACGTTCACTTTCTCACTCTCTTTTCAAGTGTGTGTTATAAATGAAAGGAAAACTTTTGACAGTTTGTGTCCGTATGTGTTTTAGATGAAAGGAGGTGGGTATGAGAGTGAAGATGCTTATCAGAATGCAGAACTGATGTTTCTGGATATCCACAACATTCATGTAATGCGTGAGTCACTGCGGAAACTGAAGGATGTCGTCTATCCCAACATTGAAGAATCTCATTGGCTGTCTAACCTCGAGTCCACACACTGGCTGGAGCATATTAAGGTGAGACGAGGGATCTCTTCAAGGAACATGAGGATGATGAAGATGGCACTGATGTGTGGTGTGTGTGATAGTTGATTCTGGCAGGAGCTTTAAGGATTGCCGATAAGGTGGAGTCTGGGAAAACCTCAGTGGTGGTTCATTGCAGTGACGGCTGGGACAGAACTGCTCAGCTGACCTCACTGGCCCTGATAATGCTGGACTCTCACTACAGAACCATACGAGGCTTTCAGATACTGCTGGAGAAAGAGTGGCTCAGCTTTGGACACCGCTTCCAACAGGTCAGTCAACTTGCAAGACTGTAAGGGGATAAAATGTTTGCTGTATTCCAAATTGCTCTCTTGTTAACTCATTCACTATATACTGAATGATTCATAGTGCACGATATTAGTGCACTGGTGTCTACACCGGGCACATACTGTTATATTGATAGACGGACAAAATCTGTTTTATCTGTTGCAATGTGAAATGAAAAAGTCTGAAAAAGAGTAACTTTATTTTACCTTTCCCAATTAAATTAAATGGTTTGATTTTCAAATATCATATGAATTGTTTTATTTTTTTAGCCCTTCACAGTATATAACATTATCTAATAGGGTTAGACATCCTCAGCAAACAAACAGCAATGATGAAGAGAGATAACACCAGTGGTATGCACTAGCATATATTACATGCGTTTCAAACTGAGCATCAGCTTTACTGAAAATTATCACAGTTTTTTTTCTTCACACAAATTATATCTGAATGGGGAATTAGACTTCATTTGCCAGGCTGCAATGTAAACAAAAATGCTATTGGCTATTTTTTTAAAAAGGGGATGAGCCACTCGATATGTCTCTCTCTGATTTCATGTTTCAGTGGAAATTATATCAACACACTGAATAATGCTGTGTATTTCAAAACACTTTTGTGGAACGTTTGAAAAAGTACATTACCATTCAAAGGGGGTCAGCAAGGACACATTAAATTGATCAAAAGTGACAGTAAATGTTACAAAAGATTTCTATTTCAAATAATTGCTGTTATTTTGAGCTTTCTATTCATCAAAGAATCCTGAAAAAAAATCTATCACAGTTTCCAAAAAATATTAAGCAGCACAAATGTTTATAACATTGATAATAAGAAATGTTTCTTGAGCTCCAAATCGGCACATTAGAATGATTTCTGATGGGTCATGTGACACTGAAGACTGGAATAATGGAATAAATTGTATTTTAAAATATCTTAAATAGACTGTTATTATAATTGTAATAATATTTCACAATATTACTATTTTACTGATCAAAATAAATGCAGCCTTTGTGAGCATAAGATGCTTCATTCAAAAATATATTAAAAAAAAATCTTACTGACCCCAACATTCTGAACAGTATTGTATAATAAATACAGCAATATGTCAAATATATATAATAACAGTCAAAAGCGAAAAAGATCCATGTTTTGTCATTATTTTAAGTAAATTTGTGCATTATGAATGTGTATTTTTGTGTTTTGTGTATATAGCGAGTGGGCCATGGTGATAAGAATCACACAGATGCAGATCGCTCTCCGATCTTCCTGCAGTTCATTGACTGTGTCTGGCAGATGACAAGACAGGTTAGTGCAAAACACCCCACAGTTCCATTGACCAACCTGCCTTTGTCTTCAGTGTATTGCTATGATCTGTCTCTGTATAAGTAATAAATGTTTGTCTCTGTGTTTTTAGTTTCCTGCAGCTTTCGAGTTCAATGAGAATTTCCTCATAACAATACTGGATCACCTCTACAGCTGCCTTTTTGGCACATTTCTGTGTAACAGTGAGCAGCAAAGACTCAAAGAGGTGAGAGTGAGCCTACTCTTAGGCATAACAGTGTTCATACATTTGAACACTGTATGTATGTATCAGGACATAATCTGGTGGATGCTATTATTCAAAGCAACTTATAGCAAATTAACTGTGTTTTGGCCACAATAAGGGTTATTTCAAAACTTTGAGATTTGTGTTCATTTATAAGCAAGTATACACTGACATTAGGACATAACATTATGACCTAATATTGTGTTAGTCCGCCTTTTGCTGCCAAAACAGTCCTAACCCGTCAAGGCATGGACTCCACTAGACCCCTGAAGGTGTGCTGTGGTATCTGGCACCAAGATGTTAGCAGCAGATCCTTTAAGTCCTGTAAGTTGTGAGGTGGGGACTCCATGGATCAGACTTGTTTGTTCAGCACATCCCACAGATGCTCGATTGGATTGAGAAATTGGGAATTTTGGCCAAGTCAACACCTCAAACTCTGTGGCAGGGCGCATTATCCTGCTGAAAGAAACCACAGCTACCAGGGAATACCGTTTCCATGAAAGAGTGTACATGGTCTGCAACAATGCTTAGGTAGGTGGTACATGTGTAACATCCACATGGATGGCAGGAGTCGCAGGACTCAGCAGAACATTGCCCAAAGCATCATACTGCCTCCGTCACCTTGCCTTCTTCCCATAGTGCATCCTGGTGCCATGTGTTCCCCAGGTAAGCAACGCACACGCACCTGGTCATCCACGTGATGCAAAAGAAAACTTGATTCATCAGACCAGGCCACCTTCTTCCATTGCTCCATGGTCCAGTTCTGATGCTCCCATGCCCACTGTTGGCACTTTCGGCGGTGGACAGGGGCCAGCATGGGCACCCTGACAGGTGTGCAGCTATGCAGCCCCATACGCAACAAACTGCGATGCACTGTGTATTCTGACACTTTTCTTTCAGAACCAGCATTAACTGCTTAAGTAATTTGAGCTACAGTAGCTCGTCTGTTTGATCGGACCACACGGGCCACCGTTCACTCCCAACGTGCATCAGTGAGCCTTGGCCCATGACCTTGTCACCGGTTCACCACTGTTCCTTTCTTGGACCACTTTTGATAGATACTGACCACTGCAGACCAGGAACACCCCACAAGAGCTGCAGTTTTGGAGATGCTCTGACCCAGTCATCCAGCCATCACAATTTGGCCCTTGTCAAACTCGCTCAAATCCGTACACTTGCCCATTTTTCCTGCTTCTAACACATCAACTTTAAGGACAAAATGTTCACTTGCTGCCTAATATATCCCACCCACTAACAGGTGCCGTGACGAAGAGATAATCAGTGTTATTCAACTGGTGTATACAACTGTGTGTGGTTCTAAGGGACTGTCTGTTTTTGTGTTTAGGAAGTCCCAAAGCGCACTGTGTCTGTATGGTCATTTGTGAACAGTCAGCTAGAAGAGTTTGTGAATCCACTGTACGTACACTACCCCTCCCACGTTCTCTTCCCCACCGTCGGTATACGACACCTACAACTCTGGGTCTCCTACTACATACGGTGGAATCCCCGCATGCGGCCACAGGTACACACGTGAATGGTTTTTAATGAATGTGCAGGTGCAGAGATGATTAGGTTTGGATATTTATAAGATAATAATGTGTGTACTAGAGGTGTCTGTCACTACAAAGAATCTGATAATCTGATGGTTTAGCTAACAGGACTAGATCCTTCCATCTTTAAACCCAGCTTTTTTTTTTGTTGATTGTCAATAAATATTACTAATTGATTTTTATCATCCATCACCTAAACGTCTGACATTTTAGGTATCATTTAAAAACCTTTAGATTAGTTTATAATTGCTTGTGCGTTCTTGAAAGTCACTGTTTGATGTGAAAATGTATTTTAGGAGCCTGTCCATCAGCGCTACAAAGAGCTGCTAGCAAAACGGGCAGAGCTTCAGAAGAGGGTGGAAGAGCTACAGCGCGAGGCGGGCAGTCGTACGGCCTCGTCATCCTCAGAGAGGGCGGGGTCTCCTACGCGCTCCATCACACCTGTTCAAACCTTTGTATAAGTGCTCGACAGCTTTGAGGGATGTAGCTCGCCACACACCACGCGAGCGTGTCACGCAGTTCTCATGTTACTTGCAGTGATGCACAACTGATGTAAATTCACACACTTAACATTCACCTCGCTGCTACAAGCTGGCTGGGTGGATGGAAGAAGCTTTTAATCACTAAAACGGTTTGAAACTGGTATTATATTAATACATTTATTAAGACTAGTGAAACATGTTAGAAACATATTAGGGCTTATATTGTATTAAGTATGAACTGTATGTAATAGAACTCTGTGACTGAGCATCACATGATGAAAGCATTGCGATGTTACTGGGATTCTGCCAGCATCAACTTAATGTGGAGGGAAATTGAGGCGAGTCTTTCTAGCCTCAGGGTTTTTAGTTACAGAGTTCTGTCTTTACTTGAAATTCCTAACTTTCTTGGGCTTGTTAAAAATGACACTAATCATGTTACGAGTGATATAGAATATGCGATATAATCTAACTTTTGCTTATACATTAACATTATTGACAAAGAAAGTGTATTGACTGTTGTCAGTACAGCTAATTCACAGCAATAAAACACCTGCAGTATCTGGATCTAGACAATGAATGGTTTGTTTTGTTCATGTAGAGAAGCTACAGATTTATTACGTTTACATGCAGTTATAATTGAGCTAGACAAGGTTTTTGTGTAGTCGGGCTGCAGTCTGTTTGAGTACACATGACACGCCACAGCATGTAATTGAATATTTGAAAGATTAAATGCCTATTATGCATCACCTGATAATGCACAAAGTGCCAAAGTCAATTATAGCTTGCTTGAAGTGTATTAATGCTGGACGAAGCTGTGTATAATCACATTACCTGGGTCTTTTATCTTTATCATTATCTACTCACTAAACCCACTAAAAGGGTTTAATTCACTAAGACATCTCGTCATAAATTACCACTAAGTGTTCCCGGTTTGTATTTGGCAAGTAAAACCAGCTCCCCAAACAGTACAAACAGACTGTTTATTTACACATTATCACATTGTTACATTTTTGAAATGACTCCAAACTTTTAGAAGAGAAGTTCTTATATAAAAACCATGAAAGTACATAAATACAAGTTTATTTACAGTATTTATGTTGGTTTGAATTCCTTTGTGTCTGTGAGCTAGTGGCCCTGCTCTCTCTGTACTTCACCACTTGCCCCTCTTGCTCCAGTCTTTAGGAGTGAAATGCAAGCATTTGGGATCGATGCGGAGGTGGCGTTTCTGCATGGCACGCTCGTGGCCTTCCACTATGTCCTCGGACAAGGTGAGGATATATTGACCCTGCAAGGGAAGAGAGCGAAATCAATCATGCTATGAATCTGAATTAGCAAAGAATATAGTTGATGTTGTCTGACTTTCTCCCCCAACATTATTCCTTTTTATTGAAAGTGATTTCTTACCTTATAATAATTGATGAGGTTGAGGTATTGAAGAGTCGATATCACGTCCTCTTTCTTGACACTCGTGATCTCACTAATTTCACTAAAAACAACAAAAGTGAGAACACTGCTAGAAATTTGTACCTACAAAGTATTTCCTTAGTACAATACAAAGAGTCGGCACACACTTGATGGTGATCTGTGGCCGTTCTCCATTCTCTGATTTAAGGTCCATGAGTATCTCCAGAATGGTCTGGGACCAGTATGAGCGGTAGGAGAGCAGGCCCAAATCAGACAGAGGTTTCTCTGGGGTACCTGTCTTTCCTTCCACCTTTGAGAGCTCATAACCTTGGAAACAGATGTAAAACAGTGCCCATGACATTTAGAGCTCATTATATTTCACAAATAAAATTGAGGCATACATTTGACCAAACTAACCAAATTTGACTAATCCTGAAGAACTGTAAAATTACTCACTGAACTCAATTAGTAGTTTTCCATAGCCTCTTCTCTGATAAGGTGGCAACGTCAGAATACAGGCCACATTATAGTCTTCTGTTGATTCTTTCTCCTTTAATGAGAGAGGAAAAAAGACATTAAAGTCAGCATGAAACGGAAGTTCCGATAGTCTTTTCTTCCTTATTGTGGCGTATATTCTGAGTGAAACCGCTTCTCGAACAAGGCAAAATGTAGTCAGAGACTTGATTTTGTCCATCTGGAATTGATTGGATTGTGGTTTGCTATTGCTGTGATGTCATGAGAGTGACAGGATGCCCCGCCCTCACGCCAGTAAATGCGTCATCAGAGAACAGAAGAGATGTAGATGCAAGAGGGAGTGGGAAGTTATTTTGATTATAGAGGGCATATGAATTAAAAAAAAAAAAATGTTTTATATTACATTCTGCAAAATTCCATAAAAACAAGAATGGTCAATTTTGATTTCATGGTAACTTTAAATACAGCAGCCTCAAAGAGTATTTGGACACTTTACATAAGAGAATATCAAAACAAGAGGCATTTATCTTAAAGGGATAGTTCACCCAAAAATGAATATTAGCCCATGATTTACTCACCTTAAAGTCATCCTAGGTGTATATGACATTCTTCTTTCAGACGAATCAAATCTGAGTTATATTAAAAAGTCTTTGCTAATCCAAGCTTTATAATGGTAGTAAAGTTGCTCTGTGTTTGAAGTCCATAAAAAATGCATTTGTTTGTCGAATAACGTGCTCCACGCGGCTCCGGGGGGTTAATAAAGGCCTTCTGAAGCAAATCTATGTGTTTGTGTAACAAAAATATCCATATTTAAAACTTTATAAAAGTACAGTTCCAGCTGATCGCCTTCTGTGGAAAAGTGTTGAAAGTGTCTTCTCGCAATTCAAGATGTGTCTGACGAGCGTACCTGGTAACGGAAGCCTTATGAACGGCAGAGGCACTTTCAACACTTTTTCCATAAATTGAATACGGAAGGCGATCGGCCGAAACTATACTTTATAAAGTTTTAAATATGGATAGTTTTCTTACACAAACATTTATGCATTTGGCAGACGCTTTTATCCAAAGCGACTTACATTGCATTCAAGGTACACAAACGCATCGATTCGCTTCAGAAGGCCTTTATTAACACCCCAGAACCGCGTGGAGCACGTTATTTGACGGACAGATGCATTTTTTATGGACTTCGAAAACAGAGCAACTATTACTGCTATTATAAAGCTTGGATTAGCCAGGACTTTTTTTAATATAACTCTGATTGTATTCGTCTGAAAGAAGAATGTCATATACACCTAGGATGACTTGAGGGTGAAATCATGGGCTAATTTTCATTTTTGGGTGAACTATCCCTTAAATAAAGATAGCACAAGAAAATGTTTGAAGACGTAAAAAGCATAGATTCCAGCAGAGAAGGAATATACCTTTGAGAAGTAGCCAACTATATGGAAACCCTTTGAGTCATACTCCGTCATAACATAGAAAAGGAAAGGATCCGTATCGTAGTACAGGGTCTTGTGGTCCAGGAAGCATTTGGCCAATAAACACAAATTTTGGGAATATGCCTGTGTAGCAAAAAAGAATCGCAGATTTAAAAGACCATCAAGAGACCACAAAGATGTACAGCACATGCTGCAACACTGAACAGGATATTATTAGTGGAAGTGTCATTTGAATATTCCTTAAGTTTAGCCACATTAGCAACATAATTTATTACAGTTATTTGTGTTAAATCACTAATTACTCGGTAACACTTTATTTTACAGTGTCCTTGTTACATATGTTACATGTACTTACCATAGTAATAACAGTAAATTAGGCATTATTACATGCAACTAACCCTCAACCTTATCCTACCCTAACCCTATAGTAAGTACATGTAGGTAATTACTACTACTCAGTACTTCAGTATATAATTACACCGTAACAATGACACGGTAAAATAAAGTGTAACCCCAAACTCTCAACAGACTCTTATGTTATTACCCACCTTGTTTTTCCTGCCATCTATTTCAAAAAAGGAGATGGTTCCTTTGCGGTAGATCTCATTTCCTGGAGGATGCCGAAGGTTGCATTTTGTCTGAAAAGATTACAGGGGGGGTAATTGTATATATTAAACGAGGTGCAAATCATACAAAAGCTATGTGAAACTATACAGTAACATCTATTTTAAGATATTTAAAGGTCACATTTATCATTGCTCTGCTAAATTTAGCGAGTCATTTCAATAGGAATCCATGCCATTGAGGGTTGCGCATGAGGAGATGAGACAGATTTCGTTTGCATTTAAGTTGATCATGGGAATTTGCCGCGCTGACCAACAGAAAGCTGCTTGGTTTGAAAGTGACTTATGTGAAAGCTACTGACAATGGACATTCTATTGCCTGTGAAATTTCTCCATGTTACCGTACCTTAAGCTTAAGTCTTGAAAGTAATCTTACCAGGTGTCTTTGAAGACATTTGAGGCTCTTGAGGTATTTGAGACAGAATTCACAGAGGTAGAGAATGGGCAGAGAGGTGAGCTCCTGTGAGTATGGAGAGAAGTACCAAGGCTTCAGCCTGTGCCGGCCCAGCTCTATGCAGTTTATGTTCTTCATTCGTGTCACTATGTCATCGTGACTGCGGTCTGACACCAAACTACCGGTCATGCGCGGGGCAGCTGGGATACCATCTGAACTGTCCTGAGAGTCCTGAGATCAGAGAGTAGTTTTAGGGAGAATTGTATGAAACATCGATAACATGAAAAGTGAATGTCTTTCATATTCAAACATGTATGTGGGTTTTATGTAAGCTGTTTTTTTTTTCATTTTTATTGTCTTTTATTAAGTAGAACAGTAAAGAAGATTTTTTTTAGCTGAAACTGATTCATATAATCAAAGTCAATGGGTGCCATCACTTTGAGATTCAAAAAAACATGCAGACAAAACAAAATTAATACCCACGGTTCCTGATGATACATTGAGGTTTTAAGAAGTGAACCGATCGGCCTATGCAAGAAACTTAACCCTTATTTACAACACTTTTACCTCTAATCCACAGCCTTGGAAAACGTTCCTGGAGCTCAAGCTTTTAGTCTCATAATGACGTATGCGTGGGAGCGACCTCACACGCGGGAGCTGACGCTGTTTGTTTACTACAGAGAGGGAGGATGCGTGTTCACCAGGATTACGAACGTCGAAAGCGGTTTAAAAGTACCAGTCATCACAATGGCTGATAACTTCCACGTAACATTAGAAAACGCAGATTTTTTTGCACAACCACACTTGTTTGAACCAGAATACTCTGATCAAGATCTGAGAGAGATGGAGGAAGCAGCGGCACGTCATCCAACCCTAACGCTCTTATTTTTAATTTTTTTAAATGGTTGCAACAATCAGGTTAAACACAGATAACTACCATTTTGATGTACGATATACAACACGTCTTCCCTTCTTGTAGTAAACAAACAGCATCAGCTCGTGTGAGGTCACTCCCACACATACACTATCAGTCAAAAGTTTGGATAATTACATTGATAATAATCATAAATGTTTCTTGAGCAGCAAAATTCAGCTTTGCGTCACAGGAATAAATGACATTTTAAAATATATTCAAATAGAAAACAGTTATTTTACATTTTAATAATATTTTACAATGTTACAGCTTTTTTTGTATTTTAATAACATAAATGCAGCCTTGGTGAGCAGAAGATACTTCTTTAAAAACATAAAAAAATCTTAATGATTCCAAACTTTTGACTGGTAGTGTACGATATTATGCGACAAAGCGCGCGCTCCAGGACCGTTTGCCAAGGCTGTGGATTAGAGGTAAAAATGTTGTAAATATGAGTGGTTCAGTTTCTTAAATTGACTGATTGGTTTGCTTCTTTAAAGGTTAATTCACCCAAAAATGAAAATTCTGTCATTAACTACTTACCCTCATGTCGTTCGACACCCGTAAGACCTCCGGAACACAAATTAAATCCGATGGCTCAGAAAGGCCTCCATTGGCACAATGTACTTTACACTCTCAAGACCCATAAAAGGTACTAAAGACGTCGTTACAAAGTCCATCTCACTACAGTGGTTCTACAATAACTTTATGAATTGACGAGAATACTTTTTGTGCGCAAAAAAAACCTAAATAACGACTTATATAGTGATGACCGATTTCAAAATACAGCATCATGAAGCTTCGAAGCGTTATGAATCAGCGAGTCGAATCATGATTCGGATCGCGTGTCAAACACCAAACTGCTGAAATCACATGACTTTGGTGATCCAAACCGCTTAATCGACTCAATGATTGATAACGCTTCGAAGCTTCATGATGCTGTGCTTTGAAATCAGTCATCACTATACAAGTCGTTATTTAGGGGGGTTTTTTTGCACAAAAACTATTCTCGTCGCTTCATAAAGTTATTGTAGAACCACTGTAGTGAGGTGGACTTTGTAACGACGTCTTTAATAGCTTTTATGGGTCTTGAGAGTGTAAAGTTCATTGTGCCAATGGAGGCCTTTCTGAGCCATCGGATTTCAACTAAAATATCTTCATTTGTGTTCTGAAGATGAACGGAGGTCTTACGGGTGTCGAACGACATGAGGGTAAGTAATTAAAGACAGAATTTTCATTTTTGGGTGAACTAACTCTTTAAGACCTCAATGTATCATCAGGAGCCACGGGTTCCCATCGACTTCCATTATATGAATCAGCAAGGGCCACGGTTTCAGCTAAAAATCTTAACTGTTCTACTGAAGAAGAAAAAAAGTCACCTACATCTTATATGGCCTGAGAGTGAGTAAATTAACAGCAATTGTTCACTTTTTCACTATCCCTTTAATGTCAGGTTTATATATATTGTATTTAGTAATAGAATGGATGTAAATGCAGTATTTATCAAGAAACTGTGATTCTTT
This sequence comes from Gobio gobio, assembly GCF_949357685.1. Taxonomy (NCBI): domain Eukaryota; kingdom Metazoa; phylum Chordata; class Actinopteri; order Cypriniformes; family Gobionidae; genus Gobio; species Gobio gobio. The sequence goes on from NC_137100.1 coordinate 49,074,265, forward strand.
AACAGCCCTAAGCCTCCATTATGGCTAGACACTCAACAAAGCAATGGGAAGTAAATGAGCCGGACCTCTCCTGGCAGCAAATAGACGGTGGAGCAGCGGGGACTGTTATTCTGGAACACCTTTACCATCTAGAAAAACACAAGGGGTTGCAATGCTTTAGGACACTTTAGAGGAAGATGGTAGTTGATAGAGCAGAAAGAGTTATATTCAATTTGAAAACATATGATGGATTTGGTTTTGATTGAAAATCACGTGCAGACTTGCCATCTCATTGGTAGTAAACATTATAACATAATAAACATTAACGGGTTAGTTCACCCAAAAATCAAAATTCTGTCATTAATTACTCACCCTAATGTCGTTCCTAACCCTTAAGACCTTTATTCATCTTCAGAACACAAATGAAGATATTTTTGATGAAATCCTAGAGCTTTCTGACCCCCCACATAGACTGCAACGTTATTACCACTTCCGAAGATGAACGAAGATCTTACGGGTTTGGAATGACACGAGAGTGACTAATAAATGACAGAATTTTCATTTTTGGGTGAACTAACTCTTTAAATTCCTTCACGAGAAATAAAGGAAATGTGAAGTGCCCAAAAACAACACATTCCTAATTCCTAACATCTTGCAGCAGCATGTTCTTGGCAAATAACAATAAAATATGTGATGTTTAATTTTAAGACGGAGCTTAAAGCATTTTAGCTGCAGGACTTACCTCCTCTGTCCCTCCACAAATTTTCCGTTTTCTCCCAGGCTGAGGAGGAATGAGATGACGCTGAATGGACATTGTGCCATTCTTCCAGGTGGAAGAAGCAGAGGAGATGAAGAAAGGTTTTATTGTTAAATGATATTCCAAAAAGTACTTTATACTTATACCTTAATAGTAATAAAGAGTATTACTGTTGTTATGTAGGAAGTGACAAGTTTTAAACCACTTACTGTGGTTAGAGAGGTGAGTGGTTCGTGCTCGTCTCTGGATTTAATGCTGAAAGGGGAATCTCTAATTGCTGGATATACAGAGGCCTGACTCGCCTCTGCAGAACCAGGAAGTGAAGGCACTGGAGTCGCTGCGGTCACTTGTGTTGCCAAAGAGACGGACTCTGCTTTCCTTTTCTGTAAGATCAAACAGAAACAAGACAGCTACACCTTCTCTGCACGCATGGAAAGTAAAAAAAAAATTTTTATAAAAGGAACTAAAATCCATAACATATAAACACATAACCATGAGTGAACGTCTGTCACTTACCTCATGAAAATAACTAAGGAGTAATAAATAATGAGCATGACTAATGGGGTCCGGATGCATTGAGCTTCTACATAAAGATTGCAAAATTAATAGATTTGCTTTAGAATTAATCAAACACCTTATTTAATTCCCTGTGTAACAAATACTAAAAACGAGTATTTTGAGTGTGCATTTCAAAATTTCAATCTCATGTAATCCCTTTAACATTATTGTGGGATACACATCTTTAAATTACACGTCACATGAAAGGTTCTGCTATCTGCAGTTGAAATTGGGATGAGGCAAAAACTGCTTCCCTCACACTGTTTGGAAAGTGTGGATAATGAGTTTATCCAAACTAGTCTTTAATTCAGCCTATTCGCCGAAAACTCTTGCAGGACAGATTGATCAGTAAAATACAATGGGCAGGGTTCGTCTGTACCGGTGTGGGGAGGGTTTTGCCTCTTGAAGGAGCTGAAGCAGACTGAACGTGGAGATCTAGACTCTTCTTCTAAATTCAAACAGAAAGTGAGAAGATGGTAAACGGACTGAAAAGTATGCAAATATGAAAACAACTGGGAATGATATCTCTTTATCAATGACGTGTGGGAGTTTTGTTTCTTACATCTGGTGTCACGGGGTACAGAGTAGATTCTCTTACCACGTCTCTCTCTGGGGAGCTCGGCCGAGACCCAGGCAGGCCATTCTTAATGGGAGTCTTCGCCTCCTTCTTGGGTAACTGGAGCTTTTTCAAGTCCAGTCGGTCTGGAGTAACCCACTCGTCCAGACGTTTATTGACTTCCAACAAACAACAAATTTCCTGTTTTTTCTTTGCAATTAATGGCTAAATAAACAAATCGTGCATTATCTCAATATTAACACTGGAGGTAAGTATTAATCAGGCTGATAGTTCATACTCACAGTCAATATAGTGGACATAGTAAAGCTTTCTCCCAGGGATGTCTTTGACACTGAGAATTTCAGCCAAAGCTATTAAGGGATGAAATTATAAATTACTTTTGGAAAAGCAAGCAGCAAGCAGATCCTTAAATATACTTATATACTGCTATTTACGTGTAGCCAGTTTTGTCATATATGTGACCCTGGACCACAAAACCAGTCATAAGTCGCACGGGTATATTTGAGGCAATAGGCAAAAAATATATTGTATGGGTCAAAATTATAGATTTTTCTTTTGTGACAAAAATCCTTAGGATATTAAATAAAGATCATGTTCCATGAAGATATTTTGTAAATTTCCTACCGTAAGTATATCAAAAAGTATATTATTAGTAGTAATATGCATTGCTAAGGACTTCATTTGGGCAACTTTAAAGGCGATTTTCTCAATATTTCGATTTTTTTGCACCCTCGAATTCCAGATTTTCAAATAGTTGTATCTCGGCCAAATATTGTCCTATCCTAACAAACCATACATCAATGGAAAGCTTATTTATTCAGAATAAGCTTGCCCATTATGACTCATTTTGTTGTCCAGGGTCACATATATGCTTGTGACAAGCGTTGTGTTTACATTCAATACGCAGCTGTCAGGCAGATACTTACGCCATTCGTCTTCATTTTCTTGATTTTTTCGCAGCACAGGCAGTCGACAGCCCTCAGTGATCTCACCCTATGAGGACATAACGCAATTAAAAATTACTTCGAGCAACAAAGACAGGACAAATGTTATTTAAATCGCGACTAAGACTACATAAAAACCAACCGTTTGTCCATTTACTCACCGAGTGATCCGCCATCTTTTAATCTGGCGCACTGAATTGTGCGTTACAGTAAAACGCCAGTCGCGTTTATTTTGCATTGAGTGACGCGCTGACTGAACCATAATAGATAATAAAAGTTTCATTTACATGGGGAGAAGAGTGTAGAAAATAATAATACATAAATAAAAAAATAGATATGGACCAAATACAAAATACTATGGATTACATTTACGTGTACTTTTATATATAAGTTTAGTTTTGGCAGGACATAAAGGACACCAAAGAAATATCTTTAGTTGAATGCATTTTTCACAAATAGTTTGGATGTACCAGGTTCATGTTAGAAGCTAAAAGTTTGTAAGTACAGTAAACTAACGCACAATGAGCAGAACGCAATACTTGGTTAATAATAGTTGAGGGTAAAAAAGTGGGTATAAGAGTGTTGCTGTGATATGTTTGTTGGTATTTAACATGCTATATAATACTCTTAAGAACTCCATAGCACCATAAAGACAGCAATAACATTTTAAAATCAGATATTAAAGAAAAATACGTTATTTTTCCTGGTTCTTTTTTTGTTTTGTTTTTGTTTTGATATTAACAACAAAAGAAAAGTGTTACAAGAGTATACAAGAAAATACAACATAAATGTAACAAACTGTTGCACACTAGGGGGGCTTAATGTAGATTTACATAAAGATATTCAAATATTTTCAAAGTTTTAAGTTTTAAAATCGATTGATAAAGTTCAATTTCTTTCTTGAATGATGTAAAACAAGTTTTTTTGACAGGAAAACGTACATTTGTGAACATTGAATTTTGCCATTAAAATAATACAATATATTATATAAATATGACTGTGCTTGTCAATACAATTCTCCAAAAGACCAAATAAAATATTTTCTCTTTCCTGTTTCACTGGGGAAAAAAGGGTGAGATCTTTACATCACTAACACGTCACAAAAAACAGTGCGTAGTCTTTAAAGGGGCGGGACAAGGTCTTTGATTGGTGCTTATTTTTTAAAACCATTCTTCCCGCCCATTGGTGCAGGCTCCTGATTGGCTTTTGAGTCTTTCCTTTGTAGTCACAGGTCGCATCCGGTTCGTGCGTCGACAGATACAAAAAGGAGAAAGCAAAAATTCTCGCTAGGAGCCGAAATACCGAGATTTTAAATCAGGTTTTTAGTTATTCTTTTTTATGTATGACCGTATTTTAGTTTATATTTAGTACTTAGTCATGAGTATAAGCCGCTGATGTTTTTAGAATAGTGTTCGCAGAGCAGTTTTAGATGGTTGAATCCGTTTTATTTATCGGGATTAAATGCAGCTTTAATTGGGATTGAATCCGCTCAGGTCTCACCTCAACAGACGTGTTAAAGGTCGCACGCGCGTAAATTTATTATATTTTAACAGTAGCGGTAACGTTAATTGTATTTTTTTGCGGTTGGCGATGGCCACATCGGCCCTGTACGCCTGCACCAAGTGTAACCAGCGGTTCCCGTTCGAGGAGTTGTCGCAGGGCCAGCAGCTCTGTAAGGTGAGAGTGCACATGCACGTAACGTTACTGTTTACATACGATTCCAGAGGTAAAAGTGTGTATCCTGTATTTGGTCAGGTTTTTAAGCGTTAATTGTGAACGGCAGAAGCATCCAGACATTCTGTGTCAGCTGAAGCTCCACCGTTATCTTAACCTGTTTATGTTTAATTATGTTTTTACACTCAAGTCCTCTTTAAAAGAACCGAACTCCGACCCCTTTAAGTGGACCAAACGATGAACCAAGTGAAAAAGCAGAGAACCCGATTCTCTTTACGGTCACACCGTCCCTGAAAGAGTAACTTACTCGGATCCTTATTTAATCCACTTAAGTTGTCTCAAACCTCTTGTGTTCTTACTGTTGTTTTTTGGATTTAGTCTATATTCATTGATGCCTTACCATATAACGTTACCCTCCAAAATTTAACTAAAGTCACTTACATTGAGACTCCAAGATTTTTGTCGTTAAAAAATGTTATTATTATTATTATGTTAAACAACATTTCTACAAATTCTGTCGATTGAGCTTAACTTTGAATATATTAAAATAAAATAAAAAATAACCTTTGGCACAAATATACATGTTGTTACTGTACTGCATCCATATTCTTGCTCTGTCACACATCCACTTGTATAAATCATGTTTGTTTTGAATTGTTTCATGTTTATGTATTGCGCAAGGCAATGGTGACAGAAAAGCTAATAAAAAATTCATAATTCCACTTTGCTGAAAATGCATAAATGTGTTAGACACAGATGCCTGCACAATGTCAGTGATTTTCTTAGTATACATTTTAAACGTTTTAAATTATTATAATTATTTACAATTTAACAATTATCTTAATGTCTGTTGTTGTAGTAATATTGTTTATGCTTTTCTCGATTTTAAAATAGTAGGCTACTGTCAGTGATTGCATTTATTTTACTTATTTTAAAAAGTACATATCCAGTAATGTACTCAGGCATTATGAGAACTAGCGAGTATTCACGCTATACACTATTGAACATGTATTGTTAATTACCTACAGTGTTTTAATAATAATAATAATAATAATATAAAACCTAAACAAGACATTCTCACAGCCGTGTCTCTCTCATGGAATTTGGAATGACCATAGACAAGTGTATGTTGTGAATTAAACATTTGGAGCGATCTGCCAGCAGAAGCAGCCATGATGAATTTGTATTTGATGACCAAACTAAATCAGAATTTGCAAATGGAAAAATAGTGTCCCAAGATTATCTCTCTTTGGTTCGTTTCGCTTTAAAAGGGTCGGCGATTGCTTGGCGTGTTCACATATGGGCCAAAAATCCAGTAATCCATGCTCAGACCCCTGAAAAAGGACCAAGTGGGAAAACCCCCTAAAGATTCAGCCCAGCAGTCATACAGTATATAAGATTGTAACATAAATGTATATACTAAGCAGCACTGCCATTGTTAGTTTTCTATGTGGCCTGTACACCTACATTAAAGCACATTTTAAGTTTACAGCATATCATTGGTTGTTTTTTATTTTCCTTCCAGGAGTGTCGGATCGCGCACCCTATAGTAAAATGCACCTTCTGCAGGTCAGAGTTTCAGCAGGAGAGGTGAGACGCGCATATACACAATCAGGGTGAAACTAAGTCTTTGCTCACCAGCCACAGTGGCTGCTAAAACATGCATCATCCCATCTGAGCTAATAGAAGATCTATCCTTTTTCTCAGCAAAACCAACACTATCTGTAAGAAATGTGCACAGAATGTCAAACAGTTTGGAACGGTAAGTTCATGTGAGAGTATATATGTTTAAATACCCTGAAATCCTGCAGATTGATGCATTAACACATCTTTTTCTCTTGTCAGCCGAAGCCATGCCAGTACTGTAACATCATTGCTGCATTCATTGGGACCAAATGTCAGCGCTGCACCAACTCTGAGAAGAAGTACGGCCCTCCACAGACCTGCGAACAGTGCAAGCAGCAGTGTGCCTTCGACAGGAAGGACGAGGGACGGAGAAAGGTGACCAATCACACTTGCACATTCTTATTCAGTCTTATTACTCATCAACACACTCTGTGTTCTCTCGCACCACATGTGTGTGATGTGATTCATCGTGCTCTGACAGATTGAAGAGTCACTGTCTCCAGATTTCAGCACAATGAAAGCTCAATCATATCTGTCATTAATTATTGAACAAGATGTACAAAACTGCTAATGTTTTTTTGTGCAGAACACAGAACTGAATCATTAAAGCCCATGCCTCTGTTGGGGTAACAGCTTAGAACCCAGGACCAATAGTGAAAAATGAAGACCAAGAGTCAGGAGTTAGATTAATTAAAGCAAAATTTACTGAAGAATAGTTTGCAGTTTTATCAGCAGAAGCCAGCTTCAAGTCTTGCAAGGAGTTCTTAGGCCGCGCTCCCTCTACCAGCCTACCTGCCTCTGCCTATCGTACATACAATTTCTGAACAGTTATACTGTTTTCAAGGTCTAACCTCATCATTACTGCCATGTGGATTATTCTGATTGGCTCAGAGAAAATGGACAGTCTTTGTAAATTTCCACACATTGTCAGTTAATCAGATTCACATGTCCATATATCACTTGTTGATGCTGGCAGGCGCCAGCTTGCGAAGAACAATCCAATAAGTAGTCCACATCCAATACTGATCTGTAACACCGAATACTGCACACATACACAGATAAACCTTGGTCTCTCCAAGGTTGGAGTTGGTTGAGACTTGGTCCAAACCAGAGAAAGTTTTCCTAAACATACTGATAACATGTGCTTTTCGCTCAGTGAGAGAGACAGACAATAGTACAGACCATATTCAACTTGATTCTTGACAAATCCATTTTTAATCTCTGGAAGCCGGGCTAAATGAGCAATCCCTGTTACTGCATTCCTGTTGAGTTCGAGGTGTGTGTGATGCCTCAAATCCAAACAAATGACAACATGTTCTGAAATCAAGTGTTTTTGCGAAACCTCACACACCACCAGGACAGACCCTCAGTCACCACTCAGAGACCAAATACAAACTTTAGAAAATATAAAGGAAGAAACCATCATTGGTCCTCTTGATTTAAGCAAAATCGTAACTGGAAAGAATCATTAAAATAATAATTATAGGAGGATGAATATTGATATATATATATATATATATATCAATATTCAATATATATATAAGGGATGCAACAAACAGTTAGTCCACGGTTCAATACATACCTCGGTTTTTAACCACGGTTTTCGGTTTTGTTTTGATGGCTTGTCACATCAGTTTTTTGCTATTCTATTCTTTGGCGACAGGAACAGCAAGAGGTCAAGGAGAAAAAAGTAATTTTTTTTATTGCAATACTCTTTCTTTATTTTACTTAAAAGAATTGAAAAACCTTGCTTAAAATTAAAACTTTACTTTAAAAAAAAAACCTTGTACACATTCCTAGTGTATTGTATAATATAAAATAAATGTAACACTACATAGACTTCACTATAAAATATACATTGATCCTTATCAAAGCTACTGTGTTAAAGTTCTTCAGTCAAGAGCAGTGAGTGATTTTCTCTTTGTCTTTTGTTGTTGTATTAACATTAAAGGGATAGTTCACTCAAAAATGAAAATTCTGTCATCGAGAAATGAATATAGGTTTGGAACAATATTAGAGTGAGTAAATAATGACATAATTTTAGAGGTGAACTGTCCCTTTGAGGACTGTGTTCACTAGGCTGCTGCTGTCAATTTAAGACCTGCGTGCATCTAATATACAGACACACAGCGATTTTACTTTCACTGTAGACATAACCGACTGAGTTTGTTAACCTTGTGTGTATTTGACAGTATTAGTGCAGTAAGACGACTACTAAGTCCAGTAATCGCGTGTTTGACAGGCGTTTAGTGCGCACGTTCGGAAAAACGCATGTTAAAACGGTGCATATGCACGCTGTAATGGCAAAAATTAATTCGTCGACATCACTAATAAGAGACAAACCATATTCCAATTGTCTTTATAAAGATTTATTTTCCTTGCAAGGAAGAGCCACGGTCAAACGCAGCCGCTCGAGGCTACCTTGAGTGTGAACTGCTAAAACAAAAGAAAGCACAAACTTTTATACCCTCAACAACCCCCTCAGTAATTTTCCATACATCTGGCGAAACCCACTGAAGGTTTCGCCTTGAGCAAGAGGTGAGACAATACACAAATGGTCCCCCTCCTGTCTTGGATCTCATTTGAATTAAAAGCAAGAAACACAATGGTCCTTCATCTTCATCTAACAAAGCATGTTAGCCAGGAACTCAGATTCCAAGAGCAATAAAAGATAAAAGGGACAATGTATGGCTTCCACAGGTGAGGCCTCTTTGATCTGACTCATTTAAAACACAATAGAGAAAACAGGTCTGGAAGATTAAATCTTCTGTGATTAAATTTTTCCCCAACAATTTCCCCCTTTTATCATTCTTTGATAACTTTCAAAAAAGAAAAATTTTAAATGTGTATATAATAAAAATAGAAGTAGTAATAATAGTCACTCATCACATTCATTAAAGCTGGGTAACAGCAACCTGTCGAGTCTTTCTGTGGCATGAAATGGTTTCTGTCACCACAAACCCAAATTACAGCATGCGAAGTGTCACTTGGTTTGCTAAACGTACAGGTAAAACCTGTTGTGATACTGCCTATCACCGCTGTGCAGTTCCCTGTGGTCGAATTCTTGATGTCAATTCTGACTCTGCAGTCAGAACACCCTGCTTTCACGTTCAGCTTCAGTCTCGTGAGCACACGCACACATCTCCTTGAACATGCATCACTCTCAATTTTGTAATCAACATGTCTGTGTGGTTGTACCGCTGCGTTCTCTTTCGAGCAGACGTTGGATGTTTTGTTGGAATCTTCCCTTGCTCGATGTCCGCTGCAGCTCTAAGCACCATCTACTAGATTCTGTAGGCTTGAAATAGGGTTTAACTTGAAAACTGGTTGGCTCAGCACCACGTTGTGCCAGTGTCTCTGCTCCTGAGATGATAACGGCAAATGATGTTTATATATCTGCCCGCACAGACGTTTGCCTCCTGCTTCTCTCTCCTCTCGGCTCCTCCTCCCCGATCACTGGTGGGACCTTTCTGCAATGGCTCGCATGCACCCACGTCGCTCTCTCCGCTTCTTTGACGGCAGTGTCGTCAGAAGCCTGACAAAAGGCCCTAGCCACCTTTCCGCCTTCCAGCTCTTCGTACTCAGGTCCTGTTTTACCACGTGATCTCCTGGCTTGATGTTGTGCAAGGGAGTCTCAGCCGGTTTCCCCTGTAGCAGCTTTCGCCTGCACACAGATATCAGACAACAGAGAAGACATTTCTTTGCAATAATTCACAATTCTATTGATGCAAGCTATTGTTTACCCCCTTCCATTCCCATGAATGGTGGTCTTCCAAAAAAAAAATGTCTCAAACGGGCTCAGATTTACTCAAGGCCTTTTCTCGTTTTCATGTATTTCAATATGCATCAAAATGCGAAATTTTCAGCAAATATTGTAACCCCCTTATAAACTTCATTCATTTGAGTACCATTACCATTACCATTCCCCCTTTGGCTGCAGGCTCGCCCATGCAGCCATTTATCATAATCATTGAAAATATTGTTGGGGTAAACAAGAATTGCCATCACTTCTTGTCTAGACGCCATTTTGCACATTCACGCATCATTCATAAGTTTCCAGCCACGTCTCCACAGGTGCTTCTCCGCTGCTGTGGCAAATGCCTGCATACTCTGAAAGGAAATCAAAGCATTTGTGTTATTTTCAGATAATAAAATACATTCTGGTTCCTTTGACTGCTGTGCTGCCGTGGCCTTCGCAGCCGCATCTGCTCTCATGGTTTTCTGTTGAAATAAACTCTTTGTTGTTAGTTACGCTGCGCATTTAAGTCTTAACTTGAAAGTTTCCCATAAACATACTGAAAATATCCAATAAAATGAAAGACAAATCCGTATTTCATCTCTGTAAGCCAGGCTAAGTCAGTAATCGCTGTCACTGCTCTCCCATCATGTTAGGGGTGTGTGATACCTCCAAAATTCAAACATGCCAACTTTCTGCTATCAACCGTTTGACGACACACACATCCCTAGGCCAGACCCACAGTCACTCCTCAGAGACTAAACACTTTAGAAAACATATATGAAAACAAACAATCAGTGGTTCTTTTGATTAATCAAAATCATAACAGACCTTTTTGGCATTCACTCAAACTCAAACTAAACAATACAAATAAGTAAGATAGATAATAATCCATCTTAGCGCCTTAAATCTCTACATAAAACATCCTTCAGTTTACATTTTGTGCTTTGCCCACAGTTTCTCACTGTACATCACATTCTTATCAACCTTCCTTCAGTCAGTCATTTCAACACAATTCTTCACAAACTGCCCTACTTACTATTTCCAACAGACCCATTTTCACTCATCATAGCCCACCTCATATTTAACCATTAACAAATATAAATCTAAATTTGTTAATGTTAAATATACTTCATCAAAATGACAAAATTATCAATTTGTATTACGTTCAATCAGCTCGTTCACTCATCTTTATCTCGTGACATCATACTTAATCATACTCAATACCCAATTCTTTATCAAAATCTTTTCAGCTCCTGTTATCAATAAACAAAATTAATTAATTAATCAATTAGGATTTCTTTTAAAGTACCCTTTTCTCCATGCCCTGTCCATTAAAACTCCTCTTACATCATGTCATTTGGCAGTGATTCTTATCATCAAACTTGCCACATCAATTTCTTTAACGCTGGTTAAAACCAATCTGTATTTTAAAAAGCATTCATATTTCAATATCCATTTTAGCCTAATTTGACTTTGATTGTTCACAATCCCTGTCAGAAATCCTAATTTTTATTTTCTATTTTTTTTGTTTTGTTTCCTGTATGAATCAAAATATGTCTAGAAGTTATCTAGATATTCTTTTAGAAGTTATCTTTTTGGTTCGCCCTCCGGCCTTTCATAAATATGAGGGAGTCTCTAGATCATTTGGATAGTGACTTCGGTTAAATTGTCACTTTGTCTCTTAATTAATCCAAAGATAAATTAAAATAGTCTTCATCCATGACAAATTTGGTCATAATTACTAGTGACAGACAGAGCTGGATGTCCAATCCACTTAAAGCTCGTCCCATTGTTCTGATCATCTTTTCATCAGTTTCACTCAGAATAATCAACTTCCTCTAAAGTTTTTTTTTGTTTTGTTTAACTTAACTCATCTGTAATGATAAAGACACTAATTCCAGAGGTTACTGACACACTACACTCAATCATGACATAAATATGAACTGCTCATTCTCAAGATGTGCTTTTACATGGTCTCTTAACCAGTTTCAAATATGTTCGTTCATTAGTTGTTTATTTTTAGAAAAGTCAGCTGGGTTGTTTTGTTCTGATATCATTGTTTTTGTGTAGTCTCAGCTTTAACTGAGCAATAACAGATATAGTACAATCCCGGTTTCCAGCCTCTCTCTCTCTCTCTCTCTCTCTCTCTCTCTCTCACCCAGATAATCTTTTCAACAGTCTTCTAAGACTTTAACTATAATGTTAAATTCATTAACCCTTAAATCATTAATCCTTCACAAAGTTTAGAAATTTCATAGTGTAACTTATTGTTTCAAGTTATCTTTAGTTTAGATTTCTTTGTTATTCAGACCTTCTCTTTAAACTTCAAAAGCCATCCTCATCTTAAAGCCATCACCATGTCTCCAAATTATCCTCTGCCATCCTAATGACCTGCAGGATTAAGACTATGATAGAGACATATTAGTTCAATATCATACAGTTTTACTAATCCAAATAAATTTTGTTCTGCTCCACAAAGTTATCAATCACAATCACAGCATGGTCTCAGCTGGCTCTTGAATGCCGATCTCATTCATAGCTCTTTTCCTTCAGGGTGTTTCCTGGCTCTCAATTTATGCGGTATTTGGTGAGCGGTATAGAGGGGCCAATATTAGGGCAGGGGCTGCTGTGTCCAGTCTTGACCTTGGCCCTTACGAAACACAGCTTCCCCCCCCTACAGAGATGCTGCTGGCCTCACAGACATCTGCCTCACCTCTCATACACACCTCACATAAAACCCCCTCCTCCTTTTTTTTTTTTTTTTTGGTAGGGGGTCCAAGGCGACTTATCGTGATTCCCCTGGCGTGGGTTGCTATCCTGTCAGGCCGTAGGAAGTCTTACCCGTCATCGGGAACAACCACATCGTGCTCAACCTCGTCATCGCTTTGAGATCTTTGACCCTAAACAGGATCCGATATTTTCTGGAGCCTTTTGGAAAGTGCATTCAAGAGTCATCAGAGCCATCTGGTCTGCTTTCAAATTAGCAAAAACATGGAGACAGGTTAATCATAACAGAACTTAATCACTAAAATCCAGCATACTTCTTCAAAGCTGCCCCATAGCAGTGCTTAGATTATTTTCAGTGAATTTAGCCAAAACAACTCTCCATTCCATTTAATGTTCTGCTACATCTGTGACTAAGGCCATCAGTTCTGTACATGGTGAAGGCTAAGAGTAGACAGAAGTTACTGGTCATATCATATATTAATCAAAATTTCAGTTCAATTTCCGTCTTATTGCCCTCTTTATGGCACCTTTTTTATATCTTAACAAATAACTGTCTATTGTGTTCACATAATGCCCTGTGCTTTTACTCATCAATATCTTCTATCATCTGTGGCACAGGCTCAGATATCAGCTTTGAGCTGGTCTGGGATCAGAGAGAGACTCTGAGGCCTTCAGGGCTGGTACACTGCATTTTCATAAACCTTTCACTCCTCACACTAGCTCAGTGTAAGATCTGGCTTTGTTTTCAAATAAATATAAGACATTTTCCTTTTAACTCTATCCTTAGACAGAAATCACATTTTCAAGTGATCATAACTTTATATTTGTCTTTTGCCCCCAAAATAAATTCAGAAGCTATAATTTTCACTCAGATTGAGTCTCTGTTACTCAAATTAGGCCACGTGGTGGCCGGATTGAGATTACAAATTGTTTATTTCAGCTCAGCACAGGCTTATCTTTTGAAACCAAAACATCAATTTCTAGGGTTTTCAACATTTTAACACCTATAGTTATTTCAACAACCCAATATTCAGTCAAATCATCATTATCAGAGTTTTGCAAAGGTGAGAAGAGCAAGAACATATTTATTATCTTTTTCATTTAACTCGGTTAATCAGGATTTATATATTTTATATATCTTTTACAACATGTTTTATCATCTTTAACTTTAATTTTAACCTCATATTAAAATTATCTCAAATCCTTCCTTCAAAAATAATCACTAAAGAATTTATCAAGCTTATTATTTTCTCATTTTCTTAGTGCAAATCTCTGTTTTATTCTTTTTTTTTTTTTTTTTTTTTTTTTTTACTGATTTCATTTACAGAATTTAGTCTGGTGGCCTGATTTGCCACACTTTTTACACCTTATGGGTGTTCAGACACAGTTACGCGCAAAATCAATGGCCCAGCTGACCACAATTAAAACGCTCTCATCTTTAGCTTATGGAGCAACGTTCAGCAACCTGTGTGCTCCAAAAGTGGCAGTCTGTTTGAGAACAGAGCTCGCTCAAGGTCCAATAAAACAGACAATGGCTTGCAATTTATGGTGCTTTATCAAAGTTTATCTGCTTTTTCACCAACATTATTTTTAGTTACTCAAATTGTATATCTCCCTTCGGTTATGACACCTCCCCCATTTTATAAATTAATGAATACGCACAAACATCTACAAATTTGAATTCTCTTGTTCTCTCTTTGTTTGTAGCTAGTTAACTTCCAATTACAATAAAAACATTTCTGCCCATTATCTTCATCAGTCCAGCAAATTTCTTTGAAGTCAGGGTTTCAGAGCGGAGCTGCTTACAGCATTTGCTCTTGTTCATCTTACAATCTTTATACCGACTAATCAAATTACTGATCATATCACTCAAATTGTTAGCTAAAATTTAGTCAAAGTTCATACTCACCAGCGATCTTTAAACAGCTGTGGCATTTTAATTTCTCCGTTTCATTTCTCCACAGTCAATGCCTCTCACACCCAGCATTTCAGTGTCTGCTCACAGTTCTCACACGCGTTCTCACAACAGCCCATCGATTTATCCTTTTCCTTCAACTGACTCTTTCACAGCCCCAGTCCGGTCACTCAGCGGTGACACTCAAATCATGACATTTAATGAACTTCGTATACGTTGCATGCATTTCTGGCCATATAATTTTCTCATTTGATAAAATACCGGTGTCTCATATTCAGCTAGCTTGCTTTGGGATTTCCCCATATTGGCAGTCTGATTCTGTGGCTTTTCGCGCGCGCGCTATTAATCTGTTGGACGTCTCCGTACAGATCTGATCTCTTCACCCAAGATCAGCCGGGCGGACACTCGCAATAGTGCCCGATTTTGTGCCCTGGTTACCTGACCGCGGGCGGAACCAACCCAATCTAGGTAATATGGTTCCCAGACCAATCTAGGTCTTATTTATACCAATCTAGGTATTTAATCGCCCACGTGATTTCAGTTCTTTTTTCTACCTCGTAAAAAAACATCAATTCACGCTGCATTTGCCACAGAGTCAGACTCGCCTAATGGTTTATCCCTATCAATTCAATTTTCAATTTAACCAAATTCTATAAAATAAAAAATAAAACATTTCCCCCTGAATTTAAAAAGTTTGTCTCTTACCAGAAGCGCCCCGTTGCCATCGGATTCGTTTTCTCTGATTCCAGTGTCTGGACCCTCCGGACACCCCCAGAGCAGTCAGCCCTTCTCCCTCAATTCTTCGGGGTAAGGCTGTGACTCTAAGTCCAGGATGATCGGGTCACTGTCTGCTCTCGGGGTCCAGAAGGCACATCCAAGGAATCCCAAACTTCTGACACCAACTGTAATGGCAAAAATTTATTCATCGACATCACTAATAAGAGACAAACCAAGATCCAATTGTCTTTATAAAGATTTATTTTCCTTGCAAGGAAGAGCCACGGTCAAACGCAGCCGCTCGAGGCTACCTTGAGTGTGAACTGCTAAAACAAAAGAAAGCACAAACTTTTATACCCTCAACAACCCCCTCAGTAATTTTCCATACATCTGGCGAAACCCACTGAAGGTTTCGCCTTGAGCAAGAGGTGAGACAATACACAAATGGTCCCCCTCCTGTCTTGGATCTCATTTGAATTAAAAGCAAGAAACACAATGGTCCTTCATCTTCATCTAACAAAGCATGTTAGCCAGGAACTCAGATTCCAAGAGCAATAAAAGATAAAAGGGACAATGTATGGCTTCCACAGGTGAGGCCTCTTTGATCTGACTCATTTAAAACACAATAGAGAAAACAGGTCTGGAAGATTAAATCTTCTGTGATTAAATTTTTCCCCAACAACGCGAATGAAGGCTTTAAAACGCATGCAAATAATGAACTTTCGTGATTGTGAATAACTAGTGTTCTGTGAGTATAACTCCACCACTAACGTGTGATGTGAATGTATGTCGCGTTGTTCAGTATATTGGGATGGAGGCAAATGATAGAATTTGTAGAAAAATAATTAATTAAATGCAAAACCGCAATTCACAAGCGCGTATTGAACCCTGAAAGCTGTACTGATCGGTTCAATATTATATTGAGAATTGTGGTATCCCTTAAAGGGGTCATAGAATGGTACATGCACTTTTACAAGTTGATTATACGGAAATGTGTGTTGGCAGTGCCTGTACACAACCATCCTATAATGATAAAAATACATCCAGTGTTTTTTTTTAATCTCCTTATATATTTTCCCCTGTCTCAAATCGAGCCGTCTGATCGTGTGACGTTACACGGTGTACGCCCCTCCTAAGATTGTTGATTGACAGCAGCGTTTCAACACAGACCCGCCCTGAGCGAGCTGTCATCAGTCCGCCATTGTTGATACGCTGGAGCAGAATGGCGTCTAAGCGATTGTGGTGTTGTGTTGTTGGGTGTAATAACGAACACAGCAGTCATTTTGATGTTCCTAAATCCGAACCGCTGAAGACGCAGTGGCTGCTGAGTTTTGTTTTAGAAGGGAATATTCCCCCCCGATCAACGTCAATGTTTGCGCGAATCATTTCTCAGCAGACTGCTTTATAAACGAGCATCAGTATAAAGCAGGTTTTGCTAATAAGCTGCTCTTGAAAAAAGGATCGTGTTCCTGCTGCACCTCTGGAAGATGTGAGTGTAACGTTTTATTAACCTTTATATTAATCTTTGCAAATCGCTTGCACGCTTCACGATGAATGAGGCTAAAGTTTACAGGGCAAGTTACATTACGGCATGCTTTCTGTGTGACGTTCTCAATATAATTCATAATCCCACGTTTATAATGAACAACGCGTTATGTTTGTTATTACAAACTGTGTACTCTGGTGATAAAGTTAACGTGGTAACACTACACTAAGCTTACTTTTGTACATGGTTTATAACGGTGTCTGTTACTGATTAAGAAGTAATGTAAAAAAAAATCTTATAACATAACATCAATCTGTCAATGAACTAACACATCAGTAAACACATAGCAACTACACTACTCTGCCAGTACAAAGATAGATCAAAGTGACATGACGTTAAACAACCATTCAGAAACGTCCTGTTCGAACTTCGATGGGTTCGTCATCTGTTCCTGGTCCGACTCCGGTTCAAAATGATAATGTTGCTCAGATGTGTCCTCAGAGACTCCCGTTGCCATTATTTCTCGAAAATATACCCTCAAATGTTGTCAAGGCAACACTCCACGTGTGTTGTGGTGTTGTGTCGGGTCGAACCGAACGGCCCACAGAGCAGAGGGGCGGGGTGAGCAAAGCTCATTATCATTTAAAGTCACATACACTCAACTGAGCTGGTTTTGACCAGGTAAATTGAGTGTTTTCTTACAATACTAATGAGAATTTTTAAATAAAGTATATTACAAACTTTTCATTTAGACACTAAAGAATCATATTAACTTGTACAAAAATGTAATTCTATGACCCCTTTAAAAAAAAAAAAAAATATATATATATATATATATATATATATATATATATATATATATATATATATATATATATATATATATATATATATATATATATATATATATATATATATATATATATATATATATATATATATATATATATATATATATATATATATATATATATATATATATATATATAATATATAATATAAAAAAAATTGTTACAGATTTTATTTTATCCCAAAAAATTATGAACGCATGCAAAAACAAGAGAGAACTAACAAAATATTGATAATAGGGATGGGGGCGATCAGATCCAGTATCGGGACCGATACCAACGTAATTCACGTATCGGATTTTCCTGATCCAGCCTGCGGAGATATCCGATATCCATAATCCATGTCTGCGCTTTAATATTGTCTGCTGAAATGACTCCAAAAGTGATTCCCGCCGGCCTGTCTGCAGGCTGCAAACTATGGAATGGATTTCCTGAACGGAGGCGTGGCTCAATGAGACGGAGTTATGAGACACGCCCCCGCTCAGGAAATCCATTCCACAGTTTGCAGCCAGATAGCAGGATAGCATTGAGCAGCATTGTGTTAGTAGCCATGTCTGCTGTGTGGAAATACTTCACACTGGAAACACCGCAGAGCAAGACAATGTTTGCAAAGCCGTAAATTCAGAGAGGTGGAAGCTCCATGTCGTACAACACAACGAACGCAATCAAACATTTAAAAAAGTTTTAGTGAAAAAAGCTAGTGAATGACCTGCAGAGAGCTTTTTGGTAAAAACTCAACTTGTCGTGTTTGGAGGAGAAAGAATGCTGAGTTGCATCCAAAGAACACCATACCTACTGTGAAGCATGGGGGTGGAAACATCATGCTTTGGGGCTGTTTTTCTGCAAAGGGACCAGGACGACTGATCCGTGTAAAGGAAAAAATGAAATGGGCCATGTATCGTGAGATTGAGTAAAAACCTCCTTCCATCAGCAAGGGCATTGAAGATGAAACGTGGCTGGGTCTTTCAGCATGACAATGATCCCAAACACACAGCCTGGGCAACAAAGGAGTGGCTTCGTAAAGGCCAATTTATACTTCTGCGTCGAGTGCACGCAGAGGGTACGGCGTACCCTATGCATAGACGCGTTGGATACGCCGTACCCTACGCCGTAGCCTGACGCGCACCTCTCCAAAAATGTAACAACGCGTCAATTCTACGCGGACCGCAAGCGCTGTGATTGGTCTGCCAGAACCCTTCCCTCAGGTCAATAAATAAATAAAAAATCTGCGATAGGAGTGTGTGTGTGTCCAGAAATTGGATGATAGTTCCTTACGTCTGCTATAACACACTATTTTGCAGTCCAGCGATTCTTTATGGTAGTAAATAAATACATAGATCCGCTGAATATAGTTTATTTATTTTCTCATTAAAACCAAAGATGTTAATCAGTAATTGTATATCAAGAACAGGGACACATTAGGGTATATTTCGTGAATGAAGTCTCCGCAACAACAATCGCTTGCTGAGCCACCGCTGCTGAAAACAGCGGCCACGAGCACCGCATGGTTTCACAAATGCATTCCAGCGCCAGATCGCCTTATTTAACTTTACTAATCATCTAGAGATGCTTAATTTGTATTAGATATAACAACTCAAGCTGCAAGAAAAGCCGCTCTCTCACTGCTGCTGATATGCCGACATGAATGTACAGATTCTACACATCAAGCTGCTTCTTCTTCGGCTGTTGTCTTGATTACACCAACATGCCCGAGGACACTGCCTTCTAGCGTCTGCATGTGGAATTGCACATTGACGCAGACAACAGCGCAGAAGTATAAATGCTCACGACGGCGTTGGCTACGCGCGTAGCCTACGGCGTACACTACGGCGTACACTCGACGCAGAAGTATAAATGGGCCTTAAGAAGCATTTCAAGGTCCTGGAGTGCCCTAGCTCTCCAGATCTCAACCCCATAGAAAATCTTTGGGAGTTGAAAATCAGTGTTGCCCAGCGACAGCCCAAAAACATCACTGCTCTAGAGGAGATCTGCATGGGGGAATGGGCCAAACTACCAGCAACAGTGTGTAAAAACCTTGGGGAGACTTATAGAAAACGTTTGACCTCTGTCATTGCCAACAAAGGCTATATAACTAAGTATTTGATCAATAACAAAAGTTAATCTCAATTCTTTTTTTCCATCATAATTTGCAAATAAATTCTTTAAAAATCAGACAATGTGGAAAAGTATCGGTACCGGCCGATATCCAAATTCAGGTATCGGGATCGGAAGTGAAAAAATGTGGATCGTGCATCCCTAATTGATAACTGATTATGTTGTTGTCAGTGTATGCTTTTTTTTTTCTATGCTTTTTTTGCATAGTAAAATAAGACATATGGTTTGCTCTTTCTTTTCTTTTTGCGAAACGATTTTGTCAGATAAACACCTTAACCAAGTTTATTGCTTTGTTCTTTCCTCATATTGAATCTAATTGTAGCCCACAGCTCCAGTTATGGAAGCAACTGAGACAGCGCCTTTTTTGACATTTAACACTATTCTTTCTTGATTTTCTGTTGGAAATTACAGTGCTAAAAATCAAGTTACTTTTTTTTTTTTTTTTGTAATAAGAGCACAGTTATTGTTAACTATTAAAAGTTGATTTTGTTGTTAATGAAGCTGAAATAAAATATAAATATTAAATGTAAGTCTTAAAATATAAATATTGCTTCAAAATACTAAAACTTAAAAAATTAAGCTTTAAATTTTTTTATTTAATACATTTTTAATGTTAAAATAAATTAATAAAAATGGCAATAGCACTACAAAAATATGAAAACCTGAAAATATAAAAATAAGTATGATAAATATTATATAGATAATACTAAAATAACACTGGGCACACTTGATGCTGATGTCAATTCTCTCTTTCTGCAGGTGGATGGGAAGCTCTTGTGTTGGCTCTGCACGCTGTCATATCGTCGTGTTCTACAAAAAACAAAAGAGCAGCGAAAAGGCCTTGGCTCTTCCCACTCCAACTCTTCTTCCCTCAGTGAGAAGGAACATCAGAGACACCATCATCATCAGCACCACAGACACGGAAGTTCACATCACAAGTAAGCATGAATGATATAATTAAAATACAGGTAACATATGAGCACTAGGGGTCTAATGGTTCAAATGGCTTGTGGTTCGGTTTGTATCATGGTTTCGGTACAGTTCAGTATGTGCTATTTTCATGAGAATAAATGTATAATAATATATAAAGAAAATGAGAACAAATAATCAAACTACAAGAAATTGCACAAATGAATACAATAGAGCAAAGTAAAATAAATAATCTTTTTTTGCTAGGTCTAAGTAATTTTCAGCTACAGAAATTGAATAAAGTAATCAAATGTAAAATAACATAGCATATAATAATTGCATATTCACTGTATAATTTAAAGATATATATATATATTTTTTTAAGTTATAAAAGTTATTCTGTCAAGAGCACTGAGTGATTTCTTGGTCTTTTGTTGTTTGATTAACATTAAAAACACAGACAGGTGGACTATTAGGCTGCTGTCACTTTAAGACATAATGCATGGATCCAGTACACTGATACTGTACACATGCGTTGTCTTTCTCAACTGTTTATGTTCACTTAAGCCATAACCTACAATGTTTTCTTGGATACTCGCCAAGACTGGCATGTTGACAATTTTTGTGTGAATTTGTCCATTAAAGTGCAATAATAATTGAAAGCAAACTCAATTTAGTATTCACGTGCTGTCTGAGACGTGGCTCTCCGTGTGCACGCTTCGGATGAGTGCGCGCACTAAACTGCTCACACAGCGAGCACAAATTGTCTTTTGCTTCCTGCATTTGAATGTTTTAATTGGCAAGGCTTAAAAACACGTGCAAATGATATATGATAAATGTTTAAGAATCGGTTCAACAGCGCACAAAATGCTAGTGGGTAATGCTGGTATTGTCACATTTTATAAAATATCAGTACCCATGACAACACTTTGTGCTTGTGCCTGTTTAAACACAGAAGGCAATGTCTGCTGTTTCAGCCTCACCTGCATTCATGCTATCAACACCCGGGTGATGACGGCGTGAATGACTGGTCATATTAGAGCATACGACACTCTTATCGAACAAAGTTTTCCTAGAGTACTATTTTGTTCATGTTTATGGTAGAACTGTAGCTGGAGAATGGTAGGGTACTACTTTTTTTTTTTCTGAGAACTGTTACACCCCTAATGAGCACCCAATCACATGAATACAAACTTGCTTATTGAAAATGCTGTTACTGTGTGTTACAGAATAAGTGGTACTTTAAGTCCAGAGCAGGATCAGGGGCTGTGGAAGCAGAGGTGAGATGTGTCTCTGTTTAATGCGCGCACACACACACGGCATGCTGTTTCTACTCGACTGTAGTTTAACTTTTAGGATAGTCAGTGTCTTTGTCCATGCTGTGAAATTGTGTTGAGATGGATTGACTTTAATTTGCTCCTCTTATGTAGCATTCAGAAGGAAACGCCAAAGAAAAAACCCAAACTAGAGACAAAGCCATCCAATGGAGACAGGTAGTTCTCACTGTAATCGTCTCTTTATTTGTTAGTTTCTCAGTATGGACAGGCTGACACGTTCTTTTTTTCAGTGCCAAACATTTATTTTTCTTTCCCTGCAGTAGTTCGATCACTCAGTCGATGGATTCTGGAGGCACGGATAACTTCATCTTGATTAGCCAGCTGAAAGAGGAAGTGATGTCATTGAAGCGCATGCTTCAGCAGAGAGACCAGACCATCCTTGAGAAAGACAGGAAGGTAACTTGTGATGCCACTTCCTGTTTTTGGCACAACAATCAGATGGAGTCAGTGTTGTAGCTGTAGCTCTTCTAAACTACAGTATGACTCACTGAATCATAGGTCTCTAACAGTCCTCTATTTATACATGGGACAAACTCAGAAATGAGATACAGAAAATAGTACATAGAGATTGATGGATCCATAAACGTGTTAACACATTATTAGACTCTGAGTTCTATTCTGCTGTCTCGTTAGCCGCCCACATCACAGTCCTTTTGCTGCCGGAAGTGATAAATATGCTGAATGTTTGATCTGTTACTAGAAGTCTATGGGTGATTCTGAAATCGCCCCCTATACCCCCCTATTTGAGGGGACAGCCATTTGTAGTGGTGTCCAAAACCATAGTGGATGTTAAGTGCACTCATTCTATCCCACAATGCACCGCAATAACGATTGTGCAGCCGACGTACACACACTGGCTGTCCGAATTCACTCACTCGTTTTCATTCACTCCTTCAAGTGAACTATATTAGTGAACTTACATAGGGAATAGTGATCGAGCGTTTAGGGGGATTCACATTCGGATTCAGCCTATAAGTGAAGATATAAAGATTGTATTGATGTAGATTTGGGTTTGCATTTGTTGCATAGTGTGACTATGGTGTATTTCTTTGAGTTGCAATACAATACATTTAAATTGAACTTCAGGGTTTTTCCTGGGTCAAAAATGGTCTTCGGTGGTGGCTGACAGACATGGTCATCCATACACACGCACAATAAAAAAGTACCCTACCCACGTGATCTGCAAGCGCAATACTGACAATACATTTTAAATAAATTCAAGGAAAGTTTGTAATTTTTGCTTATCTTATTTTGATACCTTGATGTTTGTTTTTGTTCCTCATTTTTACACTATTTATAGATAATTGTATTGGTATATAATCATATCAATATTAAAAAGTAGTATACAATGAACAAAATGAACAAATAGCCTAATTTTCTGCCATATACAATTTCATAAAATTATCAGCTAGCTAATAACAACTTTGTTCTGGGTTCACCTCACTCCAGTCTAAACTAAATGATTTATAGGCTATTTATTTTACTACACATTGTGAACATAAATAAGCTGAAAGACTGTGGATAATTAAAACTAACTCTTACACCCACTCTTGCTAAATTGGGTAAGCACACTTGTGTTCTCATTTCAGATGTGTTCAGAGTAAATGATTAAACTGATTCGTGAGTTCAGTGTTGGAGAGATCAGTTGTTCTAACCAGTCCTTAAAATGATTCGGTTCAAAGGAGTCATTAGGTCGCGAATCGGACATTAGCAGACGCGTTGTGTGCGAATCCATTCTGTTAGAACATCGCGAAAGATTTGTCAACACACAGAAAACGCTTCATAACTGGATAGGATTTGTTTCCCGTTTATTGAAAGTATGGTTTATGTCAGCTGGTCAGAGAAGAGTAGGGCTGGTCCGAATACCATTTTTTGAGCTTCAAAGCTTTGGTAGTAATTAGGGATGGGCAACAGTGGTCGAGTAATCGAGTACTCGAACGTGACAGCGATCATCGATCATGAGGACGATGATCGCCCTGAAAAAAAAATATTTGTCTCTTTTTTTTTTTTATTGGTTATTGCGTCGTTTTGCGCGGTAACTGAGGTCTGATTGGTTAGCGTTACTTACAGCACGCCTCCAGACCGCGGCGAAATAAAGTGAAACTGAGGCGTGCACTGCAGTGATGTCTGGAATCACTGATCATTTAAATGGTTAGTGCAAGATGTGCAGCGCCAATCTGTCATAGCCTACATAGCATTATAATGAGACCACGATGGAAATTAGAATGCTGTAAATGATCTGTGTTTAGTTCCCCGTGTATCAGCTGCTCCACAGAGAAACTAGCGAGAACACTCAGACTAGCGCGTGAAGTTCATGTGCGCATTCGCATCCTTTTCTGCAGATGCATGTTGTAAGATTACTTTTATGTTGTCTATCTGATTAATCTAATATAAGAAGCGTTTGGTTGAGCTTAAAGGTCCCATGGCATGGCATTTTTCTATTATTTTATAATGTTTCCTGAGCTGTACTTATATTGTTAGTATGACTTTTACATCATAAAATGTCATAATTTAGAAATAAAAGGCATTTTTTCTATACTGCTGTTTGCCCTGTGGCTGAATGCCCTGCTTCAAGAGGCGTGTCTGCTGTGAGACTTCAGTAAAAACACCCACTGTTGTGATTGGCTGACATCTTTGCATTTTATATGAGCGGAGGGGGCGTGGTTTATCGAGGCACGAGCAGGCACGAGTCTGCCAGGGAGACGGATGGACCTGAGTTCACTTCACATCAGTTCTCAGCATGTCTGAACTGTTTTAGTTACAGCATATACTTTAGGTTATTAGTCTATTTCTAGTCGGAGGGACTGTCACTCATGTCAGAAAGTTAGTAACTTTAGTAAATTATGGATCAGCGCTGACTGGAGACGCGAACCGTTTAGAACGATTCAGTCCGATTTGGTGAACTGATTCGGTTCACTAAAAAGAACTGGTTCAAAAGAAAGATCGTTCGCGAACCGGACATCACTAATGTATCAGAGACTGAGCTCAGCGATTGCTAACAAAGTTATTTATAGTAACTACTGAGTTATGAGAGCGCTGTCAGTCAGCGCGAGTTTATTGTGTTTGTATCTGAGAGTTCTGAATAAACAGTCACACCGAGTCCGTCTCTTCATCATTGTTCTACCAACTTTGTAACACATGCAAAGTACCATTACAGCTGTCGAGATGAACGAGTTAAAAGTAAGTGTTGATAATAGCATTATTTTTAAAATAAAATAAAAGCGTCAGTGACGCGCGTTGAGTACACAGCGCAAACAAAGACACAACAGCAGTAATCGGATGTAATCCAGTTTATTGTGGGGCTAGGCTGGCTAGCCCGGATATGCTCAAGCTTACCCTCCTTCTGCTTAATCTCACGCCGCGTTTGGTGCCTCCGCTGTGGGCCAGATGCAGTACTGTGGGTCGGGGATGTTGAAGGCCGAGCTTCGGCGTGTGTGAGGTTTATCTCTGCTGATGTTGAGCAGAAACTCATGACTGTATGCACATTTTAGAACCGATAGACGCGACGAGGACGTACAAAAACACTGACTCACAAGATATAAAACACGAAAACACCGTTCTGTCGGGAGAGAGAGAAGCCGCATTGTGTGCACGAATAATAAATAATTAGCTACACATCAGAAATCACTGATCACAGATCAGAAGGAACTGAAAAAAGACTTCTGTTTTCATTTGTACATCCAAACACTGAGAAACTGCCAGCGTTCACTCGTTCACAAGCAATGATGCAATGATCTCTCGACGAGCGTTTGCATGGGCGTGCCAGATTCTCTGGGCGGAGGAAAGGGAGGAAACCGTGCCTGCTTGGACGTCAAACCAGGAGACTTCAGGATTGGCTAGTCTGGCCTGTCATTTTCTCAAAGGCAGAGAAAGACAGCCACAACTCGGTTTTACACCGATCAACATTTCTATCCACTTGGGGACAATATTCAGGCTAGGGGAACTCATATTAATGTTGAAAAACCTCATAAAATGAAAATTTCATGCCATGGGACCTTTAATAAACTTGCAAAGCGCTGCCGTTATACCGGCTGTTGTTCATTCAGTTTCAACTCAAACGCATATTTCATGCTCGACATGATGGTTGAGACGGTCATATTCTTTTTAGATAGGCTATTTCTTTTTCAGAATCATTGATATTAGTAATGCAGCAGTGCTATACTGTTCTCATATTTTTTAACAGTAGACCTAGTTTATTTAAAGTTGTTTTTCGTTATGAGTTCGAAAACGCGCAGTGATCTCTGTAAACACTGCGATCATGAATAATAAAATGAAGTGCATGATGTGCAGAGTCAATCTGTCATAGCATTATAATGAGAACAGGATTTTAATAAAATTTTGTTTCTGTGTGCTTTCGTTGTCCGTGTATCAGCGTTGTTAAGGGAAGAGCGCATTTAAAATGTTCCGTTTAAAACCATAGCCTGTAAAATCTAGCATGCTGAAGTTCACGTGCGCATTCACGTCCTTTTGTGTTGATTTATGTCGTAATAGGTTCATAATAATCTTCATATTAATATTGATATATGGTGCGTTTGGTTGAGTTTATTAACCAGCTAGCAAGCTCTGCAGGGTGGTGTTATTTCACAGTTTCAGCTCAAAGGCAATGCTCGATATTACTGACTTGGTTATTTGAGACGGTCATTTTATAAAGATGTTTCTTTTTCAAAGACATTTATGCATCATAATCTAGCAGTTATTTTTTGTTTTATATGTTCATGTTTTCATATACCTGTTTTCATGTCACGTTTGTATTTGTCAACAACCATTTTCATAACAGTTTTCATTATCTCAATGACGGACATGCCCCGCCCCCTGCACATGCCCCGCCCCCGAGTACTCGAGTACTCGTTTTTGAGACCTATCGATGATCGAAATTAGAAATTTACAAAAATGCCCATCCCTAGTAGTAATCAACATCGAATATTCGAAGCTTCGGAGGGAAGGAGCTGAATATATCCTTCTCTCTAATAAAGGCTGGAATCTGGAGAAGCGGCGCGCCTCACGCTGGCAGGGCTTTTATGCTCCGCGAACAGGCAATGAACTAGTGATACAAAACACACAGGTCTGTTACGTCCCAGTTTTGATATATTATAGTAGCTAGTAAAAATTATTCTGTTCAGTTATAGAACAGACCGGGCCGGGCTTAGATGGGTCTTAGATGCTCAAAAACACAATCATCTTCATTAAAACGAATGAGACTAAATGCTCTTACAGTGCTTAGGTCACTTGTTCTGATATTGCGGTCTTTGATCTAATGAGCTGATGAATATAATGCAGCTCATATCTGTTGCTTTCGTTGACGTGAACTCTGTTAAATGTGCATAGGCTAGCGCAATAATTGAAGATCGGTTTTATATAAATTTTGCGGAGAGGTGTAAGTTAAGACAACCTGCCTGTTTTTTATTCATTTATTTTTGAACACGTTTACTCAAAAAAAAAAACCTATTATAAGCAAGACAAGTTAAGTGTTGATTTAAGAGGATAAATGGATCAAACGTGTTAACAACTCACTCGGTCCGCTTGGTCGTTACTTTAAAAACCAAAAACTTTAATTTAACAAACAAAAAAATTCTTTAAACATTTTTCTAAATTAACTTAATAAAGAAACAAAACGAAATCTAACTACTTAAAAACAAAACTGAACTATTTTAATGGCTGCAACAATGTGTAATAGGGAGGAATGGTTACTAAAAAAAAAAAGGTTCTATATGACAAAAAAAAAAAAATGAATATTAAAAAAAAAACATCACTTCACTTTATTTGTTTCATTTGCGCTGTTGCAAGCAGCATCAGCCTGCCTCAGCTTGTCAAAAATACCTTTTTACCGTGGTGGTGATAGTAGGCTAAATGTTTAAACCAACATTGTGATGCTTGAAATGTTTTATATCTATGGATTTTATTATAAGTAAGAAAAGTCCAGTGTTGATTTGAGAGGCTAAATTGATCAAACATGTGGTTACCTCACTGTCAGCCGCTGGCCGCTTGGTCATTACTTTAAAAAAACTAAAACTTTAATTTAACAAACAAAAAAATGCTTTAAACCTTTTTCTAAATTAACTTAATAAAGAAACGAAATATAACTACTTTGACATTAAAAACAAATCTGAACTATTTTAATGGCTGCAACGATGTGTAGGCCTAATGTAGCCGCAGCAGTCAGATCATATTCTTCACGAGAGCGAGGAGCTAAATTACAGGATGATCGCGGAATATTTGGTTTTAAAACGATGTAAAAGCGCCTATTTAAGGGCGTTTGTCATTTTACTGTTTTGTTGCTATGTTTTTCATTAAGAATAATAGCTAATGAACCCACAATTCAAGCAACCCGCCACTGAATTGGCAAACCGAAAGTAAACTGCGAAAGCTCAAAAGCATAGCAATGAGGGAAACGGTGAGGGAAATTTTTTTCACCGTCACATCCCTAACGTGTAAAAAGGATAATACATTTTGATTCTATTATTCTATTTTCCACAATGTCAAACGAACGCAGTTTAACCCAAAATGCAAGCTCAGACATGGCTTCTGCCATGTGCAGTTGTGCGCTCTGATGCAGGGAACACTAAGAAGAAGCAAATATATTTATTAAGTATAACGAGGCTATTAAAAATGTCTTGGCTATAAGATAATTGAAAAAAGTGTTGTATTTTATAGTGATTTTATTGTGTAAAACATATGCAAGCGTGAATGAGAACCGTTTCGAGCGGGATGCCAGGTGTTCGCGGAAAAACAACAACAACGAATATTCGAAAATTTGAACATTTAATACCAACCCAATCGAACAAATATTCAAATATTCTGGTCCAGCCCTAGAGAAGAGTCAAAAAATTGAGCGCAATTCACACCCAGCAGTAATTAAAAGAACACATTGTCTGATAGCGCCACGTGCAACATGGATTCAGGTCTTTGCGACCTTTTGATTTTGATTAACGTAATATGTGAAATATTAGAAAGCTAAGAATGCTTATTTTGAAGACGGAGAGAGAGTGCGAGCGGGGGAGGAGCTCTCTGATCGTTCTCTCTGTCACTCCGTTAACGCAAGCGCAGCAGTCATCTACTACATCATTCATAAATCACAATAACTGATCAAATAAGGTAGCCTGGTTAAAACCAGACCATTATCAGTAGTAACTGAGTTATGGTCTGGCAAAGCTTCATAGACAAATCATTTCCAAAGGGGCGTCACCAACGGGCGTCGCTCAAATGCCTCTCGGTGCAATTGGATAGACCTAAAACCAATCAGAGCGATGAGGGAGATGACGTATGCAGAGCGACGGAGAAACATCTGAGACTCTGGCCGTTTCTCAATATGCTTACTTGTCTGTACTTGTGTTCTCAAATAGGAAATGTCCCCGGTTTCCATTTCAGAAATCTGGTCACCTTACCTAAACCACATATTAATGTTTAATTATTTTTTAAATGTAAACGAAAAGAGGCAGGGTGTTTTATACTTCGTTTTATTATAAATATATAAGATAATGAATGTAGGCCTAACTACGCGTTGCCTGAACCACATGTGTGTGGCTAATATGTGTACGTTTTTTTAATGAAATGAGGCAGTGGTGTTTTATGACATATTTTGTACGCGAACTTCTAACTTGCGTCCGTGACTTAAGTTTGACTCCGGAGAATGAACTCCAGATGACGGTAATAGTTAATATTAAACATATTATAGCCACACAAATGTAGTGAAGGCAATGCATATTATCTTCAATGCATGTATATAACAAAATGAAATATTTAAAAAACCCGGCCTCTTTTCGTTTACATTAAAAAATAAAAACATGTAATATCATGTGTGCATAATATAGCCTATGATTATCACTGTAATACAATGAGATATGACATAAAACAAAACCCAGTCTCTTTTTGTTAAATGTTAGTTTAATGCGTGATCAATATCCATTTTAAAAGTATAAGTAAAAGGTATAAGAAGCTATACAATACATAAAGCAATTCAGTCAAAGAAAGTCAGCGCTAGGAGACTACAACGATAAAGTTTAATAGCTTACAAATATAAAGTTATGAAACTTCACTTTGCCCTCAGACAAAACGATCTGTCAGGGCACAAATTATAGATTAATGAGAGCAAAGATCAGTCATTAGATCTACACAAGACGAATCATATCTTCACATCAGAGCCAGCGGCAGACGGCAGAAGGACTGGCCGAGGAAAGGCTCCTCTCGGTGGGGTTGAGCAATTGAGCGCCGCTGGTCCACTGGAGCTCACAACTCCAAAAACGGCAGATCAAATTTTCAAAAAGGCGCTCTTTATAAATAAACCACAGATTTTGGCTTTAAAAACAACTACATTCTCGCCTTAAAAGGACTTAAAACTATATTTTGTGAAACATTAACACTACCAGAGGGCTCTCGCTAAGACAAGCAAGCTGGTATATCAGACTTTTGCCGAATCCAGTCGGTAAGACAGCGATAACATCTTTTTTAGATATGAAGGCTTCTTGTGTTGTTCTTTGCTCTGGTTTTAACGGAATGGAAAAGTTTAAATCGCTTAAAACAGCCGCGATAGCTGATAGTGATGTTCCACTGCTGCATCCATCTTTGTAGTCAGTGTACAGAATCTGCTTCACTGTCGCTGCGCTGTCGTCATCGTGTAAAGCCCGCCTCAACGTTTCTGATTGGTGCCTCGATTTCTGGGGCTTAGAAATGGGTTTGAATGGGCTCTTTGCCAGACTACTTGCAGAGCAAATCTAAATTTGCCGGAAGTTGTCTGGGTTTTCCCAGGCTACAAATAAGGCTTTGGCGGGACAAAAATTTGTTTTGGCGGCTGCCAAAAAAATTTTAATGTAGGAAAAACCCTGAACTTCCTATGCAGTGCTGCCAGGTCCAACTCATGAATTGATTTTTTTTGTTGTTGTTTTTTTTAATAAATAAATAAATAAAGAATATTTGTAGGCGTGCACCGAAAATGGCATTATCGGTTTTGGGCCGAAATTAAAAAAAAAAAACAGCCGAAAACTTAACTTAAACCAAAAATAAACACAGATAGACGTATCCAGCTGAACTACCCATAGCCAGAAGCGACAATTCCCTTGACTACTGCCGCGAGAACGAAGGCCGCTTTCCATTGCTTGCGCGGATTGCACGCAGGTATTTATCTGCCTCAAGTAGTGTTGCCAAGTCTGCGGTTTTCCCGCGGGATGTTTTTCCATGTCTGCGGGTTGAAGCGACCCCAATTATGTTATATTTAGACCCAGGAATGCGAATTTTAGCAGGCAACCCTGCCAAAAAAACACATATTTTACCTCCCAAATGCCATTTTTCCCTCATGTTCTTAATGAGAACCATTCTGTGATTAGTTTTTTTTTGTGTGCAATTATTCAGACAATTGTGGATCTTTTTTTTTGCACAACTGTTAAAAAACTATTTTATTTGATGAAACATAAAACTTGAATAATATTATTTGGTATTATTTATATTTATTGTAAAAAATATTTTAAGTTTATAAAGTTTGGTTCCATTGGTTTGTGATTTATTTTTTATTTTTTTTTCATTTCAGATCCATTAAATTTAAGCAATATATATACAGGTCCTTCTCAAAAATTAGCATATTGTGATAAAAGTTCATTATTTTCCATAATGTAATGATAAAAATTAAACTTTCATATTTTAGATTCATTGCACACCAACTGAAATATTTCAGGTATTTTATTGTTTTAATACTGATGATTTTGGCATACAGCTCATGAAAACCCAAAATTCCTATCTCAAAATTAGCATATTTCATCCGACCAATAAAAGAAAAGTGTTTTTAATACAAAAAAGTTATGCACTCAATACTTGGTCGGGAGTCCTTTTGCAGAAATGACTGCTTCAATGCGGCGTGGCATGGAGGCAATCAGCCTGTGGCACTGCTGAGGTGTTATGGAGGCCCAGGATGCTTCGATAGCGGCCTTATGCTCATTCAGAGTGTTGGGTCTTGCGTCTCAACTTTCTCTTCACAATATCCCACAGATTCTCTATGGGGTTCAGGTCAGGAGAGTTGGCAGGCCAATTGAGCGCAGTAATACCATGGTCAGTAAACCATTTACCAGTGGTTTTGGCACTGTGAGCAGGTGCCAGGTCGTGCTGAAAAACGAAATCTTCATCTCCATAAAGCTTTTCAGCAGATGGAAGCATGAAGTGCTCCAAAATCTCCTGATAGCTAGCTGCATTGACCCTGCCCTTGATAAAACACAGTGGACCAACACCAGCAGCTGACATGGCACCCCAGACCATCACTGACTGTGGGTACTTGACACTGGACTTCAGGCATTTTGGCATTTCCTTCTCCCCAGTCTTCCTCCAGACTCTGGCACCTTGATTTCCGAATGACATGCAAAATTTGCTTTCATCCGAAAAAAGTACTTTGGACCACTGAGCAACAGTCCAGTGCTGCTTCTCTGTAGCCCAGGTCAGGCGCTTCTGCCGCTGTTTCTGATTCAAAAGTGGCTTGACCTGGGGAATGCGGCAACTGTAGCCCATTTCCTGCACACGCCTGTGCACGGTGGCTCTGGATGTTTCTACTCCAGACTCAGTCCACTGCTTCCGCAGGTCCCCCAAGGTCTGGAATCGGTCCTTCTCCACAATCTTCCTCAGGGTCCGGTCACCTTCTCGTTGTGCAGCGTTTTTTGCCACACTTTTTCCTTCCCACAGACTTCCCACTGAGGTGCCTTGATACAGCACTCTGGGAACAGCCTAATAGTTCAGAAATTTCTTTCTGTGTCTTACCCTCTCGCTTGAGGGTGTCAATGATGGCCTTCTGGACAGCAGTCAGGTCGGCAGTCTTACCCATGATTGCGGTTTTGAGTAATGAACCAGGCTGGGAGTTTTTAAAAGCCTCAGGAATCTTTTGCAGGTGTTTAGAGTTAATTAGTTGATTCAGATGATTAGGTTAATAGCTCGTTTAGAGAACCTTTTCATGATATGCTAATTTTTTGAGATTTTGGGGGAATTTGGGGTTTTCATGAGCTGTATGCCAAAATCATCAGTATTAAAACAATAAAAGACCTGAAATATTTCAGTTGGTGTGCAATGAATCTAAAATGTATGAAAGTTTAATTTTTATCATTACATTATGGAAAATAATGAACTTTTATCACTATGTTAATTTTTTGAGAAGGACCTGTATATATATCATTTATTTATTTATTTATTTATTAGGAAACGTTTATTAGGATACGTTTTTAAAAGCCATTTTCAGTTTCGGTTTTCGGCTAAGTGCATCCAAAATTTTCGGTTTCGAATTTTCATTTTGGTGCATCACTAAATATTTGTATTGCATTTGTTGGTAGTAGAATCTATGTTGGTAACAAAACACAAAGGAAACTGGTTCATTGCCCTAGACCAGGGGCCTATACCATGAAGCCGGTTTAGCTGGCTAGCCAGATATGTTTAAGCTTAGTTTGTGCCAATCCTGGGTTTAAGGTACCATTAAAGTGGTTTGGCTTTTAGCTGTGTTCATCTCCATAGTAACTTACCCTCCACAGCTAACCTGCTCCAGGGCAGGTTATGTTCTGGATAAGAGATATCAAACTGAAATTGGATCAATCAGCTGTGAGCAAAGTGACACATATCTGATGCAATAAAGTCACTCCCCTTTTTCTTCTCCAAATTAAAGGTCACTACATAGCAAATGGCTATTAAAGACTTAAGCCTCTGGCTTTTAACAATGCTTATTTATAATAATAATAATTTTGAATTATTTAAAAATAATTTATGTAATTATTATACCCTTAATCAATTACACATTTTAGTAAATCAATCACAAATTTTAGTAAATCAATCATTAATATGCATTTTGTTAATATTAAAATAAATAGCCTATATAAAGGTCATACAAATAAGCTTTAAATTCAATAACTAAATCTATAAAAAATTACATGTGAGCATAAATGTTCAATTCTCTCTATATATCAACTAAACTAACTTCATAACTTTTACTTGCATTGATGTATAAGATTTTTCTTAAAGTTGTCCTCGACAGCTCTTTTCTTCTGTGTAAATTTGTTTCAATTCTTAATATTTTTCAATCATGTATATTCTGCAGAAGAGTGAAGTTAATCACACTGCTTCTCTCGTGAGAAGTGAATCTCAGTTTTACTGATCCACAGCCTGTGATTGGCTGTTCACTGCTGATGTCACAGCTAAACTCCTAAACTCAGGATCAAAGCCTGAGTTGACAGAGAAAGCTGATGATCAGCATCATGGGACCAACAAAGCCTGAATAGATTGGTTTGGTTTTGTCAACTCAAAACTAATCCTGTAACCCTGAGTTTGTTAAACTACCATCATGGTACAGGCCCCAGGGGTCTCCAAACTCAGTCCTGGAGGGCCGCTGTCCTGCAGAGTTTTGCTCCAACCCAAATAAACACACCTGAACCAGTTAATTAGTAGGCTTGTTTGAGATGAGCGAAATCTGCGCAGAACCGATCACCGGTGATCAGCGCGAGATGCATTCCGGTTAGAAAAGTGTCCGAGGGCGGTCCGCCTTGCTCTGATGTCATGCCGACGTATGTCAAAAAACTCTCGCGAGCGAAAGGCGGATGTGTCTGATTCTGCAGTTGAGCGCAGCTGCTCTCAACTGACTGCGCTGAGCAAAAGCATGATGGGAAACGACTTCCTGACGACACAGCTTAATGCTTATTGGTTTAAACAACCGTGATGTATGGTTCTTTTTTCAAAATGTTTGATTTTAAAACTCTGATATCATGTTTTTAGGTGTGAATATTCCCAAACTCTCTAAAAAAGGCGATCTCTCTGTGGGTTATGTGATTGTTGTCATATTTATAAATATATATATATATATACAAACATGTATGTAGGCCTAATTAAAGTAAAAATGATTGATAAACACGTCTTTCGAATGGAAATAAATAACAAACTTTGGGTGTCTTGTTCATAATATTTATTTTCATATAAAAGTAACAGAACTTAAATTACATCCAGTTTATCAGCAACAAAGCGCACGAGTGTGAATCCCGCGACATCCGCCTTTGATCTTGCAGGTGTCTGATCCACTACGAGAAGAGAGAACTGTCCGGCTTGCCTGCACTTTTTTCACTCCTCCCCTCACTGCAGCCGCCTAGTCTCGGCTGAACTGCAGGCGAGGCGAGGCGCATCTCAAACAAGCCTAGTGTTTTACAAGGCCCTAGTTAGACACTGATTAGCTTGATTTCAGATTTCTTGATGACTAGATTTCAGGTGTGTTTAATTGGGGTTAGAGCTAAACTCTGCAGGACAGTGGCCCTCCAGGACCAAGTTTGGAGACCCCTGCCCTAGACTATATATCAGCACACAACTGTAGAAATGACTTCTGTTCTGGAATATTTTGCAAAGAATATTTTCTAACTTTGTTTATTGTTTCAGCTGACAGAGCTGAAGGCTGACTTTCAGTATCAGGAGTCAAACATGCGGGTGAAGATGAACAACATGGAGAAAGCACACAAAGAGGCCATGGAGCTACAACAGGTCACTTGCACCATATACTCTCCATTACTCAAATTAGTATGTGTATACTAATTAATGAATTTAAGTGGTAACATATATTCAGGTATTGTCATGTTAAAACCGTGGAAATTGTGGCTGTCAGTTGAGCACTTTGAAAGAAGTCCTTTTTTTGCTCACCAAAGCTGCATTAAAGTGCCCCTAATATGGATTTTTGAAAAATACCTTTTCATAAAGTGTGTAACGTGGTTCTAAGTGAATGAAAACATTCTGCAAAGTTTTAAATCTGAAAGTGCATTAAGTTATTGGGCCTCATGTATCAATCTAACGTAGAAACGAGCGCAGATCCGGACGTAGAAATCATCTTACGACCGGGTTCACTTGTGATTTCATGAAACATTCGTATGCTGCCAATCCCATCGTACGAATAATCGTACGTTGATAAATGTGGCGGCTCAAAACAATTTTAATTTGGATATCACGCCCCTTAAAATTCACAGTTTAGAAGCCTCACCCCTAGAGTTTACGACATAGAGAAATGTAACCCGGCCAAGAAGATGAAGTAATCTCATGAAAGAGAAACTGATCTTACTCCAAAAACACCCGTTTACCTCGTAATTGCAAACAATTATATTAAATTCATATGTATATGAAATACTGATAAATAAAGCAAAACATTTACAAAAATTATAAACGTGTATAGCCTAGGCTATTTTCCCCTCACTACACGACAAATCCTTTAAATTTAACGGTATTCAGAACAGAACAAGAATGAAAATAAGTAGCTATAAATTATATCATAAACTATAAAATAAAATACAAGTTAGGCTATAGTGGCATTCATTATAAACATGAATTTATTTCGAAGTGAAACTGGGCTCATCTCTTATTCGGCAAGAATCCAAATATGTTCCACGTAACGTTTGGTTGCCAAATTTATGTAAACAAGGCTTTGTATTTCGCTTGTCTGCCAATATACACGGAAAACGGCATCCTTCACATGCGCAAAAATGTGTTTGGTTGGGCGCAGGGCACGCTGATTTTACAGCAGACCATTTAATTTGAGCAGTGTCTTTTGTTGGTTGACTGCATTTTAGTTTGATGAATGGCTGAAATGTCAAGTTAGCAACGGCAGAATATATAGTAGGGCTGTAACGATTTGACCAAAAATAAAAACCTTGATTAATTGAACATTTTACCTCGATTACGATTAATGAACGATTATTTTTCTTTTTTTTTTTTCTTTTTTTTTTTGCCCTCATAAGGTTTTTTAGTAAGTTCCTGATAAGGTTTGTAGGCCTACTGTAAATATTTTCTACTATTAAAGGTGGAATTTTTTTTATATATCAGGCATTAGTTCAACATAATACTCATCTGATGGTCTAAACTCGCTTTAATGTTCAAACTGGCAGGGCTTAAAACACATACAATGACAAAGCTTTGTGACGACGCAGGTGAAAGAGGTCTGCCTTCAGGGCGCACACGCGCGCGAGTTGTCAGAGACGCGACACGGCTCGGCTCTCGGTCACAGAAAAAAGCTGAGCACTGAACGGAGAAGTTTTCCGTATTGTTGTTTTTGAATAGTGCACAATCGCTTTAAATGGTGAAACTGGCAAGCCTTTAAACGCATTTACTTGACAAACTTTATGAGCACGAAAGTGAAAGCGATCTGGCTTCGGGGCTTGCGCGCGCCGTCTCTCTCTCTCTCTCTGTGTGTGTGTGTGTGTGTGTGTCGGTGGCAGTGCGTATAGGCTATGAAGAACGGCGATTAACTGACCTGTATATAAACTGTGTAAAACATGCAGTTACTATAGTGATTCTGAGCATCTATAAACACAGATAACCGCTCCTGCATCTCTGTGTGTGCCTGCAAACTGCACTTGACGTGACTGACGGGGCGGAGTCACGTGAAAACCGAAATAACCGACATGGGAAAAATACGTTGGTTAGAGGTTTCGGTTATTTTTCCGATTAATCGTACAGCCCTAATATATAGGCCTATGTTGTGTGTGCGTGAGGCACCTGCGCGATCAGTTGGATTTAATAAATATAAAGAACTACAATGCGTTAGTGACACTAAAACGAGCGCAAACCTATACTAGCCTACTTGTCGCATAGTTTTTTTCAAATTTTGTTAATCTGTTAATTATTTAAGTGTAAATTTTTGGGCAGTCCTATTTATTTTATTCCTTTTATACTTAATTTCTGTTTTCCTGTTTACACAAGCGCTGCAGGTGTGTGATGTGTGAATCCTTGTGTTCTGTGTTGCGCATATAAATTTAAAGCCCTTGAAAAAATTGGTCACAGACACCCATCTATTCTAATTTAATTTGACATTCTAATCTTAAAGTCGATTGAGCTTCGGTTTTCGGTCAGGAAAATGATCTAAATGAACAAAATGCTCTCATTTCAATTTTCCCCCAGATTTGCTATGCTGCACGCAAGTTCGCGCAAGTTTTGTTTTAAATTGTGTAGGTATCTGGCTAACTCACGATATTTCTGCCTTACTGAAATGGTACTGTAAATCAGATGTGGGCTTTAGTACCTAAAACTGTGTCTTTCTACTTTGAGTGAAGATAAAGGATGGAGCAAGATTTGTTTTGCAAACTTTAATGTTACATCAGACATTCACGTCAGTGCTCAGTTAACGTATGCACTGTTATTGATACAGTTCCCGCATTTGCACCGCGATAAATTAGAAACACACACACAGGTTTGATGATGGACGTACACTTTTTATCAGTTGAAACATCTCATAATGTACCTCAAACTGAGTAGCATCAC
This sequence comes from Gobio gobio, assembly GCF_949357685.1. NCBI lineage: Eukaryota > Metazoa > Chordata > Actinopteri > Cypriniformes > Gobionidae > Gobio > Gobio gobio. The sequence continues at coordinate 49,112,400 of NC_137100.1, forward strand.
AAACTGAGAGAAATGTCCTGCTCAAGGTTCGGGTTGAATAACTAGTTCTTCCATCGATTCAGTCTCATTCTGGTTTTGGTGTAAAATCAACTTCATCGTTACAGTCTTTACACTGTGTACAATTGTGGAGCTTTAGGAAGCCTCCGGACAGAGTTGGAGTTCAGTTATGTTAATGGCTGTTTAGATTCTGAAATGCACGCTGTACGCGGTAGACCGATCACAACAGACTGGGTCATTTGAACAATCAGAGCAGAGTAGGCTCGCAGAAAGGATGGATTTATAGAGACTGATTCATCCATCGAGTCGTTTGAGAATCATTGAACACTTTGGGGATGATGTGCAATGTATATTTTGAGAAAATGAAAACAAAATAACTTTAAAATGGCATATTTGGGGGACTTTAATAAAAAATACCGTAAAACAGTAATATTGTGAGAATTTGTATTACTGTTTTAAAAAACTTTTTCTATTTTAATATATTTTGAAATGCAATTTATTCCTGAGATGGCAAAGCTGAATTCTCACCAGCATCATTACTCCAGTCTTCAGTGTCACATGATCCTTCAGAAATGCTGATTTGATTGAATAGGGATGCACTGAATCCAGATTTTTGGGGTTTGGCCGAATACCGAATCTACTGGTTAAGATTCTGCCGAAACCGAATACTGAATCCTACTCTCATCCTTAATCCATTAAAACAGTAAACACATTAATAAAGTAAACAACGTCCACAGCAGTGAATTTTTTATTTTATTTTAACTCTCTCTGTCCTTCCTTTTGCGTACCTGAAATTACTGCAATTTGGCTGCTGTCTGTAGATTCCATCATGCACAACTCGTATTCTTACGGATGTTTCATACGCAAATGTTTTAACAGCGGAGATGTTGTGTATTGTTGAGGGTCCTTGCCACCATGAGACAAATTGGCATTGCAAATTGAACACGTAGCTTGAATCGCCTTCTTTTGACTGAAAGTACTGCCAAACAACACGTTTTCTGCTCACGAGTTCCATTTTCACTTTCTCTCAGCCTACTGTATTTGAACGGTCCACCAACGGCGGCGTGATTACGTCGCCAAGCGTAGCATGCGTACTGGAAGCATATGGTTCGGTTCGGTGGGAAAAAAATTCTAAGGTTCGGCAGAAACTGAACCCCGTCAAAAAGCCCAATATTCAGCCGAATCCGATCGTGGATTCGGTGCATCCTTATTATCAATGTTGAAAGTCACTAACTTGTTTTGTGTTTTCTCAGGCAAAGAACAGAGAATTGCTGAAACAGGTTGCTGCGCTCTCGAAAGGCAAGAAGTTTGACCGCAGCAGTAGCTCTCTGCTGTTACCATAGCAATGACCTCACGCCATTTATAATGACCCCTTTCCCTGATGTGTCATTACTGTGAGGACCCTCCATTGCTCACATGTTCCCTGTGTGTTGTGTTTTATTATTCTGATGTCACATATGCAAAAATCTCAAATTATTATAATTTTTTTGTTTTTCTTTTGGCTGTTCTCAGCTGTTTTAGTAATCACACATATATGTACAAAACAGACAGAACTGTATAGAGCCATTTCAGGAGCCCTGGCTGATCCCAGCCTCAGATCTCATATGCAAAACATTACAGAACTTCTGAAAACAGACTGACCAGAAGTGGAAAAAGTAAATAAATTAAAATGTTATGATTTTTTTTCTTGTGTCTGATATGCTGAACAGTTTTTATAGATGCTCAATTCATCTCTTTCTCTCTCTCTCTCTCTCTCTCTCTCTCTTTCTCTCTCTTACTCATGGAAAGACTGTGTAATTGCATGTCTTACTGCCTGGTCAACTGTGTGGTTTTGTATATTAATTGATCACTCTGTTTTGTTTGGCTTTGTAATAGTGATATTTCAGAGATGAATTTTGCAGGCTTGTATGAGACACTGCTGTTTTAGTGAGTGAGGCTCTCTTATGTCTCTCCATGCATTCGCATCTTTTTACCGTCGGACACTTTTGTACTTTTTGTTTTTTTCTGCAACAGACGTTTCAGGAATATTAAAGCTAGTAAAAACCTCAGTTTGTGTGTGTCTCCTTCTCGATGCATTAAAAGTGGTGGGAAGTGTGCAAGGTTATTATAATTATAACACTAACAGTAACACTTTTACAGTGTTCATTGTTACATGTTACTGTAGTAATAACTAAATTATGCAGAATTTCATGCAACTAACCCTAGAGTAAGTACAAGTAGTTTATTATTTCTCAGTACTTAACTGTATAATTACATTGTAATACTTACACCATAAAAATTAAGTGTAACTTAAGTTTTATAAATAGTTTTAGTGTACTCTTTCAGTTTAGTTTTGTTAACAATTTAGGTTGAATTGGCAGGCACATTAATTCATTTTAGAATGTGTTGAAATGCTAGTTCAAGAATCAGTTTGAGTCAACAAAAATTAGACGTGTGCATTGCACTGATTATCATTACACAGGTATCAGCCTAGGGGAGAGGCAAGGCACATTTTATTCAGTTTTTTAAGTGGCATTGCAAAATGATGATCCAGTTCTTTAAAGTATATTGTCACAAAATAAGGAATTAAAATAGTGACACCTGAGCAGTTAAATTAAAATGAGCTTTATTTGCATGACTGTGAAATAACGCAATATTGCTTTAGAGCTTTATTGTTAAAGTAAATGCTGCCCATTCACTGTCGGGTCGCCTCACAGGGGCAGACATCATGCGATCACGTGATTGACCAACCGAATTTGATAAATCTTGGTAAGATTACTTTTACTCGATTGTGGACTAAATGACTGACTGAACAGCGTATTTAATTTCACAATGGTACCGTTAACAGGAAACTTTTGCGCGATGTTACATCCACGCAGCTAGGTGTCAGTGTCTTAACATTGCGAAACAAGACTGTAAAAACATTGGTCTTTGGTTTTAGTTATCAGTATTTTCTATGTATTTACCTTTTTACAGTCTATGGTATTTACACAAATGTATACAAATGACCAATGTAATTACATTTGTTCGTTGCAGACAAACTGCGATCCATTCTGTGTTATCATAAAAGTATTGGATTTTCGCTTCGCCTCAACGTTTGTCCTGCTGCGTCCACCGTAACCCGCACATACACGTGACTGTTGTCTGGGTATCGCGGTGGCTGACGGGATATCCGTGTGGAGCAACAACAGAGGGGCTAATTGGAAAAAAATAATACAAAATCGCTTTATTTAGTTATTTGTTCAAGATTAGTACGTTTAATTTGTGTGTTCTCGTTTATAAGTGTATAAGTATACGCGGGATTTATATCGTCCTGCTGCAGGTGAGTGTAAAGTAATGTAACACAAGTAACGCAAAGCGAGCATGTTTTTATTGAGAACATAACAATAGAAACAATCAATATTACAGACGTTAAAAGGGCGTTACATGTGTGTTCTGTCATATTCATTACACAAAGAAAATATTCCCAGGTTCCTTGTTGTTAGAATTTTGATAGACTCGAGTAAAAAGTCTTGGAATTGGGTTAAATCGTTCAATTTTGACCAGTGAATTGAATAGATATAAAGTAACAGAAACAAATCATCTACATTATCCTATAAGTAACTCATCAACGCATTATTATATAATTTGAGGGTTGCATACAGTAACTTTAATTTCCACAAACCTTCACTAAATAAATTCTTAACATGTTTTGCTTAATAAACATTTATCTATGTCCAAATGCAATTGTGTAGTATTACAACTGTGTTCAAAAGCTTATTTCATGTATTTATATGAAATCTTCATAGCATGGCAAACACACCTAAACCTTATCAGACACTTGTCTGACTTGACTGAAGAAATCAAATCTCTTAAATTGATGTTATAAAGCATTTGTTTCAGGTAACCAAAGATGACCACAGCGGCAAGGCCAACGTTTGAGCCCGCACGAGGTGGACGGGGCAAAGGAGAGGGTGATCTGAGCGCTTTGTCCAAACAATACTCCAGCAGAGACCTGCCAGGACACACCAAGATCAAATACAGGTGAAGTTGCTGTTTACAGATGGACAACCATTTGTTCTCGTTTGAGAAGCCGTTTCACTCAAATATATGCCACAATAGGGAAGAAAAGACCATCGCAACTTCCGTTTCATGCCGAATATAACAATTTCTGATATGCTTGTGTCCCTGCAGGCAGCCCACTCAGGATGCCCCAGAAGAGGTGAGAGCTCGTGATTTCAGACGTGAGCTGGAGGAGAGGGAGAGAGTTGCTGTTAAGAGCAGAGATAGAGGAGCAAGAGGTGAGCCAGCATGTGCATGTGACTTTATTTTTGGCTTTGTTAGGTCAAGATGTGTTCATTGACTGTGATCCTTTCCTCTTTCCTTTAGAACACACAACCTCTTCATCGTCGTCGTCTTCCTCCTCCAAACGGCCACGTCTGGATCAGATTCCTGCTGCCAACCTGGATGCTGATGATCCCCTCACTGATGTACATAGACATTCTTATATATACTTAAGCCCTATTCGGACAGTATTAGTTTAAAATGGAGGGGTGGGGTAAAGTAGTTATTACCAGAGCTTCTCAGTGATTTTAGTCCGTTCCGAATGTGCCATCTCAGTAATCATTATGAAAATGTCAGTAAAGATTATGGCGACTTTTACCTTCTGTACAAAGGTCCGGAAACATTACCTCAGGTAATATACTAATCCCGTGCAAACAGACCTGCTGTAAATATGTAAATATTCCATAATTTCCTATTTAAAGGTAGTTTCCCATGGTTTTTCAAATATGGAGGTGCTTCAAAAAGCATTCTAGGCGGTGGGACAAGTTTTTGGCCAACCTCAAGTGTTTTCTGCTTACCATTCAGATAAAAAAAAGGTCTAAAGCACTTGTCAGAGGCACAGAACTTCTTTTAGCTGAGTACCGATTACCAGTTACTATTAACAGAATTTGATCAGAATTTAATAAATTTAATTAATAAATCATTCAACAAGACCTCCTTCTATATATAGGACATAGGTCATAAATAGAGTAAATGTGTTTGAGCACATGATATCAGGAAGCAACTTAATACACACATGACACACACATGACGACAGGGAGGTGACGGTGTTACCCCTCCCATTTCTGCGTGTTTTACTGAGACTTCTTATCCTGTGCAAATTGGCCAGTAATATTACAGACGTCCTGTGGTAAAATTGCATTACTCCATCTGCCCTTGTATAAAACTAATCCCATCCGAATGGGGCTTTAGGCTACGTTCATACTGTCAGTCCAAATCCAATTGGAATCTGATCTGAAATTATTGTCTGTCCACATTGTGTATTGCAACAGTTCAGATCCAATTTGTGTGTGTGTGTGTAAATGCCGCTCTTTCGTTTTCTGGGATATCTGCTTTGGTTTCTATGGCAATGACGTTGAGTTGGTAGGCATGCGCCAACAACAACAACAACAACCACAGCATGGAAGGGTTTGCAATTCAGATGTTGTCTTATTTACAACAAGACATTGTGTAGCCGCTGTGCTGGACTACTGCATTATGATGAGGCAGCGGCAGGAACGTAGGAGGCTGGTATGAGCGGTTTACAAAGCATGTCTCCATTATAGCCTTTGCAACAACACAACCTTATTTCTGCAGCGACTTTCAGCATGTTTTCTATAACATCGTCTGACATTTTACATGGCTTGAGAAAGACGCACAAAATCTGATCAGGGCCGTCATACTGAAACGGATTTCCAGAATTTTGAATAGGATTTCAAACCACATATGAATGTAACTCGAAACGGATTTGTAAAAATAGCTGATCTGATTTCAATTGGATATGCACAAAAAACGGATTTGGACTGACAGTCTGAACGTAGCCTTAGACATATTGATTTTGACTGTAGTTTAAAGGATGTGTGTGTTTTAGGATGAGGATGACTCTGACTCCGGCTCTGACAGTGATGATGACACTGCCGCCCTGCTGGCTGAACTGGAAAAGATTAAGAAGGAGCGAGCTGAGGAGCAGGAGAAGAAGGTGAGCCTCACTGACCAGTTAACACCAATCTTGTTTTGTTATATCAAGTAATTTCAGCTAGACCTATGATGAAAAACATTTCTCGATTTTAATCGATTCTTATTTTGATGAACTGATATTGATTCTTAAATCTCAAGAATCAATCTTTTAGTCAAAACCATTGTGGGTCTCTTTAATGTGGCATGACAGATCGCTGTAGGGCCTTAGTTCAAGTGGCAATTGAACAATCATCTCTTCCTCTTTAATCTTTACTACTAGTTATAGAACAAAATAATCATAAATGAACATCAGAAGGTATGTTGAAAGATACAGTAGAACTTAGCAAAATGTATTATGTCTCATGTAATCATTCAGTCAGTGTTTCAACTGCGAAAAGATGTCAATAAACAGCTTGTAAACATTGTCATGTAATGTTGTATTTAAACCGTTCACTGACCATAGCTTGATAGTTAGAACTCTAGAGAGGAGCATTTTGCTAAATATATGCGCTATATTAGATATTCTATATTTTAAAATTAATGTTTGAATAAGTCTATCATGAAAACCACCGTTCAAATATATTTCGAATCAAATTGGTGTAGAAACATAATTGTTATTATAGCTTTATGATTATAAAAACTGCCTTGCATGTACATGTAATCGAATTAAATCATGACATTTGTGTCAATACCCAGCCCTAATTTCAGCCAGTTATTTGTGCAACAACAAAAAAAAACCTTTATGATGATTGTGGTCACCCTGTCAGAGCTTCTTTTGTGAAAATGACCAGCCGGAATGTGCATTTATATCTTTCTTAGGTTTGATATCTTATTAGCTTGAGTCATCACTGTTTTTGTTGGTCTGTGTATGATTAAGGATAGGGAACAGAAAGCAGAAGAGGAGAGGATACGTATGGAGAACATTCTGAGTGGGAATCCACTGCTGAATCTGGCAGGCCAGCAGCAGCTGCAGCAGCAGCAACAACAACAACAACAACAACAACAAGTGCAGATCCAGAACACATTCAGTGTGAAAAGAAGGTAATTTTGTGGTGGTAAAAAAAACAAAACAAGTAAAGGCCTGTTCACACGGGACAATTTTCACGCACGTTTATCGCCGACGTTTAACGCCTCGTGACTAAACAAAGGGCGCCTATGTGAGTGTGGACACCGACGCGCAAAACGCCAGGCGTAAAAGCGTCATTTTTATTAAAAACAAAAACGTTTTTGTTCACGCGCCTGGAGCTGCTGAAGTGACAGTAAAACACGACTTGGTGGCGCTCAAGCACAAAACGGTATTTCCAAGCACACTGATACGACGAAGAAGTAGTAGACAAAGAAGAAGATGAGCTGCTAATGCTGCTTGCCAGTTAGCAAAAAGTGTGTGAATGGTTTTTATAGACATTATATGTCTATGGTTTTGGCAAGTACATTAATACTGTCTCTCTTCTTTTTCTGTGTGGCAAGCGAGTGTCAGAAGCGTAAAGTGCCGCAGCACCACCTTGTGTACCGGGAGCGCCACCTACTGAATTTGCACGTTCACTCGGCACATCGCCAGTGGAAATTGCTTTGGTGTGAACACTCAAGACACGCCGAAAAACGCTGGCGATAAGCGCGCGCGATATTCGTCCCGGTGTGAACAGGTATTAACACAAGATTGTTTGTTCTTCTCTCTTAAGGGTGTTTTCACACCTATAGATCGTTTGTTTTGTTCCGAAACAGGGACTTAATTTGTTACAATGTTGCACTTTCTTTTTAGTTCGGTTCACTTTCACAAGGCAACATTTCAAAGGGTACCAAAATGTATGCATGCGAGTACAACTGTCCTCTTATTGGTCAGAGTTTCCACTGCGTCATCCATCAATATTATTGACAAGCTCGCTCCATGAGCTTATTGTGGTTTTATTTGTAACTGTCGAGACACACGTAAACACTATACGAACGTAGTCGCCACTCAACTTGCATTGCGAATATTTTATTTTATTTTTTTTTATTATTTTTTTTTTTTTACTGCAATTTATATATTCCAATATAAAACAATTTCACCAGATGATTTGAATAGCTCTATTTGAAAAGAATGAATCATTCTAGAATAATAGGGGGGGTTTTGTAGGGGAGTGAATCTGCATAGAAGAAAATAAACTAATTACAAGCATAAATAAATACAAAAGGTAATATTGAAATAAGCAGTGCTTTATGTTTTTCAGGTAAATCTAACTGTATTCAGGTACAGAAATTCAATAATCAAATGTAAAATAGCAGTCTTCTCTAGCCTAAATAAATGAAATATAACTAAATTAATTAATACATTTTTATCATTGTTAAAGCTACAAGAGTAATTTTCTCTTTCTCTTTTGTTGTTTGGTCATCATTGGTCATCATTCGAATGCACAGAGCCTAAATGACACGCATCCGTTTCCTTCATCAATTGTTTACAACACATTACCGACTGTGTTAACTAGGACAGTGTTTCCCAACCTTTTTTCGGTCATGGCACTCTTTGAAAATGTTCTCCATTTTGTGGCACCCCCTTGCATACGTTACGCTAGGGGTGTAACGGTACAGATTGCTCGCGGTTCGGTTTGTATCATGGTTTTAGGTTCACGGTTTCTGTACGGTTCAGTATTTCCTATGTTCTGGGAAAAAAGGACTTCTGTCAAATAAAAGTAAGAGTATAAAAGTAAAGTCTACTGCCCCTTTAAGTGTGCGCTTTCGGATGAGTACACAGAGACAAATTTTCTCACAGCGCGCGCGACTTCTCATTCGCGTCTTCTGGCACTACACCCGTTTGATGACAGCGAAAATGACTGGTCATACGGCAGCACTCGCATGCATTGAACAAAGTTTACAAAGAGAAAATTATTTGAAAAATTTTATAAAAAAATAAATATATATATATATTTGTGCGTACAGAGAACAGCGCGCGACTAAAGTCCTCTTGCGCTTGATGCCTGACTCAAAAGCAAATATTAAACTTTCACTCCATAATGGTTAAACTTTGCAATTAATCCGCGAACCACATGCCTTCTGACCCGGGGTGCAGCTGCCCGTACGGATCACGGATCAACTACGATCCCTGTACTTGACATCGCACATCCTGCGATGTGACTATCGCGGGTGCTCACATCACGATAGCATCACAATGCTAAAATGATATATCGTGCAGCCCTACGACATTCGTTGTCTAGAGGTCAACTGTGTCAGGAGGACTATATGAATGTTTTATAATGCAGCTAGCTAGAGCAGAAATCAAGGCTTCATCGGGACAGCATTCTTGCACGGAGAAGCGCAATTAAACAACATTTTGAGATGAAGAGGTGCTTTTTTGGGTTTCAACGGTGATAACCAATGTGCTCACTCACAGAATCAGACACTACTACTTTTTATATAGCACATTTCCCGTTATGATTATAATTATAATACCAATGGTTCATTGGTCTGTTTGGTCGGATTGCTTTCACACCTCAAGCGAACCGCCCCAGAATTCATTTGCAGTCGGGCCGAGACCATCTCGTTCAGGTGGTCTCGGAGCGATTGTTTTGGTGCGGATCCGATTGCCGTGTTAACATAATCTTAAAAAAACCGATCCAAGGGAAAAAACGCACCAGGTTCCGAAACATTTTTTTATACCTAAAGCAAAAAAAAGCATGTTGGTCATTCATGTGCTTAAATGTAAGATGATGCAACACTCAGATTAAATAAACTGCAACCCATCTAATAGTAAACATTTCACTCATTTTAATGTTACATAGTAATAGTGTGATATCTTCTATACTCCGAGACCAGCAATATCAACAGCTCCACATGTCCACATTTTGGCTGCAAAATATTCCTATTATTTAAAAAAAGAAAAGAAAGAATATTGTTGTTATTATTATTAATAATAATAACCAATACTAATAATATTGGTTGGTGAGTTATTTCAGCTCTTATTGGATTGCAAATTCCTTGCACAGTTTAAAACGAAAGAGCTCAATAATACCCTTTTGACAACACACACACACATTAACACTTTCTGTTTTTGGCAGGTGGGATGATGATGTCGTGTTTAAGAACTGCGCTAAAGGAGTGGATGAATCTCGTAAGGAAAAGCGATTTATTAATGACACCCTGCGCTCTGAATTCCACAAGAAATTCATGGAGAAATATGTTAAATAAGATGTCCTGTTATGGAATTTGTAAAAGATTTTTCCTTCAGTAAATATCACGTGCTTCTTTTTAAAATATGGTCTTTGTGTGCTGCCGTTCAGTAGGTGCTCTGTAATAGAAATGTACCAATAAACAGAATGAAAAATGGAATGCTTATTGTCTTCTCTTTCTGCTGTATGTGAACCACTAATCCTGTGAATGTGTCTGTTATCTTTATCTTCATATTTTTATTCTTAGTCAGAATGGCCTGTTACCCTGTCTGACCTGCTTGCATTCAAATCGCAACATCAATAACCCTTTATAAGTTCATATATCACTTTTATTGCTCTAGGTCAGAACTGTTTCTTTTTGAGTTACTGAAGCGGAGCCGCTTTGAATCAGTAGAGCAGGGGCCAGTTGCATAAACATAGCCATTATTTTAAGACCGTGTCTTAAGAACTAGTATGAACAACTAGCAGTTGGTTAGGAGTAATCAGTCTTACTTTTCAGTATCAAATTAGGCCAATCTACATTTTTAAAAGTCGTGAACGGTCTTAAAGAAAAAGCTTTTGTGAATAACTTGTAAGACTAGTCTTAGCAGTTTAAGCAACCGGCCACAGATCTGACTTCAAAACCAAACCTGACCTGTGTTCTTTCACAAGGGCTTTTCTATTGTGTTCCCATCTGTAATTTGAGCTTTCTTTTTCAGCATGTGCTATTCTGTCCATTCAATTCAGTTTTATTTATTTATTACTTTTAACAATGGTAAATGTCTCAAAGCAGCTGTACAAAGTAACATGCCTAAACCCCCCAGTGAGCAAGAAAATGGCAACACTTTAGTAGATAAGCTACCTTAATGTCACAAATATACCCTGTGAGAAACCAATTCTGAAAGAGGATACCCATCCTCTTCTGTTTGGCCTTAATAATTCTTTTGAAAGACTATACATAGAATCAGAACTGTACTTCTGTTTGGACGGTTTGCCTAATATTAGTAGTCCCAACCGTTTGCTTGGAAAGCAGACAAGCCCTGAGAGATGCGTTTAGATGTCCTGATAGCAACCAAACGGTTAAAGAGGATGGAGAGGATGGCTTGTTGTGGGCATGGTGAGAACGTTGGGAGCCCACAAGCATCTGTCAGTTATGTATTTACGTGGTCAAAGTTAATGAACCCGCTACACCTGAGGCACATTTTAAGGTCAGGCTGAGTTGGCTGCTGTGTGACCCATGACCAAAGACCCACAGTGTTTCTTCAGTGATTATTCACAGTTTTTCACGCAACAGTAAAAGTGCATCAGCCGAGTGGGTGTCTGACTAATAGAACTATGTGTTCTTCAAAGTTTGAGAAAGTTCTTAGCTCTGACGTGTGTGGTTGTGTAAGTGAGCTAAAGGAAAAACTGTTAGTCAAGACTATGTGTGTAAAGGAAACACCTCCTGAAATTCCCTCTGAAAACTCAGACGTAACCTCAGAACTTCCTCCTCAGATCTGTCTTCTGATTGGCTGGGGTCAACGGGTGGGCTCAAAACTAGGTTTACTGGAAGAGTGACTTTACAAAAGACACCCAATCAGCCAAGAGAGCCAGAGAGAGAGAGAGAGAGACAGAGAGAGAGACCGAGACAGAGAAAAGGGAAGCCTAAACCTCCTGTTGCAGTTGCAGTTGCCCGTCTGTCTGAAAAAGGAAAAGAAGAACTGCTGTGCGCAGTGTTTATTGGTAAGATTTCAGCTTCCTGTACACTTACAATTATTTTGCTCTGAGTTTCATGTTTGTCTGAATGAAGATGGATTTCTTTTTCAGTTGTTTACAGTAATGTTATACTGTTTATCTGCAGTGATGATGTTTTTGAAGTGGTGTGTAGATAAAGATTTTTCTGTATGTGAGAATTAATCTGAATGTGTGAAACATTCATGGATGTGTAATAGACAGGTTATACTTCTTTTTGTCTGATGGAAGTCTTAATTTTTTATTTAATTTCTTTTTCGGATTGGACTAAATGGTCTTAGTGTATTAAGTCATTGTCCTTTTTTGTTGATTGGTTCAAAAGAAACATAATGTATTATATATTTTACTTTAGATTTATAATATTTACCTGCACAACTGTAGTTGATTGTTTATGAAAGGTAATTTTAATTTTATAATCATGTAATTCCTCAAGTATTACAGAAATTGTTTTTATATTTTGCTAAAACAAATTTTACCCAAACGTTATTGGGTGTTTTAATTATTTATGCATTAACTATCATGAACTAACAATGAGCAATATACAGCATTTATTAATCTTTATTAATGTTGAAAATACAATTGTTCGTTATTCATGTTAGTTCAGCGTGCACAGTTGTTTTTAAAGATACATTTTAAAATAAACATTAGAATTAATATACACTGTAGAAGTATACTAACAAGTAAAACCTTATTTAAAGTGCTACTGTTATATTTTGTTATGAATTAAAAAAACTATGTAACATACACTACCATTACATTTGTATTCAAGTCTCTTATGCTCACCAAGGTAGCATTTATTTGATCAAAAATACATTAAGAATAGGAATATTGTGAAATATTATTACAATTATCTAAAATAACTTTTTTTCATTTTATTTTAAGAATTTTATGCATCATTAATCCAGTCTTAAGTGTCACATGATCCTTCAGGAAGCATATGCTTATTTTGAGCATTTTTGTGCAAGAAACATTTTTTATTATTATGAATGTTTATCTTTGATAAAAAAGAAAGAACATTCAATAGAACAGCATTTATTGGAAATATTAATTTTTAACAATGTTCTTTACTTACCCGTTTCATCGATTTAATGCATACTTTTATGCAACTTGAGTATAAGTAGCCTATTCATTTCCTAAAAAATAAAATAAAAACTTGACTCACCCCAAACTTTTGCTTCACAAACCGACAAAACACTAAACCACCAAAGTGATTCTCCGATTCAGAGTGCTGCATCTGCTGTATCATGCCAGATAATGGTGATATCACTGTACAGGATGTGTGTTTGACAGCTAACTCAGTCTTCTTGGACAGTTTTTCCAGATGTTTAAGTGGGTCATCTGACTTCCGGAACACATTGCCCGAATCCCTCCAAACTGTGATGTCATCAGTTTGGAAACCGTGGCATTCCTGGATAGTGTTACTCTAACTCGTGCTGGTGGAGCATGTGTGTTTGTGCATGTTGATATGATCTGTTCCTTTGCAAGCAGCAGATCTTCAATATAACATTCGAGCGGATCTTCTGAAACTTTGGTGGTTTATAACAGTTCAAATCTGAAAGCAAGATTAAACTGCTCTATTAATGCAGTCTTTTTAATATAATACTAAAGAAAAGCCTCCATAATTGTGCAAAGGAAACAGCCTACACATCCACTTCAGTTTGATCTGATGTCTTTGTGTGTGTGTGTGTGTGTGTGTGTGTGGGTGCGTGTGTGTTGCACAGAATAAATATTTAGTATACAGTCTTTGGTCGGCCACAAACACGGATGTTTCTTCAGAGTTGGTGGTGGGTTTGTGGTGAAGAAGTTCCTATAACAGCCATTCATTCACACGCATATGCATCTAAATCTTATTTACTCTTTCTCTTTTCCCCTTTCTGGTCCCTCTATATTTAACAACCCCATCTTCTCGTTCATGTCTGGATGCCAATCGGGTTTTCTGAATCTTCCAGAGGCCTTTCTGTTCTAATTCGTGGTGTAGGATACATAGAGACGTTTGAAGTTTATTATCATGTGTTGTTTTTTACTATTCATTTGGAAGTATTCATGGAAGTATTGGTCTGTGTTGTGTGCAGGTCATGTTGCCTCAGTGTGAGAAAGCGCGGAGTATAAGTGGACATCCAGAAGGGCCGTATCGGGCAGTAGAAAGCGTAGATGCTCTCGCTACACAGGACTTTGAGGGCATAGACACGCTGGACAAACTTTTTGTTCATGCTGTGAAGAGATTCGGTCAGGCACCCTGTCTGGGCACCAGAGAAGTCCTTAGTGAAGAAGAAGAAAAACAAGCCAATGGGAAGATATTTAAGAAGGTAAATACATCCAATGATTCTGTTTCAGTATCAGTTCAATTGTATCAGCTGATCACAGTCAAGATGTTGTTAGCGACAGTTGATATAGAAACTTATTTGGGTTTTTGTTTGTAGTTGGCCCTTGGAGAATACAGCTGGATGACCTATGAAGCCGTCAGCCAAGCAGTGGAATCTTTTGGAAGTGGTCTGGCAGCTTTGGGTCAAAAGCCACGAAACACCATTGCCATCTTCTGTGAGACACGGGCAGAATGGATGATCACAGCACAGGCCTGCTTCAGACGCAACTTCCCATGTAATGCAATCACAACACTTTTCCTCATTACAATTTTAAAATCGAAATCGTACTATTTAATCATACGATTTCATCATACTGTTCCATAATATATATATATATACAAAACCAGCTTATGTTGCTTGATGTTGCAAACTAGTATTTGTATGTTAATATACACACGATCAGGCATAACATTATGACCACCTTCCTAATATTGTGTTGGTTCCCCTTTTGCTGCCAAAACAGTCCTGACCCATCGAGGCATGGACTCCACTAGACCCCTGAAGGTGTGCTGTGGTATCTGGCACCAAGATATTTGCAGCAGATCCTATAAGTCCTGTAAGTTGCGAGGTGGGGCCGCCATGGATCGGACTTGTTTGTTCAGCACATCCCACAGATGCTCGAATGGATTGAGATCTGGGGAATTTGGAGGCCAAGTCAACACCTCAAACTCGTTGTGCTCCTCAAACCATTCCTGAACCATTTTTGCTTTGTGGCAGGGCGAATTATCCGGCTGGAAGAGGCCACAGCCACCAGGGAGGTGTACATGGTCTGCAACAATGCAAGGTAGGTGGTACGTGTCAAAGTAACATCCACATTGATGGCAGGACCCAAGGTTTCCCAGCAGAACATTGCCCAAAGCATCACACTGCCTCTGCCGGCTTGCCTTCTTCCCATAGTGCATCCTGGTGCCATGTGTTCCCCAGGTAAGCGACGCACGCACCCGGCCATCCACGTGATGCAAAAGAAAACGTGATTCATCAGACCAGGCCACCATTTTCCATTGCTCCGTGGTTCAGTTCTGATGCTCACGTGCCCATTGTTGGCGCTTTTGGTGGTGCAAACGTCAGCATGGACACCCTGACCGCGATGCAGTGTGTATTCTGACACCTATTCTGACACCTTTCTTTCAGAACCAGCATTAACTTCTTGAGCAATTTGAGCTACAGTAGCTCGTCTGTTTGATCTGACCACACGGGCCAGCCTTTGCTGCCCACGTGCTTCAATGAGCCTTGACCACTGCAGACCAGGAACACCCCACAAGAGATGCAGTTTTGGAGATGCTATGACCCAGTCGTCTAACCATCACAATTTGGCCCTTGTCAAACTCGCTCAAATCCTTACTCTTGCCCATTGCTTTTTCCTGCTCTAACACATCAACTTTGAGGACAAAATGTTCACTTGCTGCCTAATATATCCCACCCACTAACAGGTGCCGTGATGAAGAGATAATCAGTGTTATTCACTTCATCTATGATCATAATGTTATGCCTGATCGGCGTATATACACACTGTTTGGATTTAAATAGGCAAATACTCAAGAGTCAATGACTGGATCATTATTGCTGTGATTATTATGCATCTAGCATGTTATATGTTTGGAAGTTCTTCTAACCCTAGTTGATGGAGCGTGAATTTTTCATTTCTTAAACAGACGTACCATGCGATATTCCAGGATCACAACATTTATTTCCATCAAGAGGTGCATAAATTTTTGGTCAAGATTCAAGCACTCTGTCAAGTCTCCTCCAGCACATACCAAAGACTTTCAATGAATTTAAGATCTGGACTCAGAGGTGTCAATTCATGTGTGAAAATGATTCACAATTTGAGCCTGATGAATCTTGACACTGTCATCCTGGAATATGGCCATGATACGTCTTTCTACATGGTTGTTTAAGAAATGTAAACTACACACTCCATCAATCAGGGTTAAAAGAACTGTTCCCAAACATATAACATGCTAGAAACATAATTTTCCAGTCATAGACTCATTAGAAACAACAACTTTTTTTTGGCCGGGCAGTGTATTTAAAATAAGGTGGATATTAGAGGTGGGGATTTTTTTAGTGACTCAATCTTTCTACGGGTTACATCAATATGCCAGTAGGTGGTGTATGTGATTCACCTACACCACAACAGATTTGTCAAGTGAGCCATTGAATCATTCATTCAACTGATTTGTTTTAACAACATTCATTCAGGAACACCGTTGCTTTGATACGCAACAGTCAATTGTGCTTTGACTTTGTTTGGAACTATTTCTGTTGAGAAAAAAAAAGTTTTGTATATTTATCAGTTTAGTTGTATAAAAGCCATATCCATGCCAGGGCAACCCTGGCGAAATAGCCTGTAAAATAATAACTGAAATTACATTACATTTACAGAACAATTTGTGTGAATTTAGTTTAGGATACCTTTCATTTCATTTTATCTTTACTTTACTTTACTTTAATTAATTAATTAATTTTTATGCACACCTTGCATATTCTGCTAAAGATGGGCACAACTTATGAACATAACTATGTGTGTGTGTGCAGTGGTAACGTTGTATGCAACTCTGGGTGAAGATGCTGTAGCCTATGGGCTGAATCAGTGTGGAGCCACTCATCTCGTCACCAGCACAGAACTGTTGCAGAGCAAACTGAAGGTACACAAATTCACAGACATACACGCGTGTCGGTGCTTATCTTGAGTGGTCTGAGTAACTTTATATTTCTCTTTCTCTCTATCTCAGAATGTTTTGAGCGCGCTCTCAGGTTTGCAGCATGTTATCTATGCAGGCAGTGGTGAAGTATGTCAGGCTGATTACCCAGAGTCTCTCACCCTTCACAGCATGGACAAAGTAATGGAGCTTGGAGCAAAGCCAGAGAACTGTGAGCAACATGCAAAACAATTAATTATGTAACCAAACTGAACTGTTTAACAAGCTGATGCACTCACTCTCTCACTCTCTCTCTCTCTCTCTCTCTCTCTCTCTCTTAGTAAGTGAAGAGTATGAAAGGCCGACTGCATCTGATCTCGCAGTGGTTATGTATACCAGTGGCTCTACAGGGCAGCCTAAAGGGGTGAAGATGCAACACAGTAATCTGATTGCAGGAATGGCGGGTCAGTGCCAGCGGATCCCAGGCCTGGGGTGAGAAACATTAACACCAACACCAGTTCACTAGTTTGCAGACAGACAAATTTCTTCCAGCTTCAATCATGTCACGCCTGGTTATGACATACCAGTAGGGTAAAACTGAATTCAAAGGCCTGGTTTCACAGACAGGGCTTAGATTAAGCCAGGATTAGGCCTTATTTCAATTAGGGCATTTAAGTAGTTTTTATAAATGTTCTTTAGAAAAAAGAAAATACTGGTGTGCATCTTGAGACAAAACAATGGCACCGACATCTTTTAAGATATGCCAGTGCAATTTTCTTTCAGTTAAAACCACTCAAACCTGCATTTTAGTCTGGGACTGACTATCTTAAGCCTTGTCTGTGAAATTAGGGGAAAGTGTGTGATGGAGTAAATACAGGGAATGACAAAGACGTGTGGGTGTAAAATTGCGCAAACAAATTGTAGCATATGATGATTAAATGCATGTAAAAAATGAATATAAGTTAGTGTTTTTCGAATATTTTAAGCTCGCTATCAACTTAAATCTTTATTTGTGTGTCAGTGTTCTTTTAGTATTATTTATATACTATTATAGTGTTCCTTATTAAATTAGCTTTTGTTTATTTTCATTTTAAGTTTTAGTAAATCATTTTTGTTCATTAAAAAAAAATTAAAATATTTTTGTTTTAGTAAATGTAGTACTTAAATGTCATGGCAGCATTTCTTAATTTTCCTTTAAGTTTTTTATTTAACATTTTTCATCTAATATTTATAATTTATTTTATTTCAGATTTATTTTAATTTTAGTTAACAATAATCAAATTGCTGTTTGTATACACAGACCACAGGACTCATATATAGCTTATCTCCCATTGGCTCATGTGCTGGAGCTGACAGCAGAAATATCCTGTGTGTCATATGGCTGCAGAGTTGGATACTCCTCCCCACACACATTCACGGACCAGGTAACACACACACACACACACATTAATGAATATGTGGTTTACGGGGATTCTCCATAGGCGTAATGGTTTTTATACTGTACAAATTGTATATTCTATCCCCTTACACTAATCTACTACTAAACCTACCCATCACAGAAAACTTTCTGCATTTTTACATTATCAAAAAAACACAGTTTTCTATGCTTTTAAGCCATTTGGTTTACGAGGACACAGGAAGGGCCTCGCAAACCCTCATAAACCACATATACCTGTACACACACACACACTCTTTTCCTCTATTGTACTATCTTCTACCGCTGTGTTTGACGTGTGCTCTTTTCTGTGCAGTCCAGTAAAATAAAGACCGGCGGTAAGGGAGATTGCTCTGTGCTCAAACCCACCCTGATAGCAGCAGTACCGGTGAGGTTTTCAAATGTTACTTTTCTTCAAGTGTTTTATTTATGTTCCCTTTTCTTTACCCTTTTCTTTACTTGTGTGTATGTGTCTGTTTGTGTGTGTAGGAGATCATGGATCGCATCTGCAAGAATGTTAATGGGAAGTTAAGAGAGATGTCAGTGGTTAAGAGGACTATGTTTAAAGTGGGATACAACTATAAACTGCAGCAGGTGTCACGGGGAGCTGATTCTCCATTGTGTAACACGTGAGTCAGTTATTATACAGATAAAGGATATCTATCTATCTATCTATCCATCCATCCATCCATCCGTCCTTCCATCCGTCCGTCTGTCCGTCTGTCTGTCCGTCTGTCTGTCTATCTATCTGTCTATCTGTCTATCATCTGTCTATCATCTGTCTATCATCTGTCTATAGCTGTCTGTCTGTCTGTCTGTCTGTCTGTCTGTGTCTGTCAGTCTGATAACTTTTAATCCGGGAAAAAAAAAACTAATATTGAATATCATTACTTAAATCTCTGGGGGTCCAAAATGATTAAACCATCCAAATTGAGTGAACAATGTACATTTTTTTGACACAAATTCTAAAATAAAAGAAAGTAAAAACTCTGTCTTACTCTCTGTCTTTTATGTTATTGTGTGTTTTAGGTTGATCTTCAAGAATGTGAATTTGTTGCTGGGTGGATGTGTGCGGCGGATGTTGTGCGGAGGGGCTCCACTGTCTGCTTCCACACAGAGATTTATGAACGTGTGTTTCTGCCCCGTCGCTGTGGGTTATGGCCTTACAGAGACATGTGGAGCAGGAACTATCTCAGAATGTTAGTGCAGGCACACTCATACAACTTGTGACATTTTTCCTGCATTTTAAAATGGCTGGATTCCTGTGCTGACATGTTCAGTCTTGTGTGTTTGTGTTTGTAGTTTCTGATTACAGTACAGGACGAGTTGGAGCTCCTCTCATTTGCTCTGAAATAAAACTGCGAGACTGGCCTGAGGGTAAGTCACAAACACGCGCGCGCACACACACACACACACACACACACACACACACACACACACACACACACACACACACACACACACACACACACACACTCACACACTCACACATGTGCGAACAACAACTACAATTGAGGGTTCATTTTACATTCCTAACTCTCAACCGACCTCTCTCTCTTTCATCATTAGGTGGATACACCAGTCAGGACAAGCCGCACCCACGAGGAGAGATTTTGATTGGTGGACCGAATGTTGCCGTGGGATACTATGGACGTGAGGGGGAGGGAGAAAATGACAACTTCTGGGTGGACGAGGCGGGGCAGCGCTGGTTCTGTACAGGAGATGTCGGAGAAGTTCATCCAGACGGTTGTCTGCAGATTGTTGGTGCGTAAGATCTGAATCATCTTACAGGGAAGAGTTACATCAGAGAGACGTCAGCTGTTGAGTTACGTCAACCATAACATGCCAATCATCCACTTCCTGCTTTCAGATCGAAAGAAGGACCTGGTAAAGCTGCAGGCAGGTGAATATGTGTCTCTGGGGAAGGTAGAAGCCGCCCTGAAAAACAGCCCCCTCATTGAGAACATCTGCGCCTATGCCAGCAGGTACACAAGAACCTTACATCCTAGTTGATTGCAAAACAATTACACACAGCACAATATTCTCTAACTATAGATTAATCTGGATAAACACTAAATTTACATGTGCGAAAGTCTGAAGTCAGTTCATAGCTATAAGATCCCATTGAATGGTTTGTTATAACTGGAAGTTGGGGCAGGACATATTGAGGAGGGGCTTATTACTGCTAGCCATGACAGTTTGGTATTAACTGACAGCAATTTCGTCACTGAAAATCACCATTTCACAGATTTGTTGGTCATAGTAGGTGTTCATAATGTTGGATTTTAGAACAACTGGCCAAACATAGCTATTAATAGCTGTTGCCTCAAAGTTAACAGACATGGACTAAAAGCCACAAAAACTCATGCTGAATCTTCTCAATCTGAATCTATACAACCTAAACTTGTCATGAAAAAGCCAATGCAAGATAGCATAATGCAGAATAAATCCACACATGCCATCAGATCAGTTCTAATATGTTCCTGTACTATTTCCAATCAGTGATCAGAACTACTTGATCAGCTTTGTGGTGCCCAATCAGAAACAACTGACAGAGCTGGCAAAAAAGAATGGGATAGAGGGCGAGTTGGAGGAGCTTTGTAACCACACCATGATGGAGGAGGAAGTGCTAAAAGTCATCAAAGAGATTGCAGTAATAAGTAAGCACATTTTTACATTTTTTACAAGCCTTTTAATAGTGTTTTATTGTTTGTTTTAGGTATTCTGCAGAAATCGGCTGTTGTTTGTGTTGACGTAAACACGTCATCAGAGAAGAGAAGAGATGAAGTTGCAAGAGGGAGGGAAAGTTATTTTGATTAAAGAAGGCATATGAATTTGAAAAATAAAAGAGAGAGAGAGAGAGTCACGGATGAATAATTTATAATAAACACTGCAATATTCTATAAAAAATAAGAATGGTCGGCAACACTTTACAATAAAGTTCATTAGTTAACATCAGTAAACTACATTAGTTAACATGAACTTATAATGAGTTGCACTTATAAAGTATTTATTAATCTTTGTTAATTTCAACATTTACTAATGCATTATTAAAATCTTGTTAACATTAGTTAATGCACTGTGAACTGACATGAACAATGAAATTAAAATTGACCCTATTTACTTTGTTAGCACACATTACAGGTCTTGGGGTGAACAATTATTCCGTGCAAGTTAATACACAGAAAAAAATTGTTTGTCGTGGTAATCTTTAATCAAAATCTGAAAAGTGTCTTCCGGTCTGGAATGGCGTTCCTTCTCATACTGACGTCCGTTTGACGGCTTGGGTTTGAATAGTATCCTTAAAGGGATAGTTCACCCAAAAATGAAAATTCTGTCATCATTTACTCACCCTCAAGTTGTTCCAAACCTGTATGAGTTTCTTTGTTCTGCTGAACACAAAAGAAAGTATTTTGAAGAATGTTTGTAACCAAGCAGATAGAGCAACCATTGACTACCATAGTAGGGGAAAAAATAGTAGTCAATGGTTGCTCTATCTGCTTGGTTACAAACATTCTTCCATATATCTTCTTTTGTGTTCAGCAGAACAAAGAAACTCATACAGGTTTGGAACAACTTGAGGGTGAGTAAATGATGACAGAATTTTCATTTTTGGGTGAACTATCCCTTTAACCACTCCCCTCCAACCTTTAGTCTGCTATGCGCGAGAGATGGAGGGGAGGATCACTGAAGTAAAACCCTGTCCTCCTCTATTCAAAATGGGAATACGGGAATACGTCACAGCACTGAAGAAAACTGTTTAAAGTTGCTACTTTAAACAGTTTTTGTTGTAAACTATTGAGATTTGTGTGTTTGATACTATGTTTTATGTTATGTTTTTGTGTGTGTCATGTGTCTATATGGATAAACTGTATATAAACTTGTGTGTTTGGTACTAGATAAACTGGAAAGGTTTGAGGTTCCTCTGAAGATCCGTTTAAGTTCTGAGATTTGGACTCCAGAAACAGGGCTGGTGACGGACGCCTTCAAACTAAAAAGAAAAGAGCTGAAAAAGCATTATATAAAGGACATTGAGAGGTTATATGGGACAAAATGATGCACATGCAACACTCATCTAGGCTGATTTCCAATTGTAATATTCTCCATACACTAGACATGATAAAAGTATGCCAATTTGGATTCATCCATATGTGCACTTACTGCCAATCCCATTGATCTCAGTAGAAACACCACTCTGCCTCCTGCTGGATATATATGGTCATTACTTCTTCTGTGAGCAATTACTGTGAGGAATAGCTTTATTTAATGGCATTAAAATATGTATGCAGTGGTGTTAAATGTTTTTTGTTTGTTTTTTGTTTTTGTTTTTTACTTTAAAATGTGCCTTAAAGCATAGCTATGTTAAATATTCTGATAAATGTTTAAAAATTGTGCCACCTTTACTTGAAAGTGTTCTTAGGATGTAAGTGATAAATGTAAAATTTTTAGTTGCTTAGTGTGATTGTTTAGAGTCAATTGAACAAAAGCTGATGGTGTTGTTTAGTGTGATTAATTTATTTCTGATGGTGAGAGTGGTAACTGTCACTCAGGACCTGCAGAAATACAACTGGGAACTGTAAACTACACAATATAATGTGGGATAAGTTTATGTTTACATAAATGGGAAATACGTTTTTTCCCCCTGTATACTATTGACATAAAAAGAAAGAAATTTTTTCATGATGTTTGTACATTTAATCTCTAGTTGTTCCGATGCACATGGTGAGTGGGTTCATGGCACCACATAATGTGTGTGTGTTAGAGATAAAACTGGGAAGTCATATTTTTCCTGTTGTGCTATAAATTATATTGCATTTTTTAATTTTATTTTTAAAACTATATCGTCATTCCACAGTATAAACATTTTTCACCATTCATTTGTTATTTGCCTGAACAAAGCACACATCCTGTTATTGCTTTTCTGTTTGTTTCTTGTCTGTGCTTGATTTCGTTTTTTGATAATTTTTTTTAAAATGTACAAAAAAAGTTGTGAACATGTGAGTTTTGTAAAGTTTTTCCCGACTATGCTATGTTCTGATATTATTCCTTTTCTGTCAAAATACATATCCTTTGCCATCTTACTTGTCTGTTAACCATCACTCCACAGACTTTGGATGCTCCTTACATTCTCTAGCTTGATTTGCACATTTCAGGTTTGTCAAAATGAAATGTAACTAGGTACACTTCTTGTTTATACCTCTTATTTAAAAGCAGAAGTATCCGAATTGGGCAGAGATTAAGGCTATTTCTCTCCTCATTTAGGCTATGTGTTAAACCTTCTCTATACCAATTGTTGTTCCTGAATTCATAATATCGGTCTCTGTCATCTGGAGAATTGGATGTTTAACCCTTTTCTATTTGTAGGCTACTGTTCTTTTCTTGTGTCAAAGTCTGATTTAACCACCTTAAACCTCTATTAAAGTTTAAATGGTTGACTTCGGTGTTGATGTTCTCAAATCTGGCTGACATGAATAAACTAGAATGTACATTTCCTGAAGAAAATGTGAGTGGTGCTTGCCGTGGCAAAATTCGCCACCCGGATAATGCAAAAAAGCCAAGAAACATGTCTGTAGGATGTTCTGGGGCTGAGATATAGGTCTTTGTAAACGGTTGCTAGGGTACTATGTTTGGTTGCTATGGAGTGGCTTGGCAACATTCAATGATGATACTGCTTGTCAGTATGAATGATATAAACCAACCCCCATGTCTGTATGATATTGTGATGCAGAGATATAGGTCTTGGTAAACGGTTGCTAGGGAACTCTGTTTGGTTGCTATGGAGTGTTTTGGCAACATTCAATGATGATACTGCTTGTCAGTATGAATGATATAAACCAACCCCCATGTCTGTATGATATTGTGAT
Source organism: Gobio gobio (assembly GCF_949357685.1). Classification (NCBI taxonomy): domain Eukaryota; kingdom Metazoa; phylum Chordata; class Actinopteri; order Cypriniformes; family Gobionidae; genus Gobio; species Gobio gobio. The sequence continues at coordinate 49,136,508 of NC_137100.1, forward strand.
GCAGAGATATAGGTCTTGGTAAACGGTTGCTAGGGAACTCTGTTTGGTTGCTATGGAGTGTTTTGGCAACATTCAATGATGATACTGCTAGTCAGTATGAATGATATAAACCAACCCCCATGTCTCTACGATGTTCTGAGGCAGAGATATAGGTCTTGGTATATGGTTGCTAGGGTACTCTGTTTGGTTGCTAGGGGGGCTTGGCAGCATCCAATGATGATACTGCTTGTCTGTATGAATTATATAAACCAACCCCCATGTCTCTATGATGTTCTGAGGCAGAGATATAGGTCTTGGTATATGGTTGCTAGGGTACTCTGTTTGGTTGCTAAGGGGTCTTGGCAGCATCCAATGATGATAGTGCTTGTCTGTATGAATGAAATAAACCAACCCCCATGTCTCTATGATGTTCTGAAGCAGAGATATAGGTCTTGGTATATGGTTGCTAGGGTACTCTGTTTGGTTGCTAAGGGGGCTTGGCAGCATCCAATGATGATACTGCTTGTCTGTATGAATGATATAAACCAACCCTCATGTCTCTATGATGTTCTGAAGCAGAGATATAGGTCTTGGTAAACGGTTGCTAGGGTACTCTGTTTGGTTGCTAGGGGGGCTTGGCAGCATCCAATGATGGTACTGCTTGTCTGTATGAATGATATAAACCAACCCCCATGTCTCTATGATGTTCTGAGGCAGAGATATAGGTCTTGGTATATGGTTGCTAGGGTACTCTGTTTGGTTGCTAAGGGGGCTTGGCAGCATCCAATGATGATACTGCTTGTCTGTATGAATGATATAAACCAACCCCCATGTCTCTATGATGTTCTGAAGCAGAGATATAGGTCTTGGTATATGGTTGCTAGGGTACTCTGTTTGGTTGCTAAGGGGGCTTGGCAGCATCCAATGATGATACTGCTTGTCTGTATGAATGATATAAACCAACCCCCATGCCTCTATGATGTTCTGAAGCAGAGATATAGGTCTTGGTATACGGTTGCTAGGGTACTCTGTTTGGTTGCTAGGGGGGCTTGGCAGCATCCAATGATGATACTGCTTGTCTGTATGAATGATATAAACCAACCCCCATGCCTCTATGATGTTCTGAGGCAGAGATATAGGTCTTGCTAAACGGTTGCTAGGGTACTCTGTTTGTTTGCTATGGAGTGGCTTGGCAGCTGCCAATGATCATACTCCAAAGGCTGCTTGTCAATATTAATGATATAAAACAACCCCCATGTCTCTATGTTGTTCTGATGCAGAGATATAGGTCTTGCTAAACGGTTGCTAGGCTGCTTGATAATGGTTGCTAGGGCGTGGCTAGGAAGAGTTGAAGGTGATTTGTGATTGGCTGTTGATGCCACGAGTCAAACAAACCCACCCTCATGTTTCTATGACACTTCTATCCAAAGATATCCCTTTGATCTCTTTCAATGGAAGTCTATGGGATCAGTTGCTAGGGAGCTCTAAATGGTTGCTAGGGCGTGGCTTCATAGGTTCACAATGATCCTGAGATAGTGATTGGCTGTCTGAGTAAATTGAGCCCACCCCCTTGTCTCTGAGACACTGTGAGCCAGAGCTATGGTCAATACAAAATCCCTATGCAATTTCCCATAGTAAGAGAAACGCATGAGTTTTATGGGACGTCCCTCCCCATTATAAGTCAATGGGGCAAATTTGAGGAGCTCTAGCGCCCCAGGGGTACAACTCACACCCCTTTGCGATGTGTCATCTTAAAGGGCCTGTCAGCCTCTTCAAATGAGGTGACACACGAGTTTCTACGAAATCCTCGCTCAGAGTTATGACTCGTTAAAATTTTTTGCAATGTTAAGTCTATGGGATTTTTTTCGCTACTTTTTCGCCCCTGGGGCGAACACCGCACCCCCGACCCCTTAGAAAAGATATAGCACACCATTCCCGATTAAGCCGCACGTTTTGACACCTCATTCATGGGTCTGTGACAAAAACTGTGGGAGGAGTAGCGCGCCGAAATGTTGTCCGGAAAAATAATAATAATAAACCGATCTGGGGTGAGATATTAAATATTTATGGCTTGCTACGCAAGCACCAATAATAATATTAAGTGTTTTAATAACAATATTGATGCCTTGCTTGGCAAGCACCACTAATAAGTATGTTTGAGAGTGATGGTGATGCCTTGCTTCGCAAGGCATCACTAAAAAGCGTTCTGGGGCTAGATAGTAATAGTGATGCCTTGCTACGCAAGCACCACTAAAAAGACAATCTTCTATTTCTGTTCTTTTTTCCCCCTCATTTAGCCTATTTGTTTGTAAATAGAAACAGTGTGATTCAAAAACTATGTTCCAGTCAAGTGCAAAGCATTATTAAAAAAAATGTCCAGAATGTAGCTATGGTAACAGTTCCATGATGTGCACGTAGCCTATGTGTGTGTGTGTGTGTGTGTGTGTGTGTGTGTGTGTGGGTGTGTTTGTGGCTAGTGTGTGTGGACGCGTAATAAGTGTGTTTTGGGTTTCTCGAGGCTGTATTTTATTCCTGTCCGGCCACAGCATCAAACTGCATCTTCTACCTTCGAAACACTAACAGAACTGGGCCAGTTCCACTTGGACCATGTTTTAATGTCTTAACCGCGGAGCGGAGGTCCGGTTCGGTTCCGTTCGGCGGCGGCTCTGGGCGGGTTTTATGCAGCTGGACTCTCGCTGAGGGAGGTGAGGGAGGAAATGGCGGCCAATCTTCATAAATATCCGAGATTTTGGCAAAAAAATAAAATAAATAAAATACATTTTCGAGTTCGTGGGGAGATTGATTTCCTAGAGTAGATGATTTCATATTTCAGACAGTTTCAGCCATCAGCTTGAATATAGAGAATTATTGAGACATTATAATGTACTACTTGTGAATAAACGTAAAGTTGTAATTTGGTTTTGCAGTTTCACATTGTTTTGGTGGGTTTGGGGCGGTTTTAATGTCTTTTAGAGGAGCTGGAGGCCTGTTAGCATGTTAGCATGCTAGCCCGTGTTTACGGAAATCAAAACTGAACATTAAAACACAATTAATAAAATCTCGCGCATTACACGAATACATCAAGTACACATTTTATATGTGTTTAATATATGTATTTGTATAATGTTTTATGGTTAGATTTTTCGTTCAGTAATGTTGACAGCAAATGTCTGAAATGTATTATTAAAGTCCCATATATAAACACCGTCCCTTCACACAAACGCACGCGTAAGTAACCTCATTCAGTAACTGAATCACGAGTCGTTATTATTGTTTTAAGGCAGATATTTTAAGAAAGGGTTTTCATTCTGCAGTTTTTAAATAGAGTGTCTTTCTTCTGCAGTGTGGGGACACTTATAAACTCCAGAAGAGACAGATGATGTTGAAAAAATGATAGCAGCTCAGGACCTTCAAGCAGACTTCTACCAGTAAGTACTAGACATACAATTACTCACTCCTTCTTCAGCAGCCAGAAAGTGTCTTTATCTCAAAATCTAGTAAGCTGCAGATAATATTGATCTAGACAGCATTTTTGGAAAGTGACTATTTGCAGTGACACTTTATTTTACAGTGTCCATGTACTTGCAATAGTACTAACAGTAAATTATGTTTAATTACATGCAACTAATCCTCAACCAAACCCTAAACCTACCATAAACCTATAATAGCTATATGTAGTTAATTACTATTACTCAGTATTTAAATATATAACACTGTAACAATGACACCATAAAATAAAGTGTAACCCTATTTACTTATGTACTTGTGTTACTTCTAAAAAAAAAATATATATCCATGTTTGTTGGGAAACTCATTAAACTACAACTTGGGGGTTTGCACATGGATGCACGCCTGGTACATCTGAGCTCTGTATTTAAGTAAATGAAAGCACCTGTTTAACACACACCCCAATGACTTTTATCCACACTTACACACTGCTGTAATCACTGGTGTGTTTTGTTTAGGGAAGCACATTCTCTGCTCTCGGACACCGACCTTGAAGATCTTGAGGTTCGGAATGGCAAACCTGGAAAAGGGAAGGTACGTATCAGGCAATGAGCTTTCAGACATGCAATTGGTTCTTTTTCATTAGCAAGCAGCTTTCAGATGCACTGTAAAACAGATATGAGTAGGGCTGCATGATTAATTGGAATAAATCCGAAATCACAATGTGGCTTAATGCTATTTAATTAAATGAAAATATGTTTCATGTTTCAGAGTGAAGTGTGGCACTGTTTTCATTTATATACATGCAGCTCATGACCCAGTGTTTTCAGTATCTCTGAGTGGCTTGGTTCACAGTAAATGCTGCTCCAAACAAACTCTGTCTCTGCTTGTAGCTTATAACATGCATTTAGGATTGCAACATCTTCCATATCTTGTAACGAGAAGCGTGTATATAAACAAGCGGTTGTCAGCAAAAGAGAAGCTTTGAGGGCTTATTTTGGTGGTTTTCTGCCAAAATAAGAGCTCAAGAAATTAAGACTACCATAAATGTTAGTATTATAATTAGAAATTAGATTTTCTTCCCATTGAAATATTACAATACAGTAACATTTCTCATTGTTTAATATTTTTTATTTAGTAATAATAATGTGTAATTACAAATTTAGATCTGAGATTGAATAGGTACTAGTTTGTTTGATGGAATTTCCCTTGCTTTTTTCCCATTTGTGTCTAGAAGGGGAAGAAGACACTTGGGGAGAAGTTGAAGGGGTCAGAGGTGAGAGGTCGGGTAAATGGCCACCATCAGGAGAATGACATGGAGAATCTCAGTTTGTTCGAGATTGTCAAATTGGGCAAGAGTGCCACACAGGTACCAACATGCACACAACATCTTCAGACACACGCTGATCTCTCGCACTGTATTCATTCATAGACTCTGTTTCAAAGTGCTCGGATGTATCATCGCATGAATCAGTGGTGTGTGTGCTTAGTTATTATATCCAGGCCTAACTGCAGCGTTTGCTTTTTGTGTAGGCTGTGTGTGTATGAAAGAAGGTTTAACTGAGGTAGTTTGAGCGAGTGTGTGTGTGTTCTCTCTCTCTGCAGTCAGTGATTGATGATTGGATTGAGTCCTATAAGACAGAAAGAGACTCTGCCCTGCTGGAACTCATCAACTTCTTCATCCACTGCTCTGGTTGTAAAGGTGTGTGTTTGTAGTTTGTATGCTCTCTCTAATTGTAGATAAGTTTACAAACTCCAAGTGTGTGTTTTGTGTTATTGAATGCGTGTGCTTGTTGTAGGCGCTGTGAGCTCTGAGATGTTCCGGCACATGCAGAATTCTGAGATCATCAGGAAAATGACGGAAGAGTTTGATGAGGTTTGTTAATGTGTGAGTTTATACCACAGACAATAGGAAGAATATATGATATGTAAAACCGTGTGTGTGCTGGGATGGAGGAGATCAGCTAACTTCAAGTGAATATGTGTAAAAAGGTTGTGTGTGTATGTGTGTTCAGGATAGTGGAGATTACCCACTGGCGATGTCAGGTCCTGTGTGGAAGAAGTTTAAATTAAGCTTATGTGAGTTCATCGCTGTCCTGGTCCGACAGTGCCAGTACAGCATCATCTATGATGAGTACATGATGGACACGATCATCTCTCTCCTCACCGGCCTGTCCGACTCACAGGTCAGAGCGTTCAGACACACCAGCACGCTGGCAGGTGAGCTGGTGAAAAATGCACATGTTTTTAATAGCCCCTTTTATGTTGTTTTAAATTGTTTAACATGTATTGTAAATCTGTTTGTTTGTTGAGTCCGTTTTTTGTGATTCTGTGTATCTTTTGTATTGTTGCCCCAGGGCTCCCTTGTAAATGAGATTTGAATATCTCAATGGGACTTCACCTGGTAAAATAAAGGGAATAAATAAAAAAATTAATAATTCACAACATAATAGACTTCTTTTAAAAATCTTAACAACCTCAAATCTTGATCTTCCCCCTGCCCCCGCTGGACTGTGTTCATATTATATTTTTTGGGTCCGAACCGGGGTGCGTTTGCGTCATCAAACCAGCAGCTGTTTACCCGGTTGCTTAGTAACGACAGTGAGCGTGAAGGCAGCGAAATGCATAGCGTTGCTCACCTTTATATTTTTGAACCGTTGGTTTTGTTTCCAAAGCTTCAGTACGTAATGGCACTTGCGTCTATATGCCGCGAATGTACTGCAAATGCTCTAAAGAACGCTGAAGACGAGCAAAAGTGAGATTTACAGCTCTCTGCTTGCAGTACGTCAGTCACGCTCATCAGGAAAATGAGTGAAACACTCACAAACACACATTTTTGTCAAATCATACGTCATTAATGGCGGTTCACTTCTGCGATTTAGTGCGATTGCATTCACATCAGCAGCGAACCATGCCGGAGTTCACATGAACCGTACCCCAGACCACCCTTTTTAAGCAGACTCGGTGCGGTTTGCAGGTGCTCACCCGAGTTTGGAATACCGCGTTCCGACTTCAATCGAACCCGGGTGCGCACCAAAACTGCTAGTCTGAAAGCACCCTTAAACAGTATTGTATATTGTTATTATGACTGTATTTTGGCTACTGAACATTTTTGCCCGAAACAGCTGTTTTTGGTTTCGGGCCGAAATCTGACTGAAATAGACTGAACGTCTGTGAAAGTGCATTAGCACTTCTCAGATGGAATTTGTTTCTCTCTGTTCAGCAGCTATATTGTGTACACAACGTGGATAAGATACAACAGTTAAACATGTCAGCTGTGTGGACACTACTTCTGAATTAACAATCTTATTTTCACGATTTTAATTGGTAAAGAATAAGATATGATTTTTTAAAATAAAATCCTTTTAAAGTCCTCATGAAATCAAAATCGATCTTATTTACTTTGTTAGCACACATTACAGGTCTTAGGGTGAACAATGAATCCGTGCAAGTTAATACACAGAAAAAAAATCTAAATTTGAAAAGTAACTTCCGGTCTGGAATGACGCTCCCTTTCCAATGACGGCAGTTTGACGGCTTGGGTTTGAATATCCTTAACCACCCCTCCAACTGTAAGTCTGCTATGAGCGAGAGATGGAGAGGAGGAGCGCTGAAGTAAAACCCTGCCCTCTATTCAATATTCCATTTCATTTGGAAATACGTCACAGCACTGAAATAAAATCAGTTGCAACTTCCGGTTCACTGGGACTTTAATCTCGGCTGTTTTCTGCTATGCATGAACAAAACTTCTAAACATTAAATATTTATAGTGTGCCTGCCATCCAATAAACGCAACAAGCTTTGTTACTTTTAATATGAAGCAAAGTATCAACTCTGTCAATTTTATTACAAAATTCAAACAATAAATGGCGTTTTAGAGCTCTTTAATATGGCGTGACAGGTCGCTGTAGCCTCCTCAGTTCAAGCGGCAGCGCGGATCAAGCACACATGAAACGATCACCTCATCTCTTCTTTACTACTAGATTTGTGCATGAAATAAAAATGGGTGAACACCAGAAGGTATGTTGAAAAATACATTACAACGTACCCGAGATTAATCCTGTCTCATGTAATTGCTCAATCAGTGTTTCAACCGTGGAAATAGGTCAACAAAACAGAAGTCTCTTAACTTTACATTTACCTCAGTAAATGTTAGTTAACTAGAAAAAAATAATTAGAGAAGAGCATTTTGCTAAATATATGCACTGTATTTCATATTCATTATATTTCTACTTAACCTGTTAGTGATGTCTTCATTACTTAATGAATGTTTGAAAACATCTGTCATGAAAACAAGTCATTACAGTGTATTGTCATTTAAATGTTTATATTTCACCAACAAACTGGAGTAGAAACAATTCTGTTATTAAAACGTTGAGATAAAAACAGCCTTATGTGCAAGTTAAATGTTTGTTCAACTAATTTTTAGCTATTTGAGTGTTGATTATTAAATAAGTTTGATTAATTAATTGATTAATAATTTATTAATTGAATTTATTATTTATTTGCGGTTTCAGTCCAAATTCTCCAAAATGTTAATTTTGGTGCATCCCTACTTTTAATACATTTGCTAAGTTGCTAAGTCTTGGTTACTATATCCTACAATGCAATGCATTTAGCTTCACCTTCAAAAAAAACTCCCTAGATAGTAACTACATGCTAAATTTGACATGCAGTGTAGAGAGGTCATGTGACAAGAATGCAGTAGACTGTTGTCTGAAATGTTTATCATTGTATAATGCATAACGTTTTACTTTTTTTAAAACAGGCAATGTATGTTGTGTACTGCAATATGCTAATATTCCATCCTAAGCATGAACATACTGTCATGTCATGAATTATGTGATGCAGTATTCAGTCAGTGTGTTCTTATTTATAAAGGTATGAATTGTACACCCTAACCCTAAAGTTTTTCACTGTATTTCAGCCATGAAACTGATGACCGCTTTGGTGAATGTTGCTCTGAATTTGAGCATCAATTTGGACAACACACAACGACAATACGAGACAGAACGCAACAAAAGCGTAGGGAAACGAGCCAATGAGCGTCTAGAGTTCCTGCTGCAGAAACGCAAAGAGGTGATACGCACACATACCCACCCACCCACATATGTTCTAATGTTATGTAATATGTCCTGTTATTTATGTTCTAATGAGACAATAAACCTGATCCAAACATGGATTCTGTCATTTTTAGCTCCAGGAAAACCAGGATGAGATTGAGAACATGATGAATGCCATTTTTAAAGGAGTATTCATTCACAGATACAGGTAAGGAAATGTCTCAAAATGAACTAAAGAACTGACTGATTCAAGGAATTCATATTTTAAAATAACCACACAGTCTATGAAAAGAGCTGACTTTTGTATGTTTGTGCAGGGATGTGATTGCTGAGATCAGGGTCGTCTGCATTGAGGAGATTGGGATGTGGATGAAGATGTACAGTGATGCTTTTCTTAATGACAGTTACCTGAAGTACGTGGGCTGGACCATGTATGATAAGGTATCAAGCACATGCACACAGATTGATTGCTTATGTTTATTATTGTGAAGCAGCTTTGAAAAAATTTGTATTGTATAAAGCACTAAATAAAAAAAGGTGACTTCGCTCGACTTGACACGCCATCTCTTTGTCTTTTTGTGTGTTTGTATGTTATTTTTCTTTCTCCAGCAAGGTGAGGTCCGTGTGAAATGTCTTACAGCTCTTCAGGGTTTGTATTATACAAGAGAACTCAACGCCAGACTGGAGCTCTTTACAAGCCGCTTTAAGGTGAGTGTTCCACCAGGATAATTGATATGGCAACACCAACTCTCACTTTATGATTCTGAAGGCTTTGAAAAATGTATTTTCTTGCTGACAGTTCTCTCCTCCTCTTTCTCTGTAGGATCGGATAGTGTCCATGACTCTGGATAAGGAATATGATGTTGCTGTTCAGGCCATTAAGCTACTGACGCTAGTTCTGCAGTGAGTTCAGCATTGATCATTCACAGTCATAATCATTTTTTAAGATGTGTCCATTTCATCTGCGGGTGTGTCTGTTTGTGCACACAGAAGTAGTGATGAGGTCTTGACTGCTGAAGACTGTGAGAGCGTCTATCACTTAGTTTACTCCGCCCACCGACCGGTTGCTGTGGCTGCAGGGGAGTTTCTCTACAAAAAGTGAGTGCCACATTTTTTTATTCCACTGCTCCACTGTCTGTGCTTTATTAAATACCAGTGTAATTAAACACATTTGCCACGTTAAACCCAAAGTATATTTTGTGCACATTTTGTGAACGCAACAATTTTGTGTGTTTTGTTCCCAGGTTGTTCAGTCATCATGGTCCAGAGGATGAGGGGCGGCCCAGGAGAGGCAGACAGTGTTTGAATGCTAACCTCATCAGAACAACTGTCTTGTTCTTTCTGGAAAGTGAGGTGTGCTTGATGTGCTCGGCCTGTATTGTCACTTCTTAAAGGCAAAATACATAAGATTTTTGGATTCAAATATCCAAAAACCACTAGAACAATGTTATACATTTTGTTGACTTGTGTACTTACATTATCCCAAATGTTTCAAAAAATGTTTAAATCCAGAGAAATCAGCTATTTTAACCAGTGTAATGACCCGTGTCATTGTGCCTCCTGTCAATGACCTAATATCCATCATATCCATTAAAGTAAATTTAATTGTAAAATAAACATAAACAACAAAACGAAAGGAGCGGCCGACCACGGCATATAAGCAAAATAAAAGCTCCGGTGCGCCTACATGAGACTTGAGTCACGACTTGCCAGGTGTCTCTCATTTCTCATTAGCATTCGCTCCACCGGCCTCGTACCAATCCCACAGCTCTCTGCCCCACCCTCCTTCATGCCACAGTAAAGTTTATAAAACTTTAGTTCATCCATGAACATGATTTCCTGCCAGATTGCTTTCTATCAGCTGTGGAGGTGAAAACAACAACTCCCATGATTCCACACTCATTCACGGGCATCAAGCTACACCTTTGTTATTGTTTTGAATAAGTGACCTCTAGCGGCGAAACTTACATACTTTAATGTCTCATTATATAAATAACTGGACTGAACAGGTCTTAGTATTTCAATTAAGTATTTTCCTTCTCTGAGATGCCTGGAAATTGTGTGAGATCAGACTAAAGGCCTGTACACACCGGGACGAATATCGCGCGCGCTTATCGCCAGCGTTTTTCGTGCCGTTTTTCGGCGCGTCTTGAGTGTTCACACCCAAGCGATTTTCACTGGCGCTGCGCCGAGTGAACGTGCACATTCAGTCGATGCGCTCCCGGTACACAAGATGGTGCTGCGGCACTTTAAGCCTCTGACACTCGCTTGTCACACAGAAGGAGAAGAGAGACAGTATTTACGTGCTTGCCAAAACCATAGACATATTATGTATATGGACAAAACCATTCACACACTTTTTGCTAACTGGCAAGCAGCATTAGCAGTTCATCTTCTTCTTTGTCTACTTACTACTTCTTCGTCGTATCAATGTGTGCTCGGCAAGACTGTTTTGTGCTCGAGCGCCACCAAGTCGTGTTTTACTGTCACTTCAGCAGCTCCAGGTACGTGAACAAAAGCGCCGATCTCATTGGTCGGACAGTGTTTTACGCGCCGCGTCAAAATAAAAAAACGAACCCGAGGCGTTTTTTTAAAAATGACGCTTTTACGCCTGGCGTTTTGCGCGTCGGTGTGAACACTCACATTGGCGCCCATTGTTTAGTCCCGAGGCGTTAAACGTCGGCGATAAACGCGTGCGAAAATCGTCCCGGTGTGAACAGGCCTTAACAAAGGTAGTACGATTTGGTTTTTTTAAATAACCCTCTAATTACACAACAAACACATTAAAGTGTAGTAACCAAACAATCCACGAGAGATTCGTTTATTTGTTGATTTTTTTTTATTTTACGAATGTTTGTGTGTTTTAGCTCCATGAGCACGGTGCCTATCTGGTGGACAGCTTGTGGGACTGTGCGTCAGAGCTGCTGAAGGACTGGGAGAGTATGATCAGCCTGTTGCTGGATGAACCGTTCCCTGGAGAGGAAGGTACAAATGCACACATTTGTTTTTTTTACTTTGTAATTTTTTGTGCCTGGACCAAAATTTGGCTAAAAATCTTTCTAACCTACACCACTTAAACACAGTGATGTGTGTTTTTCAGCTCTCACTGATGCTCAGGAAACTGCTCTGATTGAGATCATGCTCTGTGCTGTCAGACAGACTTGTGAGTGTCACCCACCCATTGGACGAGGCTCTGGAAGAAGGGTAAGACGCACACAAAAACAACATTTCGATTTTGCTATATTAGTCCCCATTTACATTGCATGGTTCAAGTGACCCAATTCCAATTTTACCCTCTCATGTAGCACAGATCAGATTCAGGCCTCACTCATGTGTGGTAATAAATCCGATATGATTCAGATACGTGCATTTGTGTCTGCCATGTAAGCGGTCAAATCGGATATTCTTCAGTAAATGCGAGTCGTACATCATTGAAATAGGGACGGAGGCGAATGACGTCAACTCAGGTGGACCCGAACATCGATAATTTTGCCCAGGCTGCAACAAGGGCGCTCCTCTTTTTTCTCCACCTTACGAGAGCAATGTTTTGCTGACCTTTAAAGATTGAGACCTTTAAAGAAAACATTGATTAATAATTTTGTCTGCATCCATTGCATATCGCCCCATTTTACTTCCTTTTCCTTTCTTCTAATCTAATCATATCATACTATAAGATGCTACTTTTGCTTCACCTCAAATTCAATTAATGATTTGGCTGATTTATGAGCCTGTTCAAATAGAGAGGATCACTTCTTATGTTCTCACAGGTTCATTATTTTATGTTTCACTATATTTTTGTAGACATTTTCAAAACATTAGACCTCCCAAGTGTAGTCAAATCTGTGTACACTCAAAAGTATTTTCAAACCATCATACTTATGTTAACACACTTAAAGGAATAGATAAAATAATTATCTAAAGACTCTTTAAAAATGCTGTCATTATTTACTCATTCTCATTCTCTTTTTATTTTGGGACAGGTTCTGACAGCTAAAGAAAAGAAAACCCAGCTGGATGATCGAACAAAGATCACAGAAACATTTGCTGTGGCTTTGCCTCTGTTATTGGCTAAAGTAAGTGATTCTCTGCCTTGCCAGACTGTGTGTAATGCATCAAAAGAATAGCAAACAAATGGAAATGATTGTGACAAAATGCTACTTTAATTGTGGTTATTAATTGATCCTCAACATTTTTTGCTACTCAACATTTTTTGGAGTTTTCAAAAGAAATGTCATTGCAAAATTTATTGGCTTTTTGGGCATAAAACAATGGTCTATAACTCGCAATTTGCGCACAAATATTCCAACCAAATGGTTCAGGCCACCTGAATCAGGAGGCAAACCCATTGATTTCTGAACAGACTCTTTCTCTCCCTCTTCCTCTCAGTATTCAGTGGACCCAGAGAAGGTCACTAATCTTCTACAGTTTCCTCAGTATTTTGATTTGGAGATCTATACAACAGGTCGGCTGGAGAAGGTGATTATGCTCCTCTAAAAAAAATAACAAAAAACCTTCATATTGTTCCAAAACAATATTGTGCTTATAAAAATATGGCTTTCTTTAACATGAAGAAACATGGATAGACATTTAATAACATGTTAAGAAATGATTAGTGATTGTTATTGTTTTGTTATAGTAGTACTGTAAGTAATAATTACGCTGATGTCCTGCAGCATCTGGACGCTCTGCTGCGTCAGGTCCGCGATGTGGTGGAGAAGCACACAGACACAGACGTATTAGAGGCATGTTCAGTGACATTCCATGCATTGTGCAATGAGGAATTCACCATCTATAACCGCGTAGATATCGTCCGCAGCCAGATGATCGATGAACAGATTGACAAGTTCCACCGCTTGCTGGAGGACGTCCTGCAGGAGGTTTGTTTGTGGTTGTTTTTCGTGTGTTGTATTTCAATAACAGTTCTGTGTAATTTCACCAGTTTGATTTTGAATGGTTTTGTTTCTTTAAGGGGGAGGAGCCTGATGAAGATGACGCCTATCAAGTTTTATCAACACTCAAAAGAATCACAGCCTTCCACAAGTAAGAAAACACATACTCAAAACTGAGAAATAATTGAGCTAAAACTGAGAAATAGTCGAGCTAACTTGGTAAAATATTAAAGGTTCTAAAACACTGCTTCATTTGATAAGCAAATTATTATTTCTTTATTTATCTTTGCGGAATAAGATCGGGACATGTTTCTGTGAGACTAGAGGAGTGTCTTCATCATAACCGTGTGTCTGTGTGTCTGTCTCCCTGCAGTGCCCATGACCTTACTAAATGGGACCTTTTCACCAGCAATTACAAACTTTTGAACTCTGGCCTGCAAAATGGGGATATGCCTGAGCAGGTACTGACTACTGACCCAGGGGTTAACTAATTTTAGCGGCTATTCTGCAGCTAAATTATGTCCCGAGTCAACTACATGCTGCCTCAATAACAAAACACGGAGTACATGGAACTTTCTGTTTTCACTCCCTAGATGCATTAAGATTACATTTGCCTACATAAATTGGTATTTAAGGAATATTAGTCAAGCAACAATGTTGTGAAGAAAAAGAGAGAAATATTCAATAATCTTGGCTTGATAACTGAACATTAACACAAAGTTAGGCATATAAAATAATTTAATAACGGTCCTGCTTCTGCTAAAATCTGAAAGCACTATTTTTTCACTCTATGGAAGTTAGTGGCCTATTTGGATACCCATATTCTTCAAAATATCTTTTCTATTATATTTTCATTTTTTGGTGAACTATCCCTTTAATGCATCGTATCAAAAAAACATTTGAGAAATTATTAATTATTATATAATCATAAAGATGTTTTTTTATATATATTTTTTTTTTATTATTATTAACTTTTTAATTTTTTTTTTTACAAACTTAACTGTAGCTCTTAATCTATTTTTTTATTGATAATTATTATAAGTGATAATTTTATTGATGGTTTTTTGCTACAGATAATGCCTTTAATTAAAAAAAATATAGATTTTCAAAACATTTGATTCTATTTTTTTTCCTTAAAGGGATAGTTCACCTAAACATTCTGTTGTCATTTACTCACCCTCAAGTTGTTTTAAATCTTTATGAATTTCTTTCATTTGTTGAACACAAAGGAAGATATTTTGAAGAATGTTGATAATCAAACTGTTGTGGGGCACCATTGACTTCCATAGTAGAAAATAATACTATGGTCAATGGTGCCCCACAACTGTTTGATTACCGACATTCTTCAAAATATCTCCTTTTATGTTCCACATAACAGAAATTCTTACAGGTTTGGAACAACTTGAGGGTGAGTAAATGATGACAGAATTTAAATTGTTGGGTGAACTATCCCTTTAAATCATCCTACAGGCCCCACTAGACTTCTCTACCGGCCATGTTTATTATGTGGCCTGTGTGTTTGACTCTGCTCTAAACTCTTGAATCTCACTTTAGGCACTTTCGTGTTTGTTTTGTTTTGTCTTTATAGATCGTGGCTCATGCACTCCAGTGCAGTCACTATGTCATACTCTGGCACTTGGCTAAAGTCTCAGAGGGCAGTGCCAATAAGGTACAACACACACACATATATGCCCAGTCCTGTGTGAGACTGTCATTTAGAGTGTTTAGAGTCACACTCTTGTCCAATTTCAGGATGAAATGGTGCTGTTGCGGAGGCAGGTGAGAGCTTTCTGCCTGATGTGTCAGAGGTACCTGAACAGCATCAGCACTGCTGTCAAAGAACAGGTGAGTCTGACCTGCCACAGACCATGCGTCCTTTCATCCATAGGGGATTCTGGGAAAATAAACTGTGTGTCTGTATGTTGCAGGCCTTCACCATTCTCTGCGATGCACTCCTGATCTTCAGTTATCAGATTGTGGCGTCGGGACGGGAAGTTTTAGAGCCCCTGGTGTTCAGTCCAGATGCATCTTTACAGAGCGAACTACTAAACTTTATCCTTGATCACGTGTTTGTTGATCAGGACGAGGACAGCAGCACAGGTGAACAACAAACAAATACAAAGTGGACAGAAGACCATTCTGATTTGTAATGCATTGTTCCAATTTCTGCACAACTAACATCTAAAAAAACTGATTTTATTTTTATTTGTTTTTTATTTATAAGACTGACATAGGAATATGGCTCATGTTTAAGTTTGGTGTCAGACTACTGTTGTTGTGGCATACCTTGTTTAAAATAAATTAATCTTTTTTTCCATGGCTTTATGAGCTTTTTGGATCTTTTAAGTTTTAGTTACCTGAACTTTCAGTGGAGGGGCAGAAACATCTGTTTTCATTCAATCTTAAATTGTGTTTTGATGATTAACCAATTACATGATTTTCATTCCATTTAAGAATACTGTTGAGGAAACAGTTATTTTTTGGATTTTTAGAAAAACATTTAACATACACAAGCAGTCAAAAGTTGGTAATTGTATTCAATTTGTTTTCACTATCCAATCCAATTCATCCATATCTGGGGTGTGTCTTGCAGACGATGAGGCCGGTAAGATTGAGGCGCTCCACAGACGCAGGAATTTACTGGCCGCCTTCTGCAAATTGATCATCTACAGCGTGGTGGACATGAAGACAGGAGCAGATGTCTTCAAACAGTACATGAGGGTGAGGGCCTGTATTGGGATAGGATAGTATATAGTACACAGGACGGGGGGTGAGGGGGGCTGTGGTATTGTATGTGTTATATATGCGGGAAACATATATACGTGGTATATATGTGGTATATATGCGGGAAAGATCCGTGAGTCAAAGATACGTGAGTCAAAACCCGAAGCACAACTTTCCTCAACCTAAAGTCGGAGCGCTGCCCATGAGGCTATCGGATCCGTCTTAGTCCTTTGTGTTACTTGAAGCTTACAGTAACTCTCTGTCTCTGTCTGTGTGTAGTACTATAATGATTATGGTGACATCATTAAGGAGACCATGAGTAAAGCGCGTCAGATCGACAAGATTCAGTGTGCCAAGACTCTGATCCTCAGCCTGCAGCAGGTGAGATAGAACTTCCCTTCTTACACAGACCAGCTCTGCCAGCAACGCTGAATAACAGAAGGGTGATGTGTGTGTTTCAGCTGTTCAATGAGATGCTGAGTGATCTAGGCTGTAACTTTGATCGTTCCACATCTGCATTCTGTGGGATTAAAGAACTGGCCAGACGCTTCTCGCTTACATTTGGACTCGATCAGATCAAAACCAGAGAGGCCATTGCAATGCTCCACAAGTAAGAACTCAAACATGCCTACTTTTTTCTCCTGTCTGTGTAAAACTTTTATATATTTTATTTATTTCTAGGATTCTTATTTGCTATAACTTCTTATCATTGCACTAAAAGCAGCTCTTGATTGCATGAAGGTACTGAAACAAATTAATAATAAAAGTGAGTGGTTGACTAAAACTGGTTTTTCAAGGGCAGATACCATCTGATATACATAATATTAATGACATTTATGACAACAAATGAGACTGAAACTTGCTAAAATAAAATGAAATGTAGTCAAACTTATGACTCTTAAGTAAGAAGAAATGGGCTTGTTTTAAGAGAGGTTCATAAATCCCCTGACTGTCATGCTACTCTGTCACCAGCATCAGCATGTGGAAAAGGGGCATCAGCATCCCCATGTCTTAGTGACACAGTCTTAAGTGTGTGTGTGTGTGTGTGTATGTGTTTTTTGTCTTTTAGGGATGGAATAGAATTTGCATTTAAAGAACCCAGTCCACAGGGAGAAGGCGGCCCTCCTCTCAACCTTCCGTTCCTTGACATCCTCAGTGAGTTTTCCTCCAAACTACTGAGGCAGGACAAGAAGACTGTGTAAGACACTCACACTGAGAATCCCTTGCTTTCTCAGATCCCTCAGAGACCCAAGCATTGATATTCATGACTCAAAAATGTCTTTAGGAAACCATTAGTTATACAAATATTTTGTTTAGGCACAATTTACAATTTACAAAAATATACAACATACAGCTTACAATTGTATTTGAAAAATATTAATTTGAGCTAGTAATTTTAAATGTTTGACCATTTAAATACTGTAGATGTAATTTAATTTAACAATGTAATATATACAGTGAGGAAAATAAGTATTTGAACACCCTGCTATTTTGCAAGTTTTTAAATCATGGAGGGGTCTGAAATTGTCATCGTAGGTGCATGTCCACTGTCAGAGACATAATCTAAAAAAAAAAATCCAGAACCTTGATATGCTTCTTACAGAGCCACTCCTTGGTTATCCTGGCTGTGTGCTTCGGGTCATTGTCAGGTTGGAAGACCCAGCCTCGACCCATCTTCAATGCTCTAACTGAGGGAAGGAGGTTGTTCCCCAAAATCTTGCAATACATGGCCCCGGTCATCCTCTCCTTAATACAGTGCAGTCACCCTGTCCCATGTGCAGAAAAACACCCCCAAAGCATGATGCTTCACAGTAGGGATGGTGTTCTTGGGATGGTACTCATCATTCTTCTTCCTCCAAACATGTTTAGTGGAATTATGACTAAAAAGTTCTATTTTGGTCTCATCTGACCACATGACTTTCTCCCATGACTCCTCTGGATCATCCAAATGGTCATTGGCAAACTTAAGACGGGCCTGGACATGTGCTGGTTTAAGCCGGGGAACCTTCTGTGCCATGCATGATTTCAAACCATGACGTCTTAGTGTATTACCAACAGTAACCTTGGAAACGGTGGTCCCAGCTCTTTTCAGGTCATTGACCAGCTCCTCCCGTGTAGTTCTGGGCTGATTTCTCACCTTTCTTAGGATCATTGAGACCCCACGAGGTGAGATCTTGCATGGAGCCCCAGTCCAAGGGAGATTGACAGTCATGTTTAGCTTCTTCCATTTTCTAATGATTGCTCCAACAGTGGACCTTTTTTCACCAAGCTGCTTGGCAATTTCCCCGTAGCCCTTTCCAGCCTTGTGGATGTGTACAATTTTGTCTCTAGTGTCTTTGGACAGCTCTTTGGTCTTGGCCATGTTAGTAGTTGGATTCTTACTGATTGTATGGGGTGGACAGGTGTCTTTATGCAGCTAACGACCTCAAACAGGTGCATCTAATTTAGGATAATAAATGGAGTGGAGGTGGACATTTTAAAGGCAGACTAACAGGTCTTTGAGGGTCAGAATTCTAGCTGATAGACAGGTGTTCAAATACTTATTTGCAGCTGTATCATACAAATAAATAGTTAAAAAATCATACATTGTAATTTCTGGATTTTTTTTTTTAGATTATGTCTCTCACAGTGGACATGCACCTACGATGACAATTTCAGACCCCTCCATGATTTCTAAGTGGGAGGACTTGCAAAATAGCAGGGTGTTCACATACTTATTTTCCTCACTGTATATTAGATTTCAGATACTTACTTTCTAAACTGATACATTTGTTCCAAAAGTGTCAAGAATTGTGTCAGCCAAATGTATCTAAAGTATCAGACATCTAATATATAAACATAAATTTTGTGTGACTTCAGCAAGCTGTGGCAGATAATATTAGATTTTAAAACTGTTGTGATAAATTCCAATGGTCAGCTACTGTTATCTGTAGTTTTTACCCATATTTAGTTAATATACAAATGTTACAATTCTGCTGCGCTAGGTCTCTGAAGGTTAACAGTGTACTGTCTTTCAAATGAGTTTCTCTACTGAAGTATATGTATGTTCTTTGTTTGACCTCTGACATCTCTCATCAGGCACCTGTATCTAGAGCGGTTTATGACCTTTCAAATGGCCCTGCAGAGGGACGATTGTTGGTTGCCGCTCATCTCCTACCGGAACTCTCTGCAAGCAGGCGCTGATGATGATACACTGTCTGTCATCAGCGGCATGAGCAGCAGGAGCTCTGCCCGCAGTCGCAGGAGCAAACCACCTGCTGCCAACAAGAGAAAACTGCCTGAGGGTGCGAGTGTGTTGAAAAGTAATTATATGATTACTTATAATCTCTACAGGAGTAAAACTAACTTTCCCTTTCATTATCTTCTCTATCTGTCCATCTCTCAGAGGAGAGTAGCTGTAGCAGCAGTGATGTGAGCGCGTGGGTCAACCGAGTGCAGAGTGGCCCACACACTCCTGTAATGATGTCATCACCCCACATTGTCTCCACTGTCCTGCGGGACCCAAAGAAGCTTCGCCCAGAGCAGGGGTACATGGGAGTTTACAGTATGAGCAACGAAACGCAACACACACCCCTGCAGCAGCCGCACCAACACATGGACTACAAGTAAACATAAACACACACACATTTATACACATACTCCCTCTATTAGTAAAGAGTTGACTGAGAACTGTTGTTTTCAGTTCTCAGGTCGCGTGGATGATGGCCCAAAAACAGCAGCAGGACAGAGCAAGCCTTCAGTACGGCAAGATGAGAGGCCACATTCAGCACACCATGTGAGTGCACATCTGTATACACATACACTACTGTTCAAAAGTTAGGGCTCGGTATGTTTTTTTCCCCCAAGAAATGAATACTTTTATTCAGTAAGGATAAATTAAATTGATCAAAAGTGACAAAAGACATTTATTATTTTACAAAAGATTTCTATTTCAAATAAAGGCGGCTATTTTGAATTTTCTGTTTATCAAAGAATCAATAAAAGCAATTTACAAAAATATTAAGCTGCACAACTTCAACATTGATACAAGAAATGTTTCTTGAGCACCAAATCAGCATATTAGAATGATTTCTGAAGGATGACATAACACTGAGGACTGGAGTAATGACTGCTGAAAATTCAGCGTTGCATCACAGGAATAAACTACATTTTAAACAATATTGAAGTAGAAAAAAGTCATTTTAAATTGTAATAATATTTCAAAATATTACTGTTTTACAGCATTTTTATCATATGAATGTAGCCTTGTTGAGCATAAGAGACTTCTTTTCAAAAAACATTTAAAAAAATTTACCAACCCCAAACTTTTGAACTGTTGCAACCCCAACCCTCTACAATGCGAGTAAATCACTCGCATATGCGACTAAATATTCACTCTGGGCGACTAAATAATATCTATTATTAGAGGCTAAGAATAAGTTTAGCATAGATATATTTTCATTCGCTGAACACTGACTGAGAACTTGAGAGTTTCGCTCTCGTTAAGTGATCTGTCTATTTCAGTTCAGCTCAATGGATGCGCAGCGTACCAGTATTTGACATACCGTAAACCCTAGTGTAAAGGCGCACAACACACCATAGATTTGCTGAGAGTGGGGTTTTCACACACACGAAAAGAGAGATAAGAGCATGAGATTCTTAAGGCCTGTGCACACCAGGACGATTATCGTGCGCGCTTATCGCCAGCGTTTTTCTAGACGTTTTTCGGCGTG
Source organism: Gobio gobio (assembly GCF_949357685.1). Lineage (NCBI taxonomy): Eukaryota > Metazoa > Chordata > Actinopteri > Cypriniformes > Gobionidae > Gobio > Gobio gobio. The sequence continues at coordinate 49,157,322 of NC_137100.1, forward strand.
TCATTTTCACTGGCGATGTGCCGAGTGAACATGCAAATTCAGTAGATGGCGCTCCCGGTATACAAGGTGGTGCTGCGGCACTTTACGCTTCTGACACTCGCTTGTCACAGAAGAAGAAGAGAGAACGTATTTACGCACTTGCCAAAACCATTCACACTCTTTTTGCTAACCGGCAAGCAGCATTAAAAGCTCATCTTCTTCTTTGTCTACTTACTTCCTGTTCGTCATATCAATGTGTGCTCTGCAAGACCGTTTTGTGCTTGAGCGCCACCAAGTCATGTTTTACTGTAACTTCAGCAGCTCCAGGCACGTGAACAAAAGTGCCGATCTCATAGGTCGGCCAGTTTTTAACGCGCCGCGTCAAAACAAAAAAAACGAACCCAAGGCGTTTTTTTTAAAAACGGCGCTTTTACGCCTGCAGTTTTGCCAGTCGGTGTGCACACTCACATTGGTGCCCTTTGTCACGGGACGTTAAACGTGAGCGGTAAACACGCGCGAAAATCGTCCCGGTGTGAATAGGCCTTTACATACCATGCAAAATCAACGTGCTACATGTAAACAATATTCTTTGTTGTATTTTCCTGTCAAAATACCGGAGTTAATTTAGAATTATTCAGCTTTTAAGAACCAGCAGAAAATACGCCGGTTTTTCCGGTAGTGGGCGGAACTAATGCGCAAACGGCAATCTCATTGGCTGATGCTCATCTTTTACCGTCCCTGTTTAGATTTCAGCAAGTCAGTTCGAGAGAATGCTGACAACCTGATTTAATATTCATGAACCCATCCAGTATTATTATCTAATTACTTTCATTATTATTTTTTTACAGAAACACTGAATGACCAACAATTTCTTAAGCACCACCACCAGTCCTAAGTTCAGTTAAATTACAAATATGCATTCATACATGGTTACCTAGTTTTAGTTCTAATTACTAAAGTTCTAATCATTAAATAGTGCTTGATTATCATAATATCATAATATTGCCTTATGCTTGGTCAAATTGCTGGAATTATATATATATATATATATATATATATATATATATATATATATATATATATATATATATATATATATATATATATATATATATATATATATATATATAGTATAATATAATATATATTATAAAATATATTAGTCTGGCGACTAAATTCAAAAATATATATTAGCCAATGGCGATTCTATTGCCAAGGTTTGCGTAGAGGGTTGGGTAGTGATATTAACTTTTTTATTATTTACTTGTTTGCCAGTCGCCGTGGCAGCGGACTGATGGAGGATGACGAGGAGCCAATTGTGGAGGATGTGATGATGTCATCAGAAGAACGACTGGACGACCTTAATGAGGGCATGGACTTTGATACCATGGACATTGATCTGGTAGGAATCAGAGTTCAGGGAAGCATACCATTAATCAGTGTGATCCCTTTCTTACCAAAAAGATTAACTGTCACCCAATCAGGTGCAAAGTCACAATGAGTGTTGCTCAGAGTCCATTTAATCCAATATCCTTTGACTGCAGGGTCAACACACTCATAGAGAGAAAACACATTTTGTGTCATTGCTTTTAATTGTATCTTTTTTTGTTCCTCTGAAGCCTCCATCCAAAAATCGCAGGGAGAGGTCAGAGCTGAAACCAGACTACTTTGACCCTGCCTCCATTATGGATGACTCGGTGAGCATTAATTAATCCATCTGTGTATTGATTCATTTATTGCTGTATTGTTACGAATATAAGATGACCCCCCCTACCCCCCGCATTTTTCAAGATGTACCTTTTGGAAAAAGGCTTTTTGAAGACCAAATCTTGTATTTTATAAAGGACATTTTTATAAAGAAAATGCTTTCATTTTAAAATAATTTTCATATTGCATATTTTTAGTATTTAAATGATTGTATTAAAAGTAGGGAAAATACTGGTCAAATGTACCAACAATCACATTTAAAAATCACCACCCTTTGCCATACCATAAAATAACCTGTTGCCCATCTGGATTAACAGTTAGGACATTCATCTCTTAGTGAAAGGTGCAGTGTGTAGTATTTATGAGGATCTATCAACTGAAATGCAATATAATATACTTATGTTTTCAGTGGTGTATAAAGATCTTACATAATGAACCGTTATGTTTTTATTACCTTTGAATGAGCCATTTCTATCTACAGGTGCTGGTCATATAATTAGAATATCATCAAAAAGGTGATTTATTTAACTAATTCTATTCAAAAAGTGAAACTTGTATATTATATTAATTCATTACACACAGACTGATATATTTCAAATGTTTATTTCTTTTAATTTTGATGATTATTACTGACAACTAAGGAAAATCCCAAATTCAGTATCTCAGAAAATTAGAATATTGTGAAAAGGTTCAATATTGAAGACACCTGGTGCCACACTCTAATCAGCTAATTAACTCAAAACACCTGCAAAGGCCTTTAAATGGTCTCTCAGTCTAGTTCTGTAGGCTACACAATCATGGGGAAGACTGCTGACTTGACAGTTGTCCAAAAGACGACCATTGACACCTTGCACAAGGAAGGCAAGACACAAAAGGTCATTGCAAAAGAGGCTGGCTGTTCATAGAGCTCTGTGTCCAAGCACATTAATAGAGAGGCAAAGGGAAGGAAAAGATGTGGTAGAAAAAAGTGTACAAGCAATAGGGATAACCGCACCCTGGAGAGGATTGTGAAACAAAACTCATTCAAAAATGTGGGGGAGATTCACAAAGAGTGGACTGCAGCTGGAGTCAGTGCTTCAAGAACCACTACGCACAGACGTATGCAAAACATGCGTTTCAGCTGTCGCATTCCTTGTGTCAAGCCACTCTTGAACAACAGAAAGCGTCAAAAGCGTCTTGCCTGGGCTAAAGAAAAAAAGGACTGGACTGCTGCTGAGTGGTCCAAAGTTATGTTCTCTGATGAAAGTAAATTTTGCATTTCCTTTGGAAATCAGGGTCCCACAGTCTGGAGGAAGAGAGGGGAGGCACACAATCCATGTTGCTTGAGGTCCAGTGTAAAGTTTCCACAGTCAGTGATGGTTTGGGGTGCCATGTCATCTGCTGGTGTTGGTCCACTGTGTTTTCCGAGGTCCAAGGTCATCGCAGCCTTTTCCAGGAAATTTTAGAGCACTTCATGCTTCCTGCTGCTGACCAACTTTATGGAGATGCAGATTTCATTTTCCAACAGGACTTGGCACCTGCACACAGTGCCAATGCAACCAGTACCTGGTTTAAGGACCATGGTATCCCTGTTCTTAATTGGCAAACTCGCCTGACCTTAACCCCTTATTATGAAGAGGACCTTATTATGAAGAGGAAGATGCAATATGCCAGACCCAACAATGCAGAAGAGCTGAAGGCCACTATCAGAGCAACCTGGGCTCTCATAACACCTGAGCAGTGCCACAGACTGATCGACTCCATGCCACGCCGCATTGCTGCAGTAATTCAGGCAAAAGGAGCCCCAACTAAGTATTGAGTGCTGTACATGCTCATACTTTTCATGTTCATACTTTTCCGTTGGCCAAGATTTCTAAAAATCCTTTCTTTGAATTGATCTTAAGTAATATTCAAATTTTCTGAGATACTGAATTTGGGATTTTCTTTAGTTGTCAGTTATAATCATCAAAATGATTAAATAACATTTGAAAAAAAGAAATAACATTTGAAATATATCAGCCTGTGTGTAATGAATGAATATAATATACAAGTTTCACTTTTTGAATGGAATTAGTGAAATATATCAACTTTTTGATGATATTCTAATTATATGACCAGCACCTGTACATACACCGCGGGTCCTCTTACAGTGAAGTCACCATTTTGCGGCGGCATTTTTATACAGTAGCCCTAAACGGACAAACTGCTCTACAGAGCGCTAGTTACTCTCTGCCCCTCTCAGACGACGACATCTTTGTCCTGTGTCGGCCACCGTAGCTTCTCTATGTGCTTCGAAAGGGAGGGGTGGGCGGTTGCAATTCACAACCTCACCACTAGATGCCACTAAAATGTACACAGTTCACCTTTAAGACTTTTTCTTTTTGCTCTTGCGGTCTTCTAACATTACACTCTGACTCGCCGTATATCTTGGCACACTGGTTTTACGCGTATTTGGTGCCCCCTGTTGTTGCCGGTGTATTATTGATGTGAAAGTCTAGAGACTGAATATAAGACACACCTGTTTTTTCTAAGAAAAAAACATTGTCTTATATTGGGAACAATACGGTAATCCACTCATTAGTGGTGCTTGTTAGAAATCCCTCAGACTTTTGATTAATTGACCTTAAATTAAAGGAGGGACCAGAGTGTTATGCACTTTTTAAAAATCTTGTGCCAGTAAGCAACCACCCAGAACACCTTAACAACTAAGCAAATTTACATTCAACAACCCCACCAAATTAAAATAATCTGCTCGTTTGTTCTCTCTGTTTGTCCAATTGCTTTTTGTCATTATGAACAGACAGAGAGATGTTGTGGAAGAAGGCAGCATTACTAATGGCCTGTTCACACCAAGAATGATAACCATAAACTATGAAGTTTAAATCGTCATTGTAAAGGTGTGGTCTCATTAGCTACTTATTGTGGGCAAAAAAGGTCCATTGGCTTTTGTCAATAACATAGCAATGCATACAGATCACACAGAAGTGTGAAACCAACCACTTTCTGTCAGAATCTGTGTGACCGACTTGAACCCTGTTACCATCATTAGAACCAACTTGCAAATAGTTATCATTATAGTTCTTGGTTCTTGTTGTGAACAGCCTGATACTCTTTGCACCTGCAATACTGGGGTTATAAAGCGACTGTGTTTTTTGCCTTCCAGGTTCTTAATGTCTCCATGTTCTGAGACGGGTAAACGAGAGCAGTGGTGACATGTTTCTCCTCTTCTGATTTCACTCCATGGACTAAATGCACGTGTTGGTGCTGTGTATCGTTCCCTCCTGAAAACAAACCATAACTTTCCATCTGTACATATAACAGCCCACTGGGCGACAGACAAACATTTACAGCATGAGATCAGACTTATCTATTCATGCTTTTTTGTAATGGAGGTTTAAAAATAGCTGTTTTTGTAACTCCTGGAGGAGTTTTGATTTTTAGGTAATTTTTGTAAAGACAATCAGTTGTAAATGACTTTATAAAGGGTGATTGAAATCTAAAATGTATAACTCAACTTTCCTTAAAGGGTTTAGACTTGCAGTGTCTGTTTTTCCCTCAAGTACTTCTCTCTCTTGTTTTTGCTTTTTAACCATCACTCACAATGTTTTCGCTTCCCTGAAGTATGTTAAAACTCGTATTGTGATGATATTCCTCACTTGTATGTTGGTGGTTGGCTGATTGAGAGTTTTTTTGTTTTCATTGGTCCTCTAAAAGCTCAAAGCACTTGTGCTGATTGGCCCCTCCCTCAGATTTAAATTAATTTCTGAATATATATTTCAACTTTAAATTCTAAAGGTATTTCTGCATAAAGGGCATTACCCTGCTTTTCAAAGAAAAGCTCTTTCTGTAGAATATATCTAATTTCTTTTTAAAGATTAGAATGAGGTATTATAATATATTGTTATATATCTTAAATATATAATGTATATGTATTATTTTGTTTTACACAAAATGTGTAAAGTAATGTGAATCATTGCTGGTTTATATTTAAGTTAATGTTTTTATGTTTGGTATCCAACCTACAGTTTCATTCACGCTTCATCTGTCCTGAGAGAATCACTGATGTTTTATTCACTTTTATTTTGGAAAAGCTCCACTGTGAAAAATTCTATGATCTTTCCCCCTTGTGTAGTTCATTGAGGTATGGATTCAGGTTGTGTGTTGTTTCTGAGGTTGGGTAGTTGAAAATCATGAATGGCTTGTTAATCAGAGCGAATCATGACGATTGTTTTTTGTAAGAAATCTTGGTAAATGTAACCATGGTGATTGTATGCAGGGTAAATGCATTTCTGCAAGGAGCTTTTGTTCAGGATTGGAAAGGAAATGTCTTTTTATATGCATTTCACACATAGTTGTTCATTTGTCCCACTTTGATTTTAATTTCCAGTTCTGCAATGTCTCCTTATTTCCAAAAGTGTGTGAGTGTATGTATTTTAATGTATTGGACTGTACATAAAAAAAACCAAGATGTTTTATTCTATTTGCAAGATGTCAGTTGTTTCATTTCCTATGTTTATGCATTTATATTTGGATACAAAATAAAAACCTAATGATCTTTAGCACTGCTTTTTAAATCAGCAGCTCCCGGAGAGAAAATTGTATTCTGTTAAATGCTTTGTTGAAGAATACTGGAACTCAAAATGATTTTTATTTTTTGTCTTTGTTTTTGTGTCATAGATAAAATACAAACATTTGTCATACAAATCACTGTTGCTTCATTGATCTCTTCCTATGAACCATGAATGCAACTGTGACATTTTCTGGGTCATGAACAAGAAGGTCAGTGTTCAACAGTGGCCTAATCAAAGCCTCCATTCACAAAAAGAATCAATGACTGAACAAACACATCCGACCAGAACAAATGACAGAGATCGGTGGCAAACACCGCAGCATGACAAACCTCTACTGAACATAAAGGGTTAGTTGTTGTTTTTTATGCAATACAATTAATAAATAAAATTAAACACTCTTTTTATAGAAATTTAGAATAATGTTGTGCGCCCTGGATGTAAAAATTATGTCTCCAACTTTAGTTTAAAGCATGACTGGTCAGGTTTCAGAAAAAAACATGCAGATAATTTGTTCACACACTCAGCCCCTCAGCATGCATATTGTCTTTTTTGGACATTTCAAATGCACAAGTGTGAAGAACAATATTGAAGGTTAATGACAATGATTCAAATGAGTACCTTGACAGAAATATTTTTCATTGAAGTAAAAGTTGGAATAGTAGTTCTTCAAATCAAACGGCAAGGGGCGCTGTAGTACCTCGCACCGACCGGAAATCTCTGCCATGACAACAACTGCAAGCGCAGCTTTGAACTCAACGGCGGGGGACGCGCACTTTCTAAAAGTGTGACGTGAAATAATCATCAAAACATTTCGATTTTAAAAGTTTTACATATTTGTATAAGACTTCTTTTGCAAGACCGGGATTTTAGTGGTTATTATGGATCTGTGGAGAGCAGAACAGCTGAACGCGCCGGCGGACTTCATGAAAGCTCCTGACGGAGGTAAACAAATGTAAAATGAACCGAATAATGACCGACATAAACCAAATAAACAAACACAAACGAGCTGGTGCTCTTATATATATTGTGATGCTACTATATATAATATCAAAATAAGCAGTATATTTGTGTATATCAGGGTAACTTAGTTGACAAGACATGTCAAGTAGCGTTAGTGACAGCTCTTTTGTGTGATATGATACATTTCATCTAACACTATTTTAAATAGCATTTATAATATCTTAATTGCAGTGTATAGGTCTCAAATTAACTCCATAGTCTACATGGACCGTTTGTACTCACACCTCAGGACTTAACGCTAGAAAGCCTTCTGTTTCACATTTGATACACACATTTCTTTGGTCTCTAAGTATCAAATATGATGCGCAACAAAAAGCACACTTTTTCATTTTTGGATATTTCGTCTAAAGGTTCGATAAATGGTTCCATTTTAAAAAAAGTCATTTTTTTTATTACCTTTTGAGGCTTTACAGGATAAAAGTGAACTGGAAGAAAGCTAAAAGGTGGTTAAAATAATGAGCAGTTTTGTTGTGTTGTATGTAAGGCATCTGTAATATTGTAAATGTGAATATAAAGATAAAAAGACACCCAGATGCTCAGGGGACACAAACTCAAAAGAGAGATTTCTTTCTATCGTTCTGTGTTTATTACATTAATATGCGTCTGTCTGTTTTTCTCCCAGCATCTGTCCTTAACCCTACTCCTTCTCTGATGACACCTGCTCAGTTTACTGGGGGTCCTGTGGCCCGGCCCACAGCTTCACAGACCACGACCACCCAAGCTCTGCCACAGTCCACACCTTTCAGAGCTCCACCCCCTTCTAAATTCAATGAGGAAGGGCTCACCTGGACAAAGAATGCTGGAGTGGAAGCATGGTGGCCCATCCATCACAAACACCAGAGCGAGAAAATGTTACAGCAGCGCTCTGAACACAGGTACACAAATAAAACAAGCACTGCCCCTGTTGAATCCAGTCTAGTGATTTTAGAGGTCTGTCTATAAATTCATCTCTCTCTCTGTCAGGTTACCAGAAGATGAGAGGAGCAGCTCAAAGCCCCTGCTGCAAGAGATGGAAAGGTTAAGAGAAGACAAGGAAGTGATGGGGGTCGAGATGGAACGTCTGAAAGGAAGAGAAGAGTGTTTGAAAGAGCAGATCAGAGATCAGCAAAGCCAAATAAACAGGTACAAAAACGCAAACTGACTGACTGCATGTCTGTTACTTTCACTGTTTATGTAGGCTGAAATATGTATGTGTGTGTGCAGACAGTGTATGGAGCGTGATGAGTTACACAGTGAACTGAAGAGTTGCAAGTCTGAACTCAGTATGAGCCAAGATCTGGTAAATACATGAATAATACACTATTACCTTATTCTCTGAATCCTATCATATATATGTATATGTGGAATGTGTATTTTATTTTGTGTGTCTAGCTTTTGAACTTAAAAAAGGAGTACAAATTAGAATGTCAACGTTTGGAGAAAGTGTTGCATGACTCAAAGCAGGAGATGGGGAGACTGCAACAAAAGTTAGAGACACAGGTAAGGCATAATTAACACAATATTGGCAATATTTTGTTTCCGTAGCAATGATATTCTAATATTTTAAGTATCTTAAAGGAACTCTATGTTCAGTGTCTTCACTTTTATCTTTTTACACATTAATTTCCCACATATAATTGAATGAGGAAAAAAACCCAAAAAAAACCCCAGCAACAACGGACTAGCATGTTGACTATTTGAACATAAAATTTGCTCTCCTTTCTTTATGGCCAGCAAATTTCTCAATGACTCTCTGATTAAAGTCAGTCATCTCAGTAGTGTCATGACGTTTGCATTGTTCAGTTAGATATTTGAGATCTCTTACCCCCGTTGTTGTCCACAAAACTTCAGTACCGACACTTTTAAATAAAAGACAGGGAAAGCAATAAAGGGCATTGCTAACAACATCCAACCAGCCACTTACGTTTCTCATATCAAGCGCGTGAAGCTCCGAGTGCAGCTTCATCCTCTGTCACTGGCCTGCTGCTGGATTTGTAAATCGCGTTGGTCCGGTTCGGGATCTTCCAACGAACGCCTTGTGAAAGAATTTGGTTTAACTGCTGCCATCTCTACGAAAGTGATCATCATAACAAGGTTTTGGCGGAGTCGGAGTGACTGTGTCGCCCGCGCACTTTCGCTTTAGTGGCCAAGAACGGAAAGTTGAATGACAGGTGACGAGAACCAATCAGATTGGATAAAATAACACGCATCCAATTCTGATTCGCCAGGGACGCAGCGACCTGCGTCCGGAGGAGGATCTTTAAAAACCAATTAGAGACCAGCTTCAGGTCACATGCTGCCCGTATATTTTTGGACTCAGATAGAGATCCATTTGTCTGGCGTCCCTTGTGCATGAAACCGCATGAAACATATTGAAGAACATATTAGTTAACCGATCAAAGCCAGTTTTTATTAAATTCTGAGGCTCTTACTAATAACCAGCACGTCGTATGAGTAAACTTTTTTATTTTGATTTCATTTTTATATCATTTTTGTATACATGTACATTTCTGGAATTTTGATGCGGCGGCGCCCCAGCGCCCTCTATTGACCAGCTGCCACTGAACTCTACACACCTTTTTTCCATATATCACAGTGGTTCTCAGCCTTTTTTACTCAAAAGGCCCTCGTATTTCCAACACAATATCCAACAAATATTAAAATCCTATATAGGCTAAGATATTATCTGTAATTTTTTCAAAACTGTTGAGATAATAAACAAATTAACAAATAATTTTTTCAAGATCTTCTTATTTTATTTATTTTAGCATCTTAATATAGCCTGACGTCGTCATACTCAATTCTAGTCAGAATTTGAGTCTGAAACTGCTCCGTTGGGCTGTGATTATGGGGCGTGTTTCAACCGAACCAGGAAAGACCTCAATTGGATAGACCTACAACCAATCAGAGCAACGGAGCGACGCATAACGTTAGTTATCAAATGTCAACAGAACTCAACTGCACTGGGTTGCCATGTCCGCGGGTTGAAGCGACCCCAATTATGTGATATACAGACCCAGGAATGCGATTTTTAGCTGCCAGCCCTGCCAAAATAACACATAATTTACCCCCCAAATGACTTTTTTCCCGGAGAACCCCCCCTGGAAAGCTATTGGGCTTGTTTTTGGCTAGTTTTGAGGAACGTTAGCAATTGGGCGGGTTTTGTTGTAAAAACTTGGCAACCCTGTCTGGAATAAGTAGCCTAACGTTAGAAGAAAAATATGAGTGTAAACGATCTTTGCCGGTGTTGTAAAAAAAAGGATACACAGAGTTTACTTACCAACACGATCATCATTTCTGAGAGAAATAGTAAAGGTGAATGCATATACGAACAAGTTCTCCGTTTAGGATTAGAACAAACTCAACCCAAGCGCCTTTGATGACGTACATGATTACGTTACTGTTGATCATCTGTCCATCATCGTCTAAAGCCCGCCCTGACAATTTCATTGGTCCGAACAGTTTCTGTTCGGGCATATTTACTTCTCTATCGATCAAGTCCAGACCGAACTGCCCGAGTAAAAATGTTGTGGGCGAGGCTAAATTCGGCTGGCATCCAGGCTAATCTTAATATCTATTAGATTTAGAATTAAATTGTTTGATATATTAATAGCCATTTATTTAAGATTCTGTGGACCTTTTGGAAGTTTTCTTTGGTTGAGAACCACCGCAGTAGCGGTTAGGGGTGTTACGGATTATAGTTGATTATAGTTGACCAGGCCCTACAGTTCGGGAAGTATGCCATTAGCGGATTAATTGCAAAGTTCAACCATCATTTGCATGTGTTTCTAAGTCTTGCCAATTTACACATTCAAGCAATTTTAAACCATTCAAGCACAAGAACGCTGTTATCTTTGCACACAGCCACACACACCGTGTTTCAATAATGTGCATACACCACATAGTTTTTTTTCTGCATCGTCTTGCTCTTGAACGGACACATACACACAAAATTATATCAAAATGCACATCTCAGCAAGTATTCCAGTAAACACAGTCTTAAATTAATGTAAACCGTTGAGAAAGAAATCAGATGTGTATCATTATATTGAATCCATGCATGAGGTCATTAATGTTAATCAAACAAGATTAATCTATATTTAATTCATACAGTGTACACTATACAGTGTTATTTTTCATTTATTTGTACCTGAATGCTACTCTTAGACCTTACTTTATTTGTAACTTTGTTATATTGTGTTTATGTTTGCTTGTAATTTGTTTATTTGTTCCCATTTTATTACTGACTGTTCACTTGTCTTTAATAATGTTTGAACTTGATTATTTAGGCTAGTAGGTTTTGATGTGCTATCAAAGTACTTTTTATTTATTTATCCGGTTATCCGTTTTTTTTATTATTATTACAAATTATCCGGTTTATGATTCAAAGACCTTAATATGATTCGAACCATGAGTTTTGTGATCCGTTGCACTGCTACTAGTAAAATGATCCGGTTTATGATTCAAAGACCGTAATATGATTCGAACCGTGAGTTTTGTGATCCATTGCACCGCTACTAGTGGTTAAAACAAAGGTTTTAAAATAAAATTACAATAGTTAGACAAGTAAGTTTCCTGTTGAGCAAGAAAAAGGCCATCTCTGGGTCAGATATTAATTGGGATATTTTAAAATATAATAACTTGATCTTGTTGTCTAGCATTCTTTTCTATAATCCATTTTACTCAGATGTATGTCACAATACAGAGTGTCCAAATACCACTGTACATGTGAGTCTTTGTGCTCCGTGGTAGATACAGTTTGACTTCATCCTCCAATTCCTTGTAATTGTCTTTGTGATTTTTCTATGTGATCTAACTTTCAACCTTTTTGAATATCAGAACGTGAGAACTGATGCTGTACATGAAGCGAGTTCACTGAGGACCCAAATACAAGAAGTGATATCGGAGAGAGATGACTTAAGAAATCAGCTGAGGTGAGTGTATATAAAAAATAAGTTGCTCATATTTCTGTTTCTAAATGACAAATCATTTACAGGTCTGTTTATCTGAAGTCACATAATTTGTGTTTATGCAGTGTCCTGAACAGCTCATTGCTGGAACAGTCTGAGTGTGTGCAGAAACTGCGCACCTACATTGGCAGCAACATCTCTGAGAGAAAAGAAGAGGAAGAGCTTAGACGACAGAAACAGGTGTGTACACATACACATATGCAGTCCACTGAAATGTCATTATTATATTTGCATAATTATTTTCAGTGACTACATGAATTTTTATTTTTTATTATGATTGTGTGTGTATAGCATTTGGAGAAGGAAAAGGAAGCCCTGTCTCTATCTGTCCAGCTACTGAATGTCAGAGTGAATGCATCCAGTGACATTCTTGCCATACAAGAGAAAGAGCTAGGTGAACAGGTACAATTACACACATATACCGACATATGTTTAGTGTTTGAATTGAATGACCAATGCAGTTTGATTGATGGATGATAATTTCCTTAGTATATTTAGACATACTTGTTATGTGTGTAGGTGCAGACTGACCCGTTGTACTCTGGCAGTAAGGCTGGGCAGATGTTGAGTGTTTGGAGACAAAAGGTCTTCATGCTGCTTGTTAAACTGCAGACCAGGGACTTGCAACTCCACACAGAGAAAACACAACTACACAACATGGTAATGTAAACACATCCCCACGCACATACATCGCGTACTATCATATCATATCATATCATATCATACAATATCCTAACCACTAGTGTAAGTAATTAGCATTTTTATTTGCCTCCTGAAATTGATTTTCAGAAGTCATTCCTACATATATGAGATCAGATTTTGCTAACCATAGTGTAAGTCCATATACACTGTGTTTAAAGTCAATATTGAATCTTTTGGTAAGTGAAATATAATGTAATATAGCTGCAAGCAGCAATACCGGGGCCAAGCGCAAAGAAGAAGACAAGACATGCCAAAATGGCTGGCAGTGTCAGATCAACTGCAGCAATGAGAAATTAATCACGTTTTAAGATGATTTTAGGCAAAAGGCTGAAAATGCATTGTAGTCTGAGAGTGTCAGACCAACTGCAACAATTAACAATTATACAGTTTAAGAAGATTAGGCAAAATGGCTGAAATATCATATATTGAGTCACTGATAATGTAAGTTAATGGTTTATCACTTTTGACCAATAGGTGGCACAGATACGAAATTGATGTGGTGTGGTCAGAATAAGGGAACAATGACACATGCAAAGTTTGATGCCAATATGTCAAAGCATTGCAGAGATACAGCCTCAAGAGTAATTTTGGCATAATGGCTCAACTTCGTCGCTGCGGTTTACAAAAACGGTTTCATCTATTGATGCAAAATCCCTAACTTTTTGTTGACACAGTCTGAATATGATACGATTCCATTTTGGTGGAAATTGGACAAACGGTCTAGGATGAGTTTGAAAAAGTAGGTTTTGATCAAATACGAACATTGAGGACAGGATGTTTGACCAAATATGGAAAAATTAGTATCTCTGTTCTCGGCATGAGCCAATGACTGTATTATGACCAGTTTCATTAAACTAGGCTAATTTAATCAAAAGTTATTAGCATGTTTGTAAATTTTGTTATAACCTCTGACCACAAGGTGGCACTGCCCCAAAACGTTTTGAGTACCTTCAAAGCATGGTGCGGAAGACATGATTTTTGGACAAACAGTTCAAAAGTTATAAGCAAAAATAGCAAATTTTTTTGTATCTCCGGACCAGTAGGTGGCGCTGCGCCGAAACGCTGCATGTTGCTTCAGGTCATGCTTGTGATGACATATACCAAGATTGGTTTGAATACGATAAAGCGTTGTGGAGATATAGGCTTATGAGTGTTTTTGCAACCGCTACGTAAAATTTGTGTGCGCGTTTATCGAAAACGATTTGACAAATCAACTTGATTTGCAAGATTTTTTGTCAGCATGGTCTGAAGATGATCTGGTTCAATTTTCGTGCAAATCGGACAAACCGTCTAGGACGAGATTGTAAAAGTAGGTTTTTTGGAAAATTAAAAATGGCGGGGAAATTATCATGACCGAAAATGACATCATAGGATGCAATTGAATCGACATGAGCCAAGGAATCAGAGGAAAAAAGAATTTTGTTTCTAGCCCTTATGGTTCAAAAGTTATTAGCATAAACATGAGTCAAATTTTGGACTGATGGTGGCGCTAGAGGGATTGAGTTTGAGACTCCAAATTTGCTACGGTGACATTTCAGACTGTCCTCTATTAGTGGGCCAAATTTCACAACTTTTTACCATACGGTTCTATGGGCTGCCATAGACTTTGTGGCGGAAGAAGAAGAAGAAGAAGAAGAAGAAGAAGAAGAAGATGAATAATAAATATAGCTGCAAGCAGCAATACCGGGGCCAAGCGCAAAGAAGAAAACAAGACATGCCAAAATGGCTGGCAGTGTCAGATCAACTGGAGCAATGAGCAATTAATCACGTTTTAAGATGATTTTAAGCAAAAGGCTGAAAATGCATTGTAGTCTGAGAGTGTCAGACCAACTGCAACAATTAACAATTATACAGTTTAAGAAGATTAGGCAAAATGGCTGAAATATCATATATTGAGTCACTGATAATGTAAGTTAATGGTTTATCACTTTTGACCAATAGGTGGCACAGATACGAAATTGATGTGGTGTGGTCAGAATAAGGGAACAATGGCACATGCAAAGTTTGATGCCAATATGTCAAAGCATTGCAGAGATACAGCCTCAAGAGTAATTTTGGCATAATGGCTCAACTTCGTCGCTGCGGTTTACAAAAACGGTTTCACCTATTGATGCAAAATCCCTAACTTTTTGTTGACACAGTCTGAAGATGATACGATTCAATTTTGGTGGAAATTGGACAAACGGTCTAGGATGAGTTTGAAAAAGTAGGTTTTGATCAAATAAGAACATTGAGGACAGGATGTTTGACCAAATATGGAAAAATTTGTATCTCTGTTCTCGGCATGAGCCAATGACTGTATTATGACCAGTTTCATTAAACTAGGCTAATTTAATCAAAAGTTATTAGCATGTTTGTAAATTTTGTTATAACCTCTGACCACAAGGTGGCACTGCCCCAAAACGTTTTGAGTACCTTCAAAGCATGGTGCGGAAGACATGATTTTTGGACAAAGAGTTCAAAAGTTATAAGCAAAAATAGCCATTTTTTGTATCTCCGGACCAGTAGGTGGCGCTGCGCCGAAACGCTGCATGTTGCCTCAGGTCATGCTTTTGATGACATATACCAAGATTGGTTTCAATACGATAAAGCGTTGTGGAGATATAGGCTTATGAGTGTTTTTGCAACAGCTACGCAAAATTTGTGTGCGCGTTTATCGAAAACGATTTGACAAATCAACTTGATTTGCAAGATTTTTTGTCAGCATGGTCTGAAGATGATCTGGTTCAATTTTCGTGCAAATCGGACAAACCGTCTAGGACGAGTTCGTAAAAGTAGGTTTTTTGGAAAATTAAAAATGGCGGGGAAATTATCATGACCGAAAATGACATCATAGGTTGCAATTGAATCGGCATGAGCCAATGACTCTATTATGACCAGTTTCAATATACTAGGCTAATTTAATCAAAAGTTATTAGCATTTTTGTCAAGTTTGTTATATCTTTTGACCACAAGGTGGCACTGCCCTAAAACTTTTTGAGTACCTTCAGGGCATAGAAAGGAAGTCACATACCGAGTTTAGTAACAATATACTAATGCATTTGTAAAATATAGCATTTTAGCACATAATTCAAAATGGCCGACAGCCAAAATGGCCGATATGGTAAAATTGAATATCAGACGACTCGGCATGCCGTCCTGAATGTAACGAGCCCAATTTTATGATTTTTGGACAAACAGTTCAGAAGTTATAAGCAAAAATAGCAATTTTTCGTATCTCGGGACCAGTAGGTGGCGCTGCGCCGAAACACTGTATGTTGCCTCAAGTCATGCTTGTGATGACATGTACCAAGTTTGGTTTGAATACGATAAAGCGTTGCGGAGATATTGCCTTAAGTGTGTTTTTGCAACCGCTACGTAAAATTTGTTTGCGCGTTTAGCGCAAATGATTTGACGAATCAACTTGATTTACAATATTTTTTGTCAGCATGGTCTGAAGATGATCTGGTTCAATTTTCGTGCAAATCGGATGAACCGTCTAGGACGAGTTCGTAAAAGTAGGTTTTTCGGAAAATAAAAAATGGCGGGAAAATTTTTATAACGGAAAATGACGACATGGGGTGCAATCGAATCGTCTTGAGCCAAGGAATCAGAGAAAAAAATAATTTTGTTTCTAGCCCTTATGGTTCAAAAGTTATTAGCATAAACATGAGTCAAATTTTGGACAGATGGTGGCGCTAGAGGGATTGAGTTAGAGACTCCAAATTTGCTATGGTGACTTTTCAGACTGTCCTCTATGAGTGTGCCAAATTTCACAACTTTTTACCATACGGTTCTATGGGCTGCCATAGACTTCGTGGCGGAAGAAGAAGAAGAAGAAGAAGAAGAAGAAGAAGAAGAAGAAGATGAATAATAAATATAGCTGCAAGCAGCAATACCGGGGCCAAGCGCAAAGAAGAAGACAAGACATGCCAAAATGGCTGGCAGTGTCAGATCAACTGGAGCAATGAGCAATTAATCACGTTTTAAGATGATTTTAAGCAAAAGGCTGAAAATGCATTGTAGTCTGAGAGTGTCAGACCAACTGCAACAATTAACAATTATACAGTTTAAGAAGATTAGGCAAAATGGCTGAAATATCATATATTGAGTCACTGATAATGTAAGTTAATGGTTTATCACTTTTGACCAATAGGTGGCACAGATACGAAATTGATGTGGTGTGGTCAGAATAAGGGAACAATGACACATGCACAGTTTGATGCCAATATGTCAAAGCATTGCAGAGATACAGCCTCAAGAGTAATTTTGGCATAATGGCTCAACTTCGTCGCTGCGGTTTACAAAAACGGCTTCATCTATTGATGCAAAATCCCTAACTTTTTGTTGACACAGTCTGAAGATGATACGATTCGATTTTGGTGGAAATTGGACAAACGGTCTAGGATGAGTTTGAAAAGGTAGGTTTTGATCAAATAAGAACATTGAGGACAGGATGTTTGACCAAATATGGAAAAATTAGTATCTCTGTTCTCGGCATGAGCCAATGACTGTATTATGACCAGTTTCATTAGACTAGGCTAATTTAATCAAAAGTTATTAGCATGTTTGTACATTTTGTTATAACCTCTGACCACAAGGTGGCACTGCCCCAAAACGTTTTGAGTACCTTCAAAGCATGGTGCGGAAGACATGATTTTTGGACAAACAGTTCAAAAGTTATAAGCAAAAATAGCCATTTTTTGTATCTCCGGACCAGTAGGTGGCGCTGCGCCGAAACGCTGCATGTTGCTTCAGGTCATGCTTGTGATGACATATACCAAGATTGGTTTGAATACGATAACGCGTTGTGGAGATATAGGCTTATGAGTGTTTTTGCAACCGCTACGCAAAATTTGTGCGCGCGTTTATCAAAAACGATTTGACAAATCAACTTGATTTGCAAGATTTTTTGTCAGCATGGTCTGAAGATGATATGGTTCAATTTCTGTGCAAATCGGACAAACCGTCTAGGACGAGTTCGCAAAAGTAGGTTTTTTGGAAAATTAAAAATGGCGGGGAAATTATCATGACCAAAAAATGACATCATAGGTTGCAATTGAATCGGCATGAGCCAATGACTCTATTATGACCAATTTCAATACACTAGGCTAATTTAATCAAAAGTTATTAGCATTTTTGTCAAGTTTGTTATTTCTTTTGACCACAAGGTGGCACTGCCCTAAAACTTTTTGAGTACCTTCAGGGCATAGCATGGAAGTCACATACCGAGTTTAGTAACAATATACTAATGCATTTGTAAAATATAGCATTTTTTGACCAAATTCAAAATGGCCGACAGCCAAAATGGCCGATATGGTAAAATTGAATATCAGACGACTCGGCATGCCGTCCTGAATGTAACGAGACCACTTTTATGATTTTTGGACAAACAGTTCAGAAGTTATAAGCAAAAATAGCAATTTTTCGTATCTCCGGACCAGTAGGTGGCGCTGCGCCGAAACGCTGTATTTTGCCTCAAGTCATGCTTGTGATGACATGTACCAAGTTTGGTTTGAATACGATAAAGCGTTGCGGAGATATTGCCTTAAGAGTGTTTTTGCAACCGCTACGTAAAATTTGTTTGCGCGTTTATCGCAAATGATTTGACGAATCAACTTGATTTGCAAGATTTTTTGTCAAAAAGGTCTGAAGATGATCTGGTTCAATTTTCGTGCAAATCGGATGAACCGTCTAGGACGAGTTCGTAAAAGTAGGTTTTTCGGAAAATTCAAAATGGCGGGAAAATTATTATGACGGAAAATGACGTCATAGGGTGCAATCGAATCGTATTGAGCCAAGGAATCAGAGGAAAAAAGAATTTTGTTTCTAGCCCTTATGGTTCAAAAGTTATTAGCATAAACATGAGTCAAATTTTGGACTGATGGTGGCGCTAGAGGGATTGAGTTTGAGACTCCAAATTTGCTACGGTGACATTTCAGACTGTCCTCTATTAGTGTGCCAAATTTCACAACTTTTTACCATACGGTTCTATGGGCTGCCATAGACTTCGTGGCGGAAGAAGAAGAAGAAGAAGAAGAAGAAGAAGAAGATGAATAATAAATATAGCTGCAAGCAGCAATACCGGGGCCAAGCGCAAAGAAGAAGACAAGACATGCCAAAATGGCTGGCAGTGTCAGATCAACTGGAGCAATGAGCAATTAATCACGTTTTAAGATGATTTGAAGCAAAAGGCTGAAAATGCATTGTAGTCTGAGAGTGTCAGACCAACTGCAACAATTAACAATTATACAGTTTAAGAAGATTAGGCAAAATGGCTGAAATATCATATATTGAGTCACTGATAATGTAAGTTAATGGTTTATCACTTTTGACCAATAGGTGGCAAAGATACGAAATTGATGTGGTGTGGTCAGAATAAGGGAACAATGACACATGCAAAGTTTGATGCCAATATGTCAAAGCATTGCAGAGATACAGCCTCAAGAGTCATTTTGGCATAATGGCTCAACTTCGTCGTTGCGGTTTACAAAAACGGTTTCATCTATTGATGCAAAATCCCTAACTTTTTGTTGACACAGTCTGAGGATGATACGATTCGATTTTGGTGGAAATTGGACAAACGGTCTAGGATGAGTTTGAAAAAGTAGGTTTTGATCAAATAAGAACATTGAGGACAGGATGTTTGACCAAATATGGAAAAATTAGTATCTCTGTTCTCGGCATGAGCCAATGACTGTATTATGACCAGTTTCATTAAACTAGGCTAATTTAATCAAAAGTTATTAGCATGTTTGTAAATTTTGTTATAACCTCTGACCACAAGGTGGCACTGCCCCAAAACGTTTTGAGTACCTTCAAAGCATGGTGCGGAAGACATGATTTTTGGACAAACAGTTCAAAAGTTATAAGCAAAAATAGCCATTTTTTGTATCTCCGGACCAGCAGGTGGCGCTGCGCCGAAACGCTGCATGTTGCTTCAGGTCATGCTTGTGATGACATATACCAAGATTGGTTTGAATACGATAAAGCGTTGTGGAGATATAGGCTTATGAGTGTTTTTGCAACCGCTACGCATAATTTGTGTGCGAGTTTTTCGAAAACGATTTGACAAATCAACTTGATTTGCAAGATTTTTTGTCAGCATGGTCTGAAGATGATATGGTTCAATTTCTGTGCAAATCAGACAAACCGTCTAGGACGAGTTCGCAAAAGTAGGTTTTTTGGAAAATTAAAAATGGCGGGGAAATTATCATGACCGAAAATGACATCATAGGTTGCAATTGAATCGGCATGAGCCAATGACTCTATTATGACCAGTTTCAATATACTAGGCTAATTTAATCAAAAGTTATTAGCATTTTTGTCAAGTTTGTTATATCTTTTGACCACAAGGTGGCACTGCCCTAAAACTTTTTGAGTACCTTCAAAGCATGGTGCGGAAGACACATACCAAGTTTCGTAACGATAGACTAATGAGTTTGTAAAATATAGTATTTTAGCACATAATTCAAAATGGCCGACAGCCAAAATGGCCGATATGGTAAAATTGAATATCAGACGACTCGGCATGCCGTCCTGAATGTAACGAGACCACTTTTATGATTTTTGGACAAACAGTTCAGAAGTTATAAGCAAAAATAGCAATTTTTCGTATCTCCGGACCAGTAGGTGGCGCTGCGCCGAAACGCTGTATGTTGCCTCAAGTCATGCTTGTGATGACATGTACCAAGTTTGGTTTGAATACGATAAAGCGTTGTGGAGATATTGCCTTAAGTGTGTTTTTGCAACCGCTACATACAATTTGTTTGCGCGTTTATCAGAAACGATTTAACGAATCAACTTGATTTGCAAGATTTTTTGTCAGAATGGTCTGAAGAAGATCTGGTTCAATTTTCGTGCAAATCGGATGAACCGTCTAGGACGAGTTCGTAAAAGTAGGTTTTTCGGAAAATTAAAAATGGCGGGAAAATTTTTATGACGGAAAATGACGTCATAGGGTGCAATCGAATTGTCTTGAGCCAAGGAATCAGAGGAAAAAAGAATTTAGTTTCTAGCCTTTATGGTTCAAAAGTTATTAGCATAAACATGAGTCAAATTTTGGACTGATGGTGGCGCTAGAGGGATTGAGTTAGAGACTCCAAATTTGCTATGGTGACTTTTCAGACTGTCCTCTATTAGTGTGCCAAATTTCACAACTTTTTACCATACGGTTCTATGGGCTGCCATAGACTTCGTGGCGGAAGAAGAAGAAGAAGAAGAAGAAGATGAAATATAGCTGCAAGCAGCAATACCGGGGCCAAGCGCAAAGAAGAAGACAAGACATGCCAAAATGGCTGGCAGTGTCAGATCAACTGGAGCAATGAGCAATTAATCACGTTTTAAGATGATTTTAAGCAAAAGGCTGAAAATGCATTGTAGTCTGAGAGTGTCAGACCAACTGCAACAATTAACAATTATACAGTTTAAGAAGATTAGGCAAAATGGCTGAAATATCATATATTGAGTCACTAATAATGTAAGTTAATGGTTTATCACTTTTGACCAATAGGTGGCACAGATACGAAATTGATATGGTGTGGTCAGAATAAGGGAACAATGACACATGCAAAGTTTGATGCCAATATGTCAAAGCATTGCAGAGATACAGCCTCAAGAGTAATTTTGGCATAATGGCTCAACTTCGTCGCTGCGGTTTACAAAAACGGTTTCATCTATTGATGCAAAATCCCTAACTTTTTGTTGACACAGTCTGAAGATGATACGATTCGATTTTGGTGGAAATTGGACAAACGGTCTAGGATGAGTTTGAAAAAGTAGGTTTTGATCAAATAAGAACATTGAGGACAGGATGTTTGACCAAATATGGAAAAATTAGTATCTCTGTTCTCGGCATGAGCCAATGAATGTATTATGACCAGTTTCATTAAACTAGGCTAATTTAATCAAAAGTTATTAGCATGTTTGTAAATTTTGTTATAACCTCTGACCACAAGGTGGCACTGCCCCAAAACGTTTTGAGTACCTTCAAAGCATGGTGCGGAAAACATGATTTTTGGACAAACAGTTCAAAAGTTATAAGCAAAAATAGCCATTTTTTGTATCTCCGGACCAGTAGGTGGCGCTGCGCCGAAACGCTGCATGTTGCTTCAGGTCATGCTTGTGATGACATATACCAAGATTGGTTTGAATACGATAAAGCGTTGTGGAGATATAGGCTTATGAGTGTTTTTGCAACCGCTACGCAAAATTTGTGTGCGCGTTTATCGAAAACGATTTGACAAATCAACTTGATTTGCAAGATTTTTTGTCAGCATGGTCTGAAGATGATCTGGTTCAATTTTCGTGCAAATCGGACAAACCGTCTAGGACGAGTTCGTAAAAGTAGGTTTTTTGGAAAATTAAAAATGGCGGGGAAATTATCATGACCGAAAATGACATCATAGGTTGCAATTGAATCGGCATGAGCCAATGACTCTATTATGACCAGTTTCAATATACTAGGCTAATTTAATCAAAAGTTATTAGCATTTTTGTCAAGTTTGTTATATCTTTTGACCACAAGGTGGCACTGCCCTAAAACTTTTTGAGTACCTTCAGGGCATAGCAAGGAAGTCACATACCGAGTTTAGTAACAATATACTAATGCATTTGTAAAATATAGCATTTTTTGACAAAATTCAAAATGGCCGACAGCCAAAATGGCCGATATGGTAAAATTTAATATCAGACGACTCGGCATGCCGTCCTGAATGTAACGAGACCACTTTTATGATTTTTGGACAAACAGTTCAGAAGTCATAAGCAAAAATAGCAATTTTTCGTATCTCCGGACCAGTAGGTGGCGCTGCGCCGAAACGCTGTATGTTGCCTCAAGTCATGCTTGTGATGACATGTACCAAGTTTGGTTTGAATACGATAAAGCGTTGAGGAGATATTGCCTTAAGAGTGTTTTTGCAACCGCTACGTAAAATTTGTTTGCGCGTTTATCGCAAATGATTTGACGAATCAACTTGATTTGCAAGATTTTTTGTCAGCATGGTCTGAAGATGATCTGGTTCAATTTTCGTGCAAATCGGATGAACCGTCTAGGACGAGTTTGTAAAAGTAGGTTTTTCGGAAAATTCAAAATGGCGGGAAAATTTTTATGACGGAAAATGACGTCATAGGTTGCAATGGAATCGTCTTGAGCCAAGGAATCAGAGGAAAAAAGAATTTTGTTTCTAGCCCTTATGGTTCAAAAGTTATTAGCATAAACATGAGTCAAATTTTGGACTGATGGTGGCGCTAGAGGGATTGAGTTAGAGACTCCAAATTTGCTACGGTGACATTTCAGACTGTCCTCTATTAGTGTGCCAAATTTCACAACTTTTTACCATACGGTTCTATGGGCTGCCATAGACTTCGTGGCGGAAGAAGAAGAAGAAGAAGAAGAAGAAGATGAATAATAATAATAAGAACGGGAACGGTTTCAATAGGTGCCTTCGCACCTTCGGTGCTTGGCCCCTAATAATAAGAACGGGAACGGTTTCAATAGGTGCCTTCGCACCTTCGGTGCTTGGCCCCTAATAATAAGAACGGGAACGGTTTCAATAGGTGCCTTCGCACCTTCGGTGCTTGGCCCCTAAATATATAAAGTTTTGAAACCTTTTTATTCAGCTAGGATGCATTTAATTTAATCAAAAGACAGAACGTAATTTTACATTGTTACAAACAATTCTATTTCAAATGCTGTTATTTTGAGTTCATCAAAGAATCCTGTAAAAATGTGTTTGGGTTTCAACAAATATTAAGCAGCAACTTTTTTTAACAGTGATAACAATATAAAAAAAAAAGTTTCTCGAGCAGCAAATCAGCACATTAGAATGATTTCTGAAAGATCATGTGACTGAAGACTACTGATGCTAAAAATTCAGCTTTGCCATCACAGGAATAAATTGTATTTTAAAATTTATTACAATAGAAAACAGTTATTTTAAATTAAAGTAATATTTCACAATATTACCGCTGTACTTTTGATTAAATAAATGCAGCCTTGGTGAGTTTAAGAGACTTCTTTCAAAAACAAAGAATTGTACCATCCCCAAGCTTTTAAACAGTAGTGTATGTCAATTACTTGAATCAATCTGCAAAAAAATCGTCAATCTGGACAATTATGTTGTCTTCTAAAATTATGATTATAAAAATCAAATCAACTGACACCATTAATAGTAGCTGATACCATTAACACATTTGTAATAATTGTCTGTTTTATCATGTTTGGATGTGTGAATATATGAATCTGTAAATGTGTGTAGGTTTCCTCTCTACAGCAGGAAATAGAGTGTTTGCAGTCGCAGAACAGTGTCCTTCAGCACCACCTAGAGGACAAAACAGCCCAGTTGGAGTTACAGCATGTGCACGCGCAGGTACGCTGTCATCATAGTAATACACATATGCACATACACACTCAGGTTGAGGTTAAGTCTGGTTGTAGGATCAGTGAAAGCTAGGCGTGAGGCTGTTTTGAGTTAGTTGTGTTTGTGGGGTCACTTATGGTCCTCCTGTTAGAATCAATTCCCTCTCATTGGTAATAGCTAAAGGCCTGTTCGTACCAAGGACTATAACTATAACAATAACAAGTTGTTCTAAATAGAAAATAATAGCGGCACAATGAAACGATGGGTTCGTCTCGATCAGCTCCCTAGGTTGTGAATCAGCATATCTTGTACATGAATTCGGGCACTGGTAAGGACAGGAAGGGCCCTGGCTCACTACATATTGGGACACTGATTGCTGTATTTCCGGCAACATGACAACGTCTTAGTTGTACAACATTATTACTGGTATTTATGAACAACAGCAGAATTGATATTTTTCTGACACTTATTTTTTCAATGTTATTTAAAGTATGTTATGATAAATACTTTGATTGTTACATATACCTGCAACATTTTTGCCATAAATTAATTATAAATATTAGCTAGATTATGTTCAGTACTTGTCCAGGGATGTACAGTACTGGTCAAAAGTTTGTAAACATTAAGGTTTTTTATGTTTTTGTAAGTAGTCTCTTATTCTCTCCAAGGCTGCATTTATTTGATCAAAAATTAACTGGTTAATGTTGTAATATATTTTAAAATGTCTTTTATTCCTGTGATGGCAAAGCTGAATTTTCAGCAGCCATTACTCCAGTCTTCAGTGTTGCATTATCTTTTAGAAATCATTACTGTATTTTTGATCAAATATATGCAGCCTTGGTGAGAAAACAACATTAAAAAACCTTTTTCAAAATGTCCATCTCTCAACTTGTGGGAGTTTTTAGGAAGCAAGCGTTTCAGCGCACAAGAATGATTTTACGACTGATACAGCCCTTAAAATGGCCGACTCCCTGATCAGTGCCCTGACTACTGAACTATAGGCAGCTGATTGAGGCGCACATGATTTCATTAGAATCACTTTCAGAGTGAGCTTTTCTAGCTGATGAACGAGAAAAACATTGACAGCCAATCAGAATCCAGAATCCTGTGCTTTAAAGCACAAGCATTTAAAGTTTCAGACATAACTGCAGCATGTGCTTAGAATAAACTACTGGTGTGGATGCTAATAGAGTAGTTATCGTTGTATTTATAGTTATCATTTATGGAGTCAAAATAGGGCCACATATATCTGCAAAATAACACAATGTTTTGCAAACAAAAAATATGTTTTGCAACAAAAAAAAAGTTTTGCAAAAAAATAAAAAATTTTGCACAAAAAAAAATAGAATATTGAGAAAAAAATGCTTTTTTGTAATTAAAACAATAATAATTGCAAAAGAAAAGTTCCACTGAGAGAAAAAATAAAGTTTAGCAAAGTAAAACTTGCAGCATTGACTTTGCAACACCTTTGCGCCGCTCCTTTAAATCCGCGTTTCCGTCATCCGTGCCTCTGCGGCGCAAGCTTTCCTTTGCGCTTCATTTTTCTTTGCGCCTCGCTTTGTGTCCCTGATTTGACGTGGGGGAGGGGTCAAGAGGTTGGGGTGTGTACATGGGTGTGTACAAGGGACGAAGGCGCGTCCTTCTCGTTACGTCATCAGCGCGAGCCCCAGACCGTATGGATCTCGAGACCTCTGTGTGTCATTCTGCTGCATATCATCTAGCTGTCTTTGAACACAAGAATATATTGGGCATGATTAATTGCATACATTTTTTTAATCATGTGTTTTTTTTTTAATTAATGAGTTAAATTGACAGCTCTACTTGTAACACTTTACCCCAACACTGATTCAAGAAATGATTCCTGATGTAGTTTGGTTAGTTAACATAGCTGAGAGCTGCATGCATGCAACATGGGTATTTATAACCCTTACACCAATGCTAGACATCGATGGATCATCCTCTGCATAGAAAGTGAATGAGATTGGGCAAATTAATTGAGACAGCGAGAGATCAGCACATTTGCTCAGCCTCAAGGGCGAGTGGCCAAATTTAAGTCAGATTGTATTGATTGACGTAACGAGAAGGACGTCTTCGTCCCTTGTACACACCCATGTACACACCCCAACCTCTTGACCCAGGGCCGGATTAACAATTTCCTGTGCCCTGGGCAACAAGACTCAAGGGCTGCCCCTGCCCCAAAGCAACAATCGCAAAGTCGCTTTCACCAAGAGCATAGCCTACTATACTAACAAATCAGGCTTCTGCAATGCTCAGTGGCGATGTATGTAATAGCCTCAGCATAAAGTGCATTCAAGAGACAGAACACTAATGATGCACTAATGTTTAACATAACTTTTTACAATGAACCTTTCACAGAACTTGGTGGCTGCTACAGAGTAATTATTAAATGTTTCAATATAGCCAATCAATTATATTTTGACTGCAACAGTGAAATAAAGCAGACCGCTAGGGAAGCCTTAACTTAAAACCAGAAATTTTTTATTTCTAAAATGCTACAATGTGAAATTGTGGCTATTTTTGGAATATGTTTCACAATGTCGACTAATTTCAATTCCTTTTCTCTTTTAAATTTTCTTTTAGCGCTCCTGTTTAAATTTCAGACAATGTTGACTGATTGGGTCGACGATTTCAAGCCCAAAAGCTCACTAAAACCCACCCAGTTCAAGAAAAGAACGCCCAAAATTTGAACTGCCAAAATAATGTGATATCATTTTATTGCCATGTCAATCAAGGCTGATTAGCACCATTTTATCTCCTTAAAACTAAATAATGTCAAAATAAAATAAAAATAAAAAACATTTCTCAGGAAAATGGATCAAAACAGGGCATTCAAAAACAGTCATGCATGACTAAAATGTCCAAGTGGAAACTGTCAAAATCACGAAATTAACCGATGATTTTAACCCATGGAAAAACACATGCATCATTTTCAAATGTCAACAGTAAGAATAAACTAATTTAAGTGCAAAAAGTGCCCAATATAATCGGAATAAACAATGTAATTAGCAGGCATTACGCACACATTACTGCACACACCACAGCCAAAATGTGTCATTCACTGATACTGTACAATAAAAAATGAACAACAATAATGCGTTTACCTTTGTGTTGTGGTTTAACTTCAGATAGAACTACAATAACGTTATGTCTTTCGTGAAGTACATATTTATAGAACATAAAGCAGAACTTGACACAGTCAAAATGGATTAATCGTTGATTCAAACCTCTTTCAGCAGCTGTTGGGATGAGTAGAGCGCAGTCTAGACGGTTTAAAAGGTGCAGATGTCCTGATCAGGCCAGTGTGCACACGATGATGCTCAGGTCAGGAGTCATATAAGTTACTAGCCTATTCGATTTCAATTCAAGTCATTCAACCTCTTGGAGTTAGTTATATGTAAGAGTCTTTGAGTCAGTGTAATTCACGTTTTGAGAGTTGGTTCACTCTCCCACTCATTACTGTAGATAACTTACATATTTATGCCACTTTGGCATAGCGATCATTTGATATCCAGCTACAATTTCGCGCTGAAAACCTGTCATGAATGAGCGAGTCGCGACTCCTTGCTGATCGCTGATTGGCTGAAAGTGCGTGCTCGTCGGCGACGTCAACACCAACGCCAGCTGACTCTACGCTGAACGCTGGTCCGGTGTGTGTCATGATGCACACTTGAGTTTATTATTAACCAATAAAATGTAGATGTTTGAAAACAACCAAACTGACCCCAAACCAGGTCAAATTTTGTCCACCCGCCCAACCCCGTTTTTAACCTCACAATCAAATTCAAAACCGCCCAATCTGGCAACACTGATTTCAGAGCGTCAAGTCACGTGATTCGACCTGATAGCTCGTCCTCGCTCGCTGCACAGCAGCTCAAGAAGCTACAGACACAGTTTTTGACGCGATTTAACATATTTTGATCGAACGGGTTGCAAAAATCTGCATATAATTAGGAAAGTGAGGATTGCGTTTATAACGTGATCTAACATATTATTTGACAGTGCCCAGGGCCCCTTAGATGTCCTGTGCCCCTGGGCAAGTGACCAGTTGCCCTAATGGTTAATCCGGCCCTGTCTTGACCCCTCCCCCACGTCAAATCAGGGACACAAAGCAAGGCGCAAAGAAAAATGAAGCGCAAAGGAAAGCTTGCGCCGCAGAGGCACGGATGACGGAAACGCGGATTTAAAGGAGCGGCGCAAAGGTGTTGCAAAGTCAATGCTGCAAGTTTTACTTTGCTAAACTTTATTTTTTCTCTCAGTGGTAACTTTTTTCTTTTGCAATTATTATTTTTTTACTTGCAAAAAAGCATTTTTTTCTCAATATTCTATTTATTTTTGTGCAAAATTATTATTTTTTGCAAAACTTTTTTTTTGTTGCAAAACATATTTTTTGTTTGCAAAACGTGTTATTTTGCAGATATATGTGGCCCTATTTTGACTCCATAATCATTCTTGGTGTAAAACGGGCCTTAAAGTCTGCACAGATGCCAGATGTGTTGCTGCCAGGTCTTCCAGGTCATGTGATTGCTTTGTGTGAGGAACAGACTGAAATTTAAGTGAATACTCACTAAAAATCTTAAGTCTAGCTCATTGATATTCACATGATCATTTCAGCATTAGATTTCTCTCTAACCCTCCTGAGCTCATCTTGTTCTCCCTCTTTCTTCCTCCTTATCTTTGCTTTTTAACAGCATGAGCAGGTTGGATTGAGCTTAGGGAGGTTTAAGCTTGTTCAGCATTGACTCACAGAAGATCTGCTGTTTTAGCATCACATTGTTCATCTGTGATTACTCAATGCTTGCAGAGCAGCTGTCCAGCTGATCAGCTGTGTTACACGGTGACAGCACTGAAACTCTTCTTCTTTAACGCCTACAGGCAAATGTATGTTTCTGACAGCCTGTGTGCTTGCTTTTTGTGTGTTCAGGGAATTCAGCAGCAGTTGGACAGAGCTCTACAGGAGAATGCTCAGCTGAAAGAGCGCAATAAGAGCATAGAGGGATCACTGAATGATATCAGTGAAACTGCACACAGGTAGCACACACACACAATCACACCCCTTGAGCTGGCTCTTGGATCTGTTAGTGCTCTGCAAGTCTTTTAAAGACCAACATGACTGTCATGATTAGATTAAAGCTGACTGTTCCTCTGAACAAACCCCTGAAGTCAGCTCATCCATAAACATCTGCCTCTCTGTGTGTTATCTTTCTCTCTCTGTCTCTCTCATCAGGGTGATGTCAGCCGTAGGAATGAAGGCAGGTCAGATGGAAGCAGTTCAGTCCAGTGTAAGTCAGCTGAACCAGAGACTCGCCTTCGCTGCCAAACGTCTGGACACAGTACATGGTGAGATTATCATCTGTGTGTGAGCGTGTGTAAGTGTGTTTCACTTTTAATAACGTGTGTTGTTTGTCTGCAGGGCTGCTGTTGAGGAAAGAAGCTCTGTGGAGAACCAAGAAAGCCACAAGATCTCCAGAGCCGGCAGTGTCAGAGAGGTACAGAATCATGGGGAAGAGTTGGAGACGTTGATATTCATTGTTTTGAGTAGTTATTTTATTTTAAGGTGACTTCTTCAGCGTTGGTTGTTGGAAAAGCCAGAAAAGATCCTTGAGTTTCAGCACAGTCATTTTATATATATATATATATATTATTTATATATCAGGCATAACATTATGACTGAATATCTCTTCATCACAGCACCTGTTAGTGGGTGGGATATATTAGGCAGCAAGTTAAAATGTTTTTCTCAAAGTTGATGTATTAGAAGCAGGAAAAAATTAGCAAGTGTAAAGATTTGAGCGAGTTTGACAAGGGCCAAATTGTGATGGCTAGACGACCTGGTCCGAGATTCTCCAAAACTGCAGCTCATGTGGGGTGTTTCCCGGTCTGCAGTGGTCAGTATCTATCAAAAGTGGTGCAACAGTGGTGAACCGGCGACAGGGTCATGGGCGGCCAAGGCTCATTGATGCATGTGGGGATCGAAGGCTGGCCCGTGTGGTCCGATCAAACAGACAAGCTACTGTAGCTTAAATTGCTCAAGAAGTTAATGCTGGTTCTGATAGAAATGTGTCAGAATACACAGTGCATCACAGTTTGTTGCGTATGGGGCTGCATAGCTGCACACCAGTCAGGGTGCCCATGCTGACCCCTGTCCACCGCCGAAAGCACCAGCAGTGGGCATGTGAGCATCAAAAATAGACCACGGAGCAATGGAAGAAGGTGGCCTGGTCTGATGAATCACGTTTTCTTTTACCAGGTGCGTGTGCGTCACTTACCTGGGGAACCCATGACACCAGTATGCACTAAAGGAAAAAGGCAAACCGGCAGTGTGATGCTTTGGGCAATGGTCTGCTGGGAAACCTTGGGTCCTGCCATCCATGTGGTTGTTACTTTGACACACACCACCTGGTGGCTGGAGTTTCTTTCAGCAGGATAATGAGCCCTGCCACAAAGCAAAAATTTTTCAGGAATGGTTTAAGGAGCACAACAAAGAGTTTGAGGTGCTGACTTGGCCTCCAAATTCGAGCATCTGTGGGATGTGCTGAACAAAAAAATTGATCCATGGAGGCCCCACTTTGCAACTTACAGGACTTAGAGGATCTGCTGCCAACATCTTGGTGGCAGATACCACAGCACACCTTCAGGGGCCTGTACCATGATGGTAGTTTAACAAACTCAGGGTTAGAGGATAAGTTTCGAGTTGACAAAACCAAACCAATCTATTCAGGCTTTGTTGGTCCAATGATGCTGATCATCAGCTTTCTCTGTCAACTCAGGCTTTGATCGTGAGTTTAGAATTTTAGCTGTGACATCAGTAGTGAACAGCCAATCACACAATGTGGATCAGTGAAACCGACGTCTACTTCTCGCGAGAGAAGCAGCGAAATTGATTTCTCTCTTCTGCAGAATATTACAAGATTGAAAATATTAAGAATTTAAACAATTTTACACAGGAAAAAGAAAAGAGCTGTCTATGAAAGTGGACAACTTTAAGAAAAATCTTACTTAGTCAGTGCAAGTAAAAGTTATGAAGTTAGTTTAGTTGATAAAGAGAATTGCACATTTAAACTCACATGTAGTCATTTTTATAGCTTTATTATTGATTTTAAAGCTTATTTGTATGGCCTAGGCTATTTATATTAATTTTAACTATGTGCCTATTAATGATAGATTAACTAAAATGATACATGTGTAATTGATTAAGGGTATAATAATTACATAAATTATATCTAAGTCATTCAAAATTATTATAAATAAGCATTTTTAAAAGCTAGACACTTTAGTCTTTAAAAACCATTTGCTATGTAGTGACCTTTAATTTGGAGTAGAAATTCATTGAGTGACTTCATTGCATCAGAGATGTGTCACTTTGCTCACAGCTGATTGGTCTAATTTCAGTTTGAGATCTCTTATCCAGAACATAACCTGCCCTGGAGCAGGTTAGCCGTGGAGCGCAAGTTACTTTGGAGATGAACACTGCTAGAAGCCAAACCACTTTAATGGTACCTTAAACCCAGGATTGGCACAAACTAAGCTTAAACATATCTGGCTAGCCAGCTAAACCGGCTTCATGGTACAGGCCCCAGGGGTCTTGTGGAGTCCATGCCTCGACGGGTCAGGGCTATATATATATATATATATAAAGTTTTAGACATTTTATCCCACACTGCATAATAATATTCATACAATAATACTTTTCAATGTTGTTGTTGTTGTTGTTGTTGTTGTTGTTGTTGTTGTTAATAATATAATAATATATTTATAAAAATATATTGCTGGTAAAGAGGTTTTGACAACAGCACTCAAAAAAATGTCATGCCTAAACATAAGATTTATGTATTTGAATTGCATATATATTTTCCATGCATTTGGATTACATAATTTTAACATTAAAAAAATTATAAACTTAATGTGATTCATATTTGTAAGTCATACATAAATGTAACAGGTAAGATTTATGTAATTGTATTGATAAACTGAATGTGATTCATATATGTCAGCTTTACGTAAATTAAACGGGTAAGATTTATGTAATAGTACACAGAAAAAAACGCCCATGTTAAATTAACACTGCCTAGTTTTCATGTGTGTGCTCACTACTGAGTGAAAGTACCATTGAAGCAGTGTTGATGTTAATGAGATAATTAAGAGATGATTGAGCATTGATGATGAACACCTGATGATAATGAGCAGAATCACTGAAGGAAAGAGAAACACTAAAACTACAACTGACTTCAGCCACAGCCTTAGATGAAATCAACTGAAGATAAAAGAAGACATTAAATCTCTGAAGATCTCAGCAGAGGAGAATTAAACAACTCCACAAACAGCATCAGCAGCTTCAAGCATTACTAACCAGACTGACTTTGTTTCAGTCATTAATGTTTTAATGAAAATAATAGTTAAGTTGGAAGTCACCATGCTGGAGATTAGTGTCTGCTTTAGTTGGGCTCTTGACCCTAAACTCTTTAACTTTAGTTTTTCTCTGACTGCTTTAACTGTGTGTTTATAAAGCACTTTTGTTATGGTAAAGGAAGCCAAGAGAAAATGTGTTCTGGTGATGTTGGGTATTTGTAGTGGCCAGAATCACTGATCTCATTCAGAGTCTAATGCTCTGCTTACAGAGGTAATGTGTTATTAATTTTGTAGTATTCATAAAAATAGCCATGTGATTCTATAGCATGAGATCCATGCACTGCAGCATGAAGCTTTTCATCGATTGTCACCATTGTTGAGATTCATACACTGATTCTTGATGTCTGTGTGTGTGTATAAGAAATGCCGTACGTCAAAACCTTTTGTGCACTATTTAAATCCTACATATTATTTGATTATCACAACAGAGCTGGAACTCATGCGGTAGAATCACATGGCAACTATTATGAATAAAACAAAACTAGTAACACATTACAACTATAACCAGAGCATTAGACTTTGAATGAGATCAGTGATTCAGCCACTACATGACGATGTCCTCATCATCAATAAATAAATAGCCAACATCACCTGAAAACATTTTGTCCTGGCTTTCCTTGCCATAACAAGTCAGGCAAAGAATAAAGAAAGCTAAAAAGTAAAGGGTCAAGAGCCCAACTAAAGCAAACACTGATCATCATCATGGTGACTATTAAAAATAGAAATTAAACTATTATTTTCATTAAAACAGAAATAAAGTCAGTCTGGTTAGTGATGCGTGAAGCTGCTGATGCTGTTTGTGGAGTTGTTTAATTCTCCTCTGCTGAGATCTTCAGAGATTTAATGTCTTCTTTTATCTTCAGTTGATTTCATCTAAGGCTGTGGCTGAAGTCGGTTGTAGTTCTTGTGTTTCTCTTTCCTTCAGTGATTCTGCTCATTATCATCAGGTGTTCATCATCAATGCTCAATCATCTCTTAATTATCTCATTAACATCAGCACTGCTTCAATGGTACTTCTTAATCTTACCTGTTTCATTTACGTAAATCTGACATATATGAATCACATTCAGTTTATCAATACAATTACATAAATCTTACCTTTTACATCGATGTATGACTTACTAATTTGAATCACATTAAGTTTATTAATTTGTTTATGTTAAAATTATGTTATCCAAATGCATGGAAAATGTATATGCAATTCAAATACATAAATCTTATGTTTAGGCATAAAATTTTTTTTTGAGTGAGTGTAGTATACAACAGTATAGTGTTTTTTAAATGTTAATCTTTGTTTACTGTGAACTAGGGCTGCAACGACGCGTCGACGTCGTCGATGACGTCGACAACGAAAATACGTCGACGTGCGTGAAATGCGTCGACGCATCGGCGGCACATTATTTACGTTCTAGAATGGAACAGAAGATCTAGAATAATGGCGGCTTCTGCTCCCGGGCATAGTGAAAATGATCATTTATCATATAAAGCCAGACCGCGACATTCAAAAGTGTGGGAGTACTTTAAACAGAAGCCGAATAAAACTGTGCTTTGTTCGCTCTGTAACGCCGGTTTCACACTGCACGCGGTGGCAGAGCCGAAGCTGTGCGCGTGGAGAGCGGGAGCTTTCACACTGCAGTCAGTGTTGCCAAGTCCGCTTTTTCCCGCGGAATTGGGCTACTTCTACACTGTTGCCGCGGGCTGTGTCTCATGTCCGCTGGTTGAAGCAAAAAAACACACATATTTAACCCCCCGAACGCGATGTTTACCAGAGAACCTCCCCGAAACGCGATTGGGCTTGTTTTGGGCTAGTTTTGAGTAATGAATGGGTGGGTTTTGTTGTATAAACCTGGCAACCCTGCTGCCAGTGTTCTCTCGCGCAGCTGAACCGTGGCGCGTGTATTGCAACAGACGGTCACATTTTCCTGGGTTCTTCTCCGAACCCAGTACGTCTCGTGCTTTTATTTATTATGGGCTGCATACATCTCCTGTTAATGCGACCTGGTTCCGCTCTGTCCCAAACACATATGCATAATAACTTGCTGTAGCCTATATAGGTAGTTTACATGATTAAAGTAACATTAAAGTTAAGATATGCCTCTAGCTTTAATCATTTAAATGTGTCTTTGAAGTTTGGGCAAAAACTTCTGGCAGCTTTAGTCGTTGTTTATGCACATGTATCTTCAAAATAGACGACTAGTTAAACATTAACACTATGCTGAAAGCTCCTGTATGTGAACCTTTTGCAGATAAATACAAGTGCATTTTCGTTTACTATTGACACAAATCAATAAGTAAATCATACTCAACTATTATAGTAAACAACTTTTCCTAATTAGGCCTACTCTGTATACATTTTATGATGAATAGTATCATTATATATTATGTTTAAAAAGCTTCTTGTGTTCATATATTTCATTATAAAATGGCATACTATGTACACTACCCTTCCTGAAATACAATTAATATTGTCATCATTCATTGATTTCATGTTAAAATAATATACAAATTCACTACCCTCTTTGAAATACAATAATCAGTAAAAAAGAATAATACGATTAATCTGGAAAAATAATCGTTAGATTAGTCGACTAATCGAAAAAATAATCGTTAGATTAGTCGACAGAAAAAATAATCGTTAGTTGCAGCTCTACTGTGAACTACTAAAATAATGCAGTGTATAGTTAGCAGTACGCTAGTGTTCTGTTCCGTCATCTTATCTTTGTTTTGCCAGCTTTATTAAGAGTCTCCAGGCTGAGGTGGTGTTGTTAAGCTCAGAGAGGGACAAACTCACACACGAGCTCAAACGCACTCCAGACCTCATCCAGGCCTCCCTGTCTGAACTACAGCAGCAGCGTATGTACACAAACCCTAGTCTAACACTGAGCGTTTACAGAGTGGAGTAAAGAGAGGAGCCGTAACTGTGTTGTATGTTGCACGTTACAGGAGAGAGAGAGCTGAGCCACCTGAGGGAAGCTCTGTCACTCAGCAGAGAGGAGCTGGAGGCATCAGAATCGAGGCGAATGGAGACTCAGAGACAATGTGAAGAGCATGAAAGGACCATCGGGGAGCTCCGTGCTGAGGCCCAGAGACTACAGCAGCAGTGTGACTCAGGTGTGTGAATAACAGTGTGTGTGAGTGGAGCGACGGTATTTTCCCCTCCCCACACAAAGCATTCTGTATTCACTCCACAAATTCCATCTTTCTTTCATTTTCATTGCTAATAGTCTATTAACACTGTGTTTAACACATGGTGAATTCTGCTGACATCAATTGCTCATTGCTCCAGGCAAAATCATGCAGCTCTTCTTCCACTCTGCTCACATCCTCTAATGATGAATCATTTTTGCTTCTCTATATCCATCTAATATATGCAAAATTTACAACATCTAATAGTACATTTGCTTATTTTTGAAGATGTGCGTGTTTGTGCAGTTTTACAAAAGGTATCAGAAGTTGAGAGTGTGTGTGCAGAGAAGCTCAGAGACATGGAAGCTCAACTCAACACAGCAAGGAGAGAGCACACAAAAGCAGGTATACATGCATAGTTTGCATACAAATACAAATGTCATGTCATATATTTCTGAGTAATGCTCAGAGAGTCTGCACTGATCAGAACGCACAAGGTCTGTGTTATATGTGTGCAGTGGTAGCTTTGCGACAGGTTCAGAGGCAGGTGGAGAGAGAGAAAGAACAGATGAAAGAAGGACAGAGAGAGAGAACAGAACACACACTCAAACAGATCACACATCTGCAGAAACAGCTAAAAGACAAGGACAAAGACTGCAACCTTCTCCTAGTGAGTCATAAACACACACACAAATACACTCACACACACTCATCTACTCTTTGTCAGTTTTTTTCATCTATTCAGTGGCAGCCCTGGCTCACTTGGTGCCCATATATAATCAAAAATAAATTTATAGCTAATTTCAGAACAAAATTTGCTGAGAAATCATATGAGAGTAACATATGGTGTGATATTATTTTGTTTTAACTTGTCAAAGATGTATGCATAATTTTTTGGAAGTTATGTTCTTATATTGTTTTTTGTGTGCAGGCAGTGGTTCAGGAACAGGGTTTGATGAATGAGTATAAAAGACTGAGAAGATCCGCAGTTCAGACTACCGAGGCTCTGAGACAAAAACATCATCTTCAGTCTGAGAGCAGCAATCCTCCAACACCAGAAGGTAAGCATACACTGGCACTCCCTCATGCAGTGGGTTTCATGCATTTTTGCACGTAATATGCATTCATATTTATAATATTGTAATATCTTTGATTATATCATTTGTTCACTCATTATTTTTCTTTGTCCACTCAATGTTCTTTCACACTTGACTTCCTCATCCTGCTTCTCTCTCAGGTCTGCTGGGGGCACTGCAGGCTCTAAGTGCCGCAGTGATGGGCAGCTCAGAGGAAGAGGATGATGAGGAGGGTCAGGCCTTCACTGTGACACAAACACCCTCTTGTGCTGACACACATAAAGAATAGTGCTGAACACACCAATCAATTCTCTCTCTCTCTCTCTCTCTCTCTCTCTCTCTCTCTCTCTCTCTCTCTGTTTCTCTCTCTCTCACACACACACACACACACACACACACACACACACACACACACACACACACACACACACACACTCGCTGTCTGTCCAGTCCCTCTCATGGGGTTTGATGTCCGTTTTATAATTTAATAAAAGAGTTATTTGTAAAATTAGACTTGCAGATCTTTCAGTTAATCTTAGGTGGCTTGCAAAAATACACATTTCTGCCTGTGCCTTTACGGCAGTTGTTATAAATTATTGGTTTATATTTCAGATTTATTAGCAATTATCCCATGTCCCTGAGATCAGGTGAATATGAGGCAAATGAGAAACTGCCGTTCGGTCAAGAAAAATACTCCAGCGTGAGAGATGTCACTAAAACATTTCATTTCATAGAATAACTGATTTGTTATTTAGCAAGCCCTTTTTTTTAGAACAGCTCATCGTTCATTTACCAGGCTCAAAAATATGGTAATGCTGTGAAATATTATTGCAATTTAAAATAGTTTTCTATTTGAATTTTTTTTTTAAATGTAATATTCCTTTGATGGCAAAGCTGAAATTTTAGCAGCCATTACTCCAGTCTTCAGTGTCACATATTCCTTCAAAAATCAATTTGGTGCTCATGTAAATTTCTTATTATCATTGTTAAAAACAGTTAAACTGCTTAATATGTCAAAATCGTACTACATTTTATTTAGGATTCTTTGAATATAAATAGTAATAATACTAACCATTTATAACATTATAAATGTTGTTACTGTCACTTTGTGTAAATATGAAGAAATGTAAGATAGAACAAAGCATAAACATTTGTTTTTTTAAGCCCAACATTTTAATGGTGTTGCCCAGATTTGCTCATATCTTAAATATAAAAAAAAAACAATAGTAATAATAATAAACACTGATCATACATTGAATGAAGACTAATTATTAAAGTCAACATGAAATCAAAATTGGTCTTATTGTGAAATTAATTTGGTTATCTTTTTTGGAATATAACTTGCTTCACCTCTAACTGTCCTTTTTGGCTGACATCACCTTGTCTTACAACCCTTCTCCTTCAGCCACCTGGCTCCATTCTGGTATGGAATGCCCATTTTTTCAATAACCTATTAATGAAATCCGTACTCCAACACATTCTTCTCTCATGAGTATTCCGTTTCATTTTAAAATGTCAGATTATGACAGTAAAATGGGCTGCGAACATTGTTTTATGTTGACTTTAATAGCTTTTTCTCTAGAACCTGTAAATACTGTGTGTGTGTGTGTGTGTGTGTGTGTAACCACTTTGTCCTTCCTGTCATATTTCCTTGAAATGCTCTTGAATGGATACACTCCTACACTTTTAGATTGTAGAGTGTATCCATTAAAATTTAAACTCACCTTCAGAGAACTTTTGGAGTACTACTTGTATTTCAGCCTGAGAGACTGTGTGTTGGAGAGAGAAAGGCATCACTCACTGTCACTGACTGCTTCATACATCTCTGCCTAGTTTTACTTGCATGTCTGTATTTTTGTGTTTAGGAACACACTTCTCTCTCTGTCATTCACCATCTACTGGTGATGTTTGGGATGTAGTATCCTCTAATGGGCTAAATTACAGGTTACCGAGAGGCCTTAAAATCCGTTTGTGACTCTTCATTTAAGGATAAAGAAAGAGCTGTAGTGTTTGAGAGACTATTGAGTGGGTGATTTGAATGCTTTAAGAGAGTCTCTTTGACTTTGCAATTTTTTTTTCTTTCGTGAATCCAGTGCCTCACTATTAGAGTCATCTATGGAGGACTCCTGTATATGCCAGTCGGAGTTTGTCATAAGACAACATGGCTAATGCGTTAATAATACATTAGCCTTGTGTTAAAAAAAAGTTAGTGTCACACAAAAAGCCAATTGGATTATTGCAGAAAATAAGTGGAACCTCAGATTCAGGAGGAACAGTGTGGTTTTCGTCCTGGTCGTGGAACACTGGACCAGCTCTATACCCTTTCCAGGGTGCTGGGGGGTTCATGGGAGTTTGCCCAACCAGTCCACATGTGTTTTGTGGATTTGGAGAAGGCATTCGACTGTGTTCCTCGTGGCATCCTGTGGAGGGTGCTCTGGGAGTATGGGGTCGGCCGCCCCCTGCTTAGGGCTGTTCGGTCCCTGTACGACCAGAGCAGGAGCTTGGTCCGCATTGCCGGCAGTAAGTCAGACTTGTTCCCGGTGCATGTTGGACTCCGGCAGGGCTGCCCTTTGTCACCGGTTCTGTTCATAATTTTTATGGACAGAATTTCTAGGCGCAGCCAAGGGCCGGAGAGTGTCCGGTTTGGGGACCACGCGATTTCGTCACTGCTTTTTGCGGATGATGTTGTCGTGTTGGCCTCCTCGAGCCAGGACCTTCAACGTGCACTGGGACGGTTTGCCGCAGAGTGTGAAGCGGCTGGGATGAGAATCAGCACCTCCAAGCCCGAGGCCATGGTTCTCAGTCGGAAAAGGGTGGCTTGCCCGCTTCAGGTGGGTGGAGAGTTCCTGCCTCAAGTGGAGGAGTTCAGGTATCTTGGGGTCTTGTTCACGATTGAGGGAAGGATGGAACGGGAGATTGACAGACGGATCGGTGCAGCTTCTGCAGTAATGCGGTCGATGTACCGATGTCGATGTCTGTCGTGGTAAAGAAGGAGCTGAGCTGCAAGGCAAAGCTCTCGATTTACCGGTCAATCTACGTTCCTACTCTCACCTATGGTCATGAGCTATGGGTCATGACCGAAAGGACAAGATCCCGGATACAGGCGGCCGAAATGAGCTTTCTCCGTAGGGTGGCTGGGCGCTCCCTTAGAGATAGGGTGAGGAGCTCAGTCACTCGGGAGGAGCTCAGAGTAGAGCCGTTGCTCCTCCACATCGAGAGAAGCCAGCTGAGGTGGCTCGGGCATCTATTTCAGATGCCTCCTGGACGCCTTCCCAGGGAGGTGTTCCAGGCACGTCCCACCGGGAGGAGGCCCCGGGGAAGACCTAGGACACGCTGGAGGGACTATGTCTCCCGGCTGGCCTGGGAACGCCTCGGGGTTCCCCCCGGAAGAGCTGGAGGAAGTGGCTAGGGAGAGGGAAGTCTGGGCGTCTCTGCTTAGACTGTTGCCCCCGCGACCCGGCCCCGGATAAGCGGAAGATGATGGATGGATGGATGGATGGATGGATGGATGGCAGAAAATAAGCTCTGATCAACAAACACTTATAATTCTTACACATTTTGTTCAGCAAGATAATCTTCACACATAACTTGAAATTTGAGTTAGAATAGTTTGCAAGAGCGCGAGCATAAACGCTAGGAGCCTGTATAAGCAGAGTAGTGAGTAGATGAGTTTTTCTGTTTGGTGTGATGTTCATTTCCCAACAACCTCTATACCGTAAAACTTCAAATAATAGCCGAGTCCCAAATAGACGCCTGTCTCTTTTAAACGCCTGGTGTGATGACAGGTTTGGGTAAATAAAGGCCGGTCTCAAATAGACGCGGGTCTGTTTTTTAGTATCGGGCTGTATTTGATCTTCTCAAACCCGTCAGATCGTCTGTTCTATGTCTTGATAAGATTTCATGTGACAGACGGAACCGTTCATGAACGACTCCTCACTATGGCAGCATAACAAAGAGGTTAACGAACTTTCAGACTTCAGTTTTTCTTAATACTCTCAATACCACCATGGAGAAAAGTATAATTTGACATTTAAGCTGACAGTTGTCAAATTTCAAGCGTGGGTAAAGCTGGATACGGAGCGGCTGAAAAATTCCTTTAATGCTTGCGCGCAGACGTGCGCGTGTGTTTGTGTGTGCGAGGGAGAAGGAGGAGATATATTTCATTAACTTCGGGATGTTATCCTTAGGTATGTGGCCTGACAGTAGCTTCTGATGGAAGCGTGGATCACCTTATCCATTGTTTCAAAGAGGGAGAGCCGTGCGCATCTGGGCGGGATCTGTTAGTGCGAGCAAGACAGGCAGAGTTAGCGGAGGCTGGAGAGGGAGAAGTGGAGGAAAGCGACGAGGAGGAGGAATTCGCCCATGAACTTGTAATTGAGAATCGCGGGGATGATGATAGTGATGAATATAGTAATTTTCTATCACATGATTGCAGTTGTTTTATAGGGTAGCCTTCATTCTTTCTTTTTGATGTTTTTCGGGCAACAAGTTACGCTCAATGGATTTTAGCGGTAACTTATATTGTTCTGCCCATTGATGTCACATCGTTTTTTGTGCTGCCAATAATCTAAGACATTTCTTACATTAAATGATTTGTTAAACACATTCTAATTAATTATAAATAAAACGTAATATAATGTGGTAACCTCCTACCGTCATGCTTGAACATCTCAACACTAAAATAAAGGCCTGTCTCTTATAGACGCCTGTTTCAAATACAAGCCGGTGCAGTTCGGTGATTTGGGTAAATAGAAGCCCGGGCTATTATTTGAAGTTTTACGGTAATCACATTTAGCAACTTTTTAGCAACCACCTTTTTAAAGACGTAACAGACTAGAAAAAAATCAAGTGGGATATTACTGATGTATTTTATGCCGTCGAATAAAACAAGAAAATATCTTGAGCTTGTATTAACCACAGGCCTTATTTCAGCCATTTAACCAAAGCCTATTAGTTTTAGGACTCATCCTGGAGAGATACCTATTCCTGTCCAGATGGTTTAGTCACACCATCTACCAGGAGGGTACCAGCCAAACCATGACCTCTTGGTTGCATCACCTCTCTTCCGATTTGTGACGTTACTGAGTCTTTGTCTTGCGCTCAAACTTTTCATTTCCCCTAAAGACACGCACTCTACATTTCCCTCAATGAATAGTGACGTTGCTCATGTAACCATTTTGCTGAACTGCAGCTGGCCTGTGTGCTTGTCCTAAAGCACAAACAGCTGCCATACAAGATTTGAATGGATATGTACTGAACGCATGGAAATGTGTGCAGCATTAATAAGTGGCATGACCTGCTGCGGCTGTATCAGAACCTCATTGAAGGAAGATTTGTGACCCACACTAAACAGTTCATGGACATTATGCGTGACCGTAAATAACTGATCGGTAATGTCACAAGTTCTCTGTGTGATCGCTATAGATCCCAGCTTTGGAAACTGTCCGTAACATTATATCCAAGTCTGACCTCAGCTCTACAGAAACCATGGGGCGTAATTCAGCTTGACAAACACACACACTTTCTTCCACACACACTTTTTGCTCTCTCGGTAGGCGTGTTGCGGTTGGGGTTCAGGCCTCTAGCAGATGGACAGTGAAAGCTGCTGACAGGGCATATTTGCGTGAGCAACGCAAGGACAGGGAGAGCGGTTTCCTGGGGGAACTTAGAGGACGGACACACAGATGAATGTGCAGGAACGAAAGAGGCCTACTGCACCCCAAGGGGGTTAAGAAGGGGAACTTAATGATGGATGAGGCTTTTACTTCCTCTGAAATCTTAGAACCCCTAATGCGTCCTGCGAGTGTGTATGCATAACAGG
Organism: Gobio gobio; assembly: GCF_949357685.1. NCBI lineage: Eukaryota > Metazoa > Chordata > Actinopteri > Cypriniformes > Gobionidae > Gobio > Gobio gobio. The sequence goes on from NC_137100.1 coordinate 49,200,018, forward strand.
AAGACTTTGTGTTGTCGCACTTTTGCAAAAGGCATAGTTTGATCTCATGCTCTCTATGATGTCATCAGTGCAATCGTCACGGCAGCCGGTGTTTCGCAGCGTCATCAAATGCTCTCCAAGCCACGCCCCCAGCTGCTTTTCTCATCAGTCGAATTTCAATTCGGAGGTTTGCGGATTCGTATGAAGCTTTAGAGGAAACCGTGGCAGGTACATGGATGACTTCAAGGGTTTTGTGATGAAGTTTGAATGACCCTTGTGGAAATAGACTCTTGAGAAAACTGATGAAGGCAGTGGTTGAGCCCGAGGAAGCAGCTAATTATAAACCCCCAGAATTTGATGGGTGTTATTAACTTGAAGCAGCTCTTAGCGAAATGTTTTCATGAACTGAATCGTGTAGAATCTTGATTTGAACATCACAGGCACGGTCTGCAGGCTATTCATTAACATATTAGCATGGAATTTACAGCCTGTTTGCATCGGCAGTACAATTGGAACATCATAAATAAACCTCCCCTGTGATAACTCTTTCTCTGGAGCAGTGTGCTCTGGTTTTTAAGCAATCTTCTAGCCGCGTGTGATTTCAGAGAGTGCTTTAAGTTATTGACTAGAAGCAGTGTAAAATCACTTATTGCAGAATCTAAATGAGTGATTTAATCTGAATTAATGAGATTCCAAGCCTACCCTTGTGAAAAAGTGTGCTTAAGCGTACTGAATGTGCACTTGAAAGTATCTTAAAAGCAAATATCTTAAAATTATATTAATATAAACTGTACTTGAAGACAATTTAATCAAGTACATTTTTTAAATGGAGCAATTTGTAATAATGTCAAATGAAAAGTTTTGCTTATACATTTTAAATCATTGTTTTAATAATGTTTTCCTTGCTTTAAGGACGTACACTTATTTAGATGATGACTAACATTCTAAAACACATGTAAAGTACTTGATTATAAATGTATCTTGTGTTATTTGATATTACTTTTAAAGTTAAAATATTTAAAATGTACCAAATTGGAACTTTATTACAAATGTGTAATTACAAATGTATTTAATAAATGCATGATGATTTTAAACATTGTCATGTTTTAACACAGTGACATTAAAGTGTATTTTAGTGTACCATAAATGCTTGTCAGTAAATTTGAAACATATTTCAAAGACAATAGAAGCAATTATGAAAATACTAGTTCTGTCAAATCAATTAATCACGATTAATCACATCTAACAGCTCTGGAAAAAATTAAGAGACCACTTAACATTGCGAAATCAATGTTAAGTGGTCTCTTAATTTTTTCCAGAGCTAATATTGTGTGTGTGTGTGTGTGTGTGTGTGTGTGTGTGTGTGTGTGTGTGTGTGTGTGTGTGTGTGTGTGTGTGTGTGTGTGTGTGTGTGTGTGTGTGTGTGTGTGTGTGTGTGTGTGTGTGTGTGTGTGTGTGTGTGTGTGTGTGTGTGTGTGTGTGTGTGTGTGTGTGTGTGTGTGTGTGTGTGTGTGTGTGTGTGTATATATAAACACAAGCTTTTATGTTAGATGTGATTAATTGATTTGACGGCACTAGAACATACATATACTGTACAGATATGAGTCAAAGAACTTTAAGTTTAAGTATAAAAACTAGTATGTGGTTTTTCCACAAAGCTTTTTTTGTTGTTGCAATAACCATTGCAATACAGTATTGCATATATGATACTGATTTGAGTTTGAACAGTGATCATTTAATATTAATTCGTGCAATATATTAAAAATATAAATCCGTTTTTTTCTCTTTCTGCTGTGGTTCCGTTTAAGAATTCAGAGATTCATCTGCAGTAAATCTGATTTGTTCTCTTAGATGGTGTGTGAGAGAGACTGCAGAGACAAGTTAGGAATGTGTTAGTACTCGAGTGTGTTTGTGTGTGTGTGTGTGTGTGTGTGCTCAGGGCTAGTCTCTATGCTTCAGTGGGTCGGCACTGAAGAATCTCTGCCTGGAAAAAATGCGGAGAATAAATGATGAAGGAGAAGAAATGGGGGGAAAAAGAAAGAGTGATGGCTGCTGAGGCTGTTACTGGGTGTGCGTATGTGTGCTTAGTCAACCATGGGTTCCTATTACAGAATGCCCAGTGTAAGTGAGTGGTACGAAGACACGCACACATATAACCGATACACAGATAATTTACAGCTTGACCCCAGTGATGTGTGTGTATTCAGTCCAGGTGGCTCATGGTCATTGCTTTGTGGAAAATACTCCTCATCACTTCAGCCCATGTGTCATTAGTAATTAATTCTCCTCCAATCTCTGACCGTTTAGCATCACCTCAGACCTGTAAAAAATATCCATAGTATATTTATATATATATGTGTGTGTGTGTGTGTGTGTGTGTGTATATATATATATATATATATATATATATGTACACTCACCTAAAGGATTATTAGGAACACCTGTTCAATTTCTCATTAATGCAATTATCTAATCAACCAATCACATGGCAGTTGCTTCAATGCATTTAGGGGTGTGGTCCTGGTCAAGACAATCTCCTGAACTCCAAACTGAATGTCAGAAGGGGAAAGAAAGGTGATTTAAGCAATTTTGAGCGTGACATGGTTGTTGGTGCCAGACAGGCCGGTCTGAGTATGTGTGTATATATATATATATATATATATATGTATATATATGTGTGTATATATATGTGTACATATATATGTGTATATTTATATATGTGTATATTTATATATATTTATATTATATATATTTCAGCAGTGGTGTATAACGCAGTCACACTTTGACGGGTTGAATTGTATATACATTTTTCAATTGTAGTCTTTTAAAAATGCAATGTAGTGTTGTCCAAAAATATAGATTTTTTTGATGCATATCAATACTGAAATATCTGAAACGCTTCCATTACTAATTTTCTTCAGAATTACCAGCTCTGACCGCGAGTTGACACACAAACCCGCCTCCCCTCACTCACTCGTTTCTTTTGTTCCAGATGAATGTTGTTGGTGTTGCAGGGCTTGGATTTTGGGCGTGCGATTGCACGTATTACGCATAATTTTACTCAAAGGCATCTTGAGTTAATTTTCGCTGCCTTTTTGCACTTAAACAGTCAAATACACACAAAATAATGTCAAAATGCCAGTCTTGGCAGGTATTCACATAAACAGTCAGTTATATTTTAAGAAAATGCATGTGGAGCATAGAAAGGTGTTTGAATTTGAATGTCTATATATGTCTAATAGGTAGGAAGGCCACAGGTAAATATGACTTTTATTATAATGGGTTTAGGTGAATATTGTTTTAAGTTCGAAGTTTAAATTAAAAGTTGTTATTTTTTTAAAAGCCTAATAAATGTTGAAATTGATAGCTTTTAATTATACTGTAATGTTGAATGTCTATTATTAATGTTAAAAAATATATTTCATAGAGACATAAGTAGCAGTATTAGTATCAGTGATACTGGCCTTCATTCATAAAAAGATGGCAAAGATGTCTTTCAGTTTCTACATTAATTTGGAGAGTAACTGTGAAAGTATTACAGTATAAAAATATAAAAAACTAATGTTTTTCATTGCGTTTAATTACAGAAAAAAATGTGTGATTAGTTAGTTAATTTTTTTAATCGAGTGACAGAACTGATATATATATAATTAATCACGATTAATCACATCCAAAATAAAAGTTTGTGTTTACATAATATATGTGAGTGTACTGTGTATAATTATTATGGATATATAAATACACACTCGTTCATGTATATTTAAGAATTATTTGCATGTATATATTGTATATATATTTATATAATTTAAATTATATTATATTTAAATATACTGCAAGTATTTTATATAAAAATATTTTTTTTAAATCTTAAATAAATACATACATGTTTTTGTACATATACATAATAATTATACATAGTACACTTACATATATTATGTAAACTAAACACAAACTTTTATTTTATATATATATATATATATATATATATATATATATATATATATATATATATATATATATATATATATATATATATATATATATATATATATAATTATATATTTGATATATATTCTAACAAAAATAGTTTAGATTTACTACTGTTTTTGATAGTGTTTGGCATCATCCCATTACATTAAAAAAATTATTTGCAGGATTGTAAGCAGTGCTCATGAGAGGTTGTGAGATCTGAATTTTCCGGTCAGCAGTTGTGGAGCCACAATGCTCTGATTACTGATTAAGTCAATAAGTCAACTTCGCTTGCTAGCCGTTATTGACATTACATTATTTTATAAATCAGCTGTCAGAGCTGTGGTCATTAAGACTTTAAGGACATTCAAAAATAGATTTGGATGTGTGTTTTTTTTTTTAACCAAATGTTTTAAATCATGCAGATGTGAACTATTTTATAGACATTTATACAATTTTTTCTTTACACATATTTAAGCAGCACCAGAATTACAAGTTGTACTGTTGTGCTTAATTTGTCCATATTTTTTTCTCTGCCAACGCACAGACTAGAACAGAGCTGTGAAGGGAATGAAGCGAGTGCAAGAGAACGTTTCTGGACTAAATTGGCTGTTCTTTGATGCAGACTTGAAGCTTTCTTAATAAAGTGACATAAAAAGTAACAGTTTCTATTTCAGAGGAGTGCTGTGGCTAAATCTTAGATAGTCCATATAATAGTGCAGTCTGTACACTTGGGTTAGCATCATTCTCTTTTATTCGGATCAGTTGTCTTTAGACCTGGATGGCTGTCTTCGTTATTTCGCTTTGATCTCTTTCTTTGCTAATGTAAAATGTCCTACTCTCAGAAGCATAGTCAAACTCAAGCAAGTCCATTTTTATTTCTTAAGTATTTCAAATGATAATTTTGATGAAAATGAACCATGCTTTGGTCAGATGCATGTGGTATTAGAAGGGAAGAACTTTTTTCATTCTGCAGAGCATTTTATTGGACAAAGATTTGGCTATGCCCCAGAGAGCTACCCATGTCATCAATATTTTGGCTAGCATATACTAGCATATAGATGGCATAAAAACTTACAGACATGGACTAAGAGCCACAAAAGGACAATTTTCATTTCATTGAATCTTTAAAAGTGACAGTTTGGGGCCAAGTGCCTTCTCAGAAAATGAAATGGATAAAAGCTGTTTACTGCTGAAAACTCCCATTTCTCTTAAAATCCCCACAAGAGCTTTTGTAGCCGATTGGTCCAATTAGAATCTGACAACATGAGCTGCTGTCATACCGGGCATAATGGTCACATTCAAATACATGCTGAAATTTGATTATGTAATTTGATTGCTTGCTTTATTTATTTATTCATTATTTTTTTCAGCATGACCATCACAGAGCTGTGTGTCTTTTAGCATTGTATTGACTAAATTCCTAATCTGCACTGACACTTCTCTAAGAACTCTTTCTCACTTGTTTGTCCAGTTCTCTCTTCAGTGTGAAAATGGAGTGATTGCTGTAAAACGCTGTTCTTGTGTCTCATTGGGTGACTGCCCACCAGCTGATGCCACTGGCCACATTAAATATCGCATCACTTCCTGCACATTCATTATGGTGAGATCACTGTGACAGCTGTGCTGAGCACTGAACACACACACACACACACAAATTAATTTTTTATTTAAGAAGAATAACTTAAAACAAATACATTTAATTATTTTATTTGCTTGCAACTAGCATACTTGAACAGGCACACTTTCAAACCATAAATAAACACAATAGAACAAGAAACAACAGCTTCTGCATACAATCTTACTATGCACATAATCATATTTATATGTTTTTTGGTTACACTTTAGAATAAGTATACAGTAATAAGGTACTTACAAATAATTTGCAAGCTATTAGTTTATAGTTAATCCATAGTTAATATATTGTTGTCTCTACATTGGTAATATATTAATAGGCTATATATAAATAGTGAGTTCTTTATTCATTGTCACTGTAATAATCAAATTATTATTGTTTAATTAGCTCATATTTTTATGCTGTATTAACAACTTATTAACTGTCAATAGTTACATTTTAGATGTAATGCAAGCACGCGCACACGCACATACACACAAATACATACATATATATATATATTAGTGCTGTCACTTGATAAAAAAATTAACTAATCACTATTTTTTTTTTGTAATTAATCACAATTAAAACGTTTTTCATCTTTTTATACTGTAATACTTTCACAGTTACTCTCCAAATTAATGTAGAAACTTAAAAGATTCTTAATCCGTAGGGTTTAATATGGAGTTGGCCCACCCTTTGCAGCTATAACAGCTTCATCTCTTCTGGGAAGGCTTTGCACTAGGTTTAGGAGTGTGTTTATGGGAATTGTTGACCATTCTTCTAGAAGTGCATTTGTGAGGTCAGGCACTGTTGTTGGATGAGAAGGCCTGCCTTGCAGTCTCCGCTCTAATTCATCCCAAAGGTGTTCTATCGGGTTGAGGTCATGACTCTGTGCTGGCCAGCCAAGTTCCTTCACACCAAACTCGCTCATCCATGTCTTTATGGACCTTGCTTTCTGCACTGGTGCACAGTCATGTTGGAACAGGAAGGGGCCATCCCCAAACTGTTCCCACAAAGTTGGGAGCATGAAATTGTCTGTAGCTATAAAGTTGATGATATATATATGAAAGCTCACAGGTATTTGAATGTAATCTGCAGTAAAATGAATTTTGTTCACAGCTCTCAATCATTATGCAGAATGAATGAACTTTCCACTTGTCTGAATATAGGACAGATAATTCCCCAGGGCTTCGTGTGTGTGTGTGTGTGTGTGTGTGTGTGTGTGTGTGTGTGTGTGTGTGTGTGTGTGTGTGTGTGTGTGTGTGTGTGTGTGTGTGTGTGTGTGTGTGTGTGTGTGTGTGTGTGTGTGTGTGTGTGTGTGTGTGTGTGTGTGTGTGTGTGTGTGTGTGTGTGTGTGTGTGTGTGTGTGTGTGTGTGTGTGTGTGTGTGCTTATGCATATGCATTAAATAGCAAGTTAATTTAATCAATCTATTGAGCTTGCAGCAGTATTATATTAGTATAATTGAGATATTATAGATTTTATTTTGGATTCTAGAACAGTGACATTGTTACTGTTGCGCTACATGTCAAGTGTAGTGCTAATGCATCAGTGATAATTATTATCAAGAACAAATTAATCAATAGAATATTTTGTTACTTCAAGGTTAAGTAACAGGTTTTTTTCGTTTTAAGGTCTCATGGATTAGTTTGCGCTGAATGTGCAGTGGCTTGTGAGAAAACCCTATTGTTTATCTCATGTTTTTTCCCAATATAACTTTTTTATGCTTTTTTCTGTCGTGGGAGTACAGAGGACTCAAAAGACATCAGATCAGCTGCGTTCCATCTGTGCTGCTTTTGCAGAGTGGAAAAGCCAGCTGTAGACAACATCACTGTTTCTGTGGCAATAATGTATCGCGGGCAGTGTTGGGTAGTAACTGATTACATGTAATCTGGATTACGTAATCAGATTCCAAAAATGAAGTACTTGCAATTAGATTATATTACGTTTTAAAATACTCGTATTCAGACTACAGTTACTTTTTTATTGATTACATGATTACATGTTATTCTCGCAATGGCAGTAAATTATTCATAATTCATGAATTCTCCCAACTACGTTCAGGAGGTCTTCCAGATTTGTGGAATCGCACACACAGACCAGCAGCTAATCATGTGACTATCACTGAAAACAGCCCCACACAGCATTTCATCACTGCATTTACAAAAATCTTTTCACTTTTAGCAGTTTTCTCAACATTGCATATCTAATCAACTCCTGATTAACACATTAATTATAATTTGAATTATCACTTATTTAGATATATTTAACGTATTACTGTTTTTGGAAGGCTTTTGTCTTTCGAACACATTCAAATGTACAAATTCTCATCATATTTACATGCAATGCAGGGATACCTCAACTTTATCAGCTGAAATCTCTTTGACCTAATATATTTACTTGAAGTAAGCCCTTAGATTTCAATTAGTAAGTTAGGTCAATAATAAAATGAAGTCAATAAAAATAATAATAAATAATACGATTAAGTACACGGTTATCTGATGTCGGTTAATGGTCATATGACATGCAGGTAAACAAAAAAAAATATTTTTTTTGTCTTTTTTTAATTGTTTTTATTTTAAAATGATCTATTTGAATTAAAAATAATTGTGATTTAATTACTTAATAGCTTTTCATTAAACTCACGAACCCCTGCAGTTCCATCCCAGTCTGGGAAACCCTGATGTAATGTAATAATTCACTTCGTGTTGTTTGAAAACAAAGAATGGAATAGGCCCTACATTTTCTTTCTCATTGTATTTTCTCTCTATATCAATATGGTACAAAATTATTATACTCAAATCAATGTGATAAACAAGTTAGGTCAAAAGAAATCTAAAAGTAATCCAAAAGTAGTCAGATTATATTACCTTAAATATGTAATGTAATGGATTACATTACTAACTACAATTTTTGTCATGTAATTTGGAATCAGTAACCAATTACAAATTTTAAGTTATCTACACAGCTGTGGTTAAGGGGCTAGTTGCATACTAATCTGAATTGAAATTCGACCAGTTCAGAGTTCAATACATTTCATAAGTACCTGTAAGAAACAGTTGCAAGATGGGTCATTTGTGACATATTAACAATAAAAAGATGATTAAGATGGGCAGTTACATTTTCTTTAGGGCAGGGGTGTCCGAACCTGCTCCTGGCGGGCAACTGTCCTGCAGAGTTTAGCTCCAACTTGCCTCAACAGACCTGCCTAGAAGTTTCTAGTATGCCTATAAGACCTTGATTAGCTGGTTCAGGTGTGATTAAATGGGGTTGGAGTTGATCTCTGAAGGACAGTGGCCCTCCAAGAGCAGGATTGTACACAGTCAGTATGACTTAAAATATTTTTAATTCAAACATAATGGGATTAATTTTATGTGCACATGGCTTATCCTGCCATCTGCACATCAAGCTGCAAGTTAAAATTTACCCAAAAGACAACATGGTTAACTCGCATTAGCAGGCACATGGTGAGAGAGATGATAGTAAGAGTGTGTATGTGTGTCTGCGTTCAACAAGAGAGTCAGTCTGATAAATCTGGCACCACATACACAGACATGGTTTGTGGTCAGTTTAAATGAGCACAGACACACACACACACACTCTCACTCACAATAAGGAGCTGAGGAAATCTGGGTCGCTGTTAGTCAGCCGTATCAGGCTCAGTGCTGTGATGTGAGCTTTCAGTTTTGGGTGATGCCAAGGCTGAAAATGTGGAATCACATCACAATTACAGGCACCTGCAGAGCTTTTCTCTGAGCAGTGCATGTTTCAAGAATAAAGATCCTATAATGGCGTAAACAGCCTAAATGCATTGAAACATCAATATAGATGAGCATGTTTTGAGGCAATCAGTTCAGCATAAAGGAAGGACGGCTTGTTATCTGAAGCACTTCAGAGACAGACAAACAGATCAGAGGATTAAAAAAGAAGAAGAAAAAAATCACTTTAATATATGGACAAGACAAAATAGATACATACACATACATGAAAATTATAGAAGCACAATAGCCTATTAAATATTGAAACGGCACGAACCTCCCGGTAAATTCTGAGGGGGGGAAATACAAGTGTGTATTGTTTACACACGCAGTGCAGTGTGTTTGGTAAAGAACTCAAGTTTACAGCCTGCAGAGATCACCTCTATTCGACATAAAATATTAATATTCTGTTAGACAGCAGTTCACCTTACACTAGAAGGCTATATCGACAGCTCTTGCTTTTCGACAGATTCGTACTTGAACACTATATGACTAGCGTGCCGGTGTGGGATAGTAATGGTCCGGACCTGTGGGCTGCTGTACGTGAACTTTTAATTTGTCTGCTGATTTGCCACTCGCGCGCGCGAATGGACACGGGATTTGTGGCTGAATATAGGTTGTTCAAACGACGTCTTTGAAGTGGACGGATCCCAGGGTCGCGTGCCGATTTTTCTGAGCTGTATGCGGACTGCGCACGCGGGTCCGCAGTGGCGGGTTGCGCGCGTGCGTTTGCGCGTACGCGGGTGCTGTTGTAATTTCACGTCACATCAAGTTTGATCAGCGGTCCGATTGGATGGTCCGCAGCGCTGTCCTGAATTGAGAAGCTCTCGCGCTTGTTTGCTCGTATTCGGCTCTCGTCCTGTTGCCCGAATGCACCTATCGGGCATCGCGTGAGGGAGCCGGTGCACATCTGGAGGATTTTGTTGTCGCCCTCGCGCCCGGTCTGGATGTTGCGCGTGAGCTGAAGAATTCTAGAGGTCGGAGACAAAATGCGGCGGCGAGCGCACGCGAGCGTCCTGCTCCTGCCGTGGCTAGTGCTGCAAACCCAGGCAGGCTTTCCAAACCAGATCAATATCGGTGAGTGATTTGACCATTTATCGAATCAAATATTAAACATCTAACGTAGGACTTATACACGCGCTGATCCTCATCTACCTGCTGCATCACCCACATTGACTTCTTAAGAGAAGTTTGCACCTCTAGCGCCAAACAGAGTGTGTGAATTATATGAATGTCACTATTATCCCTCACTCGAACAAGTGTAAAGTCAGATATGTTCTTAACCTACTCATCTAATCTCACGTGCAGGTGGTCTCTTCATGCGCTCCACGGTTCAGGAACACAGCGCGTTCCGGTTCGCCGTTCAGCTCTACAACACCAATCAGAACATCACGGAGAAACCCTTTCACCTGAATTATAATGTGGACAATCTGGAGTCATCCAATAGCTTCTCAGTCACGCACGCGTGTAAGTCTCTTTTTCCCCCTAAATACAATTCTGCGGGACATCCCGCACCTGTTCTCTTTTAAGTGTTCATAACGCGTTAAATCCATGTAGGCTATATGTATATACATACAGCTCTGGAAAAAAGTAAGAAACCACTTAACATTGAGAAATCAATGTTAAGTGCTCTCTTAATTTTTTTCCAGAGCTGTATATATAATCATCAAAGATGTAGGCTTGGTTTGCAACTTGGACATATTGTGAGGAGGCAGGAGACAACCCTCAGATTCAAATTTTTAAAACAAACAGAATGCAAGTCGAGCAATGAGTCACAGGACCTTGATCATGTTCACAATGTAGGTGTTAAGAAAATTAAATTGCGTGGAAGTCTCGTAATACAAGCATGTGCAATATTCCCTCACATCACAAGTCTCAATTTCCATAATTTGTCTACCCACACCATATAAATAAGACTGCTGATCTGTCCTGTCTCTGACAGTATGTCACTCTGAATCCTACCTTTTACCTGTTGTTACAAACTTTAAATTCATTGCATGCGTTAAGTATTTTTCTTCTTTCTAGTCCAGTCAGGGGACTATACGGCAAAAAGCCAAACGTTTGTCTTCCCCCACACAACTGCAACAGACACATGCTCCATTTTTCTCATTTGAACATTTTTCACCAGTGAATTTATCAAATAAAACGCAAACCAAATATAAACTGTTATATTTGGCTGCTTTTTATTTTATGAATTCACCGGGGAAAATGTTCAAATGAGAAAAATGGAGCGTGTGTAGTAAAAATGTATAATTTGGTTGGAGGTGACAAAAAGCTAAGGTTTTAATTTCCAATAACGTTGAAAAATCGAAGAAGAAAAAAAAAAAATCTAAATCAAAAGAAAAAAAGATCAAATAAAGACTGATAGTGTGAGAAGAATGGAGAGAAAAAAATGTGAAAAACTCTTCTGTGGCACAAGCCTCAGGTCTTTATAATGGAGAGATAAAGAAAAAGGGAGAAAGACCGCGAGAGAGCGATGATGATGAGTGCAGGCTGACATTTGCACACATGCCCAAACCAGTGCAAGGGTTAGTGCCCTGCACTGTGTGTGTGTGTGTGTGTGTGTGTGTGTGTGTGTGTGTGTGTGTGTGTGTGTGTGTGTGTGTGTGTGTGTGTGTGTGTGTGTGTGTGTGTGTGTGTGTGTGTGTGTGTGTGTGTGTATGAGTGCGTGAGAGTGAGAGAGCTTTACCATCATTATAAAATGCCTGTTTACAGCTGCTGTCATTACCATTTTGTGTCTCTGACTGGCCTGGCTGCTCATCTGAGCGTGTCTATGTGAGAGACAGTGTTTGTGAGCTTTTGGTTTCCTCTCTTATCATGGTGTTATTGCTGCAGTCATTGATCTTTCTTCACTGCATTAACACACACACACACACACTGCTCCAGGCATCTGGTTGGCCCATCGGACAAAAAACCTTTTAAAAATATAAATAAAAAGATTTTAGTGGGGACATACACATACCTCTCGGACTCTGAAGGTGATTTTAAAGTTTAATGAATAAACTGTGGAGATGCTCTCAAAGTACATATCCAGGAATAACATGTCAGGAAGGACGAAGTGCTTTAACAGTGATGCGAGAACGGTTCATAAATGGAGACAGACACTTATTTTTCTCTCTTGGGTGGTGTTTGAATCAGAGTGCACACACTTTTGCATGCAGTGCTTGTATTAGTCAGGTGAGCTGTTTTTACCCCAGTACAGTCGCTCACAGCGTTGCGAGTGCGAGTTGTGCGTCAAACGGATCCTGCGAGAAAAGGTTCTGACAGCATACGTATGCAGTGACCCTGCTGTTTTAATTGAGGCAATCTGTGTAGCGCAGAGAAAACTGTAGGGGTCAGAGGGTTTGTAAACAGGTTATTTTTCTCTCTCTCACGCTCTCTCTCTTCCAATCTCCCTTTCTATGATTTTCCGTCTTCTCGTCATTTTTTTTTTCTTTATTGCTCCCTGAAGCAATCGAGAGACCGGTGAAAAGAAGGGCAGAAAGGTATAAGCAGATGTAACCTGCTTGCTCAGAAAAACAAATGAAGGAGAGAGACATGTAATCATTACCTTGTCTCCGTATAATTTCTGTGTCGCTAGTGTCACCAAACAGAATTGCAGAAATAATGATGGCATGAAATCGAAATTCACCCTATTTTCTGAATGCCTGTTATTGAACCAAATGCATTTCATTCAAGAAAAAATTGACTCTATAAAAATGGCTCGATCATCTGGATGTCACAACTCTGATGTATATATTTGTCCTCATAAACTGCCCATTTTTTTTTACAATAAGTTTTTTTCTCTTTCAATGTATATCACAATACACAAAATATATGTCACTACTTCTGTAACATTACGACTTTAAACGATGCAACAAAAAATAATTTCTGATAACCACTAAACAATTATCAACAACTTGTTAAGGCCCAAACAATAAGTAATTGTACTTTTTGTATCTGAGTGAGCTGATTAATTGGCTAATTAATAAAAAAAAAACACAGAGAATCGGCACTTCAAAGTGCTTATATGCAGACTGACCGACTCTTATAAATTGATGCATATTTGTTTTTCCTTCAAATTATAGCACATCTCTTTGGGGGAGAACACAATGCAAAATGGCCACTGATATATTTTGCACCAGTTGTTGTCAAACAGGTTTGTCAAACACTCAAGCCCCATCTGTAATTGGTCAGAAGAACAGATATCCCTTCGACATCATTGACTGCTCAAACTGGGCAGTGTTTTGATTGGAACACAGAGTCAGTATGATGATGACTCTAAATTAAGCTGAGAAAGAAGAAAGTATTGTAACACAACAAACGTACACACTTCAGCTTTAAGGACTGAATGAGAGAGTGAGTAAGAACTGAATGTTTCTCTCTGAACTGCAGTGATCGTTTGTTCTATCATGATGAGAGAGCTGCTTTCCACTGAGGCTCAATCAATTTAGAAAGAGAACAGGACAGGACCACACTCATACTTACACACAGTAAAATATATACCCCCACACACAAAAACACCCTATAATATATACTCACACAAAAACACTACTTAAAGGGTTAGTTCACCCAAAAAGGAAAATTCTGTCATTAATTACTTACCCTCATGTCGTTCGACACCCGTAAGACCTCCGTTCATCTTCGGAACACAAATGAAGATATTTTAGTTGAAATACGATGGCTCAGAAAGGCCTCCATTGGCACAATGCACTTTAGCGACGAGAATAGTTTTTGTGCGCAAAAAAAACCCTAAATAACGACTTATATAGTGATGACCGATTTCAAAACACAGCATCATGAAGCTTCGAAGCGTTATGAATCAGCGAGTCGAATCATGATTCGGATCGCGTGTCAAACTGCTGAAATCACGTGACCGTGGCGATCAAAACCGCTGAATCGACTCGGTACTGATTCATAACGCTTCAAAGCTTCATGATGCTGTGTTTTGAAATCGGTTGTCACTATATAAGTCGTTATTTTGTTTTTTTTTCCGCACAATAACTATTCTCGTCGCTTCATAAAGTTATTGTAGAACCACTGTAGTGAGATGGACTTTGTTACGACGTCTTTAGTACCTTTTATTGGTCTTGAGAGTGTAAAGTGCCATTGTGCCAATGGAGGCCTTTCTGAGCCATCGGATTTCAACTAAAATATCTTCATTTGTGTTCCGAAGATGAACGGAGGTCTTACGGGTGTCAAACGACATGAGGGTAAGTAATCAATGACAGAATTTTCATTTTTGGGTGAACTAACCCTTCAATTTGTGTGTAGAAATGATACGTATGATTTTTTTTCTTCTTTGGACCCGTTTGATGAATATCCATTTGGTGAATGGACCCTATGCATGTCGACGCCTACTTATTTTTGCTAAAATCTCAGTGGTACTAATTTCTGGCATAATATTCTCCTATAGCAAACTGTGGTAATAGCAAACAATTCATAATAACTGTCAATCACAAATAATTACATTATATTATAACAAAGTACTGTATATAATATATATTATTAACTAAAATAAAAACCAGAAGCTTTAAATACATTTATTGTGAAGGTGGTTTATCATGTCATGTAACATTTCCTCAAGATTTAATTTTCTCACGATTTCCATATATTGTGCTGCAGTAAAAGTTGCAGTGGCCACTGAGGCTAAATGTGGAAACGATCATGTATAATAAATAATGATTAGTTACATTTATATAGTGCTTTTCTATAAAGCACTTTACATATAGAATGGGGGATCTCCTCAACCACGACCAATGTGCAGCATCCACCTGGATGATACGCCCACCACACACCAGCTGATTGGTGGAGAGCAGACAGAGTGATGAAGCCAATCAGTATAGGGGGAGGGTTAGAAGCAGTGTTGGGGAAAGTTACTATCAAAAGTAATGCATTACAATATTGGGCCCCACTTTATATTAGGTGGCCTTAAGTACTATGTACTTACATCAAAAAATAAGTACAATGTACTTACTGTGTTCAAATTGTATTGCAAAACACCTTTTCTGATATCGAGGTGGGATACAGGTAGGGTTAGGGACAGGTGTGGTGGTATGGGTAAGTTTAAGGGTAGGGTTTGGTGTAAGGGAAGTGTCAACTGTGTAATTACAAATGTAACTACAGAACTTAATTTCAGATGTAATTACATGCAGGTATTTTTTTAAATGTAAGTACAATGTAAAAACATGTATGTACACAATAAGTGCAATGCATCAAATGATTAATTAAAATGTTAGTACATCAAGTTCAAGTTCAATTTTATTTGTATAGCACATTTCCAACAGCCCCCAGGCTGACCAAAGTGCTTTACAGAAGAGCAAGAATATCACACATACAGAAAAATAAAAATAAATAAGAATATAAAAACCACCTATAAAAAAGTTTAACAAATCACCATAATCAGTACACTAAGGAAAATAAAAAAGTTTTTAGCAGGGACTTGAAAATAGACAAGGAAGGGGCCAGCCTAATCTCTAAAGGCAGGGTATTCCAAAGTCGTGGCCCTGCCACCGCAAATGCACGCTCACCTCTACGCTTTAGTCTAGCGCGAGGAACGACCAACAAAGCCTGATCACAAGAACGGAGGCTTCTGGGTGGAGTATAGGAGTGAAGGAGTTCAGATAAATAGACAGGAGCTTTGTTATGTAGGGATTTATACACGAAGAGTAGAATTTTGAAGTCTATTCTCTGACAAATCGGCAACCAGTGAAGGGATCTAAGAATTGGAGTGATGTGATCATGTTTACGACACTTTGAAAGCAGTCTGGCAGCAGCATTTTGGACAAGCTGAAGTCGCGCAATTTGAGATTTAGATATACCGCAATATAGGGAATTGCAATAATCTAAACGCGACGTAACAAACGCATGAACAGCCATTTCGAGTGTTTTTGGGGAGAGAAAGTTTTTAATTTTTGACAGTAGACGAAGCTGATAAAAACTGGATCCAACAACAGAGGAGATATGTCTGTCAAATTTTAAAAGCTGGTCAAAAATAATACCCAAGTTCGTCACCCGTGTCGATCTAAAAGCGGATAAAAGCGGATAAACAGGCCTAGTACATAGTAGTTAAGGCCACCTAATATAAAGTGGGTTCCAATATTGTGTTACTCCTAGGCCTGTCACGATAACTACTTTTTGTTTTGCGATATATCGTCCCAGAAGTAATTGCGATAAACTATATTATTGTCATTTTAAGAATATTTTATGCCACTGAATATATAATCCTAATATAGCAGCATAATAATGCAAGTAGACCTAGACACTTTCAAATGACAACCTTTTAATTCTTTAGATAATGGATATTAAGGGTAAAAAATATATTATCCTAAATAAAAAAATTGAATAAATAGTAAATATAAACATTTTCCCTTGTGAAACGGCTTTAACACTCACCATTCTGCGTTGACATTTATATGTGCACTGGAACAGGGGATTGTGGCTTTGAAATCGACCATTTAGGCTTAGTCTTCCAAACTGTCAGTAGCCTCAAATGGCGCCTTTTTTTCACCTGTCGATAAGCGCTCTGTGTATGAAGGAACTGCCCGAGAACCACTTTCGCCTCCGTCACGGAATACATACAAGATGACAGCACAATCGAGTAAAATGTTGGTGACATTCATTATCATGTTAACATAATGGGCGATATATTGCATCACAAAAAATTATTTAGGTCATGTACATATATTTTGCCATATATCGATATATTAATTATTGCGACAGGCCTAGTTACTCCCTTAAAAAGTAACTATGAAAAGTAATGCATTACGTTTATTTTGCGTTACTTTTTCACACCTGGGCTGGGCTTGTTTTTTGCTGTTGTTTTTTTTTTTATAACAAAAAGTTGTATTTTTAGGCAAATGTAAAGACCCTTTCACACCAAAATTGAAATAGTAAGCCTCAGGCTAAAGGAAATACAAATTTACACGTGTACAGTAGAGGGCGCAGCTCAAACAAACCTTTCAGCTGTGCTCCCATTACGGATAACGAAAGAATAGGATGCCGGAGAAAAAAGTTTAACACTTCACCAATAAAAACTAAAAATCGAAAGTAGTTTCAAGACACTGGTCAATAAAGTGAGATTAAATGCATACAAATATTTGTTTTATTTAGCATATTTAATTATTGGAAGTTTGCGTAGTATTCTGATTTAGCATTTGATGGATTTTATTCATTTTGAGGAATTCTGAATCTTTTTTTTGTGCAAGTGAAATTAGTAAATGCATGCTCACATTTATTATAAAACTACAATAACTCTCATGTTTACACAAAATGCACTTACGATTTTTCTCAACATTGGGACAAGAGAGCTGTCACTCAATAAATGAGAAAACAAAGTAACTTGCGTTACTTATTTGAAAAAGTAACTCAGATATTTTGGAATAGATTTTAAAAGTAATACTAGTTACTTGAAAAAAGTAATCTGATTACGTAACTCGAATGCGTTACCCCCAACACTGATTAGGAGGCCATGATGGACAGAGGCCAGTGAGCAAATTTAGCCAGGATGCAGGGTTAAACACCTACTCTTTTTTTAAAGGACATCCTGGAATTTTTTCTAATAACCACAGAGAGTCAGGATCTTGGTTTAATGTCACATTTGAGGGTTGGTGCTTTTTGACAGTATAGTGTTCCCATCACTATACTGCGGCGTTAGGACCCACACAGACCACAGGGTGAGCACCGCCTTCTGGACTCACTAACACCTCTTCCAGCAGCTACCTTGTTTTCCCCAGGAGGTCTCCCATCCAGGTTAATCTCTCCCTTCCAAGATCCCAATAGTTAATCAATATTAAAAGTAATTTCATGGCAGCCAGGCACCATTGCGCTCCTGTGAAACATAGATTCCACCACTTACTGGACCGGAGTGTGAAGTGATGGGTTGTTCACAGGAAAGCAATGACAACTGCCATGATTTTAGTGGATTAAAATTCTGCTCATAAAAAAAGCAAATTTTGATTGACCACTAATTTAAATATTGAGGACATGTCCCCTTCGGTGTCTGTGGTGTGGGTATGGCTCTATGTATAGGCGTGTGTGTGTGTGTGTGTGTGTGTGTGTGTGTGTGTGTGTGTGTGTGTGTGTGTGTGTGTGTGTGTGTGTGTGTGTGTGTGTGTGTGTGTGTGTGTGTGCGTGTTTGTATTGTCATCAGTTTTTGCAAAGAAGTTTTTTTTGTTTTACCAAAGCTCTCAATTGTTTATGAATGTATTTACTTTGCTGTTTGATCGTTTGAGCATGTTTTTTTTTTAGCGTAGGCTGTGTATGTGTGTTCATCTGTGTGTGATGATTTTTAACCTCTGGGCTCTCTGAGTAATGTGACATTTGCTTGTATTTTCTTCCTTTTTCCCCCCTCATGCTTGCATGCCACATAATTCTTTTTGCGTTTTTGTTTGCATGTCTTCTGGACACATTTGGGAACATTTGCCCCTTTTGTTCCTTTTCCTAGAATCAACTAACCTCTAATCCTTCCATAGTCCCTTATTCTCTCATATTCTCTTCTTCTCTCTCTCTTTTCAAGAGGCAGATGTAAATGCAAGGCAAAAATAATTTGCTTCGGGAAACAAATAGTAAAAATGTCCTCTTTCTGGATAACACATGTTTGTAAATATTCAGTTAATAAGACAGCACTAAAGCTGAATTAATGCTTAACACTGACATTTCCAATGATTCGTTCATGGTTTGGGTTGTGGAGACGTCAGTGAACTCAATCTGTCTTCTGTCAGCTTAGCTACATGGTTGCTAGATTTAGAAACATTTGCAGTTTATCTTTTAATAATTTAGATGACAGCTGCATTTAGGGTTTTTTCAAATAAATAAATAACAAGACATTTGATTTGGATTTTAGAAGAATTTACATCATATTGCAATACATGCAGTCTGTGACATCAAACATGGTCGTCATAATCTCTCCATTTCTGATAACAGGCTATTGTCTCTTCAGGTTTTTTTTAAGGCATACTCAGACACACACATACACAAGTACACTCACTCAGTAGAGAGTGTCATAATACAAAATGCTTGTAAGTGTGTGTACCTAATGTTTGTTTATTTTAAAATGTACTGACTCTGCTTCCATCTCTCTTTTGGTCTGGCAGTCTGTTCTCAGTTCTCCAGGGGTGTGTATGCAATATTTGGATTCTATGACAGGAGGTCAATGAACACATTAACATCGTTCTGCGGCGCTCTGCACACCTCCTTCATCACTCCATCTTTTCCCACGGACACGGATGTGCAGTTTGTTATGCAGATGAGGCCGAGCCTCCGGGGGGCGCTGCTCAGCTTGCTAGCCCATTACAAATGGGAGAAATTTGTTTACCTGTATGACACTGATAGAGGTGAGTAAACACACACATACACACTAACACGTATACTTTCAGTCGCTAAGTATTCGAACATTAGGGATAGCTAAAAATGAAAACGCTGTGACTATGGCTATAACACAACATAATGGAAGTCAGTGCTAATCAAAACTGTTTGGTTACCAACATTTCTTTTGTCTTCTGCATTTTTGGATGAACTATCCCTTTAAAGTTGTAATGAAATTAACAGATCTTTTCTTCCATATTTTTACGCAGAGTCATCAAATTTAAACAGATTATTGAGTGTAACAGCATATTGGGAAAAAAAGATCTATACATCTGTAGTCAATAACACATTCAACTGGATTTCTTTTGAAGTGGAGATGCTCATGTGCTCGAATGTGTTCAAACTACCACAAAAGACTACTGCCTACTGTCTACCAACCTAATACGTAATCATTGTGCTAAGAATTGTGAGTGTTGCACCAAAACAAGCACTTCAAACTTTGCTGTGTTGTACCAAAACACATGGATTACAGTCGAAATCGTAGATACTTTCTTTTTCCTTTTCATTCACTTCCTTTCTAGATAGCTGGGGATCCATGTAACATGGGTTCAGTCAGTCAGTAGTATTCGTGCACCACAAAAGTGATGTAGAGTGTGACAGAATAAGAAATGAGTCTCAAGGAAATTCGAACACTAGTGGTCACAGGAGATGCATTTGAAATGCATTTTAATACCAGGTATAAACGGTAATGCATGTGATCGGATGACTGAAAAAACGTCTTAATACCAGCTGGAAACACTGAAAAGCATCTTAATTCCTGGTGGAAACAGGACCTATAGAACACCATGTCTGTCAGAGACATTTTGGGGGGCAGGTGCTCAAGTAAAAAATAGGGGTCTCTTATAATTATTTATAAAAAGCAAAGTTACAAATAATAATACCTGCATAAATCAAGAAAAAAACATTAAAGAAATGGACAAATCTCAAAATCTTCATTTAATCCCCTGGGTGCTACAGTATCTAATGTTTAAATACAAAAGGTTTCACGTTTCAAAAGTAAATTGTTAATGTCACCTCCACTCCATGGACATTTTACTCATTCTATTCCTATGTATTGTAAACATGGGCATCGGAAGAAAAAAAAAAAAAAATGTGGGTGGGTCCTCCCCCAGAAATTTTTTACTGAAGTAGATGCCACTTACATTAAGTGCAAATAGCCTGCCTTGTTTACTAAACATCTGGATTATTCACAGTGGCAATAGTGTAGTAAAGCACATTGGCAGAAAGTTTTGACGCAAATTGACCCGAGGTTCGAATCTGCCTTTGGCGAACTCGCTCTACTCCCTTTTCCTATCACATATTAGATCAAAAAGGCATTTATTTTCAATAAAAAATGAAGAAATTATTAGAAAAGTGGAAATAAAGTGTCTAATGTGTGTATAGTAATTAAGTGTTTATCGTTAGGGGTAGGTGAACAGGCATGCGCTGAATTAGAGGCGTTAAAAGTGAGTAGGTCAGTATCATTGGTCTTAAAAAGTGGGTGGGTCTTGACCCATCCACATACAATGGTTCCGACGCCCATGATTGTAAAGTAGAAATGGAATGTCTAAAAGTAACAAAGTACTGAGCTACTGGATTACTTGATAATTACTTGATTACTAATGCCGCAAAAATGTTCTTTTCCATGTTTGTTTTTTTTCCCACGTAGCAAAGACCACAGAGACAACTCAACATGTGGATCACATTGGAAGTTTTGCACAAAATATTGCCTCTTATTTAGAATTTTGAATGAATATTTGAAAATGTCATAAGTTACATTGTTGACATGTAACGCATCTGTAATTGCCGAAAATATTTAAAAAATGTAAGGGAGGAGTTAACTCTGCTCGAACCAAAATATTGTGAAGATTAGGTGGTCTATTGTATATTACAAGTGGTGGTTTTTCAAGGCATTTCTTGAGATTAGGGTCACTGTCCACAATAGGGATGCAACAATACAGTTAGTCCACGGTTCAATACATACCTCGGTTTTTAACCACGGTTTTCGGTTCGGTTCGGTTCTGATGGCTTGTCACATCAGTTTTTTTCTTTTCTATTTCTATGCGACTGGAACAGCAAGAAGTTAAGGTGAAAAAAGAATTTTTTTTATTGCAATACTCTTTATTTTATTTAAAAGAATTGAAAAACCTTACTCAAACTTAAAACTTTACTTTAAAAAAAACCCTTGCGTGTATTGACCCGTGAATGCCGTACCGAACGGTTCAATATTATATTGAGAATTGTGGCATCCCTAGTCCACAATATGCCAATGTTTCAGTAAAACACCTTGTATGTAATTTGCCAGCAGTGAGTATTGAATATAACAGTTCACTCGATGTTCCAAGGCCTTCACTCTTTTAACCAGACACTCAAGTTGTGACATATTCATAAAACGACTGCTTGATGTTGAAAGTCATCTCCTCTACTACAAATACGACGTATACGACTAAATTGAGAGATAGGTAAGGAACATTTTAATGTCGCAGGATGTACCGTGTAAAGTGTATTACGATCTGTAGGTTTACGATACAAGGTGGTTTCAAGACCTGATACAGACTTGATTCGAACACATCTAAAAAAATCATTGTTTAAACATACCACAAGATGTAACATCACATTCAACGATTCTACAGTAGGTATCCAGTGAAGAGTTTCTATTTTTTGGAGGAACAAAAGTAGATTTACCTCTGATTGTAGCCTGAGGTCGTTCAGTAGACATTCCACCATCCATGGAAGTGTCACTCTCAATGTTGGAGGTAAGCATCAGAAGCAGAAGATCCAGTCCGAGACCCACTAAAAAACTCTCTAAGTCTTAAATTGTGATTTTTTTCCATATCAATATATGTGTCAAATTTATTACAGTGTGCAGTAGGTGAAAACGAAAGTCCTTTATTCAAAGCACTTAAACCATCATCAGAGATAAATCTACTGGATAGGTTAAGGACATTTAAATCCTCTGCACCATCCTTCGTGTCACATATTAAGTTCTTGCAGGGGTTCTTTTTGCCCCTCATGCATTTTTTCTTCTTGGACAGGATAAATTTGACTCTTGCTCTCCTTCCAAAAAACATGTAGGCTGGGGGATGTTGCTGGAATCTGAATCCATAAGATTGGATGAGGATTGGGCAGACAAAGTCCTACTGCCGTCATGAAGCCATTGAAGTTTTTCGAACCAAACGAGAAGTGAATTGCTGCGATGGGTGACACAATTAATTCAGTCTCCACTGATAGACCCTTTTATTCACATAGTCAGTGTCGAATTTACTCTTTTTAGCTGCAATGATCTCTTTTTTGAATTCACAGATCCGTTGGTTACATTCCAACAGCACCGATTCAAGTTGTTCCTTGTCTAGATACTCAGCAGTTTTGACCTTGTCCATTTCTTTCAGTGTGGATACCCAATGCCATGAGATCAAATGCGCACTTGTTGAGAATTTCACACCACTAATCACAAATGTCTCTTCTGAAGTGGGGCTCTTGACAATCCCTAAGCCACTTGGAAGTTCTCTCATATAGGTGACAATTAACAATTTACATTTGAAATGTGAAACCTTGTGGATTTACACATTAGATACTGTAGCACCTAGGGGCTTAAATAAAGATGAGTATCACCTGGTAGTATAAAGGCGTGTTGTGTCAAATAAGAAGAGCCTGCATGCTTGAAACTCTACCTATGTGTGAGAGTCTCCATTACACGGTTGCCAAAACTGTTACTCTCCATTACACTGTGGCATTACACTACAAAACAAAATGCTTCAAAAAACATACAACCCTCCGACGCAATCCGGGACGCCATTAAAATAAACCATTCACTTGTTTCATTAGCTCGAATCCCTCTAAAGTCTGTACAGAAATGAGCAAAATTAGCTGTTTAAACTAGACAACCAGTTAACGTTAACGTTCTTTCACTCTTCCAGTTGTCTTGTCGACAGACTCAAATGCGCGGAGTCTGTCAGAAACTGAACACACATCTGTATACTGTATCCAGTGTAGAAAGCATCAGTGATTATGATGTGACGCGGCGCTCGCATCCAATGTAGGCAAATGTCAGCCGTTAAGAGACTGAGTGCCAGTGGGCGGGGCCTATTGTGCAATGATGTTTAACTATTCATTGATGTCCTTATTTTGGAGGCAGTCATATGCAAATGTATTTGCCCGTGTGACATCACAGGTCATCCAATATCAAAACGAGCTGTTTCTCAAGCTTGATTAAATAAATGCTTTGTTTATCATGAGGAGGACGTTTTAAACTACACTGAAAAACAATTGATGCAATTTAATTCACAGAAATTCAATTTGGCCAACTAAAACATTTAGATGTGATCTGTCACTAGAAAATTTTCAATTGGAGACCTGAATTTTTTTTACAGTGTATGAAACTCACAGGATGTTTTTATGGTACAAAGACTTCTTATGTATCAATAGATCAAGGGACATTTTATTTCTGAAGTCATAAGAAGGAGAGCTAGGAGAACTATTGGCTAATTTTGCAGGGTTTCTGCAGGTCTTAAAAAAAGTCTTAAAAGTCTTAATTTGACCTTCCACAATTTAAGGCCTTAAAAAGTCTTAAATTGAATCAGAAAGTCTTACATTTAATATCATGGCATTAAATTAGATAATCGGCATAAATTGACAATTCTGTCATCATTTACTCACCCTAATGTCGTTCCAAACCCGTAAGACTTTCGTTCTTCATTTAAAGTGATCGAGTCTTCAGAAAATTTGGAATAAACCGCTTGATTTGTATGGATTAGTTTTGCGATCTCTTTATGAACTGAAGCATTAAAGTGGAAGTTGCTTTACAGAAATGGAATTAAAATATTCATAAGAGAATAAAATAAAATATATAATATAACCTGAATCACCCCTATTTGGAGTGGAAGAAAATGGAGAGTTAGGTTTGCGATTTTACTATTTATATTTGTGCGTTTAAACAGTACCCTTGCTGACAAATCTTCTTGGAATCACCAGGGCTATACAGTTCTATCCGTCAGAGTAGATCTAAACGGATCATCCTCGCATCGGAGGGATTTCAGTAAAAAAAATATTTTTTCAGGTAACTGTGCGTTTTAACAGTACCCTTGCAGACAAATCTTCCTGGAACCACCAAGGCTATACAGATCTATCCGTCAGAGCAGATCTAAACGGATCGTCCTCGCGCCGGAGGGATTTCGGTTTAAAAATATTTGTCAAGTAACTGTGTGTTTATACAGTACCCTTCCAGACAATCTTCCTGGCCTAACTCCAGGGCTAGCAAGATCACTCTCCCATCTCTCAACCTCTTCCACCCAGACAGCCTTAACTAAATAATGAAATAAAAAAAAGACTGTCAATGGAGGGACAGAATTCTTTCCCATTTCATTAAAAATATCTTCATTTGTGTTCTGGAGATTAATGAAAGTCAGTGAAATTTAATCTAACCATTAAAAGCAGAGTCCAGAAAAATGAAAACAGAACAAACTATAAAACAAAACAAATAAAATAGGGCCCTAAATTGAATTGCAAAATTAAATTGCATGCGCTGCATAAAATTATGTTCTTCCTCAGGATTTTTGTTTTCCAGTATAAATAACAAAACATCCTGTATCTAGTCAGAGGCCAAAAGATAAGTGGGGTCTATCTGTCCATGTACCTGATGTCTGTTATATGAATTGGGACTTTGTTCATAAAAATATTGAAAATCTGATTTTGGTTGGCAAATTCCAGTTAAAGCACTAGACATAACTGTTTATATCAGGCATAGTGACAGCAGAGTCAAACACTGGTATAATGGAGGACAGTTTTCCTTTCTGTTTGTGTTCCAAATCACCTGATGGGCTTAGAGCCAACAATCACACATTTTTCCTAGCTTGTTTACTCTGAAGAGAGTGCTTACAGGGACAGTTTAAGATAACGAGAGAGGCATTATTATATCTTCTCCAGGGATCTTCCTTAATGGATTAAACCCATCATACTAATGCACGGAGTAGCAGTGTACTAACAGCTAGAAGTCAATGGAACTTTGTTTGGACCTCCACTTCTTAATACAATAGGCGACAAAAGTCAGAGACCACATTGATCATGGGAACTAATTTGCATAAAAGGTCAGATTTTCTTCCATTGAAGCACAAGAATCAAGAATCACTTTGGAATCAGATCATTCTCAAATCACGATACAGTGAAGACAGTTTTAATCTGTTACTACCCAGCAGGGAGTTGTGCTGGTGGTGCCAAACTTTAAATCACCACAGGGCTCTTGGATCTGTTAAATATACTAAACAGTGATGAGAAAAATCTGCATGAGACTGGAGTCTTGGCTTGCTGATTAACATAAACATTCAGAGACATCAAGTTGTGGTGTTCAGATGGGTGCCGCAACATTTGGCAGAGATGCTCAATAAATAATGCAAAAGGCCAAGTATATAATTTGGAAAATTAATCTGTGAGAGAGGTTAAGAGATATTTAATGAAGGGTTGTAAAGGATTTTGTCCATACAGTGTTTAGCAAGACCCTCTTAATTGCTAATGAGGAAGGATGTTTAATGAACTCGTAAACCTTTGCGGGTCTGATCGCTGCTATCACATGGCACGTGCCCTTCCTCTTAATAACATGTATGACTTTAAGATTCGAAGTGCTTGTGTGTATGCGTGTCATTTGAATTCTCACCTCTCTGCAAGCTGTCAGTCTTGATTAATTGGTCACTGCTAAACAGCCTGGCGGGTTGGCACTCTAGGACGTATGCTAATTAAAATAGTGATTGAGTGTGTGTGTGTGTGTGTGTGTGTGTGTGTGTGTGTGTGTGTGTGTGTGTGTGTGTGTATGCGTGTTGTCCTATAATGAATGTGATCGCAGGGCTAAAAACGAGACCAAATGGAACAGGGCTGATTTGTGTCCTGTGTGTATGGCCTTAAGCTGGAGGTTATAAAGGGTGTTAGTGAATATTTCTTTTACTTTTGTGTTTGCTTTGAATCCTTTAACAGGTTGAGTACACCTGTGGTATGTTCGCTATACAGAAAATCATCCATCCATCCATATTTTTACGGTAATCATAGCTTATATCAGAGCAAACAAAACCCTCACTCGCTGGGGTGGGGTGTTTATGCTGGGGTCTGATATGTGTTGCAGTGGATCTGATGTATTGCAGAAGACCTGATTAGTTGTGTGAAAGATATGATTTGCAGTGGATCTGATCTATAGTGGAGCGTATCAGAAATACATAATTGAAGTTCAATACACACCTGCACAAACATATACAACTGAAAAAAAATATGTGTGTTCTGCCATTGAACTAGCATAATTGGTGCAGAGTTGCAGTAATTACATTCACCATGTCTTTTTCTCTGCCTTCCCTACTTTCATCCCTTCAGATTTGCACTGCATCAGCAGTTCCTCTGTGTTCTCAAACCAGAGAGAGAAATGAAGCAGTACTTGCTCCATCATTCTGGCCCAATTCTGCCCTGTTACTACATCTACACAGGCCCGCTGTAGCAGGGCATTTTACACCATGTATTATTCTCTCTTTCTCTCTCAGGGTTTTCCATCTTACAGGCTATCATGGAATCCGCAGTGATGAATAATTGGCAGGTGACGGCCCGTTCGGTGGGGAACATAGTGGATCCGCTGGAATACCGACGCATTGTCGAAGAAATGGATCGTCGCGAGGAGAAACGCTTCCTTATCGACTGTGAGGTTGAACGCATTAACAGTATTCTAGAGCAGGTAAATAAAACAAACATATTTTTGTCTGTTTATACTGAATGTCTGTCTGTCGTTGTGGTAGATCAGGAAAGGTTTTGTGGTATCGATCAATACCTTTCCAAAATTCAACTGTCGTTAGCAAATAAGGTGATAAAAATAGTGCGCGTGAGAGTGTGCGTGTGTTTGTCTAAGTAGGGCACAGCGTCCTGTAACAAGGGAACAGTGAGAAAACTAAAAATACTCCCTTTCCTCTCATCCAAAAATACAGCCCTCAAAGGTACTGTTACATTCTCCGATTCTGTTTGTCTCTTTCACTTATTCGTTCTCTTTCAGTTTTTTACCCTCTGTCTATATCCCCCCCCCCCACACACACACACTCACACACTCATATGCCAGATTAGAAAAGTGTGTGTGTGTGTGTTTGTGTCACTAGGAGGTCACAGAGATAATGAAATCCACAAGTAGATCAATCAGTGCTCAGAGAAAGCTAATAAGAGCGCTGCGCTTTCAGCAGACTGGCTGTCTGCTGCTGTTTGTAAATCAATAGCTGTGTGTGTGGGTGTGGTTGGGTCATACCTTTATGTTGTGCCTAAGAGTCAGCAAAGCTTTCCTGGCACAGCACTAAAAATTTCGATATGGCCGATGTATTCAAGTACTGCACCTTTGTAGAATAATAAATAACAACACAGTCCTGTGATGTGTGGGAAGACGCAATAGTATAACTGCTCCACAGTTACCAACAGGTTCAAACAGGACAATGGAAACAGTTCATTCATCTCTGATTATGTAACAATGGGCACCTGATTGATTTAATGAAAAAACATTTTAAATCCTTATTTACATAGATGGAATGTGGTGATTATTTAGGTTTTTATAACAAACATAGTCATTGTCATCTATCTGTCTGTCTAAATGTTCCTTTACATAAACATTTTTGTGGTAGTGACAGTTGACATTTTTCATTAATTTCAAATAAAATTATTTTTGTTTTTTGGCTTTATTTGTGATTTCAAATATTCCATGACATGGCAGAAACTATTACCCATAAAATGACAATAAAAGATCTTGTCACTCATGGCCCGTGACTTTTCCCTAGTATTCAGCTATACTATTAATAAAAAGAAAGACACCATTATTTTCCCCCAGTACACTTGTTTTTTTTTCCCCCAATTATTTACTATTAATAAAAAGAAAAATGCAAGCAAGCTTTTTCTTTCCACCGCTGGGACTGCAAAGTGCCCATAGTTATAGAATCATCCCTCAGCAGTTAAGGCTTTTACATTTAATTTGTTGCCAATTTCGCCTGTCATTCATTCGTTTTGATATCATGTCCACTTAAACTCAGGCATAATGAGGCATAATGCTGTATGACACTCTTGCATTCTTTTATTTCCAGGTTGTGATTTCAGGAAAGAATGGTCGAGGATATCATTACATTCTGGCTAATCTTGTGAGAAAATACACACACATGCACAAAGCTCTTATTTCCTAACCTTCTGTGAGTGACATTTCACTTTTGACTATTGGCCATTGCTCTCTGCAGGGGTTCTCTAACATGAGTTTGGATAAGGTGTTTTCAGGCGGAGCAAATATTACCGGATTCCAAATCATTAATCCTGATAGCCCGATCGTACAGCAGTTTCTCCAGCGCTGGGAGCGGCTTGACGAGAGAGAGTTTCCTGAGTCTAGAAACACTCCTCTGAAGGTCTCTCTCTCTCTTTATTTCTATGCATATTTATGTGCATTTGTGATGTGTTTATTTGAGAGTGTGCCACTTGTGAATATGCTTTTGGAGTTTATTTGTATGCGCGTATGTGTAATTTATGATAACATATTTTGATGAGTTTAATGTAGCAGTCATGCAGCAGTTTTATTAACCATCTCTTTTTGTTGTTTCTTGCCTTATGTTGTTGAAATTCTCCCATTCTGCACATTACTCAACTGGTCACTGAGTGTTTAATAGAATATGAGCACTCATTTGGTCAAGTTATATTGGCAAAATGCAGTGTATTGTAAAACTGCTTGTTTTTTGTGTGGTTCTCTTTCTATACTGTTATCATGTTTAGTATACATCTGCGCTGACACATGATGCCATCCTGGTGATAGCTGAGGCATTTCGGTATTTGAGACGTCAGCGCGTTGATATTTCCCGTCGAGGGAGTGCAGGCGATTGCCTTGCCAACCCGGCCGTACCATGGAGCCAGGGAATCGACATTGAAAGAGCTCTCAAAATGGTAGGAGGGGTCCACAAAGGGCCTCAGACAGATAGCTGAGAGACCTCTTCTAAGAATTAGAAAAAAAATCAGCATTCACATTTTTTACTATCAATGAATGGGCAATACTGTTTAGATATGCATTTACAATTGTTGGATTTGAAATAGTTTGTGTTTATTTTCACCTTTATGGTTAAATGATACCTATATTCCCTTTAAAAATGTTGTTTCATGCTTTTCTTTTTTGTTATGCTTGTTATTTGTGGGTGTTACTGTTCCTGTGTGCTTTCCTCCTGCAGGTTCAGGTTCAGGGTATGACAGGAAATATTCAGTTCGACTCCTTTGGACGGCGATCAAATTACACCATTGATGTTTATGAAATGAAACCGGGAGGAGCCAGAAAGGTTAGTGGCTCTGGGAGGGCAGTTTCTATAAATTCACACAATATTACTGTCACGGTGAAGCCACAAGTCACTTTAGAACATTCAGCAGTGCTGAAAATATACCCCCATGCATGAGACTACTATTTATACACTTACCGGCCACTTTATTAAGTACACCCCGCTAGTACTGGGAAAGTACCTTTTTGTCTTCAGAACTGCCTTCATTTTTCATGGCATATATTCAACGAGGTGCTGGAAATATTCCTCAGAGATTTTGGTCCATATTAACATGATAGCATCATGCAGTTGCTGCAGATTTCTCGGCTGCACAACCATGATGCAAACCTCTCGTTCCACCACATCCCAAAGGTGCTATAATGGATTGAGATCTGGCGAGAGGCCATTTGAGTTGTGAACTCATTGTCATGTTCAAGAAACCAGTTTGAGATGATTTGAGCTTTGTAACATGGCCTGTTATCCTGCTGGAAGTAGCCATCAGAATATGGGTACACTGTGGTCATAAAGGGATGGACATGGTCAGCAACAATACTCAGGTAGTCTGTGTCGTTTAAACGATGCTCAGCTGATACTAAGGAGCCCAAAGTGTGCCAAGAAAATATCCTCCACATCATTACACCACCATCAGCCTGAACCGTTGATACAAGGCAGGATGGATGAATGCTTTCATGTTGTTTACACCAAATTCTGACTCTACTTTCTGAATGTTGCAGCAGAAATCGAGACTCAGACTAGGCAACATTTTTCCAAACTATTGTCTAATTTTGGCGAGTCTGTGCAAATTGAGCCTCAGATTCCTGTTCTTAGCTGACAGTAGTGGCACCCAGTGTGTCTTCTGCTGCTATAGCCCATCTGCTTCAAGGTTCGACATGTTGTCTGTTCAGAGATGCTTTTCTGTGTACCTCTGTTGTAATGAGCGATTATTTGAGTTACTGTTGCCTTTCTATCAGCTCAAGTCAGTCAGTACCCTCTGGCCTCTGGCATCAACAAGGCCTTTTTGTCCACAGAACTGATGCTCACTGGATATTTTCTCTTTTTTGGCCCATTCTCTGTAAACCGTAGATATAGTAGATCAGTAGATCCGATCCCAGTAGATCAGCAGTTTCTGAAATACTCAGACCAGCCTGTCTGGCACCAACAACAATGCCACGTTCAAAAATCACTTAAATCATCTTCCTTCCACCGTCTGATGCTCAGTTTGAACTTCAGCAGATTGTATTGACCATGTTTACATGCCTAAATGCATTGAGTTACTGCCATGTAATTGGCTGATATTTGCGTTAACTAGCAGTTGAAATGGTGGCTGGTGTGTGTAAACGTACCTATTAAGCTCAAGTACCCATTAAGCACACAATTATCTTTGAGCTCAGATTATAACAAGAAAAAAAAATATTCATCCTACTTGATGTCTTAACCAAATGATGTGTTTGTTACTATATACCTCCTGTAATTTCCATTTCACACTGAGATACAGCCATTTTGAAAGCTCTCAGAAAACTTTCACCAGAAGAGTAGCCCCTTAAATGCATTTGTGCAGATGTTTATGCCTTTATTTTGGATAAGTATAACATCGTATTGCAAAGTGAAGAGATTAATGTTTAGACTTTGCATATTATAATCTGGAACCTGGATGTGGGAAATAATTACAGTTAGATCCAAAAGATAGTTTTAGCAACATAGCGCAGGTGCTACGGAACATTGTTAGCATACTAGCTGTATAAGATTGTGTGCTACACTAATATATTACTTCACAGGCATTACTGGCTTGTACTTTTGAATCCATTATATTATAAATTTATAGTTTATTGATGTTCTGTGGTTTTAGACTGATGTAATTTTTAAAAACGTAATATTATTGGAAGGTGAGCTTAAAGGGTGCACTACTATGAAAATCACAGCTTCAGCGTGACATCAATAAGAAAAAGTATAATTTCATAGATATTTTCAATAATAGCGGTCCATATTAAAATATGTATGAACGTAATACATGACCTAGATTATTGATTTAGCAAAATTGTCCTTTTAAAATTAATTGAATAATATTTATTTAAAAAAAAAAGTTTTGCTGTTCCAATAAAGCTCAGTGTGCTCCCTTTAAGCTCATTCACATTAAATGTCTATGTAAATACTTCATGAACAGACTTTAAATATTAACTGATGGTTGTCACTTCAAGTTAATCTTTATAAAATTATTCTTTAAAAATTTTGTTTAAAATAAACAAGAATTTTCCCCAAAAAACATGTTGTGAGCTTAATGGCAACACGGGTGTGCTTAAAGGGTACAAACATGTACCCATTACGCACAGCCAGACTTTTTGCATTTAATGATGTACATCTTAATTAAAATGCCTTTGTAATTTAAAATCAAATTAAATATTATTGTGTGAGAGATTAATCTTTTATTTTAACATAAAATTCTTGTACTGAAACCAATACCCTGTGCACTAAAATGTCTCAATGTAGACTTTGGTGAGCTTAATAGGTACGTTTACCCTACATGGTATCATTATTAACTCTTTCCCCACCATCGATGGAATTTTCCGTCATTTATGGCACAATGATTTATGCCATTGATGTAATTTTCCGGCTTGTTCAGATATTCATACAAAAAAAATGTTCTGGGGGCCATGAATAATTGTGAAAATGCTGGCGGTGAAAGAGTTAAGCAATTATGTTTTTTTTTATTACCATTTTACCTCCCTCTTTTAGACCCTCATCATTAAATGTTCAATTTGTTACCCTTTCTTTCTTCTTTTTTTTTTTAATTACTATGTTTTTTATACCACAAATTAAAAAAATTCTTCAAAGATCAAGGAAAACTGTATTTCTCATGAAATGATCCCTTTAACGTGCACTTGAATGCTCCAGCTATCCTCATGCTTGCTTTCCTCCTCCATCATTCATGAGATCATGTTTCTACTGAGTTTTAGACCCTCATCGTTAAATGTTCAATTTGTTACCCTTTCTTTCATTTTTTTAAAAATTACTGTTTTTTTTATACCTAAAATTAAAAAAATTCTTCAAAGATCAAGGAAAATTGTATTTCTCATGCAATGACCCCTTTAAAGTGCACTTGAATGCTCCAGCTATCCTCATGCTTGCTTTCCTCCTCCATCATTCATGAGATCATGTTTCTACTGAGTCATTCTCTTTCTGTATTACTTTTCTTTTATTGGTTGACGGTGATTGATTGATTCTATTTATGCTTTTGCTGTTTCTGTCCCTTGCAGATTGGCTACTGGAATGAATATGAGAAATTTGTTTATATAGTGGAGCAGCAGGTTACCAACGAATCCTCCTCTGTGGAAAACAGAACCATTGTGGTCACTACTATTATGGTACACTATCTAAAACTGCTTTTAAATATGCCGAACCATGATCCTTCTGCCCTTTCAGGTTTAGTGTCACAGTTGCATTGCATCCTGGGGGGGCAGAATGTTTTTCTGTTTTGCTTTGCTTTGCACTCACTCACTACATGTTGAAACAGTCGATCACAGAAGAGTGTTTCAACTGTATCCGTGTGAGTGCCAAAGCATTTTCAGTTCCATTCCAGTGGCCTGTTGTAGCAGTGACATCACAATACTGGCTTTGGTAAGAATTAGGTTAGAACGTTCCTCTCTCTGCTTCTTTCACTTCATCAAACGTAAGTATTGTACGACTGAGATGTCGGGCTGGATGCAAACGTCAGTGTACATTAAGACACATGCACACAACAATTGGCTGATGGTTTTCTAACACATGATGTGTTTTAGTTTTACATCCCCTCAGAGTTCAGATAATCTCTGCGTTTTCTAGCTGAGGTCGTGTTTTTTTCATTTCAAACTGTCCAATCAGATGTGCCCATTAGGTGCAGACAGTTCATTACTCATTTAGCTCCCTAAAAATGACATAATTCTCCCAGCAGAAGTGAAGAATGTGAGCAGGGACGTGGCTATGTGAGCGAGTGTGAGCAGTGTCCAATCAATAGAAAATCGATAGTTTTTGCTTAGATTGGCTTTTACATATTTCTCTAATTTATTAGTGGCTATTCAAGTGCCACATGGAGACGAGTTGTATTTGGGAACCAGCTCAGAGCCTTTTCATTCAATATTATGCTCCAGTAATATTACAAAATGAAATGCATACAAATATACTGCCACTGTTGAGATACGTCCAGTCACATCCAGACCAAGCAGCCCTAATTTTGTATCTCCCAACCAAACCAAAACGATGCATATATTAGGGTGAACTGTGGTTTTATACCATTTTAAAATAGCAAAATGTAATTTGAATTTTACTGTCCATCCCATATATTAACAATTAACAAGAAATGCAGAACTTCTGAATCTAGAGCATTTCAAACAGGACATGTGCCAGGCTATGCACGTGGAAATGTTTTGCCTACTGGACATGTTATGTTGGACGACTCACTGTGTTTAAGCAAACGCGCATTAATTGAACTAAATGCTGGAATTGAATGGGTTGGGGCTGTAGAGTGATTACAGATGGGCATAAACCCGTTTCATAATTATGTCCTTAATGAAGAACTCTGAGAACTTGAGGGCAGGGGGGGAATAGAGGCGAGGACTAAGATGAAACTGAAAGAATATTAATTAAAGAGTGAATATGGTAATTCATCTTTTGAATAATGCATAACCTGAAGGTCACAGAAACCAAATCTTAGTGAGGAGAAAAAAATTAATGTCAGAACTGTGTCAATAAGAAATACAGTTATTGTAATACAGGTACGTTACATTAATTAGAAAAGACAATTATAAGACAAGTCAGAATTACATAAATAAACATATTTCACTCAATTTAGTTAGAAAAGTCATATTTAAATGTACCACAAGGTTCGCCTTATGTTACATTTAAAAGTGATGATGACCTCTTTCTGACTCTGCCTATGATGATCTCATAAGTAGATACAGAAAGTGAAAGAACTAAATCTTAGGTTAATTAGATATTTAGCTTGTGTATAGAAATATCATATAAACTGACTAAAAATACAGATGATGAGTTTAGATAAACCAGTTTGTAAAAACAGATGAAAGAAAAACTAGAGTTTGATCTGTTGTTAATATTAGAGTTTCATCATCCCTCATGTTAACATTTGGCCTGTTTAAAATAGTTAAAAGCACACATACATGTGAGAAAACCTCTGCCAACCTCTTTAACCCACCTGCATGCGCTGTAAACGTACATGTGTGTGAGTTTAAGCGAAGCCCCCTTAAACTTGCTTGCTTTAGACTGGCGAGTGACTCCTAATGAGAGGATCTGCAACTTCACTTCTCTGTCAGCTCTTTCCACTTTAAGAAATCAGATTCCACTGAATAGCAGTGTCCACAAACCCAAAACCTAGTTTACATTCAAACTAGCCTTCCTCACAGCTGCTGTTTGTTTGGTAGCTTGGCTGTTAGTCACATTGCTGTTAAGAGACTCAAAATGCACGTTTATATTTCAGTATGTTTGTGTGAATGAGTAAGAATGAAATAGGTGTGTGTGTGTGTGTGTGTGTGTGTGTGTGTGTGTGTGTGTGTGTGTGTGTGTGTGTGTGTGTGTGTGTGTGTGTGTGTGTGTGTGTGTGTGTGTGTGTGTGTGTGTGTGTGTGTGTGTGTGTGTGTGTGTGTGTGTGTGTGTGTGTGTGTGTGTGTGTGTGTGTGTGTGTGTGTGTGTGTGTGAGAGAGAGAGAGATACATATCAGCATGATTGCAGACTAATGATTTTTTGTGTTTTTTGGGGGCTGCCAGTCTGAAAGCCAGCTGAACCTCATCTGATTTGGTTAACAGGAAGCTCCATATGTAATGTACAAGAGGAATTATATGCAGATGGATGGAAATGATCGCTATGAGGGCTACTGTGTAGACTTGGCATCAGAAATCGCAAAGCACGTGGGCATAAAGTACAAACTGTCCATTGTAGCTGATGGGAAATACGGAGCACGCGACCCTGAGACCAAGACCTGGAATGGCATGGTGGGGGAGTTGGTATATGGGGTGAGTGCTGGGAAAATGATCCTGTAATGGGAAAGTTTTGGTGGTGGGATAGTGGCTGTGTGAAGCCAGCAACACTAGGCCTCATATATAATCACTGACCACTCTGTCAAAATAAAACTCAAAGAATCGCTGCTTATTTTTCTTTGCAGGTTTCAAAATGTATCATACAGGATCTTTTCATATAACTGAGCTGTTTGCTTTTTGAGTTTGGTGCTTGTCAGAGTTCATCTTAACATTATTTCCTGTGTCACATGATTTATTTTGACACTGTAATGTGATATTTAAATTATTTACAGTCTCCTGGTGTTGCTGACGTCACCCAAGTCTTTGGTCATGGTCAGTGTTTTTACACAATAAAGCTCCAAAGTAATGTCTCTAAGCACGTTGTTGAGGCACCATGAGTAAAGCCATCAAAACACATTTATACATTTTTTTTTTTTTTTTTTAAACAGCTTCGGCCATTTGGTTGCTGTTAAAGTTAAACAACAACCTAATCTCTAAGAATGAGAAGCGTGTGTATGTCTATGCTTTTGTTTTGTTTTTGTGTGCTATTCAACATATCCTGACTATATGAGATGCATATCATTTATTAATCTCAGATCAAGAGTGTTTACCTGCATTCTCAGTGTTTTTTTTTTTTTTTTTTTACTGAAATGATCTTATACACAATACTGGAATGCACTATGTATCTTCATCATATCAGTTAATGTTGGAATTTTTTATATAATAGTATATTTTAATATAATATCGAATTTAATATAAATTTATACTGTCAGGCATTTATCGTAAACTATTTATTGTCCATAGCATGAAAATAATTCTTGGCTTCTCTGTATTGGACAGAATTGAGTGCATCCCTACACACAATGTTATGAATTTCTATTTAGTTCTATTGTTGAATTTTAAATTGAGTTCTGAGTTGCGTTCATAAGCAGATGGAGACAAGAAGGCATTATGGGACAGAAGTACATGGTAACATTTTGCTACATACAGTTACAACATACAGTTAAATGTAAAGAGTGAAGCAAATGTTCTCCTTTACTTGCTGTTATGAACCTTGTAAAAGTGTTGTTGGTACAGAAACAACTGATTAACTATCTAATCACATTTCCATGATCACACCATGACATTTTTTTTACTCGTACTATGAACTGAGAGTTACTGTGTTCCATGTTTCCAGAGAGCAGATATAGCTGTGGCTCCTCTCACTATAACCCTTGTCCGGGAGGAGGTGATAGATTTCTCCAAGCCCTTCATGAGTCTGGGCATTTCCATCATGATCAAGAAACCACAGAAGTCCAAACCGGGAGTCTTCTCCTTCCTAGATCCGCTGGCCTATGAGATCTGGATGTGTATCGTGTTTGCATATATCGGTGTGAGCGTGGTTCTCTTCCTGGTGAGTCGTTTTAGTCCATACGAATGGCACCTGGACGAGAATGAAGAGGCGAAGGATCCGCAGACGCCACCTGACCCACCCAATGACTTTGGCATCTTTAACAGTCTCTGGTTCTCTCTTGGAGCTTTCATGCAGCAAGGATGCGATATCTCGCCAAGGTTGGTGTATTATTTAGCCCGTTCTTGTCTCTCCATCCTCATCTGTCTCTCTCCCCTCATCTTTGCATTTTATGGTTGTCTCGTCTTTCATGGTGCATATATGTTATTTTACTTGGGGTGTTTCACTTTTCAATAAGCTAAAGCTTATCTCTTAACCCTTAACTCATTCTATCATCATGTCACTTGATTCATTCATTCACTCAATCAATCACTCATCAGTCACACTATTGTCACTACAACTGCTCCTGTCTTTATCTCCTCTTTTCCTCTTTTGAAATATAGCTTGGTTCTCAGTTCTCAAACTTTTTCCACCTTCAACCCAATAATATGATCATCTATTAGTATTGCTGCCATGTTTTGGCACTTAAATGGCATATAATCATTTAATAGATGCTTTTGTACAAAGCAACTTAAAAATGATAAAAAACAACAAACTATTTAATACACATGAGCCAATGTCAGCAGTTACTGTAAGTCAGTAATAAAGTTTTTATTCAAACGTTTGCGGTTTAATAATACAAAATTGAATTCTTAAAAATAAAAACACAATGAAAACTGCTGTTTTGGATAATGATCCAGTGTTTTAGTGGAATTATGAAAAGTTACAGTGTACACTAAAAAAGTTGAATATATATATATATATATATTAAAAAAAAAACGGGAAATGCCTTTTATGATATCCAGAAATAAATGAATAAATACACAAATGATACTGCTTTGCAGTCTCAATGATAAAGGGTTAGTTCATCCAAAAACATACTGTAAGTGAACAAGATTTGAGAACTGCCTTACACTTTGAGAACCACTGCTTGACAACAACTAAAATAATTTATATTCACCATGTGTTGACTGTAAAATGTACAGATTTTCTCTCTTTCACTCTCTCTCTCTCTTTCTTGGAGGGCTACCGTGTTCTTGCTGCATGTCTCTATTTTACTGTCAGCAGTTTGGTGTTTATAAACTGTTTCAGTGGAGGAGTGTCAATCCTCTTCACTCATTCCATTGTTCTTCTATTCAGTCATTTGATTTTCCTGCTCATCCTACTCACCAAGTTCCTCTTGGATTTGTGTCTTTCATTCTTGAGGTGATCTTTGTGTCCCTGTTCTCGTCCTCATCTTTCTGCCGGCCCTTCATTAGAGACCTGTCCAAACGGAAGATTCACTTGTACTTTGAGTGTTTGTCTTGTCCGTTGCTTGAAGACTTTTGCATCATTTATCACCAGTAATAGCTTTAATATGTCTGTAATAATTGTTAACCTTTCACAGGGGATTTGTTTGCTCTCCTATTGTCTCTCTCCCTCTCTCCCTGTCTCTCTCCGTCTCTCTCTCTCAGGTCTTTGTCTGGCCGTATTGTTGGAGGTGTGTGGTGGTTCTTCACTCTGATCATCATTTCATCCTACACTGCCAATCTGGCTGCTTTCCTGACTGTGGAAAGGATGGTCTCGCCTATAGAGAGTGCAGAAGACCTGGCCAAGCAGACTGAGATCGCCTACGGAACGCTCGACTCCGGTTCCACTAAAGAGTTCTTCAGGGTAAGACAGCAAAATAAATGTTCTATCAAATGCAATATCACTGCCATTTTTAGCCAAAATGAGGAAAGAAACGGGTGTAGTTATTGATAATGGTAAAAATAGTGTTCCATGCCAGTGATTTTCAGTTTCCCAACCATATCTTGACCTAATTTACATCTACACTACCGTTCAAAAGTGTGGGGTTGGTATAATTTTTTTAATGTTTTTGAAAGAAGTCTCATATGCTCACTAAGGCTGTACTTAGTTGATCAAAAATACAATAAAATTAAATTTATTCCTGTGATGGCAAAGCTGAATTTTCAGCATCATTACTCCAGTCTTCAGTGTCACATAATCCTTTAGAAATCATTCTTCTATGCTGATTTGGTGCTCAAGAAACATTTCTTATCAATGTCGAAAACAGTTGTGCTGCTTAATATTTTTATAGAAACTCTGATAAAAAAAATTTTCAGGATTCTTTGATGAATAGAAAGTTCAAAAGAACAGAATTTATTTTAAAAATAGACATTTTTTGTAAAAATGCAATAGTTTTTACTGTCACATTTGATCAATTTAAAGGCACAATATGTAAGATTTTTGGATTAAAATATCTAAAAACCACTAGAACAATGTTATATATTTTGTTGACTTGTGTACAGAAATACAGCATTTTCTCCACCATACAATGTTTTCAAATGAATTTCATACCATTTAGCAACACAAGTAACCTAGCTTTTATTAAAATAATAGTCTAATATCAATCTAGCTTACTGCATTGTGCATCGAGGATCTCATAACAGCCAGTAAAGTTAACATAACTTTCAACACACTCAAATGTGTTTTAGTATGTTTTCACCAAGTAAAACAACGCCCCACATTTTAATTCATCAAATAATGTGACCTGTATGAGTAGTAATTCAGCACTTGCGGCTGTTTCATTAGAATGAAATAAAATAATGGGATATTAAGTGAAAACAAGTTCAGGGAAAAACCACCGAACCAGCAAACTCTAAACGTAACAGTAATTGTAAGATAAATATAAACAACAAAAGGAAAGGAGTGGCAGCAGCAGACTGCAGCATATAAGCATAATAAAAGCTCCAGAGCTCCTTCATGGGACTCGAGACAGGTGTGTCGTGACTCGCGCAGATGTCTCTCATTAGCATTTGCTCCATCGGCCTCGTTCCAATCCCACGGCTCTACGTTAATAAAACTTTACTACATTAGCTCATTCATGAATTTGATTTCTGCCTAAGTCCTGTCAGATTGCTTTCCATCAGCTGTGGAGATGGAGACGACAACTCCCATGATTCCACGCTCATTCACGGCGTCATCATGCTACGCCTTTGTTATTGTTTTGAATAAGCGACCTCTAGCAGTGAAACATACATACTGTGCCTTTAATGGATCCTTGCTGAATAAATAAATGTATGTCAAATGTGCCAAAAATCATATTTTTCTGCCTGTCTAAACAAAACCTAATGTACATTATTCAACTCATTAGCCAGTAGTAGCTGAATTGAATTTGTCAATTAAAAGAGAGTGAAGCAGTGTGTGATGTTGCTTTGATGACTGTTCATAAACGTCAGACATTTTGACTTAATTATAGGCTTACTTTACACATTAGGTTAGCAAGAACAAAAATTATTGTTGCCTAACACCTAGTAATGGGAAGTCAGATTATTTTCCACAAACTGGTTCTTTCGGACAGTTCGATTCAATGAACTGGTTCCAAAAAACGATTCACCTGTTAATTTACATAATCACACAATGATGTCACATACACAATTCTATTATTAAAGCACCCAATAATGATGTAAAACGTGTATGTTTACATGTCTAAAGCATATATAGTGGATAAACTAGTCTTAATCAACTCAGCTTTTTACATAAATCATGAGAAACCATTAAAAAAAAACCTTTAATTTCACCCCTCATTCAAGTTAACTACTCGTTCATGCAGATGCTTGTATAAGCAGCTCATTGGTTCATCGTGGACATGTCCAAACTGTTTCCTCAGTTCAGTGGACTGGTGACTCAAGATCTGTTGAAACCATTAACCGACTCTTGACTCGAGAGAGAACTGCTATCAGTATACTGCTGTTGACTCGAGAACTACTGCCATCGGATCACTGTTAGATTTACAGTTCCTTTTATTTGTTCTACTTTATGCTTTTCAGCAAAAGACATCAGAATCATACATTTTGCCCCCTTTATGAAACCCTCGGCAGACAGTTCTCAGCATGTTGGACGAGCCCGAAAGACTGTTCTCAGTTCAGTGTACTGTTAGACTAACTAAGCAAAAAACTGCATCATATACTCCTTGATTTTGACTTAATTATAGGCTTACATTACACATTAGGTGAGCAAGAACAAAAAATATTGTTAATGGGAAGTTAGATTCAGAAGTCAGATGGGAAGTCGACTGTCAGACACGTCGGAAAGTGAGTTTTGATTGATTAACTAGATCTGTGCTGACTTGAGCCACAAACTGTTTCAGATGGTTCAGTCCGATTTGGTGAACTGGTTCAGCCAGTTCAGACGCAGTTATCATTTTCACGTCCAGCGCCATGTTGTTTAAATAGCAAATGCACTCGTGCCCATCTGTTGGTCCATGGTCCGAAAACGAGTAATATGTGCCTATAGGCGGGTAAACAACGCACGTACACTCTGCTTATTACACCCACAGCAGCAGCTCACAAACATCTTTAAATATTAAAAATAGAAGGATTCCTCTCTGGAGAAGCGCTCAGTCTTTCGCCTCGCAAATTCCGCCATGTAAATAGCGAATCCACCATGGTGCAAGCGCAACTGGCTTTTAAAGGGAATGGGAGATGAGACTCTTTTTATTGCACGTTACAATCAAAACACACCCATGACTCATTACGAGCAACCTATTTGGACCATGCGCCTGGCCGACCTTTGCAAATCTATTTGTTCTTTGTGTCAGAAGTAGCTTGGAGTACATTAGAAATAGATTGGGGCATCAGTTCACTCAGTCAGTTCAGTCGGGATTTGTTGTGCTGCGCTGCATTCAGTATAGACAACATCACTGATTATTATGGGTTATATTGGTTGCGTTGCGTTACTCACGTCTGGTGTAGACACGGTGTTAAATAATTTGAATACTAAACTTAGTATTCTAGAGGAAAGCACGTATGTGTGCATTTACCTGCAAGAAATTCGGACAATAAAAATACTATGACAGTCAAGTGGCAATCTGAAAAAGATGTCACCACGCACCATCTTTGACTGAAAACATGTTTTGCTGAATCTTTGTCATATACCATTTTCAAGTGAGGTAGCCAGAGGCAGAGTGTGTGTTCGTGTCTGTGCATGTGTGTTTTGAGATGACAGGGAACAGGGCAGTTTTAAGATGACCCAGATACACCACTGCTGATGAGCTCATCCTGTCATTTCACCTTAATGTCACGATTACTCGCTAATGCGTGTGTGTGAAAGCAGATATGCATGTACACACACTCATACATGCACATAATCAGTCACTCACAGTCACTGTCACCTCTCAGACCCACTATAGAGTGGATAGAGTCAGAGTTTGAGAGAGAGAACACATGAAATGAGGTGCCCTTCTGCTCTTCTCTCTTTCATGAGTTGTCATCTGCTTACACACTGGATCAGAGCAGAGATGACAGGAGAGCAGCTGACACAGAGTTGAACTGAATGTGATGTGGAGACAGTCTCCACCTTGTGTTCATAACTTATTATTGCAGCAATAAAAAACATCATGGCAATAGAAGTGAATTCTGCTTCCTGTCTGTACTAGCAAGTAATAAAGACAATTCAGCTTTTTAGATGGTGATGCTGGTTTGAGCAATACAATGTGGATATAGTGTGGCGGTCAACGGGCACCACAAGGAAAGTGATTTAAAGAAATAATCACCCTCATTTAATTCCAAAGTTGATGACTTTATTTCTTCCATGGAATACAAAAGGAGAAATTGTTGTGCTGGTACTCTTTTCCATTGAATTAAAATGAGTGAGGTCTGACCCCTTCAGACTTCAAAAAGGATGCAAAAACACTATAACATGACCATAAAGAGACCCATATTACTATTTTATTTATCCTTGATCAAAAGTGACAGAAGACATTTACATTGTTACAAAAAAATCAATTTCAAACAAATGCTGTTCTTTTGAACTTTCTATTCAAGTTCAAGTAAGACAAGTTTCCACAAAAATATTAAGCATCACAACATTGACAATTGAGAATAAAAACATTGATGATAAAAAATTTTTTTCTTGATCATCAAATCAGTATATTACAATGATTTCTGAAGAATGGAGTAATGATGCTGAAAATTCAACTTTGCCTCCACAGGAATACATTAGATTTTAAAATATATTAAAATAGAAAACAGTTATTTTAAATCGTAATATTATTTGAATATTACAGATATTACTGTATTGTTGATCAAATAAGAGACTTGTATAAAAATCATACTGAACCCAAACTTTTGAACAGTTGTGTACGTTTTTAATTACTGATAAGCATTGCATCGAGTTAGCTCTTAATGCATCATCATGTGTCACCGGCCCACCGGTGGGCCCACATCCATTACATTTTAAAACAGTAATATCCTATACTAAACATAAATTAATCTTGACAAACAATATTTCATTTGAAAGCTTACAATCTCTAGTTTCATATTTGGTTTTTCAAAATATATTACAGAGGAGCAGTAATTTATCAATTTGCAACAAGAATATTTTCATGACAGTTCAAAAGATGACAGTTCAAAAGATAACATCCATTAAATTTTTTGAGAAAAACAGGTCTGAAAATGTTTTAAATATAAAGAAAAAATTATAGATTCTCCATTTGTGATGTGGCAGCGAGCTATAACGCACATACGTGTTCTTTTTTTGTGTTTATTAGAGGTTGAATTCATAACAAACTTCCCATACTACTTCTGAATAAGATGTCTACTTCATAAATTGTATGAAAATTATGGAAATATATGGTTCAGATCACTCAAACCATATATGGAAATGGAGGCGCCCTTATATGGTCAGTACTGCGCCCAAACAAAATCTTACTGAAAGCTAATTTTTTTAGATTTCAACCTAAAATTTGTAACACAACTTGTTCCGGTGCAAAGCGAATCGGGCAGCAGTCGGAGGCGGGGGCCTAGACGACCCGATCCCTGGACACGGAAACTGGCTCTTGGGACATGGAATGTCACCTCGCTGGCGGGGAAAGAGCCTGAGCTTGTGCGTGAGGTCGAGAGGTTCCGACTAGAGATAGTCGGAATCACCTCCACGCATGGCTTGGGCTCTGGAACCACACTCCTCGAGAGGGGATGGACTCTTTACCACTCTGGAGTTGCCCATGGTGAGAGGCGGCGGGCTGGTGTGGGTTTGCTTATAGCCCCCCAGCTCTGCTGCCATGTGTTGGAGTTTACCCCGGTGAACGAGAGGGTCGTTTCCCTGCGGCTTCGGCTCGGGGATAGGTCTCTCACTGTCGTTTGTGCCTATGGGCCGAACGGCAGTGCGGAGTACCCGGCCTTCTTGGTGTCCCTGGGAGGGGTGCTGGAAAGTGCTCCGACTGGGGACTCCGTCGTTCTACTGGGGGACTTCAACGCCCACGTGGGCAATGACAGTGAAACCTGGAGGGGCGTGATTGGGAGGAACGGCCCCCCTGATCTGAACCCGAGTGGTGTTC
Organism: Gobio gobio; assembly: GCF_949357685.1. Classification (NCBI taxonomy): domain Eukaryota; kingdom Metazoa; phylum Chordata; class Actinopteri; order Cypriniformes; family Gobionidae; genus Gobio; species Gobio gobio. Next base: position 49,244,681 of record NC_137100.1, read on the forward strand.
AGTTATTGGACTTCTGTGCTAGTTACAGTTTGTCCATAACGAACACCATGTTCAAGCATAAGGGTGTCCATCAGTGCACATGGCACCAGGACACCCTAGGTCGTAGGTCAATGATCGACTTTGTGGTCGTTTCATCTGATCTGCGGCCGTATGTCTTGGACACTCGGGTGAAGAGAGGGGCGGAGCTGTCAACTGATCACCACCTGGTGGTGAGTTGGATCCGATGGCGGGGGAGGAAGCTGGATAGACTCGGAAGACCCAAACGTACTGTGAGGGTCTGCTGGGAACGTTTGGCCGAGTCTCCTGTCAGAGAGATCTTCAACTCCTGCCTCCGGCAGAGCTTCGACCGGATCCCGAGGGAGGCTGGAGATATTGAGTCCGAGTGGACCATGTTCTCCACCTCCATTGTCAAAGCGGCTGCTCGGAGCTGTGGACGCAAGGTCTCCGGTGCCTGTCGAGGCGGCAATCCCCGAACCCGGTGGTGGACACCGGAAGTAAGGGATGCCGTCAAGCTGAAGAAGGAGTCCTATCGGGCCTGGCTGGCTTGTGGGACTCCTGAGGCAGCTGACAGGTACCGACAGGCTAAACGGACTGCAGCCCGGGTGGTCGTGGAGGCAAAAACTCGGGCCTGGGAGGAGTTCGGTGAGGCCATGGAAAAAGACTATCGGCTGGCCTCGAAGAGATTCTGGCAAACCGTCCGGCGCCTCAGGAGGGGGAAGCAGTGCCCTACCAACGCTGTTTACAGTGGCGATGGGCGGCTGTTGACCTCGACTGGGGATGTTGTCGGACGGTGGAAGGAATACTTCGAGGATCTCCTCAATCCCGCCGTCACGTCTTCCATTGAGGAAGCAGAGGCTGGGGGCTCAGAGGAGGACTCGTCCATCACCCGGGCTGAAGTCACCGAGGTGGTCAAGAAACTCCTCGGTGGCAAGGCACCGGGGGTGGATGAGATCCGCCCTGAGTACCTCAAGTCTCTGGATGTTGTGGGGCTGTCTTGGCTGACACGCCTCTGCAGCATCGCGTGGCGGTCGGGGACAGTGCCTCTGGGATGGCAGACCGGGGTGGTGGTCCCTCTTTTTAAGAAGGGGGACCGGAGGGTGTGTTCCAACTATAGGGGGATCACACTTCTCAGCCTCCCCGGGAAAGTCTATGCCAGGGTACTGGAGAGGAGAATCCGGCCGATAGTGGAACCTCGGATTCAGGAGGAACAGTGTGGTTTTCGTCCTGGTCGCGGAACACTGGACCAGCTCTATACCCTCTACAGGGTGCTGGAGGGTTCATGGGAGTTTGCCCAACCAGTCCACATTTGTTTTGTGGATTTGGAGAAGGCATTCGACTGTGTCCCTCGCGGCATCCTGTGGAGGGTGCTGGGGGAGTATGGGGTCCGGGGTCCTTTGCTGAGGGCTGTCCGGTCCCTGTATGACCGAAGCAGGAGTTTGGTCCGCATTGCCGGCAGTAAGTCAGACTTGTTCCCGGTGCATGTTGGACTCCGGCAGGGCTGCCCTTTGTCGCCGGTTCTGTTCATAATTTTTATGGACAGAATTTCTAGGCGCAGCCAAGGGCCGGAGGGTGTCAGGTTTGGGGACCACACGGTTTCGTCTCTGCTCTTTGCGGATGACGTTGTCGTGTTGGCCCCTTCTAACCAGGACCTTCAGCATGCATTGGGACGGTTTGCAGCCGAGTGTGAAGTGGCTGGGATGGGGATCAGCACCTCCAAATCCGAGGCCATGGTCCTCAGTCGGAAAAGGGTGGCTTGCCCACTCCAGGTTGGTGGAGAGTTCCTGCCCCAAGTGGAGGAGTTTAAGTATCTAGGGGTCTTGTTCACGAGTGAGGGGAGGATGGAACGGGAGATTGACAGACGGATCGGTGCAGCTTCTGCAGTAATGCGGTCGATGTACCGGTCTGTCGTGGTGAAGAAAGAGCTAAGCCGTAAGGCGAAGCTCTCGATTTACCGGTCAATCTACGTTCCTACTCTCACCTATGGTCATGAGCTTTGGGTCATGACCGAAAGGACAAGATCCCGGATACAGGCGGCCGAAATGAGCTTTCTCCGCAGGGTGGCTGGGCGCTCCCTTAGAGATAGGGTGAGGAGCTCAGTCACTCGGGAGGAACTCGGAGTAGAGCCGCTGCTCCTCCACATCGAGAGGGGACAGCTGAGGTGGCTCGGGCATCTGTTCCGGATGCCTCCTGAACGCCTTCCCGGGAAGGTGTTTCGGGCATGTCCAACCGGGAGGAGGCCCCGGGGAAGACCGAGGACACGCTGGAGGGACTATGTCTCCCGGCTGGCCTTGGAACGCCTCGGTGTCCCCCCGGAAGAGCTAGAGGAAGTGTCTAGGGAGAGGGAAGTCTGGGCATCTCGGCTTAGACTGCTGCCCCCGCGACCCGGCCCCGGATAAGCGGAAGAAGATGGATGGAACTTGTTCAGATTTTTGGCTTAGATTTTTTTTTTTTTGCAGTTTTAGAGTCAAATTTGTTCAACATGTTTTGTAAAATATATATTTTATATAAAATATTATATTTTTACATTTTCATAAACTTAAACTTCTATAACTTTTTTTCTATTTCACTTACATAATTTATTTGACTTCTACAATAAGCTGCCAAATGTCTATATTCCAAAGCATTCTTGAATTACAACCATTTAAGTTTAGTGAATTTTCATGTCTATATGAAAAAAAAAGGGGGGGGGGGGGTTAACAGGTTAAAGCAGCATTTTGGAAGTCAAGATTTTTGGGGGAATAATCTCTCATCCAATAGTATAACTTTGGACTATATGTTTATCATGTCAGAGGACAGAAAATAATCATTATTTTTGCATTTCTGTTTCGTGTCGCTAGTGGCACAGAAAATGCACACTTCCCCCTTTGAATTCTACAGTTTGTGCCTGACAACTCAAGAAAAAAACATTAATACAGGCACTTATACACCAGCTGTGTGTAGGTCAAGTTAACCTACTTACATGTACGATGCGCGTGAGTGTATGTGTGTGAAATGGTGTCCTATAAAAGCAGGAGTGTGTGTCTGTCCTAATAAATTTAGGTGTATGTGTGTGTGTTTACTCTAGAGATATCCTGTCCGCTACACGGCCATTTATATAGTCTTGCAAGAGATGGACACAGAATATTTTGGTTTATTTCTGCACCTTAAATGCAGAAATACAGCAGAATTACAAGTATTAGTAAACCATAATTTATCTTCTTTATTCTTTATTTTTCATTCATTCATTCTCTGCATTCTGAGTGTGAGGGTGTTGTGTGGGAGAACTGTGCTGAAATGTAGAGTTTTTTTCCTAATATAGTCTTGTACATTAACGACAGAGACAGCTTGTTTGTAATGTCACTGAAAAGAAAAGCCTTGGACGGGCAAGCATGGCAGATGTTTCTTCCTCTAGAGAATGTGAGGGAACTTTGCAGTTAATAATTGATGAGCTCTTAATTTTCTGTCTTTTCTACTACGATTTTATACTCTGCTCTTGTCAGGTTTAGTCTCATGGTCGCAAGAGTCTCCAAGACCAAAAGTCCCTGAAGGATCTTGTACAAAAGACTCACTGAGAGGAGAGTTTGAGATCTTTAAGCTGGGCATACACTGTGCGATTTCAGCAAGGTTACCTACTCACACTGTACGAGTAGATCGCATGCGATGTAAAGCCAAAGCTCACAGTTTATGTGCTCACACTGTGCGGTCCAATCGTCGAGCGCGACTTGTCTGCTCACACTGTACGAGTAAAATATGCGCAAAAAAACCTATAATAGAGAGATAGCCTATCAAATGCATCAGCTATTGATATCAAGAGCATTTAGCATTTACAATTTATGTATATAAATGAACATTATTATTAGGGTAGGCCTACTTTTATTATTAAATTGATATTACATTTATTGCCCCGCGCTCATTTTACAACATCAATGCATAACCGATACTCTGCATAATAAAAGAATAGATAGATTATCTTAATTACTCCTCATTATTTAAATACATTTTGCCCAATTAAACAAGGAATTATAGGCCTATAATTAAAATGATTATCAGTCTAAAATATTTCATAACACTGCAATAATATCAGAAAGTAAGAGCAGCTTTATTTCAAAAACAACTTGTTTAACACGAAATGGGCCTATACTTCTCTTCTAATTTGTTTCACAATATGGGCCACAAGAGAAATATTAAGAATATAAATTAAGACTGAGTGAATGAATCTTGTCTCTGTGAGAATATATGCGGCGAAAGCTCGTCAGATTTTACTTTCACTTTCACCTACTTTCGCGCACATTGTTTTTTTGTGTGATATCCACTGACTCGCATTCATGATTTAAAACGAAAAGTAAAAAAAAAAAATCTATATTGCGCTGTGAAATTTTGTCATTCTTTTCTTTTTACAAATGATGGACAACGGTTCACATTTTTCCCATGATAATAAAATTAAGTAAATATTAAATAATAGTAAATAAAATAATTTGTGAAAGTAAAACAAGTAAATTAATATTCAAAGTTAAATGAATAAAAGAGGCACTGATCATAGGCTAAACACGGCAGTTTGAACGTCTTAGATTATCCATTTTACAACACAAACTGTAGGCAAGCAACAGTTTGCTAAATTTCTGCTATTTGATGACTGCCTACAGAACTTAAAGATCTCCCTCTTTTGTTTTCTTTCTTGCTGCATTAAAGATTCATGGTTAAACTTCTGCTTTCGCGCAGGCGCAGTAATGAGAAATAGGGCAATCAGTTCGTAGCTCTGCTTCAGCTGTTTAATAACCTCACGAGGAGCGACATGCCAGAAATTCACCCGACCATCCGATTGCCGATCGGGAGAGGTTTGTCGCCTCTCGTTTCCCCCTGTACACTGCACGAACACCTCACGACAAACGACGCACAACAAACCTGAAAATCGGCCCGAACCAAAAAAGAGTCGCACGAGTCAGAATTCGGCTCGAAATTGGACGAAAATCGCACAGTGTATGCCCAGCTTTAGTGGACAATGTGTCTGGGGTGGGATATACATGTTGTGAGACACCTGAAACACATTCACACATGCACTTATACACCAGCTGTTTGTTGGTCAAGTTTAAATCAATGTTTTTTGGTTTTAAATCTAATGAGCATTTAAATGGCAGACCATAACATATGTTAAGAGTGCTGCGTGTGTACTGATGAAAAGCTAGAAATGCTCCTGGAATACAGGATATACACCGATCAGGCATAACATAATGACCAGGTGAAGTAAATAACACTAATTATCATCACGGCACCTGTTAGTGGGTGGGATATATTAGGCAGCAAGTTAATGTGGCAGAAGCAGAAAAGTGGGCAAGCAGAAGGTTTTAAGTAAGTTTGACAAAGGCCAAATTGTGATGGCTATACGACCTGGTCAGAGCATCTCCAAAACTGCAGCTCTTGTGGGGTGTTCCCGGTCTGCAGTGGTCAGTATCTATCAAAAGTGGTGCAAGGAAGGAACAGTGGTGAACCGGCGACAGGGTCATGGATACACATGGGGAGCAAAGGCTGGCCCGTGTGGTCCGATCAAACAGACAAGCTACTGTAGCTCAAATTGCTCAAAAAGTTAATGCTGGTTCTGATAGAAAGGTGTCAGAACACAGTTTGTTGCGTATGGGGCTGCATAGCTGCACACCAGTCAGGGTGCCCATGTTGACCCCTGTCCACTGCCGAAAGTGCCAACAGTGGGCACGTGAGCATCAGAACTGGACCATAGAGCAATGGAAGAAGGTGGCCTGGTCTGATGAATCACGTTTTCTTTTACATCACATGGAATTCCGGGTGCGTATGCATCGCTTACCTGGGGAACACTTGGCACCAGGATGCACTATGGGAAGAAGACCTCTTTGAGCAGGATAATGCGCCCTTCCACAAAGCAAAAAATGGTTCAGGAATGGTTTGAGGAGCACAACAGCTAGTTTGAGATGCTGACTTGGCCTCCAAATTCCCCAGATCTCAATCCAATCGAGCATCTGTGGCAGGCACGTGCAGAGGGGGGGGCTTTGGGTGCTCCAGCCCCTGCCCTTTTTCAAAATGAATCAAAAGTGCCCCTCTCAGACAAATATCAATGATAATATCGTGGTCAATAAAACTAAATAAATGTGATTATTATAACATGACAATGTATACAATAGTAACGAACAGCTCAAAAGTCGGACAATTTCTGTTGAGGCGTTGCTATAACGCGTTGCTATGGGTTGCGTGCGTTTTGATTGACTGTTGATTTTCCTCTGTTCGGAAGCGGCTCTCGAGCCAAATATGGTCCAAATGTGGACTCACGGGAAAAAAGTAAACCAATATTTTTTTTTTCATCCATAATCAGAGCTTAATGTGTTGATTTAATTACAAATCTATATATTAGCTATATATTTTAAAGTCCTCGTGAAATCAAAATTGACCATATTTACTTTGTTAGCGCAAATTGCTAGTTTTGTGGTGAACAATCCATCCGTGCAAGTCAATCCGCATCAAAAAATAATTTGGCTTCGTAATCTTTAATCAAAATCTGAAAATGCTCCTCGCCTCTACATTGGCAGGCCTTTTTTGATGACGTCTCTTTGACGGCTTGGGCTTCGACGCCGACATGCCATCATTAAACACGCCCATCCAACTGACCCACGAGCTAATAAACAGAGATGGCGAGGAGGTGCGTTTTTTGAATGAAACGCCTATGTTTCTATATCCAATCAGGTCACAGGGAGGAAAAAACAAACCACGCCCTCTGTTCTGCTCATTTAGTATTCCGTTTCTCTCGGAAATACGTCAAATCACTGAAATAAAGTCGGTTGCAACTTCCGGTTCACTGGGACTTTAAAGTATTACACAATTCACCAATACCCGTTTGTCATGTATATACACCAACCAATCGTGATCTGGCAAAGCAAGTTCAAATTCCATTGGGCGATGTGAAGTAGAGCGCTAATTTTCTGTTCTCGAATCTTATTCATAAATCGGTTGAAAATTACATGGACAGACAAACTAACGTTTGTGGGACGATTTCCTGCGGTTTGTCTCATTTTATAAATTGCATCACTGACAAAATGGATTTTAACTGCAACAAAAAAGTCCCTGCACAAAACCATGCAGCAGCAGCAAAAGTCGCATTAATGGTAAGTGTTAAATTCACTTGTATTTATGTATATTGATACACCGTTTACTAATTCATGAAACTATCAAAGTTAACAAAACCCAAGTGCCACCGGGACCTACAGGCCTATTACGTGAAGTGTAGGCTGGTGAAATGGTTACGTGAAAGGACTTTATTATATTACCATTTTTTTATATTATGCAGCATTATGAAAGAAGTCTCTTATGTTCATCAAGCCTGCATTTATTTGATAAAAAACAGCAATATTGTGAAATATTATTAAAATAATGATTTTCTATTTTAAAATAATTTAAAATATAATTTATTCCTGTGATCCCAGCTGGATTTTCAGCATCATTACTCCACTCTTCAGTGTCACATGATCATTCAGAAATCATTCTAATATGAGGATTTAATTTCAGTGATGGAAACTGTGATACTCTTTTCAAGATTCTTTGATTAATAAAAAGTTAAAAAGAACATAATGTAATAATATTTCACAATATTAGGCTACTGTTTTTTCTGTATTTTTGATTAAATAAATGCAGGCTTGATGAGCATAAGGATATATATATATATTGCCCCTTTTTTACATTTGAGCCCCTGCCCCTGACGAACTCTCTGCACGGCCCTGATCTGTGGGATGTGCTGAACAAACAAGTCCGATCCATGGAGGCCCCACCTCACAACTTACAGGACTTATAGGATCTGCTGATCTTGGTGCCAGATACCACAGCACACCTTCAGGGATCTAGCAGAGTCCATGCCTCGACGGGTCTGGGCTGTTTTGGCATTAAAAGGGGGACCAACACAATATTAGGATCTGATCGTAGGCCTTACAAAAATTAGCTATTTTCTAAACATATAGTGGAGAATTATCTGTGGTGTCTTGTGATGGGCTGCTGTAGGTCACAAGATGAGTCCCAGTCCATCCTTGCTGCTGACAAGAAATTTTAGCCAGTAAAATATCATGAAACATTTCTATCTTTCCTAACCTTTCCATTGATTTCCTTTCTTTTCTCTCTTTCAGCGTTCAAAGATCGCCGTTTACGAGAAAATGTGGTCTTACATGAAGTCCGCCGAGCCGTCCGTGTTCGTTAAGACCACCCCCGATGGAGTGGCTCGCGTGCGCAAGTCAAAGGGGAAGTTTGCTTTCCTGCTCGAGTCCACGATGAACGAATACATCGAGCAGAGAAAGCCTTGCGACACTATGAAGGTGGGAGGGAACCTGGACTCCAAGGGCTACGGCGTGGCCACGCCCAAAGGGTCGGCATTAAGGTGGGTGGAATAATATAACAATTTCCTCTGTTGTTATAGTATTCCACCTACCCTGATTCCACCATCTCTCTCTTCTCTCTGTCTTGTTCATGTTTTGTTTTTCATTCTTATTCTCTCACCCTTCTACCTTTTCTCATTCTCTCTGCCTCAAACTCTTTTTCATTCTTTTTTGTTTTTCACTCTGCCTGTCTCTCTTTCTCTTGCGGTAAATGATAAGGTAACCGTGTCTTGTGTGTTAAGTTTTTTTTTTAGTTATGTATGTTGTGTTAATGTTTTACCGTGTTTCTCTCTACAGAAATGTCGCTTAACTTGTTAATTTACACTCCATTTTTACAGTGTGATGCCTGTTGCTGTTGATTTCCTACACCCTTTTTCCTGTCCTCCTCCTCCTTTATCTTCTCTGTCCTTCGCTTTGTGCTGTGATTGCAGTTCTGTAATATATGTGTGGTTGAATTGTTTTTTTTGTTTTTTTCTGCAATGGCATTGTTCTGCCTGCTGCCATGCATGTCATGCCATAAACTGTTTCTTGTCCTCCTGGCAATGGACTGTCCCTGCATCCTTCCCATCACTCACTAGCACTCAAACTCTTTTTCTTTCTCTCACTTCTTTCTAATTTTCTCTCTCCACTCGGCACCACAACCACCTCACTTGCATACACGCTTCTGTCTGTACCCAGTAGCCGACGCAATTAACCAATCAAACGGTCCAACCACTTCACCAGTTAACCGGTCTCTCCTTTGTATTGACCCCTAACAAAAGAGCAACTGCCAGTTGCTGCAGTCTCATTAGATTTCTCACGAACCTGTCCCTTTTCTTACGAGCTATGTGTTTATTGTTTGAAGAAGCGCTGTAAACCTGGCGGTGTTAAAGCTGAATGAGCAGGGCCTGCTGGACAAGCTGAAAAATAAATGGTGGTACGACAAGGGAGAGTGCGGCAGCGGGGGAGGGGACTCGAAGGTCAGCCTCAATCTCACCCAAACAACCATTTCCTAGCTACGAGTAATCGGCAAGGCTGTGACCTATGACCCCCGGCAACAGTACCGTGACCTTCAGGGGTGGACACGAGCAAACTGAGCCTAATGACCCGAGGACATTAGCACCACTGCAATGGCTGCAGTTACTGTCAGCACTGCTAATGTAAGGTTTTTGGAGCTTACGGAATAAGGCCAAATATAATCAGATGTAACCCTTTACTTGGCTAATGGAGGAAAGGAAGCAGAGGAGGAGAGGAATAAAGGCTCGGGTGGGTGGATGTTTGGAGCGAGGTCAGGGTCACTTATTAGGATGGTTAGGTTCTTGCGAACCTGCTTCGTGGGTTTGTTTGTGTGGTAAAACAAACAGCTTGTTCTAGGTAGAATAGGCTAGGCTCTCGCTGACCCTCCTCTGATCTGTAACATCAGATCATAACAAAGTGTAGTGTTATTTGTGTATACCGGGGCTCCAGGATTTAATAGCTATCAACAGAAAGAAAAAAGAGAGATGTATGGGGATCTAATAGACAGTGCAAACAAGACCAAAACTGCTCTGGAAAATAGATGTCTATATTTTCTAAAGCACAGAGGATTGGATGAGCCTACTTGATATTATTATTATATTTAAGGGATAGTTCACCCAAAAATGAAAATTAATTTCCTGTGACTTACTTCCTTTCTTTGGTACATAAAAGATATTTCTTTGTACATACAGTGGTCAGTGTCACCAAAACATTTTGGTTACCAACATTTTTCAAAATATCTTCTTTTGTGTTCTGCAGAAGAAAGAAAGTCATACAGGTTTGGAATGTCATGAGGGAGAGTAAGTGATGACAGAATTTTCATTTCTAGGTAAATTATCCTAGATTTGGAGCAGTAGTTTAGCGTAGTTAGTAGCGTAGCTTACATGTTTAGGTTGGAGTTTACAATACCCTCTAAAAGTCTGGTAATGCCCTAGGCAAAGGGGCGTTTTGGATAATATCAACATAAATATTAGCATTTTTTGTGTAAATGCATTCAAATAACTTTCAGTTATCATTGAAGACCAGCAATTATGAATTTGTTCTTGATTACATATTAATGGCAATGCAAGCCACAGTCAGCTGTGATGCCTAATTACTGGATAAACTTAACTCAAGTTTCTTTTTTGCAGATTATTGGGTCAGCATGCCTTCATAGCTTTACCAATTGATTGCCTATTAAGGTTAGTACACAACAGACCAATTAGAACACAGTTTAGAGATTTTAAAAATAGCTGTAGTTTTTTGTGTTCTAAAATATTTTCTTTTAGTTAATAATATATCTTTTTTTCAGTTTGTGTTGTACCTTATCAATGCAAAGTCTTCACAAATGACAACTATATATGCTGATATTGTCCAAATCACTATGCCTATGGTGTTTCCAAACATCCGGAGGGTACTATACAGTGCATCCGGAAAGTATTCACAACGCTTAACTTTTTCCACATTTTGTTATGTCACAGCCTTATTCCAAAATGGATTCAATTCATATTTTTTTTCCTCAATTCTACAAACAATACCCCATAATGACAATGTGAAAGAAGTTTGTTTGAATTCTTTCCAAATTATATTTAAAAAAAATCACATGTACATAAGTATTCACAGCCTTTGCTCGATACTTTTTTGAAGCACCTTTGGCACCAATTACAGCCTAAAGTCTTTTTGAGTATGATGCTACAAGCTTGGCACACCTATTTTTAGGCAGTTTCTTCCATTCTTCTTTGCAGAACCTCACAAGCTCCATCAGGTTGGATGGGGAGCGTCAGTGCACAGTCATTTCCAAATCTCTCCAGGGATGTTCATTCTAGTTCAAGTCTGGGCTCTGGCTGGGCAACTCAAGGACATTCACAGAGTTGTCCCGTAGCCATTCCTTTGTTATCTTGGCTGTGTGCTTAAGGTTGTTGTCCTGTTGGAAGATGAACCTTCGCCCCAGTCTGAGGTCCAGAGCGCTCTGGAGCAGGTTTTCATCAAGGATGTCTGTACATTGCGGCATTCATCTTTCCCTAGATCCTGACTAGTCTCCCAGTTCCTACCGCTGAAAAACATCCCCACAGCATGATGCTGCCACCACCATGCTTCACTGTAGGGATGGTATTGGCCAGGTGATGAGCAGTGCCTGGTTTCCTCCGGACATGACGTTTGACATTCAGGCCAAAAAGTTCAATCTTTGTTTCATCAGACCAGATAATTTTGTTTCTCGTGGTCTGAGAGTCCTTCAGGTGCCTTTTGGCAAACTCCAGGCGGTCTTTTATTGAGGAGTGGCCATTCCGTCTGGCCACTCTACCATCCAGACCTGATTGGTGGAGTTCTGCAGAGATGGTTGTTCTTCTGGAAGGTTCTGTTCTCTCTACAGAGAAACCCTGGAGCTCTGTCAGAGTAACCATCAGGTTCTTGGTCACCTTCCTGACTAAGGCCCTTCTCCCCCGATCACTCAATTTGGCTGGGCGGCCAGCTCTAGGAAGAGTCCTGGTGGTCCCAAACTTCTTACAGGACTTTTTTCTGTACCCTTCCCCAGATCTGTGCCTCGATACAATCCTGTCTCGGAGGTCTACAGACAATTCCTTGGACTTCATGGTTTGGTTTGTGCTCTGACATGCACTGTTAACTGTGGGACCTTATATAGACAGGGGTGTGCCTTTCCAAATCATGTCCAATCACCTGAATTTACCACAGGTGTACTCCAATCAAGTTGTAGAAACATCTCAAGGATGATCAGTGTAACCAGGATGCACCTGAGCTCAATTTTGAGTGTCATGGCAAAGGCTGTGAATACTTATGTACATGTGAATTATTTTATTATTTTATTTATTTATTTATTTATTTATTATAAATTTGCAAAGATTTCAAACAAACTTCTTTCACATTGTCATTGTGGGGTATTGTTTGTAGAATTGAGGGGGGAAATATATTGTATCTATTTTAGATTAAGGTTGTAACATAACAAAATGTGGAAAAAGTGAAGAGCTGTGAATACTTTCCGGATGCACTGTATGTTGAGTATCTGTTTGTTAGTGTGTCAAATTGCTGGTAGTGACAAAAGAGAAGTGCGAAGACTTTGGTATCTTCACATCTTATTTTTTGAAAAGATGCCATCTTTGGTCTTTGACCAACTCCATGCTACAAGTATGCAAATCCTTTTGGAGCCGCCAGCTCTCTCAGATTATTCCTTGAATTGGCGTGTAACCCATGAAAAGCCGTAGCTCCCTTGTTGGTGGGATTAAAGAGAAATATAAGACCACTGGGACAGACAGTCCTGAAGGGACTAAAACATCAGAGGAAAACGTGAGAATTCTAATTAAACATTCCTATAAATCAATGGTGGAGAAAGATCTGGTGCCGTATTGTAGACTCACAAAACGCACATTTTCATCTGCATATGAATGCACAGAAAACCACAGACAAGCACAAATGCATTATATTCACACACACACTTTTAAATGAATTTATGGCCACTTTTCTTTAGCTCCTGTGCCTGCAGAATTGTCACCCTATGTTCAGCCTATCATGAGGGCAAGGCAGCCCCACTCTGTCCTGATTGGTCTTCAAATGTGAGTTCACTGCAGTAATTGGCTCTCTCTCATGAGTGGCGCCTGAGCTCTAAACTCTGAGAGCAAGATGGCCGCCTAGTCCGTGCATTGATAAGCTGAGCATGCTGGGTGGAGGGTGTCTAGTCTGTTATGACATCACAACTGCATGTTTCTCATTTATTGACCTGAGTCTGATCCAAAATGCATGAATGGAGTAATTCAGCAAACCCAGCAAGTATGTTATACTATTAGCACACATAGCAAAATTAAAAATAGCCAATACACTGCAAATATACAGAAAACTCCAACACATACGGCATAAAGCTTTACAGAGCAAACATACAGTACAGCAACAGCAATGAAAATCCACGCCAATACAGTAGTATGTGTTCATAAAGGTTTTCACACATGGATTACATGGATTAATCCAGTTGTTTTTAGCTGTTGGCGATTTGACACTTCTTTGAAGCTCATCATAGAGTCATGTGTGCTCAAACCTGTGTATGCTGAAAACAGGATTCGACCATGGCCACTTGATTCTGACGAGAGCACCCTGTTGAAGTACAGTAGGAACAATATTTAGTCATTCATTAATAATTAATATCAAATTTGGAATAAGGAGAAATATTGGAGAAACCATATTTGTAAAGTGCTGTTGCATGAATAAAAGTGTGTATTTTCAATTATAATATAAGTAAACATCCAGTAAATACGAGTTGAATATACTCAAGCATTAGGTCCATCTCTCCATAAACAGATCTCATTCTTTCAAGGTATTATTCGTTGGGTGTCAAACCATTCGAGGTCCGAAGCTGGCTTGTGTTATGGTGGTAAGTATGGTATATTTGCTTTGCTGGATTACAACTCTCATCATTTAGCAGAAGGAAAATAAACTGAGTTTCCCAGCAGTCCTGCTGATGACATACTAACATCTTACAAACTGAAATGCCCAGAAGGAATAGTAACATCCTCGTTTCTGTTATTTTGTCTGCTTTAATTTAAACAAATATGTTTTTTACAAAACAAATTTGCTATAGGATGCGTTATGCGAGTATCTACAAATGCCCCGCTAATATTAAGATTCTGTTTATTGTTTATGTGATGACTTTTTCATAAGGGCTTGGTGTTTTCATTTGTAAGATGTTTGGCTTCAGCCCTCACCCACCACAGACCGGTTCCCCTTCTGACTGCTGGGTCCCGTTTATCTGTTAGTCAAGTAAGGGTTTTTGCTCCCGATGGATCCGGCTTGCTGAATACTGGGTTAGAAAAGCTGCATTCACACCACAATTACAATAACCAAACTCATCTGCCCAATGCTCTTTGTAATTATGCTCTGTTTGGCTGTGTTACCATGGTTACTCTCTCTGCCTCTGTTGGAACAGTGAGTGCCGATTACTCAAAGCGATAACAGTAGGTAGCACTGCCAGGTCAAAGGTCGAAGGTAACACTGAGGCTAGCCCTGCCTGCTTTCCCTCTCTCTCTCTCCATCTCTCCCTCTCTTATTCTTTCGCTGTCTGCGATATCAACAGCACAAGGCCAGGTGTCCTACAGTATCGCTTTGGTTAACAGATATTCGGTAGGTTTAAGTTTTAATAACATAAAATAACATAATGGTGCCATGTTATTTATGTTATTTCCCCTCGTGAAGAACTCCTGTAAACCTTGCAGTGTTGAAACTCAGTGAACAAGGCATCTTAGACAAGCTGAAAAACAAGTGGTGGTACGATAAGGGTGAATGTGGGACCAAAGACTCTGGGAGTAAGGTTAGTCTGCTCACTCATTTACCAACAAACATATTCATAATCTACAAACATCATAACAAGCCTTACTGGTTTTAATGGATTTAGTGGATTCGGCTCCAGCTGGATTCACTTCGTTTTGGCCCCTTCTTTTGAAAGCATCTTTACATGTGTAGCGTTTGTGCATCATGCAGCAAAAATCTAAAACTTCAGCGTTAATCAGACGACACAACAGACACACACAGAAGGAGATATGGCATATTAAGAAAGCTCTTACGAGTGGATGGAATTCATTACCTTAATGATGTATTAACTAAGTTTTACATAAAAGCATTTAGTAGTAAGCATTCATAACAGTGATTTAGTAATTAAGTATTTCATTAGATGTCCTCTTCTGCTGCTGTGACATGGCCTCATTCTCAATATTGTTTACTGATTTGTTTATAAATTGTTTCCAGGCAACATTCATAGATCAGAATGAAAATTTTAAAGAAGCATAGTCACTCAAGAAGTATTTCTAATTGGCCAGATGTTGGGAGTAAGTAGGAGTCTGAATGCTATATAGTATGTGTAGATGAATGCATACTGTTTAAGTGAATGTATATACCTGGGACATTTCTTTTAAATTGTATTTCCAGTCCTGATTGAGTTTGTGGAACTGCACAGCGCCCCCTGTATTAGCCAGAGGCATCGGTTTAATAGAGACCATGTGCAGGAGCGCGTGTTTGCCTGGAGACTCTAGTCGCAATTGTTTTATCACAATTCTCAATGTAATCCAGTCTGATAAGACAGTTAATTAACTCTGAAAACATGTCCCATGTGCATAAGCACTGCAGATATGTTACGAGGCTATACCACCGACTATATGGGCCTGTAACCATGGCAACCGTATTCAGGGAAAACAGGTCTCTAGCTTTGCATTCAAGGCCGTAATGCTACACTCCCAGTCCTCTGTTGCTATGGTGCCCTTTCACGGGCTTCTAGTGAAGACAGAACATGTTTGTTTGGTAGACAGTCAGGCTGGTGGTCACAGCAGCAGAACCGAGTCCTGTTGAGGCTTGTCTGTGTTTTGAGGTGTGGCGTTGGTCGCATGCAGGTGTCTGTTAATGAGTTTTGAAGGCTGTGAAGCTTGCAGAAGTAGTTCAGAGAGGGGAATTGCCATAGTAACATCAATATTCTTCCCCCCTCCTTCTCCTCTTCCTTACTTCCTCTGTTAAGATGGCAGACCGAAGAAGCCAGAGGAT
This sequence comes from Gobio gobio, assembly GCF_949357685.1. Classification (NCBI taxonomy): domain Eukaryota; kingdom Metazoa; phylum Chordata; class Actinopteri; order Cypriniformes; family Gobionidae; genus Gobio; species Gobio gobio. The sequence continues at coordinate 49,260,541 of NC_137100.1, forward strand.
CCGACTGTAGCTCTCTGGTGGCAGCTTATTTGTCATGTTTCTGTACTGACTCAACTTCACCTCTAGAGGGGGCAACAGGCTCAGAGCTGGCTCTTCGCGCGCGCGCGTGTGCGTGTGTGTGTGCGTGTGTGTGTGTGTGTGTGTGTGTGTGTGTGTGTGTGTGTGCATTCTATATTCGAGGGCAGTGATTCACTGTCTCTGGCCAGTAGAGTGAAGGTATGAGAGGGAATAACTTCTTCCTCTCTTGAGCTGCCTGAGCTTTTAATCCATTAACCTTTGACCTCTGGGCACACCTCGTAATGATTTGATGCCCTTTCGAATACCGCCCTCAAGTACCCCTTTTTATTTAGCTCATCTTCTCTCCCTCCAAGCAAGTTGCGTATGGTATGTGTGTAATAGGGCTTGCACGGCTACTCGTTTTTACTAGGCGAATAGTAGTCCGCGAATCACTGTTTACCTTATTTGTATGACTCAACATCAGCAGTCTTTGCTGTTTCCGGCAAGTCTAATTCTGCATTAATGCAGGGTTTGCGAGTGCAGAAAAAGTCTGCACAGCTGAAATCAGGTGAGAAATTGCCATTTCCAGATTAATTTTACAAATGTCTTAATCGCTTATGTTTTTAGTCTGCCTTTGAGTGCCACTTAATTTCACTCAGTTTCAGAATGCTTTGCAATAAATTTGGCTAGTATTTGAACTCAAAATGAACCATCTTCTATGGCTGCACTTATATAACGTTCGCATATTACGTGCTTTGTGAAAATAAACCACTTGTTGATTTGAATAATTTCCAGATTACTTTAGGTTTTTTTTTGTTGCAGCAATGCCATAGAAGAACCATTGTGGGCTCCCCAAAGAAGCTCTCACTGAAAAATTCTAAAATAACCATTTTTATATTAGTGTGAAGATTATTTTAATAATTTGTAAAAAAAATAAGTTTATTATATTATTAATATTATCTCAAGCTAACTAGCTGAAGATGTTACTGTAGACACAGTACTTGCTTGAAAATAAATTCCAGCACAGCTCTACAACAAACATAATGAAATGACCCTTCACAATAGATAATGCTTTAAAATTAACCCTGTTTGAGAGCTTCATATAGCAATTTATCTGTTCAATAAAAAACTTTCTCGATCGCTGTGACAACTAACCTATGCCACTCTCACATGCGTCAAAGTAGCCGGATTTGACAAAACCCCACAGAATAGAGTGACATAAGTGTGCAATTTCATGCAAAAAACATACCGCTCTGAATGTTTATAATATAAACAATTAAAACAGGCTTACCATAGTGAATCAGGCTAAGACAAAACAATGTTTTGGGAGAAGGATTGGTGGTGTATTTCACAAAAAAGTTACATAGTGCTATTGCCATATTACTTTATTCTTAAACATAGGAGATAAATAATGACAGCACATTTATAGTATCTGCAACAACAACAAAAAAACATTCTTTTTTTAATTTAGTTACGTGCGGCTGGGTTTTATTCAGGCTGTAAGTGCATTAAGTGAGAAGAGAGCTAAACAAAATACAGTACAAAAATCATGGTTTGCTAAAATACCATGTACCAGCAAGTGCATGCATTAACTATCAGATATGGCCTGTCACAATAACTACTTTTTGTTTTGCGATATATCGTCACAGAAATAATTGCAATAAACAATATTATTGTCATTTTAAGACTTTTATGCCACTGAATATATAATCCTAATATAACGGTATAATAATGCAAGTAGACCTGCACACATTCAAATGACAACCTTTTAATTCTTTAGATCATGAAAATTAAGGGTAAAAATATACATTATCCTAAATAAAAAAAATTAATTAATAGTAAATAAACAGTTTCCCTTGTGAAATGGCTTTAACACTCGTCATTCTGCGTTGACATTTATGTGCACAGGGGATTGCGGCTTTGAAATCGAGTCCATTTGGGCTTATTCTTCCAAACTGTCAGTAGTTGTCAGGAAATCACTATAAGCCTCAAATGGCGCCTTTTTTCACCTGTCGATAAGTGTTCTGTGTATGAAGGAACTGCCCGAGAACCACTTTTACCTCCGTCACGGAAAACATACAAGATGACAGCACAATCGAGTAAAATGTTGGTGACATTCATTATTATGTAAACATAATGGGCGATATATTGCATCACAAAAAATTATTGAGGTCATGTACATATATTGTGCGATATATCGATATATTGATTATTGCGACAGGCCTACATAGTGCACCTTTAAATAATTTCCAGATAAATGATTCTCCTGCCGTCCAGTATATATAGAGTTGGCGCAGTCAATGTCAAGTTGACACAGACCCAATGAGTTGACAAGTCGTGCAACCCCTGAGAGCGAAAGTGTGGATACGCTGATGTGTGTGAGTGCGAATGAGTGCATGCTGCTGGGTTGTGAAAGATTGCATGCGTATGTTTAGGGCCCTTTATTGTATAGTAGTTTGGTGTGCATCCAAGTATACTACTTTTGTACTAACTGTGTCTCCCCCCTACAGGATAAGACCAGCGCGCTGAGTCTCAGTAACGTGGCCGGTGTGTTCTATATCCTGGTGGGGGGTCTGGGTCTGGCTATGACTGTGGCTCTGGTGGAGTTCTGCTATAAGTCACACCAGGAGACCAAACGCCTCAAACTTGCCAAAAATGCCCAGAACTTCAAACCAGCTCCTCCGTCCACTGCACAGAGTTTCACCACATACAGAGAGGGCTATAACGTCTACGGAACAGAGAGCGTCAAAATATAATGGTTCGTCTAAGGCTGTTTTCTGTGTATGTTTTGAATGTTTGTTAGTGAGACCATTTCTTAAAAAAGATATTAATGATGGGAGGTCTACACAGAGTTGGTGTTCAGTTCTCAGGTAAGTAAAGTTTTCCATTGTGTTAAAGCTGCTGTTAGCTATTTTCTTTAGAGTAGCACTTTTAAACGGTCCCTGCTGTCTGACAGTTATTACTAAAGGGTTGTTCTGAGTAATCACACGTGGCACTGTAAACATAAAAACAGAAGAATCTGAGCGTGGCTAGGTCATGTTAGCCCAGTCAGTTGGGGCATGTTATTTTGTAATGAATTACACTAGTGCTCAAAAGTTTGGGGTCGGTAAGATTTTTAATCTTTAAAGGAGAAGTCTTATACTCTAAAGAAATCAGCAAAACTTAGACTTCTTTGATAGTCTTTTATACACACCATGGCTGTTTTACTGCATCTCAAAAAATGCAGTAAAAAAGCAATATTTTGTAACATTATTACAATTTAAAATAAATGTTATCTATTTTTATATGTTGTAAAATGTTATATATTCATGTTATGGTCATTGCTCCAGTCATCAGTCACATGATCCTTCAGAAATCATTGTAATAAGCAATTCTCAAGAAACATTTCTTATATTATCACTTATCAGTGATGCTTAATATTTTCTAGAAGCTGTGATAATTTTTTTTCAGGATTCCTTGATGAGTAGAAAGTTCAAAAGAACAGCATTTATTTGAAATGGAAATATTTTGTAACATTATAAATGTCTTTTTTGCCATAAAGATTTTAAATCTTACATAATTTTTTTTTTTTTTTTTAAATGACTGACCGTAAACTTTTGAACGATAATGTATAATCCTTACATTAATTTTATTTTATTTTTTTAAATGACTGACCTTAAACTTCTGAACGATCATGTATGTATAACGAATTTATATGAAAAAGTAACCCGTATATATGGATATTTAAACGATAGTGTTTATGAAATAGTTACTTATATGAAAAAGTAACCCTATAATATATATACAGTATGTGTGTGTGTATGTATATATATATATATGGATATAGTTTATATAATTTAAAGAGGTGGTAAAACACATTGTTTTGAAGGCTTGATTGTGTTTGTGGGGTGCACTGTAACATGTGTTAATGCTTCGTTTAAAAAAAAAAAATCATTATTCTTCATATATTTGACATTTATTCTGCACTGCTCTGTCCCTCCTTGTAAAACGGTCTGATGCTTTCCGGGTTGTATGAAGCCAGTCCCTCAAAAATACGCAATGGGCTCAGATTGGTTAGCTGGCCCAGTGTGTTGTGATTCGCTAACCGCAGTGTACGTTTGTCGGAAACGTCACGCCCCTTACCTTACCGGAAGACTGTGCTTTGGTCAGTTTTAGAAACGATGGCGTCAATAAAACCATACCAATCTGAGCCCGAATCAGACCCAGAACATTTTAGTGAAGATGATCGAGCAGAACCTGTTCAGTCCTAATGAGTAAAGACTGCGGATCTATAGTGATCGCTACTGAATGGCACTGTTACTTTTGTATTTTTAGAACGATTATAGCCAAATATCTGTCGCAAGAACTATTAACCCAAAACACTAAACACTGGCTTTACTATAGTAGCCAAATCACACACAGAACCATGTTTAGCATGCCTGTAGATAAATAATACATAAAAGCTCTAATCAAAGAATAATTTACACTAATGCCAAGTTCGCTGTTGACATTTTAACGTTAGTGTTTGTAATGTTAGGTGTTCGTCGGATAACGTTAAGTATGGATGAGCATTTAACAGACTGGTTTGCAGAACAGCGTTGTCATCTGTTTACTTCCTTGCTACAACCTATTACAGGAAAACACATCGATGAAAAATAAATCAGACTTACAGGTTGTGGCCCGTAAACAGCTTCTGTTTGTAAATCCAGCTTTCATGTCAAGCCGTTGTGCATATCCTGCATTGAACTCGCGAACATTGTGAAAGTTTTCCTCCGTGAAATGTGCTGCGGGAGGGAGCCCCGCGCGTGTCGTGCATTCACACACTGGCAGTGTTTGTCTTATGCAGCTGACGTTGTGCAAATCCGGTGTTGAACTCGCGAACATTGTGAAAGTTTCCCTCCGTGAGATGTGCTGCGGGAGCCCCGCACGTGCCTGTTCCCTTCTGTCTCATACACACGTGCATATAACATGTTGTATGTTAAACGCTCTGCAACGCACCCCTGTCCCTATGAAGGCTGAACAAAGCAAGTACCCCAGACCTGCAATCCGGATGAATATAACAGCGTTTCCTCTGCATTGCGGCAACAACACTCCAGCCTACTATACCACAACAGCGCCGCGATACAAAATGGCCTCACCCCCCCCTATTTAATATTCTCGGAGGAGGGGTTTATGTAAATATTGAGCCTGGTGATGTCACCAACCCTGGAGGAATGTGTGTAGTCGCCTACTGGCCGTTTGCTGTAGTTCTTAGAAATGGATTTCTTTAAAAGCAAATATCTCCCTTTGCTTTAAACTTTGAACGTTGTAACTTTGCAGATGTTGTTTATGCTAAAGCAGCAACATTACACGCTAGCTTAAGTTAGAATAGTGAAATCGTGGTTTACCACCCCTTTAAGATATCTGTAACTGCAAGTTACTGCCAATCATAAAACTTGAAGTTGCATTGAAGTCACATCGGAGGTGCTCTCTACCTCAATGCTTAGTGCAGTCACATTTACCATTGTTCAGAGAATTTTCAGCTGCAATCCATGCAATTCGGAATGTTGAATGAGATATTCGAACGAATATATAATATATTTCCCCATGCAGATTTTGCATGGGGTTCAAGTTGGTCAAGAGAATTTGCTTGAAAGCTGCTTAGTTTGAAAGTGACTTCTCTGTGAGCTGTGCTTCATACAATATAAACAACGGGCCTTTTGCCCATAAAATTTAGCTGAAATTTCACTAATGTTACCGCACGTGTAGTCTGGTGGTACTTACAGCAGCTTTAAGTTGGTGCCATGAATCAGAGGCTCCATCTCTTCAAGCTTTCTGCATTTAGTTCAGTGCTTTTGGTGTCTGTGAACTGTGTTATTGTCAAAAGAGTGTATCTTTCTGAAAGTCTCAAATGGGTTGGGCTGCTGTCTTTTCTTATTCTCAGATTGGAAGCCTGTCCCTTGCTGATCATGTCGTATGCGGCATGGGATAGACTCTCCGTCTCTTTGAGTCGACTGTGATTCCCTTTAGAAAGCGGACACGCACCCAACCAAAACCCATCTCACCGGAACATTTCTCTTCTCGGCTCTGACCACAACCTGAACCAATAATCACGCGACAGACTATCGGATGGACCAAACACCCGACCACCCTCTCTCAGTGCCTTACTGAACCAGTGACAAAACAACAAAACATGCAGGCCATCTCACCAAAGTCCTGCTGGGTGCTGGGTAGCATGTTCTTATTATGAGAGGGAAAGACGGTGAAGGAGGGAGGAAGAGATAAACACACACACACACCCTAGAGAGGTTTGATTTGGTTGATCTCATGATTAGTGATGACAGTGTTTAATGAGTGACAGTCAGCTTGTCTCCATGACAACCCGCACCAAAAGCAAACAAACAATTTATGCAAATTGTAGGAAATATTTTTGAAGGATTCTGCTCATTAATTTGTAAAAAAAAAAATTTGTGCTGTGATTTTGTGTCCTCGTCAACATAATTGTTATGAATAATGTAAATATTTGCAGATAGATTATGGCATCGGAGAACTAATGTCAATATTGTTTTCCTTTTACAGTTTACAGTTTATTTAGATTTTTATTTCATAGCGTATTAACTTTAGCGAGAGTGAATTTTTGTGTGTATGTATGTGTGTGTGTGAGAGAGAGAAACCCTAACAAGGGTGGAAGTTTCTGAATTGTTATTGCCACATTACTTTATTCTTAAACATAGGAGATAAATAATGACAGCACATTTATAGTATCTGCAACAACAACAAAAAAACATATTCTTCAATATCATAGATCAGTTCTTTAAGTCAAGCTTAGGAAACAACGGCAAAATGTTTAATAGTTTGTAATAATTTCTTTTGTTTTAAAATACGATTGTCACTGAGGTATGATATCTGTTAAACTGATTTTAAAAAAAGAAAACACGTGAATCTTTGATTTTATAAAGCCACTCTGTTTAAATTCTTAACATTTGTTTAGATGGCAAAATGCATATTTATTTTGAAGATTTTATATACCTGACTTGTGTATAATTTCTAAGTGAACTTGCATGTACAGTAAGGATGAAAACTGCTTTGCCCTTAATAAAGCCTCCCTTGACATGCCCCTCTCCCCATATCCTCCTCCACCACCTCCATTCCTGGTCACTAACAATAATAATAAAAAAAAAAGAAAGAATAGAAAATTACGAAATGGTCGAAATACATCCCGATGAAAACAATAGTTTGTCCCTCTGCATGACTGCATCCAACTCTTAAACATTTAAGTATATTTTGTAAATAAAGACAGATTTAAGACACATTTCTACTGACTAATGTGTGATTTCAGCTTCAGAACCTATGAACTTGTGTATATGTATTATCTCAAACATTCTTTTTTTGTCATTGACGCTTAATTCTCCAAGGAATTACAGTTTAGACTTATCTTATGGTTGTCTGCACATTAAGCTGATATAGGAGAAAGTATTGTAACATTGAAAAACCCCTTTAAGTCCTCTTAATTTTGTCATTGTTTTATCAGGGCCGGACAGCTTCCCGCTGCTGATGTTCCACTAAAGCACAAAAAGACCACAGATCATGTCAGAAACTTTGCGTTCTAGATTGCTGAAAAATGAAGAGGTGATCTTATTTATAATAACTCACTTACAAATAACCCTCATCACTGTTGCAATACATGCCACCTGCTGAGCAAATAAACGCCTGCTGTGCATGCAAATGTAGTACATGCTGCACAGCAGCAGCTGACAGTTATACAGGTTTGTGTAACAAGAGATTAATGGAAATGTGCTTTACTGCAACTGTTTTTAGAGCTTTATAACCAGTGTAGGTCCGATTCATTCCTCAGAAGGTTTAGCCTATTATGAAGGCTGGTGTGGCTTAGTGGCAAAAGCCTAGGGCTGATCACCAGAGGGTTGCTGGGTCGAATAGTATAGGCCTTCAGGAAGATTGTCTGAAGAATAAGGAGTGGATAAACATGTTTGCTAAATTACTACTTTTTTTACCTTAAGAGTAGCCTAAATGTAGGTGTTTCTACTAACACGTTAAAAAGACACGGTGTCTCTCTTTTATTATTTTCTTATAGAATGTTCTGTATTTATTCTCGCTGCAGCAGCTCTGCAAACTGATCTTACGATTTTTATTCAGATAATAAATGTTGATGCACCCGCCGCCACACCCCACCAATGCCATTACGCCCTCGTTTCCCCATGACTCAGTGGTGTTTTAATTTATAATCTGCATGGCTGGTTTGGATGAGACGAGCTTTTGCTGCCTATATCCGCCTTATGTACTTATTTATTTATTTTGTTTCGCTGCCGGTTTGTAAGATCGCTCGTGTCCCTTCGGTTGCCTGGCAACGCGCGTGGCAGTGGGCGCTCCTGACCTTGCGTCCGCGACCGCGCAAAGCGCGCGCGCTTAAAATAGACCCGGGGAGATTGACGTTAATTGAAAATAAGAAAAACGCAAGAAGAGGCGAGCTCCGTTCACACGGCTCGACGAGGGGAAAGGGGGCATGTTGAATGGTGGGAACGATGAGATATGAGATTATTACAGTGCACGCTCGGATGCGATACCGGCTGAGCGACTCGGCAGGTGAGCCCAAAATTTTCTTATTTATGGCTGATCTGATGCGCGCCGTCGGTTCTCAATATCAGGCAGCGGTGAGAACCAACGGCCCCGAGTAATAAAAGCAATTTTCCGATGCTGGTGAATAAAAAAATATGGGTAACGTTAGCTAGTTATGGGGGAAAAAACCGTGAATTGAATTGTGTATGTGGAACGCGTTTTGATTGAACAATGAACGATGGTCTAATGAATGCGCCGCATTGCTTGTGGTTACGATAAAAGGATGCGGGTTTTGTAAAATACATATTTTCTTTTTCTTTATTTCATTTGATTTGATATGATTTTAACGGAATTTTCATTCTCTCATCTGCAGCATGAAAGCTCGCAATTCGCAATAGCAAGAGGGTGAGCAGAGAGAGAGAGAGAGAGAGAGAGGGAGGAATTGATAGAGAGAGGGAGAGAATTATCATTCGAATAACCTCAAAGCCATGTTTTGCTGCATCTGGGCTGTGAATCTCGTTAATCATAATCATTATGGTCGTAAACAGTCGGCTTTGTAGTTCTACTCGTTGTCAGACTACATAAACTTATTCGCATCTGTTTGAAAACACCTCTGCCAGCACCGTTATTTAGCTGTTCCACAGGCCTGTCTGCGCGAGGGACACTCGGGGGTCGAGTCGTTCTCCGCGTGCATGCTCAATACCCGCTGATATATTAATCACGGGCGGCGCGTGACGCTGCGCGCGTGTGAATTAAAGCTGCAGTTCGTCACCTGTTGGAAAGGTAACGGCAGCTCACGCGGGGGTGCCAGTCAGAAACCAGTGTCGCGACCGTCCGTGTGGATGAATCCAGGAAGCTAACCCGTACCGAGTCCAAGTTGTCATAGTGATTTTACCATCTGTTGGCTCGGTTTGCTTAAAGCTTTCCCAGCGCGCGCACGTGTGTGCGCGTACGTGTCCAAAGGCGTTATGTTGTAGGTTTACGATACAAAACACTGGCATTAGCCGATTCGAGGGAAGGGTCGTGACACCACAGGTACATTTTCACGAGCAACTTGTTATCAGATGTGCAGTGAATACTGAATCGCTGGAGTTTTTTTTATAATGAAATGCACCCGCATAGTTTATTATCCGGGCGCCATCCCGCCACTGCACCGTTCAGTCGGAGCTACGGAGGAGGAGGAGGAGGAGGAGGAGGAGGAGGAGGAGGAGGAGGAGGGACAAGACTATTGGTATTCATCTCTCGTATGGTAGTCTCTTTCACCGTCCCCGCCGTGAGTCCGGGGAACACACACATACACATACTCACCCCATTCCTAATGAATGCAGAAAATAAGCAGTTTACCCTGTTTCATTAAACCGGCAATAGCACCATTTCATGTAAACAGAGCTGAATTCTTCAGTTAAATGAAAGCAGACTTTATCGTTTCATTTCTCGCACAGTTATGTGGGTTAAGTATCAAGGACCCCAATTTTAAAACACATCACTGTACAGCTGACCTGATTCAGGCGCGCGCCGTCCTCCCTTGTCCGCTTAGCTATTGGAAAATGGGCACTGGAATAAACAGACTCCCAGTATTCTCTCGATGGGCCCACACGATTCAGATTAACTGACCCATATTACAGTGGTGGAGGAACCCAGAGCTAAAAAAAAATTTAAACGTAAAAGTATTTACAGAAAAGCGTTTGTTTATACGCTGATCCAGGTAGAGAATCTCATCAGCACCATGGACAGCGACACGAGTGAACTAACATTCAAAGATCCATAAAAGAAGCCCGTGGGTGAGGGCTGGATGGCTTTCGCGCATGGTTTACTAATTTCAACATTTTAAAAGATAGAAATATTAGTTAGTTTAGATTTATTTATAAGGCCTATATATTATAAACTATAATTTAGCAGAAGTCAAATAATTGAAGTAATCAGTCACATTATTTTAAGTTGACACACTCGTAGATTAGGCTAAGTTAACAAAACTTAATTTTTTATTTTGTATTACACAAACAAGATCATTGTAATTTAAATATCGACTAAGCTAACTCACTCAGTTTGACTAAACATCATGTTAACTGAGTAAGTGGTAATGAAACAAGCATGGAGACTATTCATATACAATTGCATGTACAGTCAAACCAGAAATTATTCAGACACCAGATATAATTTTTTACTAGTGGGTGCAGGACACTATAGTTCATTTATGTAAGTGAGGATAGCAAAATAAAGTAAACTGTGACATATTATACCCAAAATGTCTTCATACAGTGGACTACCAGTAAAATTGATAAACATTTGGGACCATGTTTTGTTTAAGTGTTTTTTCTTTAATTGCTAATGCAACCTTTTACACCACAGACTGAACAAAATGAAGCATTGCTTGGTAATTGGGTGACCTAAATTGATATTATCTAATTGTGTACTTAAATTGAACAGCTGATTGGTTGGTTGTAATCCATTTCATACCTTTCTGTCAAAGTTATCTGACATTGTCAATTTGTTCTGACACAGTTTAACTCTGAGTTATTGTCATATTTTACCATTTTCTAAACTCTAGCGAATAAACTGTGAAAATGTTGAAGGTGTCTGAATAAATTTAGGTTTGACTGTATATGAAACATAACACATCTATCCTTATATTAATCTTGTGCAACAACACACAAATAACTCTTAATTTCAACATTAATTATTTTGTACAGTCTTATGCAAAGCATGCTGGGATTTAGAAATCTGCTGCAACTCATTCAGTTCAATATAATTAAGTTCAGCTGAATATAATTAGTTACTGAGTTTACGTAACTTTTTTCTAAGTACAAGAAACGTAGTAATATTTGAGTTGTAATATTTGTGTGAAAATAACTAATTTTGTTTAGTTAATTTCACTCTTCGGTTTTACAGGCATGACAGGAAATGATCTTGCCATTGTGTAATTCATTGTGTAAGTTATAATTGATGGTTTTGATGCCTGAACTTGGCAGCGTTTATTTCTGAAGGTCTGGTGTACCTTTAATCGAAATACGTTTCAGAGTTCGAAAGGTTCTGCATAATGGGAATGACCCAGTTAATTGCACAATGAATAACTGTAATTATTTTATCCTGTATGTTGCTATTTTAAGGCATAATAATGCCAGTGATGACATCTGCATAGCAACTGCTTTTGGTTAGGTTGAGATCAGTTTGATTCTGTGTATGGGATTTTGTTTTATTTTGTGTTGTTTGCAGTTCTAAAGTGGCAATTGCATAAAATAGGTCATATAAGCACCTGCTCAACACACCAGTTTTACATCACTGTGCACGAAAGTCACTTCACACCTCTAAGAGTGCCAGGCAGTAGAAATCAGGTATTTTAGGTTCTGTACAGGAAGTTGTTATTTATTTTGCATTGCATAGTGTTTTGCTCATTTAATGGGCCTGAAATATAGCCAAGAAATCTAGACGCATCCTAGCGGCAGCAAATCTAATTTGCAGCCAGCTCTCTACGTAGACTTGTGAGCTGGAAAAACCAAACTCTGGTCAGGCCAATCACATCGTGTATAGAGTCGGTGGGCGGGCTTAACATAATGACAGCAGCGTTACGGCGGTTCCGCGTGCTACTTGTAAACAAAGCAGCTGGCGAACAGCAGTCTTTCGAATCGGCTTAAGCCGCGACTCTGGAAGGCTTGGAGTTAAGCAAAGAACGGCACTGAAGTCATTCTTCAGAAAGCAAGATGTGTTCAGAGTTTTGCCGAGCGGATACGGCGAAAGTTTAATCTATCAACTAGCTCCGCTTCACCTTCGACGTTGCTCTGGTTGGTTGTAGCGCTATCCTATTGCGTGCAGAGGGAATTTGAAAGACAATCGTTTATCCCGCCCCTCGGATTGAGCCCTGCCAAGGGTGTGTTCCCAGACCCAACATCTTGATGTGGGTCTGGCTTGTCAGGCTAATATAAATCTGGAATATCTTGATATTCACTTTTATTTCTATAATGTCTCTGAGATCAAAGCTCTGATACAGAATTATTTGATACTTTACTTTTGTTTACATATTAGGCTGTAAATGGTTGCAAGTCCCTTTTTTACCCAGAAAGTTTCTGTCAAAGCCTTAGGAAGGCTTACAGATTTGGTATTTGCATTTTCCGTAAACAGTGCTTCTGGGGCAGTGAGTTGGGGGATTATTGAGCCTGATGTCACTTTTTTTTTTTAAGTTTGTCTTTAAAAATAAAACAGCTTAAAAGGTTAACTTCGCAGATTTTTTCAACCCTGCTTTCTATTATTACAATGTCAGTATGTAAATTAACAATGTTTAGTCATTCTCCGTTACCTAAACTGAGAAGTTCATATTTATTTGTCAGCAAAAGTCTTGGTGACTTTTGACAGCTCCAAGGCTTTCGTGTAAATGGCAGTTTATTTGTTTTCCCCTAAAGCACTGTTTGTAGTCATCTAGTCTTTAGCCTCTGCCTACAACGCACTGGATCCTTCACTGGAAACTGAAAGTAACGGAAACGTTTCCTCTTTGAATTCTTGCACCCGGGAACAATACAAGTCGACGTCATTGTAACTTAAGGTTTGCAAAATCAAGGCAGTATCCATAGCAAACTGGTGGGAGTGGCCTGACGGCATCATGCCCAGTGCATTATGGGTGTTGACGTTTTCCTACCTGTTTGGCAAAAGAAAAGACAAAGGCCTTTTTTCTCTGTTTTCTCTAGTCAGGTTGCACCGATTTCCTTTCTACTGGATAGGCAGCCAAGTTTTACTGAAAGCCCATTTTGTCAGCGGTGAAGTGCCCCTTTAATTATCAACAGAAAAGACTGGACGACAAAGTATTCACTTTTGAAACTTTGCTGCTTTTTAAAGGTGACAGAGTAAAGGTCAGTGTGTTAATGATTAATGTGTTAATGAAATGGCGCCATGTTTTACTTATCCAAGATCCCAAATGGTGCATCTGTGGTCTACTGCAACTTCTAAATTAAAGACCCATAAAAAAATTAACATAAACCGCTCCATGTATCTTCATACATGACTTCACACCAGACTGGCCAAATGAAAAATTTATTTTGTAATAAGTAGTTTTCATTTTAATTTACTTGGTCAGTTATGTTCATTTTGGTTTTGTTCAACATTGATGTTGCATATTGATTTTATGCAAAATAAATGTGTATGAGATCCTAGAAATTGAGCCGTCTTAATGATACAATAGTTGTTTGGTGCATCAGTTTAACCCAGCCAAAATCGCAGTCATAGATCTTTGGCCAGGTTTTTGAAGGGAAGGATGTAGATGTGAACTCTTGTTTTGAGTTTGGCCCTCATCACTGCAGTGCAGGTTAATGAATGCTGTGGGTTTCAGCCCATAGGCTCTACATGCTGCCATCCCACAGCGTCATGCACACACATTGATTTCAGATAAAGCAGCTGCTCTGCGTGTTTGTGGCTGAAGCGTTGCATATTGATCCACTCGCACAACATGCATTCTGAACACAAGCCCTGCACTATGAGACTTTAGCTCCTCCCTTCAGAACATATGAGATCCACCTGCTGATCCCTCATGAGACTGCGCAAGGGTCCAGGGTTAAAGAGTTTGTAATTGCCCCTTAGTGCATGTGTAAATATGATATGAACCACAGACTCTGTGTGCATATGCAATTGAATATTTCTGCTTGCTTTCTCTCTCTAAAGAACACCATTTGCTAGAACATTCATGTGCACTATCATTTAGAGGATTGGGGTCGATAAGATAAAAAAATAAAAGAAGAAGTTTAGGTTCTAATATTGTGTAACATTTTAAAATACGTACTAAAACCTGCACTATTTTTAAATTATTATTTGAATGTATAAAAACTGTTTTCTATTTAAAATATTTAAAGTGTAATTTCAGTGTCACATGATCCTTCAGAATTAACATTTAATTCACATTTAATGCTTAAGAAACATTTTCTTATTATTATTATCAATGTTGAAAAGAGTAATGCTGCTTAATATTTTGTGGAAACCTATTTTTTTCAGGATTCTTTGATGAATAGAATCTTCAAAAGAACAGAATTTGAAATTCAAATCCAAATTTAATGCATCCTAGCTGAATAAAAAAAAAAAACCCGTATTGACCCCAAACTACTGAATACATACTACTGTATTGTTCTGTGTGTGTAACATCCAGATACATACAAAGTTCTGTCGTGACACTTTAAATGGTGCTGATAGGTCTTTAAAGCAACACTAGGTAACTTTTGGCGTTCAAGTGGTTAACAAACACAACAGCATGCATTTTGCTGAAGAACATTGTAGCCGGAGCAACTTCTCTCTGTTTATGACAAGTGGCAACCTCCCCCAGTTTCTCTCCAAGCCAATACGGAAGTGCCATATACTGCAATTCATCGACTGGCCGCTAGGGACAGGCTCCGGAAGGGAGCAGAATCTCATTGAGCCCCATGTTAAAATGCCCAACTTTACAGCAGAAAAAAAACCTGTTTACAGCCTGGTACAAATTGTGGTTTTGGTCTATACGGTTAATTTTGCCCTTCATGACAACTGTGAGGGGGATGAATTTTTTTTATAACTCATTTGTTTACATTATGTAAAGCCTTAAAGTTCTGCATAATAAAGGGCGTGGCCATTTTGAATTACAGGTGGATAGCCGTTTGTCTGCTGTCTGTTAGTCATCACGTCACCTCAGCTCCAGCCACGTCCCGCCTCTTTGCTCATTTTCAGTTATGCAGGAGTGACGCGCAATGTGATTCAGGATAAGACAAAAACACGGTTCAGAAAATGGATTCATGATGTACTCGCACAAAAATGTTACATAGTGTTGCTTCAACTCAATCCACTTGCAAACGCATCGCCTGCACTGTCAGAAGCCAATGTGCTTGCTGCTCAACCTTCAAATACTTGGGCAGCATCTGCTGTAGCAGTTTACAGAAGCAGCATGTCTTACTTGCTCACAGCAGTGTGTTGTGTATGCAGTAGCAAGTCCCGTTCTTGCTCTGCAGCAGCAGCAGTGTAGCACATCTATTCCGCCAAGATCAAACACATTAACATTGTCATGCCAAACACTCAGTACTATTGTCACGACAGAACTATTGTTTTTGCATTACAAAGTTAATTTAAACTTTTTTTTACACTTGAAAAGTGTTCCGTCTTTAAAATAAATGTCATTTGTTTTGATATTTAGCTATCTAATGCTATGGCATTCATGCATATTATGTTTGATATTAAGTGTCCCTTTTTGAGGCCACTGTAAGATGTGACAAACTATTTTCTGAGGGATTATTAATGTGGTTCATATTCTGAGCGGTGTGATGAGAGGTTCTGGCTCTTACATCCTGTTTGTGTGTATTTCAGGTTTGTGCTGAAAGGAAACAGCTTCACCTGCTGAAATCAACAACCAATATGGAGCACTTGGCGGTGCACACCTGGCTGCGAAGATGCCCACTGGATCTTCCTGAGTGTGTGGCGTTTGTTTTTGAGTGCTAGAGTGTGATTGTGTCAAAGCAGAGAGTATCATTAAGCTACAGGCAGAGATTTTTCAGTGTGAGCGTGTGTGTGCTGTTAAGAGGGACCATGTGGCACACACAGTCAGCAACTTACCTGCCGCTTACCCACCTGCTCTGCCGACCTCTGAACTTTGCTCTGTGTTGGCTGCTGGTGTGGTTGATGTGGTCAGTCTCCATGGCAACAGCACTGACATACCAGCCCACAGTAAACACAGCACTTGGCAGACTAAGGGGGATGCGGGTTGCTGTGGCAACGGAGGGTCTAAGCCCTGTGGATCAGTATTTGGGCGTGCCTTACGCTGCCCCGCCTGTAGGCGAGAAGCGCTTCATGCCGCCCGATGCTCCATCGGCCTGGTCCGGTGTACGGAACGCCACCCGCTTTCCTCCTGTCTGCCCACAGACCGTTCGCAATGCAGTGCCCGACATCATGATGCCCGTCTGGGCCACCTACAACCTTGACACGGTCGCTACGTACCTGCAGGAGCAGAGTGAGGACTGTCTGTACATGAATATATACGTACCCACAAAAAGTGGTGAGTACAAATGCAAATTGCACACACATTCCTTATTTCATATACACAACATCATTGGTTTTGGTTCCTCGGTTCCTAGTTTCTTCCTCATCTACTTGCTGTAGCTTTTAATTGGCACTTGGGGTAAGGCACATTTCCCCCTTATTTTTCTGTTTTAATAATATTTACATTTTATTATTTTATTTTAATATTCCTTCAAGGGAATCAGTTCATTCAGACGGTTCATGTAATTGAACAGATTTAAAAAGAATCAGTAATTTAAGTTCCTGTGCTGCATTTTAGATTCCTTTTATAGCAGACTATTTATTTAAAAGCTGCATTTACACAAACATAGGATGTATTATATTTTTATTGTTGTATTCAGGGTACATGTGTCTAATTTGAATGTCTTTTTTCCTTCAAAAACCCTGTTTGTGTGAAATAAAAATTATTAAATAATCATATATATATAATTTCTTAATTGTACAAAATCGTTTTTATACAAAATCGTTAAAATTAGACACATTACCAAAAAGTGTGCATGTACAAAAAGTTAACAAAAATGAGCTAAATGCATTGAAACAGGCAATTTATATATACTGCCTGTTTCAATGCATTTAGCTCATTTTTGTTAAAGGAACACGCCAACTTTTTGGGACTTATTCCCAAAAGCTTATTCACCATATCCCCCAAGTCCATACATACCATTTTCATCTCCATGCGTGCCATAACTCTGTCTGACGCACCCACCGTTAGCCTAGCTTAGCACAAAGACTGGAGGTATATGGCTCCAGCTAGCCTACTGCTCAATACGTGACAAAATAACGCCAACATTTTCCTATTTACATGTTGTGATGTGTATAGTCACAGCGCGTCCAAATAACAAGGTTATATGAGACACAGCCATCTTATAAACATATACATACTGGGGACTATATTCTCAGAAGGTGCAGCACTGCTCTACTTCTGCGGAGTGCAGAGGGATTTACTCGCAGCACCTGAGAAGCCCCGTTGGTACTTCCGTCAACAAAACCAACGTGACTAGGTAGCATAGTTGCCAGGGTTGCGGTTTTCCCGCACAATTGGGCTCTTTTAAAAAACAAGTCACGGGAAAAATGACGGAGCCGCGGGTTGCGGTTTTTTGGGCTACTTTTATAATGTACCGCGGCCGAAAAAAGAAAAAAAATGGATGCAAAGAAAAATTAAAATGGAACCATTTATTAGTTTGTATTGATCCCCGGGAATGAATACTTGGAAGCAACCAGCAGCGCACGTGTGCATTTGACCTAACATCACAAATTAAGTATCATCACGTGACATGAGTTATGCCTAGTTTTGGTTGTGGTAGAACCATCGGTTCAGTTGACCGTGGATGAACAAGCAGCATTATAAAATGTCAGGTAAATGGAGAAAAACCATCACCACAAATGCTTTCTCTCTTTACTGCTAAAATCTATTCAGAAGGGTGGGGAAGAGAGCACACATGTCTAAAAGAAAACAGCCCTGAGATTGTGTGTGTGTGTGTGTGTGTGTATATATATATATATATATATATATATACACATACACACACCTATACCAGTCAAAAGTTTGGAAACTGTACTATTTTGATTGTTTTTAAAGAAGTCTCTTCTCTCTCTACTTAAATAAATTAATACATTTATTCAGCAAGGATACATTAAATTGATCAATAGACATTTATAATGTTGCAAAAGCTTTATATTTCAGATAAATGCTGTTCTTTTTAACTTTCTATTCATTAAATAATCCTGGAAAAAACTGTTTTCAACATTGATAATAATCAGAACTGTTTCTTGAGCAGCAAATCAGCATATTAGAATGATTTCTGAAGGATCATATGACTCTAAAGACTGGAGTAATGATGCTGAAAAATCAGCTTTAAATCACAGAAATAAATTGTATTTCAAAATATATTCAAATAGAAAAAAAGTTATTTTAAATTGTAAAAATATTTCACAATATTACTGTTTTTGCTGTATTTTGGATCAAATAAATGCAGCCTTGGTGAGCAGAAGAGACTTCTTTCAAAAACAATCAAAATCAGTACAGTCAGTTTCCAAACTTATATATATATAGCCTATATATAATATTTTATATATTTTAAATATTTATTTATTTTATATATATTTTAAAATATATTTTATATATATAAAACTTCTATTTTTAGGCCCTTTGGAAAACTGAAAATTGGGCTAGTTTTCATTCCATTTGGGCGGGTTTTGAGCTGTCATTGGGCTAGAAATATTTCTGGGACCTGGCAACCCTGCTAGGTAGCTAGTAACGAGCGTGACTGTTGATCATGGCTGACTTTGAGGAATTGTCAGAGGATTTTTACTTGGTATCAAACCAAAATCCAGAACCATATCGTTTTGAGCCAGAATACACAGACGAGGAGTTACAAACTTTGGAAGCTGATAGACAAGGCGCCGAATTACCTCTAGCACCGCTCATTTGTTACTGTGACAGAGCGCGTTCGTCACAACACAATACTAACATTACAGGGGATACATGGAGCACGGGAACAACTGCAATTCAGTAGTGACCACCCGTTACATTAGATCTAGCTAATGGCACTGTTACAGTAGGCTAGTCGTCTAAAAACATAATGGAACACTTACCGCAGCCACAGGTGATCAGCTTTGTCTTGTCTGTACTACCGATGGCACACGTTCCATGGTCCTTGTGGCAAATTCCATTTTTTCAAAATAGTCGTCCTTGGTTAAATGTTCTGAGCAAACGCAATGGTGCTTGATGATGGCTACAGGTGTGTTTGGATCTATATCCAGAGTAAGCAGTCATAGATTCATCAGGTCAGCGTTTTGGATTGGAATTCTATATCATGGTATTACCCTTTCTCCCGTTTATTGTCGCAGTTCTTTACAATACAGCGAAAACCCATGATTGTAAACTATCTAGTAACTCCAACTCTGAGCGAACTCTCTGCTCCTCACCACGGGGCTTCTCAGGTGCTGCGAGCAAATCCCTCTGCACTCCGCAGAAGTAGAGCAGTGCTGCGCCTTCTGAGAATATAGTCCCCAGCATGTATACGTTTATAAGATGGCTGTGTCTCATATAACCATGTTATTTGTACGCGCTGTGACTATACACATCACAACATGTAAATAGGTAAATGTTGGCGTTATTGTGTCACTTATTGAGCAGTAGGCTAGCTGGAGCCATATACCTCCAGTCTTTGTGCTAAGCTAGGCTAACGGTGGGTGCATCAGACAGAGTTATGGCACGCACGGAGATGAAAATTGTATGTATGGACTTATGTAACTCTGGGGGATACGGTGAATAAGCTAAAGTCCCAAAAAGTCGGCGTGTTGCCGTGTTCCTTTAACTTTTGTTAGTAATTTATTTTTTAAAAGATTACAACCTGTTCAAAAAGGGTCTCTGTAACACTTTAGTTTAGGGTCCAGTTCTCACTATTAACAAGTTGCTTATTAGCATGAATAGTACTAGGCTATTGGCTGTTTATTAGTATTTATAAAGCACATATTAATGCCTTATTCTGCATGACCATATTTTACATCCCTTATATCCTCCCCAATACCTAAACTTAACAACTACCTGACTAACTATTAATAAGCAATAATTAAGAGTTTTTTGAGGCAAAAGACATAATAGTTAGTTAATAGTGAGAATTGTACCCTAATCTAAAGTGTGACCGAAGTCTCTAATGCTCACCAATGTTGAATTTATATGATCAAAAATACAGTAAAAACAGTAATATTGTGAAATATTTAAAATAATAATATTTTAAAATGTCATTTATTCCTGTGATGGCAAAGCTGAATTTTCAGCATAATTACTCCAGTCTTCAGTGTCACATGATCATGCTCATTTGGTGCTAAAATAAACGTTTCTTATTATTATTTATTAATGTTGAAAACATTGTTCTGTTTTGAGCATTAATTTCCTTTAAAAAAAAGTTTGATCTGTGTAGCTTGACTGTAGTTCAACTACTGATGAAGAGTAGCTTAAAGCTTGGCAAACTACAGTTTCAAAGCTTCCCCAAAACTGCAACACACATAATGCATAAAGACAGATTTTTGGTTGTTAGATGTCAAAAATAAAAATCAAATATTCCACTGGAGCCCTGTTATGTTAGCTTAAAAACACTACGGTTCCTCTCAGTTCCTGTGTTTCTCAGTTTTTCTAAGCTAAATCAGAAGCTTCTCTGATATCCAGTTCAGTGCCTATGGCCAGAATCCACTCTGTGCTTTCCTTGCAGTCTTTAAGTTGAACTGAAGCAGCATCTTTGTCCACTGGAGTGAACGTTTACAGCACTGTTTTGGCCTCAATTGAAGAAATAGCTAATTTCTGCTGGTGAAATGTTGAAAGCTTTATTATTGCAGGGTTCGAAGCGGGAAAGTAAACCCTTGTTGGTTTCACACAGTAATTTAGAGAAGAGTCCACTGAGCTTTTATACATCCCCCACTCACACACTTACACAGAACCCACAACACACACAAACACACCCACATGTTTCTCTGCGGTCTAGTTTCTATCTGCACTTCTAATTTATCATCTCTCTCTCTCTCTCTCTCTCTCTCTCTCTCTCTCTCTCTCTCTCTCTCTCTCTCTCTCTTTAGGTACAAAGAGAACAGGCGACATGTCAGCTGACACAGAGCGTTCAGAGGATGATGGTATGTCCCGTTTTCATCATTCTTTCAGTTGAATCCATTTTTTATGTTTTTTCCTATTCTTTTTTTATCCCATCGTGGTTAATGCAGGAGAGAATAATCTGGATGATATTTACACAATGTTGCATCATTTTCAGGATGATTTTATACTGTGGTCCAGTGTGTTTGCCCCGCATCTTGGCATGGCTTCGGGTGGTTGTAGATATCAATTTTTTGACACTGTTCCTATTGTATTTCAAATCCGTAGTCTGTATTACTAGATTTTGCCACTTTCTCTTTATACATTTTGAGCAGTAATTCAAACTGATCATTTGCAAATGCATCTAACGAATAGACATTATTCACTTGCCAACCGTTATTTGTGAACGCTGCATATGAAAACAACACTTCACCATGAAATGACTATGATCATTATAATAAATGAAACTCAAAGAAATTGAGTAATTTAAAGGAAGTCTCAGAGGCAGATCTTGGCTGGTTAAATTGTCATGTTTAGTCACTTGTGCTTTGAATGTTGATAAGTTAAATAGATTATTTAAACTTGAAGTCTGTCAGTGTGGTGCAGAAGATCTCTGTGGAAATTTTGAGCAGCTGTGAAAAACACTTCAGAATGCAGAGAGCCTCATGTTTGTGTGTATGTGTGTGAATACAGGGCTGAGGGATTCTCGAGATGACCCCCGTCCTGTGATGTTGTTTATACATGGTGGCTCGTACATGGAGGGCACGGGGAACATTATGGATGGTAGTGTGCTGGCCAGCTACGGCAATGTCATCGTCATAACCCTCAACTACAGAGTGGGAATATTAGGTATGTACCATATGGGAAAAGGTTTTTAAGCTTTCAAATTTGGTAAAATCGGTTTATTGTGGCTGAATAAGTGATTTATGAATATTAACAAGTACATCGTTTTTCTTCATGTTTTGGAGGAAAGATCACCATGCACAAGATAAGATAGTCATTCCAAATGAAACATGTCAGCCATTATAAAAGCATCCAAGTCTTTAGAAGACCTCAATAATGTTTTATAAATGCTTCGGGGAGCAGATCTGTCCATTACACAGCCTCATTCAGAGAGAGTGCTGTTAGTGTGCTTCTTTTCTAAAGAGCTCTGATTCTGTTAAATCTCAGAGAGTAAAGCATCAAAACAATGCACATTTCCTACTCAAATGTTATCAAACAGAAAATGACATACAATGAAAGAAAGAGAGGTAGAGTGAAGAATGCTCTCATCTTTAGGAATGAAAAAGCTCTGAAGAATGTTCTGATAAAACAGCACAGCTGATCCCTATAAAACAACAACAAGCATCTCTGAAAGCAAACAGGCATCATCGCCTTACATTTACCATTATTGATAGCCTGTCGCTTGCAATAAAACCTCTGAATGAAAGAAATGTACTCTCTGTTTGGAGACTGTCTTTGATATACGGAGATCCTGTACCCAATTCCTCCTGACTTTACAACAGTTACAGTACAACAGATAGTGACCAGTTAGATAAACTTATCAAAGCTCCTTTGTACCTCTTGGACAAAGACATTCAAAATATTGCTGGGTAGGCTGTATACAGCTCCTAAAGAACACTGTCAATCCTAATGGCGTGCACCAACCCCAACTGGGGTCTAGTTTTGGCTGGTTAGCATGACCCAGTTAGCCCCAGCTGGTAGGTGTCATAACTACACCACCAGATTTTCTCTTTTTGTCAAGAAAAGTATAGCTACAGTAAAACTGCCAATCAGTGAATGAGAATTCTAATATCTTTCTTTATGCCCGGTACACATAGTATGATTTGAGGCTGTCCCAGATGAAAGATGGCCAATTGGGGTGATTTCTGTGGTTGTGGCCCCTAAAGTGAGAGAGATTCAAAAACGGCTGTTGTTGTGGTCTTGCGAGCAAAGATAGCCAGCAATAATTTTCTGACAGTGTCAGAAATTTGGAACGATAATCTCACAGTGTGTTTGCTGCTACGACCTATGTCCACTGACTAGCTAAAAAAACTGCAACATGAAATGGTATATTGATCAACGTGACATGGCGGTAGAACTTAAAACTACTTACCTCAAGCTCCATTTGCAAAATTGGCATACCAAGTTGGCCTCGATCTTTTCCCTAGTCTTGCATAGCCAGACCTTCAGACTGACGGCAGAAGGTCTGGACTCTACCGCAGCTTACATCGACCAAGGACTGCCCAAGAGGACGTTTGACTGACATGTAACGCAACCAATCACAGTTCGTTCTTTTGCCGTGTCATGTTTAGGGCCGTGAAAAAGTTGATGTCCCTGCAATAACAGACTGGCGTGCATCTATAAATGATTCATTCAAAAACGTTGTGCAAGTTTACTGAACTTCACATACTTTTGAAAATCCAGCGTTCAGTTGATCCTCATTGTCACAGTTGTAAACACGATGGTGTTCTTCTTCCACAAGGGGGTTTGGCGTCACGGCATTTGTTTCCAGGCGGACCGTTAAAGCGGACACGCATGTCTCGCGGACATCTTATAGAATTCAACCAATCGAATGACGACTTCAAAACTCTTGAAATGTTTCCAGACAAGTGTGCCATATGCATCAGACATTCAGCCAACGAATGTCTGAGAATATATTTTCCCTAGCCATGACCGCCTCCATATTCACCTCTTTTTTTCAGCAAACACAATTGCCAAAGTGCGATTCATCTTGCTCTATTTGTTTATCACTAGGGCATGCTGATGACATTTTATTCTTCTGTAATAACTAGCCTATGATTCAACGTACAGTCTACATACATGTTGTACTTAAGTTTATTAAATCCATGTCGTACAGTGTGATGTGTAATGATTTTATAGGATTGCCAAAATTGCGCATTCTATAGCAGGCATTTGGTATTGACCTTCATGGTGGAGACCTGCAGCTTTTTTCATAAGGTTTCCGGCCGTTTTTCAGGTTGTGTGGCGATATTTAGAGAGAGGGGGGGGGGGGGGGGGGTATGCATCATTACAAAAAATTATACCCACAATCTCAGCTAGACATATGTTTCTGTTTGTTTAAACTGCAGTAAATTTGTCCTATTTTCAGCTGCCAAAAAACATAAACGAGACAAAAAGATTTCACTTTCAGGATCATTGATGAGTAGTCAAAAAAAAGATTGTTTTTCCAATTTTTTTGTCCTCTCTCTTCATCTCTCTATCAGGGTTTTTAAGCACAGGTGACCAGGCCGCTAAAGGGAATTATGGTCTCTTGGATCAGATTCAGGCTCTCCGCTGGATCAACAAGAATATTGGATATTTCGGTGGTGATCCAGGCCGCGTGACCGTGTTTGGCTCAGGAATCGGAGCGTCCTGTGTCAGTTTGCTCACTCTTTCACACCATTCTGAAGGTCAGAGATCAGACACCTCAAATAATATTCATATTTAATTCAACATATAAACATATAATGTCACAGATGCAGTGAAATTCTCCTCGCTACTGTTCCAAATGTTTATATTCAGATCAGCATCATTCATGAACATACGTTGAAACAGAGGGACCTGACAGTGAGTACACTTTGATAAAAACAATAGGAAAATATTGTTGAATAATAAAAAATAATAATACATACATTAAGATATCAACGAATTGTTTTGAAAATAGAGATAATGGACAAAATATGTCCTTTGAAGATCTCTCATTGGAATCCTGGTAATGAAGTCATTTTCTATAATTATACTTATTGAATTATACCCTCTGTAAGGCCTTATGGTAATCAGTTAAATGTGTCTCGGTAAGGCACGTAATAGTGTATTTTTTCAGTCTGTAACTGCTGAGACAGCTGCCTCTGCAACCATGACCACTGTCACATCTGAGTTTCCGTTACCACGGTAATCTCTGCTGTAACCATGGTAACTTGTCTCCTGCCTCATCAGCCTTATCCCTCTGTTGTGGGCCTCTAGTGTGTGTAGGTGTGTCTGTCACTGCAAGGCGTGTGTGCAAAGTGTGTTTTACAGAGATCAGAGCCAATTGCACACGCCTGCAGGGATATTGATTCTACATCATCGTTTTGCTTCAGTGTACAGTACTGATAACCTCTCGACCTTTTCATCTCTTTCACTCACTGTTTTGTCTTCTCCCTCTATCTTTATGTCAATTTTTGACAATTTTGCCACAATCCCCCTATTTCATAGCCATATCTGATATTTTATGCAGGCATTTGTTGGTACATGGTATTTTAGCAAACCATGATTGTGTACATGCTGTATAATTGTATAGCTCTCTTCTCACTTAATGCATTTACAGCCTGAATAAAACCCAGCCGCACGTAACTAAATTGTAAGATTCTAGGTGGTTGTGTATTGTAGGACACCTCCGCCACAACTGGTATTATCTGTTTCTCAGAAATCCTGCTTTCTCACGGAAAACCAATCTCTGTTTTTGTCCAAATTGACTGTCACTACCAATTTTTGCAGTTATTTCTCCAGAAGGGAGTGTACTTTTTTTTGGGGGGGGGGGGGGGGGGACCGCAGAACAGGTCGTCCCCATTGAGCAGACCTGTGATTTTAGTCTGTTTTGAGTGAGGTCAGGGGTGACAGACTGCACCGGTACTGTTGCTATATCATTTACGTAGAGGTTGAAAATGATTGGACTTGATCTACATCCCGTTCTCTCTACCCTCCTTACATTTAACTATGGTTTCTACGGTTTGTTGCTTCTGTGAAATACACTGATACTAAGTCATTAAGATTTAAGCTCTCTTTAAATTATTCTGACTGTTCCAGACCGAGTGAAATACGCAGTATGACTTCAAACAATCAAAAATCAATTTTACTGTTCACTAGAAAGGCTCTTCTGCAGACAAGGATAAAGGATAAAAAGGATCAATCTACATATTTATGTGGATTCTGTTGCATTTTGTATGCCTGAGCGTAATATTTTCTACATGACAGCGATAGAGGAAATTTCAGGAAAAAACTCTTCTTTTTATTTATTTAATATTTGTTGTTTATTATCTGATGTGAGCGTTATGTGACACTTAATCATTCATCCACTCCGTTAAACAAGAGTCTAATTTATTTGATATGTTTTTATACTCCCACACTATGCTAACATAAGTTGCAGTAGCATCTAAATCACAGATTTTTAAACTAGGGGTGCAAAAGAATAGGTATTATGTTTCGGAATAATAAAAGCTCCATTGCTCTTGAGCCGCATGTCGCGCTCGTCTCTCATTAGCAATCGCTCCAGCAGCCTCGTTCTGCTCCAGCGGTTTTCAGCACCATCCTGCTTCATACTACAGTAACGTTAATAAATCTTTAATTCATTAGCTCATCCATGAATATGATTTCTGCTCGAGTCCTGTCGGATTCTTTTCCACCGGCTGTAGAAGTGAAGACAACAACTTCCATGATTCCACGCTCATTCACGGCGTCATCAAGCTACGCCTTTGTTTTGAATAAGCGAATATTACATATTGTGCCTTTAATACTCGTAAATATTTTCCACATAATTATTAAATTAGCTTTGTCTTGACACAATAAAGGCTTTAACAACAATTAAAAAATACTATATAATAAATAAATAATATAATATAAAATATAATCTTATTATCGTGCCTAATTTTTTTCGTGCAGTACAACTGGGACAAAAAATGTAAAACCCTAATCTAAAGGCCATTACTTACTTGCGATAACAAAGTTATCGCTCCCAGGACTGCGAGAACAAAATGATGTAATTGTGTTCTCGCAGCCCTGATTTGGGAGTTCTCGCAGCTTGTTCTCGACACATCATCTGAGCAGAACTTTTTTCTTGTAGGTGTACGAGAACTATTGTGTGATTGGTCAGAAATGTTAAGTGGGCGGGGCTAATGTGGAGAAACGGAAATGTTCGGCACCTGCTTTTCTCGTGAAGTCAGATTGAACTTTGTTCTTGTTCCTTTTGTATTCCGCTTGATAATATGTGTACCAATTTATGTGTGTACTGGAAGCTTCAAAACCTAGGTAATTTCCTGGCAAAAAAGCTCTTTCTGATTGTAATAATAGCTGGCTTGCCTTGAGCTTCAAGTCCCGCAATTCAGGAAAATTCAGCTCCCATCTGGTGGGTGATGGGCATGTTTTACACCCAGTAGGGCATCCCAGTAGGATGTAGTTGTTGAAGTTGTTTCTCCACTGTTTCCTTGTAGAGTAATTTGCATGAGTCAGAAATGTGCTAATTATGAAAGGCTTGTCTTTGTTGAAATTAAGTGGTGGAATTAAATAGAACAGATTTTTTTGAGTCACCTGATCAAGGTTGGTGAAACTTGCTAACATGACTTTCATACAGTGCAACCATAGAGTCATGGTACAAGCTCATTACAACAACAATGCTGCTGGAGCAATCCGGAGGCAAAATGATTTTGTTGAAGGCTGCAAAAGTGATGACTCATGGCTCGTACTTTGTAGAGAACATATTTATTTGACTGTCATGATATTGTATTCTATATCAAGTTTGGGATTAGTGTCTCTATGGACATGTTAGCTGTCCGATATCTGTAATCACTGTCTCAGAGGAGATAGTTGAATGTGAAATATTAAATGATAAAAAAAGCCCACCACCAACCAGATGGGAGTTGAATTTCGTAGGTTCAAGCTCAAGCCAACTAATATTATATTTTCTTACTGATTACAAATCTGTGAGAGCATTTGAATACAAAGTGTCAAAATTAGGCAACAAACATAATTCAATTAGAGCATTTGACAGAAACTGTATGTGGCCAAGGTAAAATGGCACTATAAAAGCAAAAATGACCCTGAAGATCAATTGCCTTTCAATAAAAATTAAATTTCTAACAATGGGCCGAACAGATTGTTTTGGACATGTAAAAAGAAATGAGCTGTCCAGCATGTACTGGCGCTGTATTAAAGCCTCTCATTTAATAATTGAGAGTGGATGAGAAAAATATAATTTGGTTGAAGGTTGTGAGGTTCACATAAAGATGGCATTCACAGAGTCTCTTAGAAAGCCCAGGATGTGGATGGACCAGTCTTTCGTGACAGATGAAAGATACTGCAACTCTGCCCTTTGTGCATATAATACTAATATAATTACTGATCTGGAATATTGGCATGGCATTTAAGGTTTTATTTTCTTCTGACATTCTCTGTTTTCTTTCCAGGTTTGTTCCACAGAGCAATAATTCAGAGCGGCTCAGCACTGTCCAGTTGGTCAGTGAACTATCAGCCTGTGAAATACACTCGTCTCCTCGCAGAGCGTGTCGGCTGTAACGTCCTTGACACACAAGTAAGATGTTTGTCTTAATTTTAAGTGTATTTGGAATTATTAAAGAGGCAGCGACATTGCAGCTGTGGGTGTTTTGTGCAGAACCTTTGTGTGCACTCCTGGTCAAATGTTTGGGGGTGGTCAATTCTTTTGATTTTGAAAGAAGTCTCACCAAGACTTATTCGATCAAAAATACTTTGAAAACAGTAATATTGTGAAGTATTACCACAGTTTTAAAATGCTATTTATTCCTGTGATGGTAAATTCCTCCAGGCTTCAGAGTCACATGATCCTTCAGAAATCCTTCTGATATGCTGATTTGCTGCTCAAGAAACATTTCTTATTATCATCAATGTTGAAAGCAGTTGTGCTGCTACATATTTTAGACACAGGACTGAATGAGAAAGTAACATTAGAAATGTCTTCACTGTCACTTTTGATCAATTTAATATCGTCCTTGCTAGATAAAACCATTTTCTTTCAATAAAAAAGCTTTATTGACCCCATTTTTCAATGGCAGTGTACCATCTACTCCACTTTCCTACAACACTGAAAAACTGACAGCTTGGAGGTCAATCTCTGACATTTAAATCTTTGATTGGTCCAATTTGATTGGTTGCCAGTGTAATAACTAGCCTTTTTACCAGTTATAGGTGAGAAGGCAGATATAATGGTTGTGTGTTTTATGCAGGACCTGGTCCTCTGCATGCAGAAGCGTAGCTACAGGGAACTGGTGGAGCAGGAAATTCAGCCAGCGCGCTTCCATGTGGCCTTTGGCCCGGTCATTGATGGTGACCTCATCCCGGATGACCCTGAAGTGCTCATGGAGCAGGGGGAGTTCCTTAACTATGACATCATGTTGGGTGTTAACCAGGGCGAAGGCTTCCGCTTTGTAGAGGGCGTGGTGGAACCAGAAGAGGGCGGAGTTTCTGGCTCGGATTTTGACTTCACAGTATCTGATTTTGTGGACGGTCTCTACGGTTATCCAGAAGGGAAGGACACTCTCAGAGAGACCATAAAGTTTATGTACACTGACTGGGCCGATCGAGACAATCCTGAGACCCGCCGTAAAACCCTCGTGGCCATGTTTACGGATCACCAGTGGGTGGAGCCAGCTGTGGTGACGGCCGACCTACATGCGCGTTACGGTTCTCCAACCTTCTTCTATGCATTCTACCATCACTGCCAGAGCCCTATGAAGCCTCCATGGGCGGACTCCGCACACGGTGATGAGCTCCCCTATGTGTTTGGCATCCCGCTTATTGGTCCCACTGAACTCTTTCCCTGCAACTTCTCCCGTAATGATATCATGCTGAGCGCCGTTGTTATGACCTACTGGACCAACTTTGCAAAGACCGGGTAAAAACAGAACACTCTCTAAAGTAGCACAAGCAACCATTTAAAACAATATGCAAAATTAAGCAACACAAAGTGGAATATTGTCAGTGACATCTGGACTTTTTTGTGCAAACATATTATTTATACATGCCACTCTGTAATCAATTATGTAATCGTTAAAAAAAAAAAAAAAAATTTCACAGTCGAGTGCGTGAAAAAAAGTAGTAAAAAGACATTACTCAAATTTATAAGATAATAGTATATTACACCATAGCACAGTACAACTACCTCCCAGCTTACCCAGCCACCAGGGCATGATAAACACTTGTGACTGGTAAACTGGTAAACACTCACTGTGACCTTGAAGTAGGTCTCGGGGAGCATAGAGAAACAGTGGGAGGAGCAATGCTGTAAGTAAATTTCAATGTAAAACAGCATTTAAATCAATGAAACAGTGCCTTCTGGTGGAAAGAAAGTGGCATTAAAACATGCACCTGTAGATACATGCTGTACACATACATTAGCTCACAACAGGCAAAGTTTCATATGTTGTTATTCACATTTTGTATGTGTTGATAAATCTTGTATATGTGTTTAAAATAACAGCCTACATATTTATTCACTAAATCCTGTTTGGGGTCAGTAAGAGATTTTGAGCCTTTTATGCTCACTGTGTTTATCTTATCAGAAGTACAGTAATATTATGAACTATTATAACAGTTTTAAATAACTTTATATTCTAATATATTTTTAAAACATAATTTACCCCTGTAATTTCAGCAGCATCTTTACTCCAGTCTTCAGTGTCACCCGATCCTTCAGAAATCATTCTGATATGCTGATTTGATGCTCAATAAACATTTCTTATTATTATCAATGTTGAAAATAGTAGTGCTGCTTAATATTTTTGTAGAAATATTTTGTAAAATTATAAATGTCTGTCACTTTTGCTTTATTTAATGCATCCTTGCTGAATATAAAAAACTCTTACTGACCCTAAACTGTTAAATGGCAGTGTACATTTTTCAAAATGTTTGAAATATTTCTTCTAAGTTTCCTGTTCCAGTTTTTCATAAATTAAAATGTTAATTTAGCTGACTACATTTATTTGCAATTATGCAAAATGGACTAAACCGAATTAATATGGCATGACAACATTTTAAATTAATTTAAAATGTACTAAAACAAAACAAAAATTACCTTAATATAGTTCAGATATAATTAATTAACAGTTGTTTTGTGTATCTGTTTTAGGGATCCGAACAAGCCAGTTCCTCAGGACACTAAGTTCATCCACACCAAGGCAAACCGTTTTGAAGAAGTGACATGGGCCAAGTACGGTCCTCACGACCAGCTGTATCTGCATATTGGGCTGAAGCCTCGTGTTCGGGATCATTATCGAGCCACTAAAGTGGCCTTCTGGAAGCACCTGGTACCTCACCTGTACAACCTGCATGACATGTTCCACTACACGTCCACCACTACGCGGGTTCCACCTCTTCTGACCACACACAGCTCTAACAGTGCCACGTCGCGGCCAGGGGGCAACAAGGCTCGTACCCCGGGTAAACAGTCCCCCCAGTCCACAGCACGCAGCGGACCGCTGGTCATCGCCAATCCGCGCGATTACTCCACAGAGCTGAGTGTCACGATCGCTGTGGGAGCGTCGCTCCTCTTCCTCAACGTCCTGGCCTTTGCTGCCCTCTACTATCGCAAGGACAAACGCAGTCGACAAGACACACCCCCTCAGTCTGGACCTCAGCGCCAGACCCCGCCCAATGACCTCAGCTACACGCCCACCTCCATCTCTGGGGGTAACCAGGAGGAGGGCTCACTGTGCGACCCCCTACGTTTGACCCCGGCGTCATCTCCACGGGATTACGCCCTCACACTTCGCCGCTCACCGGATGACATTCCACTCATGACGCCCAGTTCTGTCGCCATGACACCGAATAGCGGCACTATGACACCCAACACAGTTAGCTTGACACCCAATAGTGTTAACATGACGCCCAACACCATTACCATGTCACCTAATTCCTTGATGGGGTATCCCAGCATGCACCCGTACAACACTTTCACACATGGATACAACTCCACCAGCCTGCCCCACCCACACTCAACAACACGTGTATAACATGCAACAGAAACTCCACACGCCAACACACAACACTCACATCCCACAAATTCTTACAACACAATCACAGAAACTGATTACTGTAAACCAGATTAAAGCGGTGCAAGCAGTATTCGAAAGTAAAATAGCAGGTGAAACTAATATATAACATGAGCACAATCACCTCTGATTTACGGCACTAATGACAGTAGGCCTACGACCCATCAGTATAAACAATAATA
Organism: Gobio gobio; assembly: GCF_949357685.1. NCBI lineage: Eukaryota > Metazoa > Chordata > Actinopteri > Cypriniformes > Gobionidae > Gobio > Gobio gobio. The sequence continues at coordinate 49,292,604 of NC_137100.1, forward strand.
TAAACCAGAAGGATGTGTTACAGTACGGCTCATGTCTGACCTGTGTCTATACAGACAATATTCACGTTATATGAGCAGTTACGAAACTTCTCTGTGGAATAAGAACGAGTGGATTACCTGGAGGGTGAACTGCAAGACTCTAAAACCCTCTACACCCTGCAGGTGGTTTAAGAACAGTAGGGGGCGCTGGAGTCCCATCAGTGGTTCACCATTATGAACCAAGCAAGCACTTATTCTAAGATATGTAATAATAATAACCTGTAATAACAAACATATTAATGGCTATTGTACAGTATAACATATATTAACGTTAATGTACAGACAGCTTTTTTGAATGTGTCAGAAAAAAAATTTCTAATCGTTTTTAAACTCAGATTATATCCATAGCAAAGGTCATTTGAAGCCCAGATTAATTTTAAATCCTAAACCTTTTTTTCTTTCTTTATAATCGCAAAAATGTACTATTTTATACCACATTCTCTCTCTCTCTCTCTCTCTCTCTCTCTCTCTCTCTCTCTCTCTCTCTCTCTCTCTCTCTCTCTCTCTCTCTCTCTCTCTCTCTCTCTCTCTCTCTTCCATCTTTCTATCTATGAACGGGTGAATTATGTAGGCTATTTTACTTTTGGTATAATCGATTCATTTAGTTGTAGATTACACGAACAGATCACGCCGAGTATTTTAAAGAACACGGCATGTGTGAAGATTATTCGTGGGCGAGAGCGTGCGGGTGTGTACAATTTTCAAGTTAAGCATCTTTAGATAATTTGTCTTGCTAAATGTTATCATTTTGTGAAAATGCTTTTCGATCATCTAAAATCTGTATTGTATCTGAGTTTGTTTGATATGTTTTGTGAAAATGTTCGAACTCAATTTGAAAGCATTGAGATTTTTTTCGGTATTTATCAGTGATATGACATCACTCACGCTGTGATATGAAATACAGGCTTTGCTGAGAACTTCAAATGTTAATCTTTCCCATGAAACATGAATGTGGTTATTTGTACTGAACACAGGGCTTCTCTGATGAAGGACGTTCTAAAATATCATGTTTACTACGGAGTTTGCACAGGGGATAATCGTGTAGTCATGGTGTCATATCCTGCCAGATGGTTAGATTCTCAATGTTACCCATGCTGACCACCCCTGCCATGATTTTTGTGCCAAATTTGCGATAGTTTCCTGGTAACCAGCAGAAAGTTTGTCTGTTAACGTGTTTGTGTGAAAGTTCAACAGCTTTATAAAAGAATTTGCAGTATTTACAACCATTTGAGTTCATCTGGACTTTGAAGAGGAAAGACATGGAGTTGGACAACAGCAGTGTGTCTCTCCTGGATGAGGGTGACCTGTGTGCAGATGCTCAGGTCTGTTGATTCAACAGCTTGCAGAAGTCTGTTCTTTTATACTCTGTTATTTCTGCCTCAAATTTGCAGTAAATATTGAGTTTGCCTAAAATCCCTGCTCCTTGTTTGTCAGCATTGATTTGGAGTTTTTGATTTTAAGAGAAAACTGTGATGCCTTTTACAGGAGAGCCATGGGTGGAGTGTGAAGTCCAGCATTTCAGTATCTCTCTGAATGTAATTTGGGTCTAATGGGCAGAGCTAGAATATCCAACCACACCCTAATCCTATCCATAACTCTATCCCTTCATACGTCATTTGACTCTGCAGTGAGTACCACTTGTTTTACAGCGCATTCAAGGCACATTCTGTCCGATTTGTATGCGCTCCCTGGGAGCTGAAACTAAGAAAACCTCAGAGCTACAGGGAAATCTTAACTAGGTCTACAACAAAATAGTTATATTGGAATATTTCACGCAAAGTTAAAAATCCATTACATCTACTTAACCTCGGGCCACGCTTTTCCATACAACTGTGTTATACATGGGCCAGTGGCATAAACAGTCACTGTTGCAGTTTTTAATTTTTTTTAAAAAACCGCTTGAACACATTTCTCAATACTTGGGTCTTTTTTTTCCCGCACAGTTCTTCTAACCAACTTTCAACTTGGCACAGCAGTTAATTTCACATTCAAAATGCACCAATACTGCCAAAACACTTAATACATGTCTCAAATCAATTCATTCTTCCATAACACTAGCAAAGTGTTCATTTTCAACCAACAAAATAAAACACCAACCTAAACAGGTTGCATTATACAATGTTTGCTGATTCAGAATATATTTCAATATGGTATTACTGTAGAAATGTAGTACATTTTTTTCTTATTCATTTTGCCTTATGCTAGGTTTTGAACTTAAGTTTAACAGTTTTGAAAAGTTTTTGTGTCTGAGACGCTTGTTTGTGTCTGAGTGAGATAAATGTTAAATGATCCACAATTTATCCCGCATAAACTGATGTTGTAATCACTGTGTGAAGAATTTTGAAAAAGTGCCACAAGTATTGAGAAATGTGTCCTAGCGATTGTAAAAAAAAAAGAACTTACTAGTTAGCCGAGGGGTAATCAGTCTTACTTTTTGGATACAAATTAGACCAATATACCTTTTTATGTGACTGACTTAAAAAGTTATGAACAAAAAAAATGTTGGCCTAAGACTAGTCAAAGCAATTTATACAACCAGCCCCAGGTTTGGCTATTATAAGGACATTTCTGAAAATGCCCTCACTAATATAGTGGAATATGTCCAAAAACCAACATTTCAGTGGTCCTCACATAAATGAGCCAAATTATGTTTTGCTATAAATCTTCTAATATCAACAGGTTTTTGGGAAAGTTGTCCATTTAGGTAATATCAACACTTGCCTAAAACCATCGCCTCTGAAGTTTTCTCACTAATATAATGAAATCACTGTGTTAATTACACCTGTGTGTGTTTATATCCGGTTAAACCCTACGTTATGAGAAAAAAATGTCCCTGCAAGGATGGCAATATCCGAAAATCATTGTCCTTGTGGGTACATTTTTGGTCCCCATGAGGATAAACCAGACTAAATTATGTTTTTTGAAAATGTTTTCTGTGGTGGGTAGGGTCAGTGTAGGGGGATGGAATATACTGTAAAAAATTTATTATGTCTATGGAAAGTCCCCATAAAACATTTAAACACAACATAAGAGTGTGTGTGTGTGTGTGTGTGTGTGTGTGTGTGTGTGTGTGTGTGTGTGTGTGTGTGTGTGTGTGTGTGTGTGTGTGTGTGTGTGTGTGTGTGTGTGTGTGTGTGTGTGCGTGTGCGTGTGCGTGTGCGTGTGTGTGTATGTATGTGAGAGAGAGAGAGAGAGAGAGAGAGAGAGATACTGAAAGAGAGAATTGTCTGTGTTTTTCTATTTCTGACACAACTGTTGTATTGTATTGAATGTTCTTGTCCCAATCTGACTCAGTCACACCTCCCTCAATTCAAAACTTTGTATGTGTGTACCAAATTAACCATATTTTGGGGAAAAATATGTACCCAAAAGGGAGTTAAAAAACCTCTGTTTGGGGCACATCCTCACTTGTAAAAACGGTGTTAAAATAAAATCAATAATTGTGAAAATGCAGAAATTTAACCAAACATGTTTGTGTGTGTGTACAAGGATGTTTATGTAGAAAAACTCATAAAGAGCCAAATGTAGGCGCTACTCATCTATATCATGAGAACATTTAGGGTTCATTGCACTGATACACACACACAAACACACTTACTCTTTATTTATTATGGCAGTAAAAGAGGGTGCTGCGTCTTTAAGCTCTGCCCCAGTGTGTGTGTGTTTGTGAGAGAGAGCAGAGGGGTTTGTTTATTGTTCTAGGGACAAAAGCGTGAGTGAGAATCATAAAAGCATCAAGAGAGATTAAACTACACGGCACATCAGAGAGACAGAGCGTGATACGCACACACATACTCACATGGGTAAGTCTACCTGAACTCACCTGAACCCATTTTTAACCACTGCTATGATTTTCATCATTTTTCTCATATTTACTGGCAGAATTTTTATTGATTGGTCTGTCTGTGATTTGCATGTGATATAAGTTGTTAAGATAAACGCATACAAGTGTTTTAATGATCATTTTGTATGTAGAGTGTAAAATTAAGATGGCTTCTGATTGCTCAGAAGAAGCTTAGAAGCATCACTCCTGTACTTATGGATGTATTTAATGGATCCTAATGAATTAAAAAGGTTGTTTTGATTGATTAACCAGCTGGCTCCACTTTTGATTGGCTAAGACGGTTACTACGACGCCTTAGAGGTGTGGGTGAGACGGCCAGTAACCTCAAGAGACTCCAGCCAGAGGTCACACCAGGTCTTTAGGTCAAATATTCTCTCCTCTATGGCTGACTCCTGTACGGCCCAGTGCCAGTCTAAAAATGGGAAGATATTTTCTGTAGTTGTATGAAGGATTCACATGTATGCATTGTATTATTTTGTAGGGTTCTCTCTCTTTTTTTGCACTGGCAGACCACAGATTAGATTGTCAGCCTTCTGCAGAATCACGTCTTCCGTTTGAACTGTTACAGAAAATGTGTGATTCTCTGTTTTCGGCTCAAAACTAGGGATAGTTGTTCCAAACCTGTTGTTCTTTCTTCTCCAAAACACAGAGGAATGCTGGTGTCCAAACAACATTGGACCCCACTGACTTTTCTTTGTATGGACAAAAAAGCACTGAAACATATTTCAGAGTATGTTATTTTGTGTTCCACTGAAGAAATAAAGTCGTACAGGTTTGGAACGACATGAGGGTGAGAAAATTATGACAGAATGTTCATTTTTGGGTGAGCTATCCCCTTAAAGCATTTCCGAATTCTGAAAAAGAATGTGTGGTGAAAATGTGCCTCATATAGTAATCAGATTATTGTGAGTGTCAAGCATTTTTGATGCTTGTTGAGAAGATGAGCTAAAAAAAAACTGTCTAAAAAGAGTGTAAAAGGCTGGATGACCTGCCATGATCCCAATTGTAACCCCAGTGGTGTCAGTGTGTGTCTGTCTGTGCCGCTATGGGTGGAAACGCAATGACGTACTCCACTGCTGAGGCCTGTGAGTGAGTGTGTGTGTGTTTGTTCACAATGATACGTTTTGTTGTTAAAACAAAAGCCATTATGACTATCACAAGTGTTTCTTTTTCTGACCACAAAACCTCAAACACTCATGAAAATGCGCCCCCCTCCACCCCCAAATATCACCCTGACACCAGGCTACTCAGGCAAAAGAGAAAGAGTGATAGAGAGAGGGAGGGAGGGAAAGAAAGAAGTGAGGGAGGGAGAGGAGCAGCTTAAGCGATGCAATTTTTTCTTCCTTGAGGTGGACAGTGGAGTGTATCTGAAGAAAGAGAGAGAAATTACCTCCCTCGATTTCGACATCACACAACAGAGGGCAGAAATCTCTCTGGAGTGAGTGGACAAGCGTCTGCACGGCTCTCTCCTGGTGTGGGTTCGGCTCAGCAGTGTCGATGTTTCCAGTGAAACAGCCGTGGTTGTGTAAAGCGCTAGGTGACCCGAGGCGCATCATCTTCTCACATTCTGGGGACTGCAGAACTCCATAGCTGAGCCTTCTGGGGCTTATTGTTTGTTTGGCTTCTTTTGGTTAAGTTGCTTTATTATTGATGTTGTTGTTTTGCCTGTTAAATGCACATATTCGTCTATTTTTTTCCTTCATAGTTTACTTTTTTAACTGAGATTCTGTGCAGGGCTTTCTGATCGCCTGCCTTCTGGCTTGTTCGTTTGTGATTCCGTGATACACTGACTATTTAAAAGTGTGTGCATGTGTCAGCGCATTGTGTATGTGTGTCCTTGACTTACTGTAGGCCAACTAACTCTTAAAAGCGCATTAGAGGTGTTTGTATCAAGTTTGCATGCTCATTTATGGGTCAGCGGTGAGATTTTCTAGAGACTCATGAGTGCACTTGTGTACTGTTAGGATAGAGTGTGTGTAAGTGTGAGTGTATAAATGTGTGTGTGCATTGTGTGTGCTGCATGTGCAGTGTGTGTGTTGATATATCACTCACCTACAGGTTGCTATGACTGCTGCATCCGCTGCCTGGGCGCCGTGCCCTACACCAGCCTGCTGGCCACCCTGCTCTGCTACACCGGCGTGGCGCTCTTCTGTGGGGGAGGGCATGAGGCGCTCACTCACACACACACATTCATAGAGCTCTACTTCGCAAGGGACGTCCAGGATTTCATCGTGCTGGCAGACTTGTGAGTGATTGTCTGTCTCTTTCTTTTTGTGATTGTGTCTTGTTTGTTTGTGTCATTTTTCCATATTTTGTGTTTCAGCATAAAATATTTCCAGTATGTGATCTACGGTCTGGCCTCCTTCTTTTTCCTCTATGGATTGTTGCTGTTGGCTGAAGGTTTTTACACCACCAGTGCAGTAAAGCAGACGTTCGGAGAATTTAGGAGCACCCAGTTCGGGCGGTGCCTCAGCCTGACTGTGAGTGTGTGTGTGTGTGTGTGTGTGTGTATATGTGTATATGTGTGTGTGTGTGTGAGGTCCTGGTAATGTGTGGCTATGTTATGAGGACACAAAAATGGAAATATCCAAAATCCTTGTCCAAAACAACTTATAAATCAGACTAAATTATGTTTTTTGAAAATGCAAAAATGCAGAAAGTTTTCTGTGATGGGTAGAGTTAGGGGATAGAATATACAGTTTGTACAGTATAAAAATCAAACGTCTATGGAAAGTCCACATAAAACATGATTTTTTTGAGAATTTTGTGGTCATTGGTCCCTTTGCATCTTTCTTGATAAGGAAATATTAGGGTATGGAAAATAAATTTCCATACAAATGTCCCAAAAAAGAATGCAAATAATTAAAAAAAATTATTAATGATTAAGCTCTTAATATAACAAATTATAATATTCATTAATCGTTTATTTTAATATATTAATAATAATTATTATTTTTAAGCCATATACATTTCAGTAATGGATATGTTTTGTTCAGATATGTTTCTTAAAGGGATAGTTCACCCAAAATTTTTCATTTTATCATTACTTATTCACGCTTATTCAAGTTGTCCCAAACCAGGTTGAGTTTGAGCAGTTGATTTTTTCTTATTTTGTTTGTATCTCCTTTCATATGTATGTGCTTTCCTATAGCTCAAACAGGAGAGCATGGCGCTAGCAACGCCAAGGTCATGGGTTCGATTCCCAGGGAAAGCAAGAATTGACAAAATGTAAAATGTGTACCTTGAATGCAATGTACGTCGCTTTGGATAAAAGCGTCTGCCAAATGCATAAATGTAAATGTAAATGTATGTGAACATTTATGACCACATACATATGTCTTCTGTAGAGGACTGTTAAATCACTGTTCAGGTGCTATATAAATCAAGTTTTACTTGCTTTCTTATATCTTTTGCAATGTGTTAATGCTTGTTATGTTGCGATGGTCTAAATAACTGTTTCTCTTGTCCAGTTGATAATCCTGACGTGCATTCTCGCGGTGATTTGGCTGGTTGTCTTTGGCTTCACTGCCATTCCCGTGCTCTTCTTCATTAATATGGAAAGCTCCTGTCACCAAGTCAACATTCTGTCGGAAACCACCTTGTTCAACCAGCAATCAAGGGTCTGCATGGACGCACGGATGTTTGGTATGTCTACACCCAAGTGTGTGTGAATCTGTGCGTGTGTGTGTGGGTTCATGATCATGATGTCTGTTTTTCTATGTAGGGTTTCTTCCCTGGAATGCTGTGCCTGGGATTGTTTGTGGAAATACACTGGCCAACATCTGCAAAACACAAGAGGTTAGATGGTTATAGTTCTGGACACACACACACATACTCAGATTTTCAAGAGATCATATCACTTATATCCCTTTTCATGTTTCCAGTTCTACATGACCTATGACCTTTACATCTGTGCATTTGCTGGAGCAGGAATCACCCTTCTTGCCCTGGTTAGTGATCTCATATTCTACACATGTGAACTTTAAAGTCGTTTATATTTATGAAGATGTTTTGTGCAGATGTAGATGTTTTGTGCAAGGTCATAGTGGTTCACTGGCTCCTTCAAGGACCTCCTTGCTTTGCATTCTGGAAATCATCCATTATTAACTGGTAAATCCACCTCAGAAATCTTTATGAAATGATTTTAAGAATCACAAACGACAATGATGTGTCCATCATGACAATTACTGAGAACAGTAACAGGTCATTTGCAAATTTTTTGATTATTATATTTAGACATTTATTTATGCTATTGACAAACTTCCATTGTCTTTGAATTGGACTGGATTGTTTGAGGTCAGAGTGCAGAGCTGTCAAACAGCACGAAGTTCATAACGGAAGTACAGCAAGGGAATGTTTAGTTTACAATCAGCAACTGACCTCTCTGCTACTGACCGATCCTCAGCGTCTCTACTCCCTTTTCCTGTGTATTTGGCAGCAGTTATTTCTCAGGCTTTATCTAACGAGAATCATAGAGCACTAACTATGGGGACAGCCCTCTGTCCTGCTGAGGAGCGCAGCAAGATGGATGCGTTTGATAATAATGTAATAAACAGAAAATTGCAGTTTCAATGGCCCAAAAAAGTATTTAGGCACTTCATAAATTCTCCATTTCATTGCATTAGGTATGTGCCATCTGCAAAAAAATGCACATTTCTTTTGTGAAATGTTTTATTTGAATATGTACAGAAGCTTGTTTCCGCCACAAAATAAAACATTTTAAAAGATAATTGCAACTTTTTATCTCACAATTGTGAGTTTATAACTCACAATTCTGACTTCTTTTCTCATAATTGTGAGATATTAACTCACAATTGCGAGTTATAAAGTCAGAATTACGAGTTATAATGTTTTTTTATTTTTTTTCGCTATTGCGACTTTATATCACGCAATTCTGACTTTATAACTCACAATTTTTACCTAATAGCTAAAAAAGTCAGAATTGTGAGATAAAAAGTTGCCTTTTTTATTCTGTGGCGGAAACAAGCTTCCTTAAATAGGCGTGCCTTTATGATGAATAAGTTTGACTTATTAGCTATGCCAGATGGTAAAAAATAATAAGCCTTTCACAGCCTTTTTTAAAGAATCAAGTCCTGAATTTTTCCACTACACTGCTCTTGAGTAAGGAACTTAAACCACATTTGCTCTTAAATGATTGGTTCTCTAAATAAATAAATAAATAAATGGTGTGCTATTATTAGATTCTTACACTTTGTCTGATGTTTATAGTAAAGTGTGTCAAAGGGATATAAACACTAATGTCACAAAACCTCAGATTTCCTCTTTTGCAGAGGAACAGATCAGTGACACCTTCTGATCAGACATATGGGTTGTTCTTTCCTTTTCTTCTTATTTCTAGTTCATTTACGTGGTTGCCACCACCTACAACTACGCTGTTCTAAGGTTTCTCGGAAGGAAGGGAATCCGTTGCTAGGTTAGGTGTTGCTAGGCCCGCTTTCCTGTCGCCTGTTGCAGCGGTATCAGTGGTGTCATCGCTGTGGCCCGTGAGGAAACACAAGAGAGTTCCATGAAGCCCCTGCAGAGTTCTATCATACAGAGCACAAACACACACAAACCACTAGTAACCACTACACTAAAGAACAACAACATCAAAAAATCATTGAAGCTCTACACATACAACCACAAACTACTGTACTGTAGATCTCTGGAGGAGTGGAATCTAGCTTCTCTATTTCTTCATTTATCTCCTCTCTCTCTCTCTCTCTCTGTGTCTTTGTCTCACACACACACACATTATCATACCGCCTTTCTCTCACGGCCATTCATTCATTCATTTTAATGATTGTATTCATTGTGCTTCATGGTCATATTAATGCCTTGCAGTTTGCTAGGATTTTAGCTTCTCTCTGTCTCTCTCTCGCGTTTCATCTTTTTGAGAGTTTGACTGGTTGTTTCTTCAGTCAGATGTTGGTTTATATTCCGAGACACACAGAGAAACAGCGCTGAAGTGAGCAGCTTTCTTTGTGTCTTTGTGACACTCTTAGTGTCAGTGTGTATTTGTTGTATATTTTGACTAACTGTGGCAATATGCTGAACCTGTTCAATGATGGTGCTCGATCAAAAGAACTAATGTCTTTTTTTATTGTTCTGGCTCATTTTAGAAAACTAAAAATATTTCTACAGTAAGGTGGATAACTGTAATAAATGAGTAATAAAAATGATGCAAACTAAAATGAATTTACATAAAATTGTGTGTTGACTTCATAGAAACTCATATATACTTTAATGAATAAACTTTAATGAAAGTTGCCGATCAGCGTTGTCAATTCTTCTTACAGCTACAGATCACGTTTAAAGAGGATATTAAAAGACAATTGAAACTGAATTGTTAGACAAATATGTGGAACATGTTGATCAGAAAGAGAGAGATGCTTTATTAATCCCCAAAGGGAATTTGTATATCAAGACATGTACATGCAGCAATGATCATTTACAGAAAATGACGTTTCATGTGCACTAAACCTATAACAGCAGTTCCACCACTGATGAAGTTTATTTTGAATGAACACAAAACTTGGTGGCAGACTCTGAGATGTGCTTTATTGCCATGGTGATAAGTTGTAGTCGAGTAGGCCGCTGTGGGGATGATTCATCAGAGCTGGAAGATTTGATCAAAGCATCTCTCGCAGAGGACTTTCCCAGCATAGTGGTACATAGATGAGGAGAGATCACCCAGAGGACTGCTGCAGTCATTACACTAAAACACACACACACACAGACAAAGCATTACTGATCACACTGCAGCACATCTTATTGCTGTGGATGGTTGTAAGAAAAATAAATGAAAGAGATACTCCTTCCAAAAATGATAACGGTGTCAGGCTGAAACGAACAAAAAACACTTGTCGCGTCTGGCTCCGCATTGCGCCGGATGTATAATAGGGGCCCTAGGTCATGTACACTTGCTTTATATGGACTCACAGAGATGGATTTTTTTTTAAAACAATATTTGTTTGTGTTCATCTGAAGAAAGAAAGTCATATACATCTGGGACGGCATGAGGGTGAGTAAATGATGAGAGTTTTAATTTCAGGTGTGTTCATGCGCATTGTTGGCGCGTTGATATTGAGGCAACTGAAATAGACTGCGCCATTGACCAACAAAAACCTGGTCTAAAGTCAATGGCTCAATATTTTTTTGTTATTTAAAGCAGCACTAGGTAGTTTTTGCTCTCGGGGTCCACCTACAGTTGGGAAACAGTATTGTCCTCTACTACTGTCGTAAACTGTCATTCCACATCAGTGGATGCATCGCAAGTGCATTTGTTGACATGACAACTATGATAGCCCTGAACACTGCAGGAGGAGTTCACATGTCTATGGAGTTCACATGCAGGTGTTCTGCTTGCGTCGCGTGGGAAATGTCTTCATCCCAGGTACAGTGGCATATGTTTCAGCATGTCATATGAATATAATTTCATGGGTTTTATTTTTTTCAAACGCCAAATGATCGCGATGCTCACGTTTACAAGCCAGCGTCATTATAGTAGCCTAGTCTATTGGTTACCGTTTTACAGAATCTATATGATACTTCAATTAAATGTTTGAGTGGTAGGTAATAACCATACATCGTCAATATTTACATTTACATTTAGTCATTTAGCAGACGCTTTTATCCAAAGCGACTTACAAATGAGGGCAATAGAAGCAGAGCAGTCGAAGGGCAGCAATATCAGCAATATGCAAGTGCTGTACCAAGTCTCAGTTAGTCTAGCACAGAACAGAATATATTATAATATCAAGCTACCATAGATGAATCTGCAAATTTGAAAAAGCGATTTGCATTATAGCTTGAGGCAAGACAAATAAACCAATATCACAGACATGTTTGGTATCCTAAAATATGATTTTGTACGTCTTACTTATTTACTTGCAAGAATGTAGCCCCTCCTCCTTCAGCTCACGCCAACGAGCAAACGCTGGCCCAATGTTGATCCTCGTCCTGACTTTAATCTGATCACTTTCTCGTTTCCTGTTTTTGCTTTCCTCCGACAAAATCTTTTCTTTCTTATTTTTCTGTGCTGCTTCGGCCATGACTATAACATTCGGCAAACAAATAATAGTTTGGCTCACACGTCCGACTCCGAATTTAAGGAAGTGGGGGTGGTGGTGGAAGTGACGGATATGCCGTAAAGCAGTCGAATTTTGTAGTTCTTTTTTTTCTCGGGTTACTACCCGAAACCCGAAGTTTAAAAACGATACAGACCCCGTCAGGCTATGGCAGACGTGTCATTCAACCTATTGTAAGTCGATGTATCATCACAAGAGGTTTGAAAATATATTATAAAGGTTGAAAAGTTACCTAGTGCTGCTTTAACCCTCTGGTGCTCTTCGTTTAGGGGTTGCATTGGTTGTCTTCCCGGTAATAAGTGACCGGACACCTAAAAATGAATCTTCCTCCACCCCAGTAAAACCAATGCAATTTATTTTTCTTCAATAATATTTTTTCTTTTTAATTTTGTATTTTGAGATGATTTGATGGTATTTTTTTTATATTTATGCAATAATTATGGTCTATTTTTGCCATTGAAAATTATACAAAAAGTTGTTTTTGTTATTTTATTATTGCAGTATTTCAGGTTAAAATAGAGACTAGGCCTTCAAAATATTTTTTTTTAAAGGCAGATTAGCGCACTCTTTTGGAATTATTTAAGAAATCATGCAACCATGGGTGTAATCACTAGAGGTCTCTATGGAGAATTCCCTAGTTCTGTTTTGAACACATTTAATGCATTTTTTTTTTTTTTATGGATTTGAATATATATTTAAAAAATCTCAAAAACGATTTATTATAAAGTTGGATGTTTATTTTTTTGTTAGAAATATTGATTTTTTCTGTGAATTTGTGTTTTTGCAGATTCCCCATTCATTTCCTATGGTGTCATTTTTGGGTGTTCACTGTTCACATACCTAATGCTAGAAAAGTCACCAAGTTTCATATCATTCTGATGAAGCTGTGATTTTTAAAAATTCCAAATGATGGTTCATAGGTTCAGTTTTTCATAGGTGTGTGTGTGTGTGTATGTGCGTGCGTGCGTGTGTGCGTGCGTGCGTGTGTGTGCGTGTGCGCGCGTGCGTGTGTGTGTGTGTGTGAGAGTGGATGTGTCAATATCACATTCTTGATGTTTTAGAGTGTTGTGTGTTTTTGCAGATTTCCCATTCATTTCCTATGGTCGGTCATTTATGACCGAAGACAATGAACGCTACTTTTTTTTTTTACGACCAATTAGCATGCTCGAATCATGACCCCAATTTTTTTGTGTGTTTACATACCTAATGCAAAGGGTTTTTGTGTGTTTACATACCTAATGCAGAGGGTTAAAGAGCGCGTTAGTAATATGCACCTATAGGTGGGTCCACAACGCGTGTACATTCTGCTTATTACACACACAGATTATTATTGTGTACATAAATATAAAAATACCTACGTCATAATGGATAGTCATTGCATGTATCAGAATTATCCTATTTGCAGTAATGATGAGCAAGCAGGCGTCAATGGACGAGCAGATCCGTTTCCTCGCTAGAGAAGCTTGCAAATTCTGCCATGTAAATAACGAATCCGCCATGTGCCGAGCGCAACTGGCTTTTAAAGGGAATGGGAAATGAGACTCTGGTTGGTTTGTTCCACATTATGCTCAAAATACACCCATTACTCATTAAGAGAGAGGGCCCTATCTTGCACCCAGCGCAATTGACTTTGTACACCGACGCATGTGTCATTCCTATTTTGCACCCGCGCAAAGCGCGCTTTTCCCTCCACAGAAGCACGTCGCTAAACTAGTGAATGAACTTGCGCTACCTGGGCGGTTCAGCGCAAAAAAGGAGGCGTGTTCCGGCGCAAACAATCCCTGGTGCTATTTTGCTGTTCCATTAAACAATTGCGCCACTGACCAGAAAAAACCTAGTCTAAAGTCAGTGGCGCGTTGCGCGTTGTTCATTATGCTATTTTAAGGGCGCATGCTTGACCATAATGTATAGCGTGCACAACGCGCATACACTTTGCTCATGTAATCTACACAGATGCAACAGTTATTTTTGCAAATCATAAATTGTTACACTAAAAAAATATTAACACATGAGATGACGGAAATCATTGTGGTGTGCCACGAAGATGTGAAAAAAAATAGGCATAAATCTAGCTTACAAATGATTCAGGCTAATTGTAATAATTAAGGATAAGACCTGTTTGCCCAATAGTGGCAAGACATATATGTATATAAGGACATCTGACAAATTGGTTTGTCCGTCAAGAACCAGGAAAAAAAATCGACTGAAAAACTGAAAAAACTGAAACACTGAACAAAAAAAGACTGTGAAATCACCTTTACCATAATGTACAACATTACAACTTCACTTCTCTGTCTTTCACTGCTCTTACAAGCACATCAGTCTCCTCGGCTGTGAACCGCTCCTGGCGTGCGCCTGGTAAATACGCCATAATAATAGCAATCCATAATGGAACTTGCGCACCTGCTTTTAAAGGGAATGTTGGATGACGCTCGGATTGGTTTATTCACGTTACGCCCAAACCACACCTATGAATAATGAAGCTACTTCAGACCAACCCATTTTAGATTTGCGCCGGGCGCAAGAGCCATTTATCCCGCCGGGAAAATAGCAACAGCGCCGAGACCCGCCCACAAAGTTACTTGCGCTTCACGCTTTGACACTTGCGTTTCAGATCGTTAAAATAGGGCCCAATAAATGTTCTCGGTGCGCCGACCATTTTTTCCATAGTTAAACTAGCAAAGGTGGATTCGGACACGCCCTAAGTGCACTTGCGGCGTGCGCTTTAGACCATGCGCTTAGATTGTTAAAATAGAGCCCATAATGTTAACTCTTCACAAAGTGAACATAATGGTAGGCCTAATCTATACAACCACAGTTGATGAAACGTCTTTAGCTGTTTATGCCAAGCGTGAACTCGAACCAGAATATGACACTTGACTTGAGGCATGAGTTTATATGTATTATATTTACGATCTCGTTCCGCTTCAGAATACATTAATTCATCATCTGTGGTTATGTAGATTACCATCATGTTCACTTTGTGTGGTTCTTAAAGCGTCCACTTTGGAGGTCCTGTACACATATGGATTAACAGAAAGGTTTTTTGGTGGATTATTCCTTTAAGTCATAATGATAAAAAAAGGTTTCATGGTCATAAAACAAAGTCTATTCACCTGCCATTAAAGTTCATTTTAAGCCTTGCTATTAACATGTGTCTCCTGTGACCACTTGTGTTTGAATTCCGCAGAGACACTCTTCTCTTATTTTGTGGAGCAGAAACACTCAACCTCGGCGTCCGTTGTCAGGCCTTCCCGCTTAGGTCTCTCTAGTGCTGTAAATCTTTTCTAATAATAACACGGGTCCTAAAACTCTTGCCTGATCATAACACTTCTTTTTTTTTAGTGACCCTTTCTCTTTTGTAATGTCTCTCAGCCATCTCTCTTTCTAAAGTCTTTCTTCAAATCTCCCTCTTGCTCACTCTCTCTCCTCTCCTGAAGTGGACACACCCTCTACTGCTGGTGATTGGCTGCAAGTGTGTTTTGTTGCTCGGTCGGATCCACTTTGAACAGTTTATCGGAAATCGCTTACTGCACCTTTAATACCAGGTGGAAATAATACAGACAAGGCTCAGATGAAAACAACTTTGAGGAAGGGTGAGACACTGACTTCTGAGCCTGGTTCAGTACAGAGGAAGAAGAGATTAAATAAGTAAACCTTGAAACAATCCGGATGGCAGCGAATGTCAGGAATGTTGATGGTAAGTTTCGTATTTCCATTTAAGGGCAGCTTGCAGAAGGAACACATGGTGTTACCTTTCACACTGCAAAGGGAGACATACACAGATTTATCTAACAATTTTCTTGCCACTGCCTATGAGTCAATATAGGTCAACAAACATCATATGAAAATGAAGGTGTTGCATAAACGACTGACTTACTTCAATCCAGCTTCACTGTTCAGTCTGTGTTGTTCTGCTGGGGCTTCCACAATAGGCTCTTCCGTTGGTTCTGTAGTTGCTCTAGCTGATGACTCTGTTGGAGTTTTCAGAGCAGATACTAGTGAAAGTTCCCCATGATTACTTGTAGGCTGTTTTTCTGCCTTTCTGGGTTCGAGTGGAGTCTCTACTACAGGTGCATGTGCTGTTGTGAGTCGTTCCACTGGATTGTCTTCCTTTTTCTCTGTGGTCAGAACACCTGAAGGTTTTGATGGATTCTCGTGTAGAGTTTTGGCTGTTTTCTCGTGCAGTCCTCCACTGGATTGTCTTTGGTCTGTTGAAACTCTGTCTACTGTTGTTTCCACCTTTACATCTACAGGAGCATCTGCAGGTGTCTTCAATGGTTCCTCTACAGGTTTGACTGTAGTTTTCTCCACTAAATCCTTTTTAAAAGCATCTGCGGGTGTCTTCAATGGTTCCTCTACAGGTTTGACTGTAGTTTTCTCCACTAAATCCTTTTTAAAAGCATCTGCAGGTGTCTTCAATGGTTCCTCTACAGGTTTGACTATAGTTTTCTCCACTAAATCCTTTTTTAAAGCATCTGCAGGTGTCTTCAATGGTTCCTCTACAGGTTTGACTATAGTTTTCTCCACTAAATCCTTTTTTAAAGCATCTGCGGGTGTCTTCAATGGTTCCTCTACAGGTTTGACTATAGTTTTCTCCACTACATCCTTTTTAAAAGCATCTGCAGGTGTCTTCAACGGTTCCTCTACAGGTTTGACTATAGTTTTCTCCACTACATCCTTTTTAAAAGCATCTGCAGGTGTCTTCAATGGTTCCTCTATGGGTTTGACTATAGTTTTCTCCACTACATCCTTTTTTAAAGCATCTGCAGGTGTCTTCAATGGTTCCTCTACAGGTTTGACTATAGTTTTCTCCACTAAATCCTTTTTAAAAGCATCTGCAGGTGTCTTCAATGGTTCCTCTACAGGTTTGACTATAGTTTTCTCCACTACATCCTTTTTAAAAGCATCTGCAGGTGTCTTCAGTGGTTCCTCTACAGGTTTGACTATAGTTTTCTCCACTACATCCTTTTTAAAAGCATCTGCAGGTGTCTTCAATGGTTCCTCTACAGGTTTGACTATAGTTTTCTCCACTACATCCTTTTTTAAAGCATCTGCAGGTGTCTTCAATGGTTCCTCTACAGGTTTGACTGTAGTTTTCTCCACTACATCCTTTTTTAAAGCATCTGCAGGTGTCTTCAATGGTTCCTCTACAGGTTTGACTATAGTTTTCTCCACTACATGCTTTTTTAAAGCATCTGCAGGTGTCTTCAATGGTTCCTCTACAGGTTTGACTGTAGTTTTCTCCACTACATCCTTTTTAAAAGCATCTGCGGGTGTCTTCAATGGTTCCTCTACAGGTTTGACTATAGTTTTCTCCACTAAATCCTTTTTAAAAGCATCTGCAGATGTCTTCAATGGTTCCTCTACAGGTTTGACTATAGCTTTCTCCACTACATCCTCTTCAGGAGCATCTGCAGGTGTCTTCAATGGTTCTTCTACCGGTTTGACTAAAATTTTCTCCACTACATCCTTTTTAGGAGTATCTGCAGGTGTCTTTAGTAATTCTTCTACAGGTTTGAATGTTACAGCCTCTACATCTGCTCTCTTGGACAGGATTGAGTCTTGAGTCCTCAAGGACAGGATATGGAACTGGACTGAAACACATTTAGAATTATTATGAAGCATCTGATTGTTCTTCTACACCTCATGAAATTTTAAATATAGTCTGTTATGAATTAATGAGTGTGAATATCTAAGGATGTCTGCTTCAGTTTTTCTAACTTGCATACGAGGAAATTAAAGGATAAAAGGCTCTATGCAGAGCTTTACCAGACCTTTTGGCCAGATGGGACCCACTCTTGACAGGTGTGTTTTCTGTTGAGCCCACAGGCCTAAGGGAGTGCAGATAGCTGGAGTTATTGGAATGGAAACATGAATAGAATGCAGAAACATTGAATATGCAAATCACACACAAGGAAAATAAGAACAGCTCTCACTCAAACTTCCTTAAAGCTGACATGACATAAGAGCTTTGAGGGGTTGTGGACGAGTCCAGACCGGAGGAGGCATCGCCGCTCTGTGAACATGGCATGATGGAGGAAGAGACCCGACTGCTCTCAGGTGATGATTCATTCTTAGGTTTTACTAGCTTTACTGGTTTACTGTAAGAGAGTGAACAGAAAAAAGACAGCGATGAACTGAGAGTGAGAGAGAAAGAGACAGTGGAATCATGGGAAAGACCTTTGACAGTACCGCTCTCAGCCAGCAGGTGACAGCATAAGTGTGCATTTACCATTTGACATCTAACTGAGTCTCCAGAACCTCTTGAGACCTTTGAATCCAACTTCCATCTTTTTTCAAATTGGTTCGAACTTTTGTTGTCCGGAACACCGCCTGCCTGTCTACAATCACAGAAAACGTCTGTTAGAGTGTATTTTGTTCACAAATGTATGTTTTATTGTTTGTGTTTGTAAATGTTTTACCACTGGACATGGCGAGATTCTCTTTCTCAGTCAGGCCTATGTTGGAAACACATGAAGTATATGTAATCAGATACAGCATCCCTCTGTTTCTTTATGTCCCTTTTTTAACATAATCTATATTGTTTGATGTGCTCTTTTTCCCTTTTTTGTGCCATATTGTTCCTGTACCCCCCAGACACACATGCTACAAACAACAAAAATGCAGCACAACCGCATTTTTTTTGTCTTCAGTGTGTGTGCATTATCTTGCATGCCATCTACAACAGAAACTCTGGTGCTGTCATAGTAAAATATGTGTTGTGAAAATGTTTGTCTTCATGCACTGTTTGGAATTGTACTTGACATAGTAATTGCATTGTGTTTTGATATATTAGTCCTTAAGTGGTGAAGACGTAAGTAACCAAAAATAAATGAGCTGGAAGACATTAAGGACAATGGCAAAAAGGAAGAACAGGTCATAAAACACACAGTAACACAAACACCAATGATAAGCAAATGGCCTGTAAGCTCTTGTGTGTGTTTATTTGTTCATAAATGTTGTGTTTGTGGAATGCTTTGGTTTTGTCTTACGCATGATGTGTGCTTATATGATAGATACGGACCTAGATATATTCCACATTGTAGGGGGGAGAGGGGCACAACCTAACAGGGTTAGTTGTAACACACATGGTTTAAAACTTTCCACACATGCCAAGATGACGAAACTCAGTATATTTACTAGTTGCCATATCAACATTATTTAGAGAGAAAATTGCGCCAAAATTAAAAATTATTTGGAAGATTTTACTAACATTTATTTAACCATAGCAAAAGTAAATTTCTTACTTTATCTCTATTTTTTGTTTATTTAAAATAAGACAAATATTATATTATTTTAATCTTAAATCTGTTATTTAACAGTTGAGATAGTTCTTTAATGCTGATCTATGCTGAGTCGGGTTTAAATCCCAGTTGCGCAGGTGGTGCATGTTGTAACACTGCGTTACAATGAGCCCCTAGAACTATGCTATCATATACTTTTATGAATTATTTTGAGAAACCATGAGAAAAAGGTGAATAATGACTGAAAGTCAATGCTCAGAAATGATTAATTAGCATATTACTGTGTGTTTTTTAACTATGCTGTATAGCTGTATTTAGTTTGTTGTCAAACTCAAAAATTAGAATGTTTAATGATTATTATTATTTTTTTTAAACAGTAAATAATTGTATTTTGTTGACAAAATATTTTATTTTGTCTTGGATATGTTTCTGATTATATCAGGTAACATTTGAAGCTGTCCTTTGGTCATGTTACAATGTGCCCCACCTATGGGGCATGTTGTCACATTTCACTTCCATTCTTTCGGGGTAAATCAAGAAAAAAGTATACACTGTATTAATTAAACAAACTCACATAATTGTACTAGACATGTGTAAAATGAATGTGGGAAAAAATAAATCACACAAGTGGATTTACAATCAGCTGGTGTGTGGTGGCCGTTCTGGCGCAATATGGCTGCCGTCGCATCATCCAGGTGGATGCTGCATATTGGTGGTGGTTGAGGAGATTCCCCCTTCTATATGTAAAGCGCTTTGAGTGCCTAGAAAAGCGCTATATAAATGTAACAAATTAATTATTATAATTACACAAACTGAGAAAGTCTCTCCTGTCCACATTTAACGTTAGCTCATTGGTGTTTGGATTTCAGCGCCAGTTTAAGCAACACCTGTTTAAATTATGTGCATGCATGCACTTTAACATTTTGATGGAAGTCGGATTAAAACAACACATCGTCATATTACATTACATGTAAACGCATTATCTCGGCTGAAATCATATCCGTCCGACTTTTGTGATGTCGTTGTGCGTAGGCTATTCGAAAGACAGCGGTGATGCAATGAACTATCAGTTGTCTCATGTCCTAGCCTATATTTGAATAGACAGATGAAAACTGTAGTTCCATTAAAACTGCGCGTGTAAACGTAGCTAAGTAAAGATAATATTACCTTTATCGTAAATCGTAACCCCTACCACACATCTGTTGACATTATTTGATTTAAAACAAAACACGAATTAGCTAATATAGCCTAGCCTACTTCAGTGAACTTGTGTCATTTTCTTTGGTGTCATGTTTCACTATATTTGTGATTAAAATGTCTGGCTGTAACAAGATTAGGATAGTTAATGCATTCATAAAAGCCATGTCCCTTATAGCCTACTAAAACATTCCAGGATCAAAAAGCACAACATCACACACTATTGGTTAAGTCTCTAACATAATGGCAGGATGTCCTCCTCACTTCCCAGAATAGAGAAATCATCTTCATTGCTTGTTTTGTTGAAATTTCATTGATCACAGTCAGAGGAAGAACCCCTGCGACATAATCCAAACCCGCTCAAACAAAAACAAACACTGACAAGCTTTTACACCCTTATAGGCCTACCAAGAAATTAAGAGCTAGCTAGGCCTACAGTATTTTACTGAAGACCTCAAATACGCACTTAGACACGTTTCATTTACAAAATGGCCCTCAGATACAAAAGGCAAAACTGTACACACACCCTAAATGAGTTTAAAAGCTAAAGACAGTGCATTTTTCTGATATGGCATATGTGCACTATAAAGCAACACTGGGTCTTACCTGTGTGTGGAAATCTGTGCAGTTTAGTCTGTGAGAGTGATTTAAAACTTGCCAGACTGCAACCACTACATGGATGCACAGATACACACAACACACACCTCTCATGCATACCTGCCCCTCCTCCCTCCACACACACAACACCAAAAAAACAATCCAAATAATTAAAAAAAAGTAAGCATAGCTTACATTCACACACCTTTGAATTTATTTCCTTGATGTAAGATAGTAATGTCTGTGTGTGTGTGCGTGGGTTTTGTCTGCAGTCCAGCTTACAGTACGAATGTTCAGGGACACTGTGTTCTGAAACAATGACAAAGTGAGACAAATGGGGTGCACCAAAGACCGCCCAACCATTTAAGTTTAGACACAGGTAAAATTATGTTGGCTGGAACAGTATGCCTGCTGGAACAAATGTATTAATACATTATTTTTATCAACACAAAAAACTTACAATCACTGGCTAGAAAGTTTCTGTATTTTGTGGCTTATAAGCCCAAATTCAACCTCACAGAAAGAAAAGCGAATCTCAGCCGGTGGATTCTGGTTTTCATTCTCAGAGTTTCAAAAGTAGATATTGGATTAACAGTCACATATTCAATGTCTCAGTCAGATGTTAAATGAATAATAGCTAATATATAAAATATATAGATGGGTCTAGTGAGCCACAACATTTGAGATTTTAGAGGTTTAAGCGTGAAAACTGTCCTACATGTAGCAGTTTCAAACTTTAAGTGCACTATAGTAGGTTTGTGTGAGGATCACCAATTCAGTGCTATAGGACACAATGGTGATGAAACGTTATCTCTGTATATCTTTGAGATCTGTACCTGAAACCTTTGCACCAAACGGTCCAGATTCTTAACTATTATGCAACACCCTGTTTTTTTTTAAAACAATCTGTCTAAAAAACATCCTGTGCGCTCATACTGCACTCAATTTCTTATTAGTTTCCAGCCTGTTTCACTGCTTTCAGACATACGAGATCTCATTACGTCTCAAAAGTGCATCGGTTTGGTTAGAAGGAGCTTGATATAAAACATGTTTCATCCATATAACTTAATCAACTAAAAAGTTCCAAAATCTTGTCTTTATAAAGAAGCTGAAACTGAAATAAGTACTGACAGGAGAACATTGCATCAATAGAGCAAATGGCAAGTAACTGAGATAACAACAGGATTCCTGAAATGCAAAATGGAGTGTGAGAAAAAAACATTCGAGGAAATGTGTGCAGCAAGTGTCTACATGGAATGACAGACTTCAGAAAACTAAACTAATCAAGTACAATATGAGAAATATGTTACTACACATCACTACCAAAACTCAGAGAGACAGAAGGAATACTATCACTAAATGCTAAGCAGGTTCTTCCAGATTCCTTCCAGAAGAACTGTTGCTGGAAAAGTATGTTTATCACATGACTTGAAAGGTATTTTGATCTGCATCTGTTCTAGTC
Source organism: Gobio gobio (assembly GCF_949357685.1). Classification (NCBI taxonomy): domain Eukaryota; kingdom Metazoa; phylum Chordata; class Actinopteri; order Cypriniformes; family Gobionidae; genus Gobio; species Gobio gobio. The sequence continues at coordinate 49,315,080 of NC_137100.1, forward strand.
TGTTAACTCAAGCATCTACTCTTAAAGAGTTAGTTCACCTAAAAATATAATAAATACAAAAAAATAATGTCATGTATTCCTCACCCTCATGCCGTTCCACACCCGTAAGACCTTCGTTCATCTTCGGAACACAAATTAAGATATTTTTGTTGAAGGCCTGCATAGCCAGCAATGACATTTCCTCTCTCAAGATCCATTAATGTACTAAAAATATATTTAAATCAGTTCATGTGAGTACAGTGGTTCAATATTAATATTATAAAACGACGAGAATATTTTTGGTGCGCCAAAAAAACAAAATAACGACTTATATAGTGATGGCGATTTCAAAACACTGCATCATGAAGCTTCGGAGCGTTATGAATCATCGTGTTGAATCATGATTCGGATCGTGTGTCAAACCGCCAAACTGCTGAAATCACTCGACTTTGCCGCTCCGAACCGCTGATTCAATACACTGATTCAATACACTGATTCATAACGCTCCGAAGCGTTTTTTTTTTTTATCGTCGCTTTATAATATTAATATTGAACCACTGTACTCACATGAACTTGAGAGAGGAAATGTCATTGCTGGCTATGCAGGCCTCACTGAGCCATCGGATTTCAACAAAAATATCTTAATTTGCGTTCCGAAGATGAACGAAGGTCTTACAGGTGTGGAATGGCATGAGGTTGAGTAATAAACTACATTATTTTCATTTTTGGGTGAACTAACCCTTTAAGATAAGTGACACAAGCCATTGCGACAGCAGGCAAAACAAAACAGTAGGGTATAGATAGATAGATAGACAGACAGACAGACAGACAGATAAAAAACAGTGATGTTATTACTTTGTTATTAATTACACCATTTATTGTATTATAATATAATTATAATTCAATTTGCAATGATTTATAATTTAAACAGCTCATGTTACATTACTGTGACTTTTTATATTACAGCTTAAAGATAGAAGTTTGGTCTGTCTGGCAGATCATCCATATATTGAAAGACACGTCTAACACTGTCTAACGTTTGAGTGCTATTTAGAACTCTGATATTACCAGTTATCAAAATATTAAGACTGTACAGCTGTATTAAAAAAAAAAAAATGTTGTGCAGGAAAATTGGCATGTTCCCCATCCTAGATAGAGCAACACAAGAATAATATTGGGCTATATTTCAACATATTATTATGTAAGCAAATGTAATTTGTAGATCACAACCCCTGCATAATTAGAAACAAGGTAAAACGACATTATCTAATCATCCAACAGCGTCATCTGAACTGATCCTCCTGAACAAGAGGCAGGCCATGGAAAAGCACCTGACTGACGCTGACTGCTAACTTAGTCCTCTGTAGATTGTAATGATAGCATGTATAGCTTCACTCGATTTCACTCCGGGCTGCTCTGCTGCTCAAGAATCTCCATAGGCACGGTTTCTTTGAAGTCGCTCAGTTTCCTGGAGAAGGAAGACAGTCTTGTGCTGATAGAATCTCTTTTCTGTGTCAGCATATCCCCGTAAACCTGCCACAGCTTCTCTCGGAAGTGATTTCCCACAAAACAATACAGGAAAGGGTTTATGGCAGAGTTGGAAAAGCCGAGGCAGAGGAAGAATGGCAGGAGTTTATTGATTCCTTGGAGCACCCAACAATCCCACTCCACCCCAAGCTCTCTCAGAGCTCCGAGGAACGCCAGCACGTGGAATGGGAACCAGCAAAAGAAAAACGCCAATACCACTGCGGCCACCAAGCGCAACACGTGGACCAATCGGCCAGAGTCTTGCTCCAGGTAGTTCGGGGTGGCCAACAGGTGCACGGCGATCCGGCTGTAGCAGGTTGCTATGACAACAAACGGCAAGAAGAATCCAAGGATGTTCTTCGCAAGAGTTAGCCCAGTTTGCCACAAGGAGCTGGGGTAATGAATGACACAAGCCGTGACATTGTAACTGGGAAGAGGGTGTATGTCACGGAACACAACTGTTGGCAGCGTGGTCAGAGCCGCAACGACCCAAATGATGCCGCTGACACATCTGGCCTGGCTTATGCTCCTACTGCTCTGAGAGTGCAGGGGGTAGACGATGGCGTGATATCGATCCACACTCATACAGGTGATGAAAAATATACTAGCATAGACGTTTATAGTGACCAGACCCCCACACAGCTTGCACATAACCTTCCCAAAAACCCAGTTGTAATCCAGCGAATAATACACAGCCCAGAATGGCAAAGAGCTCAAGAACAGCAAGTCCGACATGGCTAGATTCATCAGATACGTGTTGGCTACAGTCCTTCGGCCTGAACTGTGATACAGCACGCACAACACCAGCATGTTGCCAAGAAAACCCAGCAAGAAGATGAGGCTGTAGAAGGCGGGGATCACTTTCTTCTGCGAAGTTGAGGAGGACATGTAGTCACATGAATTTGTCATATTTTGTTGCAGCAATGGCACACTGGGTGAAGTCAGGTTATGGGTCGAGTCTGTCTCCATGGCGTCACCGAATCATTCAATGATTCTGAATTTCTGTAGAAGAAAGAACAAGTTTCATGCAGTTCAAGTTCTTAAAAAGCAGACATGATGAAACATGTTATTGTAGCCTTGTGATAAAATGCCACATCATTTATCTTAAACCTTCACTAAAACGTTTTGCCGATCCCCTACACAAGATTGTGAAACTCCTGAACGTTTTGCCCAAAAGCAAAGAAAAAGTCATAAAACGGCTATAAATCACAGGCTGAATTTCACAGGTTGCCAGAAGAAATAAAAAATGACTAGATAAAAGTGAGTAAAATGTCTCTAGTGAGCTAAAACAGTGTGCGTGACTATATCCGTAAAAATGTTCAAATCCTTCACGGACATAGAAAACACATTTGAATCCTATTTAAAGCACTTGTCCCACGGTTGTTGACAGTCTCATTGTCTGCCTGTTACATTATTAGAGCTATAAAACAGAGAGAAAAAGATCCCACCACATACTGACCATCGACAGTCCCCTGGGACTGATGTTGCAGCATCCTCTCCTCTACATCTTGTCAGTGTGAGAAAGAGAATCTGAAAACGTGAGAAAGCGAGTGTGTGAATGTGTGTAACCATAGCTCTGGTGAGTTTGGGTCCAGCGCAGATGTGTTTTATAGCTCTCAGTAGGCTGCTCACAATACATCTGGTTACCGTTAACATAGGCGGGGGGCACATGAAGATATTTGATTGGCTAGGAAATCAGATGTGGAGTTGGGGGGGGGGGGGGGGGGGGGGGGGGGGGGGTACGAACGAGATTCAGTCCTGTTCCCCAGTATATACTGTATAACACAAAGAAGGTGCCCAGTCATTCTTTTCATATTTTTCCAATGAGTTCAGCCGTATGCATAATTGCACAACATATAATCACACCGGCCCTAAAAAATATCAGACTAAGTAACATAAGATCAAATCCTCTATCAACTGCTAACATATTTACCAGCTATTTTTTATTAAAATGTATGATTTAATCTAAAAATGTAAATAAATGATTACTTTTTAGTATGCCTGTTATAGGATATACAAAGTGAAGTTTCTCATCATTTATATCCGCTCACCACTGTCATGATAATTCATTTATGAAGATTAACACACTCTGAGCCCCTAAATAATGTTCACAGCTGTTGAAAATAATCCCAGTCATATTTCAAATCTTGCACATGTTCTTAATCAAAATGTGACGCCTGTCAAGCTCACCCACTATTTCTGTTTAGGTCACTGGAAAGCTTGTAGTTATCTAATATAATACATAAATTTAAAAAAAAAAAAATTCAGACACAGCAATGATTTAACCACTCAAACGGTCTAAACGATTTCCCGATAAATTTGGTTCATATTACGTCAATAGCTTTAGAAGAACTTTAAAGTCCAGATTTGCCAAGATTGAATTTTCTCTTGTGTCAGCGAACTGTCTGGAAGTGTGTATTGTGCATTTATACATGCAATCTGATTTCCTAATTTCTAATACATTAAAGGAAACATAAGGAAATAAAGTGACTCCTGTGGAGCCACTGTGCAAAACATGTAACAAGATAAATACTTTAGACTGCACTGACATCATATTGTTTTCATTTTTGATAGTTTTTAGGCTTTTTTACTGGAATTATGAAAGAGATAATGAGATGAATACGATTATAATATCTGACATGATCATAATAGCAATAGCCCCTAGGAGATGCATCCCGCTGGCTAATGCATCTCCTTACATATTTTTCAGATATACTTACTGTACTTCTAATTTTACATTCAGGATCTTAAGAAGTTACCTTGAGGTAACTTAGTCATTTTGATTTTATTTCAATGTACAAAACTCAGGCAAAAATGACCACAGCACTCTGCAGCTTAACATACCTTTCAGTTTCCGGTTTAAAGTTAGAGAAGTCTTCAGTCCCTCCGAGGTGTCGATAAACTCCTGGCACGCGCCTCACGCTGAAAAACGAGCCAAAGAAAGCTTGCTTAGCCCCCAGCAGACTTTTCCATTTTGGAAGAGTCGATTCTCTGCGTGTGTAAGTATATGAGGGAGTAAACAGCCAACCAGATGTAGGACTTGTTCAAATATTTTTTTACATCCAGAATTTGTCCACTGGGAAAAGGAGGGTGGAGAAGGATGTTGTAGGGGGAGAGAGAGGTTTTTTTTTCCTTTTGGTAAATGCCTGCATTCATTTTAAATGCATCTGTCCAGCAACTCTGTGTGAACACTTAAGTAAAAGAGAGAGAGAGAGAGAGAGAGAGAGAGAGAGAGAGAGAGAGAGAGAGAGAGAGAGAGAGAGAGAGAGAGAGAGAGAGAGAGAGAGAGAGAGAGAGAGAGAGAGAGAGAGAGAGAGAGAGAGAGAGAGAAGACTGCAAACATAACCAGGAAGAAACACTCCAGCATTACAAATCTAATGACCTAAAAAATGAAAGACAGATGTGCCACGCTAGTGTTTATTGTGTAGTGTTTATATGTGCTTCACTAATGTTTCATCATCTGTCGTAGAGAATGAACCTGCAAATGTCTGCACATCTATCTGTCTCTTCTAATGTAAATTTCCTGCATTCCTGCTAATGAAAATGCTGGTCACTGGTCTCACGCGAGTTTTGGGGTTCTTTTAAGTAAAATCATGTCCTCACTTTTACCCAGAGTGTGAAACTAGATAAGCTTCTTAAAACACAGGAAATTGAGAGACGTCAGAGGCTCCCCATTCACTCTGGACTCTAGTTACTGTGACGACGACCCTGTGAGAGACCCCTCAGAGGTCACGGGCAGATGTGTTCTAACAACCTCATAATGAAGCAGATAATGATGTCTCAAACGAGGAGGGCTAAGATTACCGGAATGGCCAATTACAGATGACATTACACAGAAGCGTGCGTGTGTTTACAAATGAGTATTTCCTATTTTCTTCCAAACAACTGAAAGAACAGAACATACTGTTTCTTCTACTGTCATACATGCTTTTGAGATACTCAGAGGCTGTCAAACTCAGCGACTGTAAACATTTTCTTTAATAAAACTTTGATCAAAAGAAAACAATGTTGCAACCAAGGGGCTTTTTTGGTGGGGTTGCATGTTCAGAGCTGCTGTTGAAGTGTGTCTCCTCGAACTACTGGCTCATATTCAGCTTTTGTTTTAGAGAAACACTAGAACTAGGCAGCGATTGATTCGAAAGGGACTCTGGAATGCTGCTGTTGCCAGTGGACTCTAGATTCCAGCTGAGTTGATTCGGTTGGTCTGGACATACTGAGCATTGCTACATCTATAACTTAACATAATTGAAGTATGAAGGGGAAACATTGTACAGCTGTGGCTACTTAAAATGGCAACTTTTAACAGTAGAAGCGTAACTCAAGTAACTGGCATCACAGACAAGCCAGCAGCTGTTTAAATGGACTTTGAATTACATACACCTTTGATTTATGTCTAAAGCTGCACAAACATTGGCCAATTAAACACCCCTTCTGACATTCATCATTGGGCACACGGTAGCTTTCGTTCAATTTTTAGACTTCACTCATCCATGGTCTGAAATTTATATTGATCAGCAAGAGGATTAATATTAAAACACCATTTGACAAAGTTCAATGTGTCATGGTTTGTTTGTTGGTGAATAAATGCTTTTAGAAGTGCTGTTATTGTGAGAGTTAGCGTGACAACCAGTGTGTCTGACCTCAGAGAGGGCACTTATTCAAATTCATATCCATCCTCAGTCACTGAAAAATGTCCCTCTTCTCAAACACTTTCTTCTGCCATCCATCAAGGGTCTGAGAGAGAGAGAGAGAGAGAGAGAGAGAGAGAGAGAGAGAGAGAGCGCAAATCTTCATCATTTAGTCATAAATGAATCTTAAGACAAACATGAGAAATTCTGTTTGAACACTCAGAACTGAGGGAAGGAAGGAAGGAAGGAAGGAAAGAAGGAGGGAAGGGAGAAAGGAAGGAGGGAGGGAAGAAGGGAAAGAAGGAAGAAAGGATGGAGGGAAGGGAGAAAGGAAGGAAGAAAGGAAATAAAGAAGGAAGGGAGGAAGGAAGGAAAGAAAGAAGGAATTGACGGAGAGAAGGAAGGAAGGAAGGAAGGAGGGAGGGAGGGAGAGAGGGAGGAAAGAAAAGAGGAAGGGAGGGAGAGAGGAAAGGAAGGAATGGAGTAAGGAAGGAAGGAAGGAAAGAAGGAAGGAAATGAAGGGAGGAAGGAAGGAGGGAGAGAGGGAGGGATGAAAGAAAAGAGGAAGGGAGGGAGAGAGGAAAGGAAGGAATGGAGTAAGGAAGGAAGGAAGGAAAGAAGGAAGGAAATGAAGGGAGGAAGGAAGGAATGGAGGGAGGGAGGAAAGGAGGAAAGGATGGAAGGATGGAAGGAAGGAAGGAAGGAAGGAAGGAACAAAGAAAAAAGTGTGTCTGAAAGTGAAAAAGAAAGCTCTGAAAGTGACATTTTGACGTGTTAGAAGAAATACAAACCCAAATCAAGAAAAGCTGAGATATTTTGCAATAAAATCAAGAATCTGTGATTTTTTCACTCTCTTTCAGTTTTATTTAACTGACAAAAGTATAAAGAAAAGATTTCCAAAGTTTTCACAGAACGACTTAATTGTATTTTGTAATAAACTAATTTTGATTGGCTTTGATTGGTTTGATGGCTGCACTCCAAAAATGTTGGGACAGACTCGAGGCATGTTTACTGTCACATCACCTTTCCTTTTAAATACACTTTTTAATAGTTTGGGAATTAAGGGATACTAATTGTTGCAGTTTTGCACGTGGATTTTGTTTTGCCCAATCTCGCTTGATACAAGACAGCTGCTCAACAGTCCTATTGGTCATCATTGTCTGATTCTCCTTTTCATGATGTGCCATACAGTTTTAATAGAGACAGATTCCCATTTCTCTGGATTCCCTGAATCTTTTCACAGTATTATGTGTGGTAGATGGTAGATATTTGGCATAAAGTGATGAGTCATGACCCATCTTTGCTAGCAAAGACTGAGATACTCCTTTTAAACCCAATCAAGATACTCTCACCTATTACCAATTCATCTGCTTATTGTGGACTGTTTCCAAATAGTTTAACTCTGATATTCTATAAGATTTGCACTGTTATTTTGCCTCTGTCCCAACTTTTTTGGAGTGTGTAGCAGCCATCAAAATCAAACTGCGTTTATATTTACAAAATACAATTAAGTTGTTCATTGAAACCATTGGAAATCTTTCCTTTGTACATTTGTCAGCTAAATAAAGTTGAAAGAGAATGAACAAGTCACAGATTCTTGATTTTATTGCATTTTACAAAATGTCCTAACTTTTCATGATTTGGGGTTGTACTAAATTCCTTGTTTTTCCTTGATTTGGTTTAAATGAAGGTCATATGCAGTGCAGTTAGCCATGTGTCAGCAACGATTACTTCAGAGCAACAGATGTAAATGACTTTGTTCTTACTGAGAAATGGTTTTATGTGACCATTGGGAAAGGGAACATTATTGTAAATGATCACAAATGGCACACGTTATACAGAGATGATTTTGACTGAATAGAAGAACTTTTCTGTGTCTTTTATTCGCTTCACTCTGATCTTTAGCTGAAAGGATTACATGCATGCCACACAATACAAAGACAAATACAATTACTGCGCTGTAGTTCTTTCTGTTTGGCAAATTCTCAATATCTTCAGATGTCCTTTTAATTTATTTGAAGAATCTTTCAAGAGGATTTCATATATAATGAAATATATTCCTTATGACAGGAAATGCAGCTCTGCCATGATATATTTTGTTGTACAGTTTGTACAACCTTTTATCTGGTGGCTAGCTATGTTTCTTTTGGCCACGCTCATTTATATTGCTAGGTTGTCCTCGCTGAGTCTGGTGGTTCTCAGTTTTCTGCTGATCACAGTGGATAAGTACTTCACAATGTCCTGTCATTTTAGAATTTACTTTGTTTGGGTTTACTAACAGGTAAACCATGTTTATTTGTGTTTCAGTTTGATTTTGTCTGATTATGTTCACATGGTTATTCTGTCTCAGGTTTTAGTCTATGTGAGACAATGGATGTTATGTTAATGGAAATTCAGGGGTCTGGTTATCACAAGGCTTTGCTTTAACAGGGAGCATTATGATTTTGTGTCATGGCTTATGGGATATGTATGGCACATCTGGACCTCTGAAATCAGACACTGAGTCATGCTGTGTAGATTTTGACGAAATTAAACTCCAAAATATGGGATCACCCTTGCAGTGGCTTGTCCATCTAAAAATGTTCAAAAACAAAACTCTTGACTCATCAATTTAATATATTTATTTAACCAGGTAAGTCAGTTGAGAACAAGTTCTCATTTACAATGACGACCTGGCCAAGAGGCAGCATAAGATATAAATTTGCAATATTGGATTGCAATTAATGAAAACCAGTGAGTGTGACACCATAGTTTGTTGCAACCCGTTCGTTTTCTATAGGAATTGTGGGTAACACTTTATTTTTGGGTTCAATTCTTATTAGCATGCATATCACAGCTGTTTATTAGTACTTATAAAGTACATATTAATGCCTTATTCTGCATGACCATATTCTACATCCCTTAATCCTACCCAATACCTAAACTTAAACGCTACAAAAACTGCCTTTTTTCGAACCGCACCAGTGTTCGCTTGGAAGCGGACCAAGTGTGAACGCTCCTCCAGATAATTACACATGCACACATCATATTGAGCTGAGAAAGGGCAGTTTTCTCAGGCACGAAAAACCACGAAAAACCACGAAAACCCCCGCTAAATGCTCATAAAATGATTATTTTATAAACAGTATGATTTGACAATGTCAACTCATTTTAGTGAGCCAGTGAAGCTTATTAAACGTGAAAACACATTTTGGCTTAATGAAATGAGCAATGGGTTTAAATCTGGCTTAAGTGAGAAGGTTGGAGTTTTTTGTAATGAAAATACAAATTTTAAAATGCAAAATAAAACATATACTTCGACATAATAAAAAGTTAACCTAAAAAACAATCAAATGACTGCAATCACAGTACTAAAAATTACATCTGAAAAATAAAAAATAATAATAATAATTCAAATAATAAACGAAATCTCAAAATAAATGTCTGTTATGCTACTTCAATTCTTAATTTACTAGTCAAAGACTGTTAAGTGGGCTGAGAATATACAGGATATACAAAATCCAGGATACGGGACATTCAATATACAGGATATGTATATTCGAAACAAAATACTCAAAATCCCAAGCTGTTTCTTCTCCCTGATGGACAATGAAATGTGTGTGAGAACATTTGTAACTCAAATATAACCACCCTGTTTTGTTCAGTCATACAGCACTATATGAAACCTCTAAAAGCCCTCAGGTAAATTTTACAACTCCACAATGTCATGATTCAGCACAACCAGATCATAATAAGTAGCTTGTCCAATGTGTCTATACTAAAAAAAGGACAGACATAAAGTCCTGAACACATTCTGTTCCCTGTCAAAGAGCATCAGCGGCTCTCCCCAGTGACTGACAGAAGATCTCAAGAGAGAAAGGAAGAGAGAAGGGAGGAAGAGGACGGGTCACAGGGGGGACAGGATGCTGGTTTGGGGGAGAGTTGGACGGGATAAATCAGGAACCAGCCTCAATGTACAGAGAACACAAACCACCATCCCAGGCTCAGGGCTCACCCTAAACACTAATAATAGACTTCACTGTGTGAGAATGTGTGTGGTGGCATGTGTTTGTGTTGTAAGCAAAAACAAAAGGACAAAAGCAAATTGGTGTGGAGCAAGCACCCATTATCTTCACTTATCACTTAACTTATGTACGATAATTTGACAAATACATGATTTGATTTGATCTGACAACCACATCAAATAAACATATACATAGTTGGATTAGCCTTTCTCAGTGTTATTTTCTCATCTTACCTCAGAATGGCCAGGTAAGACAGTCCATTTCTGTATATCTATAAAAGAGAGATTTTTAAAAAAAAGTTTTTTGTGGCATATCACTGATTTTAATTGCAAAGAAAAATGTTACTTCAAAAAAGGAGTTATTTTAACACTCTAATAAGGTGTTGTTAGGGACCCCAAACATAAAATATGTATTCATTTATTTTTGTTTAAATCTGTTTAACTGTAATCTATGAGTGCTGACCAGATTTTTCAATTAATTTGAAAACCTTTTAATCTTTTGCCATATCTTGGATTTATCCTTCCACTGTAATGTTCTAAACAGAAAGAGAATTGTGTGTTTTATGATGGTTTTAAATAAAATATTTTATACTAAGATTATTATTATTTTAACCATATATTTTACAATAAAATATTGAACAAAATGAATATATACATTTTCTAATACTAAACAAAAGAAAACAAACAAATAATCCACAGACCCCCTGCTGTACCTTCATGTAGGCTACTCCAGGTATCCAGAAACCTCCGACTGGAAACACTGCGTCATAGGGAAAGAACTGTACCAACATTAAAACAACAAACATGACATTCTTTTATGGATTAATTTGAACTAATAGATTGTAATTTCATCGCTCTATGGGGCCTGTAAACGTAAAGTGTTTTGGTTATTTAGAACAATATCTACAGTGGAAGTCGCTTCCAATATTTGATACCCTCGACTGATGTCTGACATCATCACAGATTGGACATATTAGAACTTCCAGAAAACTGGTCTCATCTTCCTATCACTGGAACATCAGGGAAGGGGGGAACAAATGGTTCAAAGGTGAGGACAAATAAGATCCTTACACGCATTACACGCGACAGACCATAGACCGTAAAAAAAAATATGGACAGACTCAAGTTCCCTGCTATGATGATGGACCCTGACCCTGACTCTGTACTGCCTCCTGCTGTCCTGTAACAAACAAACAAACATCCATAAATCACTCGGTCGGGAAATGCGTGCGAAAGAAACTATAAAAAGAAAAGTCATTGTGGAAGACTGCAACTGTCAACTGTTCGCCTCAAAAAAAAAAAAGAGAGAGAGAGAGAGAGAGAGAGAGAGAGAGAGAGAGAGAGAGAGAGAGAGAGAGAGAGAGAGAGAGAGAGAGACTACTTTTACACTCGCAGAATATAATGCAGCGAGTTTTGCGTAGTCGAAATACAGTCTTCATAGTATGTCTGTCGAAATATACATGCACCTTAATCGAATATTTGAAGTAAGCTATTAAATCCATCGCGCGTCACCAGTATTTCAGAGCATACGTACAAACAATATTGTTTCTGTCCGAATGAAATCAAACTCGACAGCGGGGTTGCCCTGATAACAAAAAGACGAGCTAACTCGCATAATAATGCATATAAAACGTCACCTATTAACAAACAAAATGCAAAAGAAAAAGTGTTTCATTAAATGTATCATTTACTCGACCTGTCATTATTATACATTTACAAAGGTACAAGAACAGAGAACTGAAACAGGTAAAATCCTACAGTATTAGAGGAGCTGGTGTGGTTCGATGTCACATATGCAACATGTTCCCTTGTGTTTGGAACATCAAGGCTGCACATCCTTCAGTGCAATTAAACAACCAACTGGGATGAAATCACTGAACTTCTTGAACACATTTATGATTTACTCCAGGTCAGATGCTCTAGACGTGAGTAAACAATGATATATGAGGATTTGCATGCATTCACCCTGTTAAAAGCATCAAGAAAATAACTAATCAAATATAAAATAGTACAGCAAACAAGAGAGATGTACAAGAACATTTGTTTAACTCAATGTAAATAAATAAATAAGAGTTTTAAAGTACCGTGCAAAAAACCATAAGCAAGGCTAAATGGATTCCCTTTGTCACCTATGGTTTCACACAAAAGAAAATTTAGATTTCGAAACAGATCTGTATTTACTCTGGAAAGCCGAATGAATTAGACTGTAGGTGGAATAAAAATGTGATTTTGACCAGATTTGATCTGAACTGGTCTGTAAAATTACTCTTATTTAAGCCTAAAACAATACTGACTCCAAACAAAGGAAAAATATATATATATTTTTTATATGTGACAAGACAGTAGTTTGAATAAACTGAAAGGTCCAGGGCTGGTTTTCTAACATTTATCAGTCCAAAATGAACACGTCTGGGAAACCAGCACATGTTGAGCAATAAGTGGATGTATTTAAAAAAATGTTAAATACTTGACTCTTAAAGGGATAGTTCACCCAAAAAATACAATTCTGTCATCATGTACTCACCCTCAAGTTGTTCCAAACTTGTATCAGTGTTTTTTTTCTTCTGTTGAACACAAAAGAAGATATTTTGAAGAATGTTGGTATCCAGACAGATGACTGTAAAATGTCTGGTTACTAACATTCTTCAAAATGTGTTCAACAGAAGAAAAAAAATGCATACAGGTTTGTAACAACTTGAGGGTGAGTCAATTCATTTTTGGGTGAACCATCCCTTTAACTGCATCTGACATACGTTTAGTGTGCATGTATATATTTATATATAACGATAGAATAAGCCTCTCTATAGGTCCAAAGGTTCCAGCAAAAAGCAGCTTTAGTTTAAAAACAGCATTAGTTTATTACTATAGTCTTTTATCTGTTGGTTAAGCAATACCTCAGACTGTGAAGAAAGACACAAGTCACTTAGTACTAAAATCCTCACATTCAGTTCCGATTCATCTCCCACAGAAACATTCAATCACTGTGCTCCATTTGTCAAATCCATGAGAGAGTCTGAATCATTCAGGATCCACCCACCAAAAGGCAAAATGTCATGAGGTGCATTTCATGGAAGAAAAGGAAGGTTCCTGGACCTAGTGCATGCCACATGATTGGTCTGCAAGCTTCCCTGATTGGCCACGGAACCTTAAGGTTTTTTGGGGAATAAGGCTTTAAGTAAAGGAGTTCTGTGGGTCTCCATGTGGAAGGAGGGAGAATGTAGGGGTCATGGGGAACACCTGTGCTTTCCATCGATGGGAGGAAGACGGTCTTACGGTCCCTCAGAGGTATGAGTGAGAGTGTGTTAGTTAATGCTGACGCAGTGTTCAGAGTGCGTGTTAGTTAATGCTGTTTGAGGCATTGGCTTCAGGGCTGTCCAGTTCTCTGTGGAATGTCTCATCAGACTGAAGGTTTGTTCTGGAATATTCCTCGTACCATTCCTGCAGACAAAAAGAAACAAGCACTTTACACAAACATACCATTGCTTATCTGGAAATGTTGCATTCTGAGCCAAATACATCAAAATATAACTTTTTATAACAGAACTTGATATCATTGAAATAACTTTAGGTAGCATATCTTTTTCTTTTGCACAACATTCCAAGTTTCCACTTGGACATGTCCTTCTATAAACAGCTGTCTGATATATGACCATTTCAGACTTTTTATGATTTAATTTTATGATCCAATAAGAGAACCATTTGGGAGTGCTTTACTTGAAACTTAAAAAGGAATGTAAAAAAATCTGGTTAACACATCACTTTTTCTGATAACAATTCAAAAGTGTAGTTTTTTTTTTTAAATATGCTCCTATCCGTGTGTGGTTGAAGTACCTGAATCTCCTCCTCGTACATCCTCATGCTGAGGTCACTCTTGGTACGTGACCTTCGACCCAGAAATACTAATGAGGAGTGCTGTGAGCAAAGACAAAAATAATCCATTAGAGTTCAATTAATCTAATGAAAGAAAAAAAAAACACAAATTAGATGCTCTAAACACAGACTGTGTACATGTGCTCACCCCGCTTCGCTCCAGAGCCACACACATGTCCTGCAGTGAGCTTAGGTTGACGATGCCCAGTGTGTGTTTATACAAGTCCACAGTCTGTAGAGCTTCAGTCTGGGACACTTCGGTCTCAAATACAATCCCCTTTTCATCTATTACACACACACACACACACACACACACACACACACACACACACACACACACACACACACACACACACACACACACACACACACACACACACACACACACACACACACACACACACACACACACACACACACACACACACACACACACACACACACACACACACACACACACACACACACACACACACACACACACACACACAGAGTATTATTAGATCTCAGCGGCCCCAGTCACACGCATTGTCATCAGATGAACAGGACTCTAAACATTCAGAACCTGCTGGGTCGTCCAGCGGTTCTCTGTTCTTCCGACTGTAGTTCATCCTGAAGACAAATGCATCCAGTATGAAGGCCACGATTATCGTCATGACAACCTGCATCACACAATCACACAGGCATTTACACTTAAAACAACACAGAGCTGAGAAAATATCAAGATGACTAAATCAGGTTTAACACACAGGTAGCTGATAACAAATTCTAGACCCACTTTATATTAGGTGGCCCTAACTACTATGTACTAACATTTTAATTAATAATTTGATACAATGCACTTATTGTGTACATACATGTTTTTACATTGTACTTACATTTTTTAAAATACCTGCATGTAATTACGTCTGTAATTAATTTCTGTAGTTACATTTGTAATTACACAGTTGACACTTCCCTTACACCTAACCCTACCCTTAAACTTACCCATACCACCACACCTGTCCCTAACTCTACCCATACCCCACCTCAATATCAGCAAAGGTGTTTTGCAATACAATTTGAACACAGTAAGTACATTGTACTCATTTTTTGATGTAAGTACATAGTAGGGCAGGCCACCTAATATAAAGTGGGGCCCAAATTCTAAAACCATTTTAAACGTCATCATTCTAATTGCACGAGTATTAAAAATGCACTTTTTGTCTAATATTAATTAAGCAACTACATGAAATATATAAAAAAAAGATTCAAAATAATGAAAAGAAACCATGCACATAAAATGTACATTGTTCCTTATGCATTTCAATCCGAATTCACGTGTAAAACAAATTATATCCATATTTTTTCCCAGCAGTGTTATTTTAGTATTATTTGGTATTTGTTTATTTAAATTCAATATTTTCAAGATAAACTTCCAAGGCATCTATTCAAATTTTCTTTTAGTTAAATTTTTTTTTTTTTAGAAAACTAAAAAAAATTCAAATAAACTTTCAAATAACAAAAATTATTTTCATATTTTTAGTTAACAATAATAACCCTGATTTACCAACATACACATTCCCTTACCATGGTGACAATGTAAAAGGTCATGAAATAAAGGCGAGTCCAGTGAGTAGTTTCTGATGTCACTCCTTCCTGTGAAAACAGGGTTCAAAGGCATCAATAACTACAAATGACAGACAGATGCTCATTTACTGGCTGGTTCATAGTCCATAGGCTTCTGCTACAAACAAACACTGCATGAACACGTAGAGATGTTAGCATTACTTCAAATTCATTTAAAGCAACACTTTTATGTAAGGTTTACCAAATGTACCCAAATGACATGGGCATATACACAACAATCTGCTGACTGACAAATATTCAAATAGACATTCAATTCCAATAAACAGCAGGGGGCACCACATACCCACACCGACCAAAACACCAACCGGTTTATGGTGGCTATCCAGTTATGTTTCAGTTTAGTTTGTGCCCTGGGTTTTAGGCACCATGAAGGTGGTTTGGCTTTTAGCAGTGTTCATCGCAACTTGCGCTAATGCAGATTAAATGGCTAGGCTTTATGATTTAGATATTAATGATGTCATTTTTATACCCTTAATCCATTACACATGTAGAATTTTAGTTTATCTTAGTTTAAATGAATATAAATATAAATGTAATATAAATAAGCTTTAGAATCAATAGATAAAGTTGATGACTACATGTGAGCATAAATGTTCAAATCTCTCTCTATACCTGTATCAACCGTCTATGGTATCAACTAGCCTAACTATATAAACTAACCTTACAACTTTTACTTGCACTGATATAGCAAGATTTGTTCTTTTAGTTGTCCTATTTCATAGACAGCTCTTTTCTTCTTGCTGTGTAAATTTGTAATATTCTGCAGAAGAGAGAAGTGAATCGCAGTTTCACTGATCCACGGCATGTGATTGGCTGTTCACTACTGAGGTCACACCTGAACTCTTAAACTCAGGATCAAAGCCTGAGTTGACAGAGAAAGCTGATGATCAGCATCATGGTACCAACAAAGCCTGATTGGATTGGTTGGGTTTTTTCAACTCGAAACAAATCCCTAGTTTGTTTTATGTTTTATGCTGTTTTATGTGTTTTTGTGCGTTTACACTCACCATAGTGATGTACCAGTTGTTCACCACTGTTAGCTCAAAAAGAGTGACTGAAACATGACAGAGAAAAAAAACTCAATAACACAAAACTGACGTGAGAGGAGTGTGTATTTCTGAGTGTGTGTACATACCAAAGCTACTTAGGATGTTATCGAAGTTATTGAGATAGTAATATCCTTCTTCTAGCACGGTTTGGTTACCAATAGTCACATTTTCCTGCCGATACGAGTTAGCAACTGTGCTATTTCTTTGAGAGACAGAGAACATACATTCTCATTTACATTTTCATTCTTCAAAATGTCTCCTTTTGAAGAAGAACAGAAGAACACCGCACTTGGAATAACATGAGGGCAAGTCAATTATTTTATTTAGAGGTGAACTATTCTTTCATTATGTAACAAGAAAGCAGTACTAGATAATCTTACATTTATCAAATGGATAAATGTAAGGTGATGTTCAGAAATACATTTATGATGATTCAAAGGAACTTACCTGCAGCAGTTCGGATAAACAACCCCAGCAAAAAACTCCATTCCAACGATGGCAAAAGAATAATAGAAGATAATCAGAGTCAGGCCTAGACTACAAAGACAGAGAGAGTGTTATGAGAGAAGATCCTTCATCTGTTAGTCATGAGCTGAATTGAATTATTATTTCTGTACCTGGCCATACGCGGGAACAGTTCAAACATTGTGTCCAGAACGTTCCGATAGCGCTGCTTAATTTTAAACATCCTTGACAAGAAATAGGAAAAAACTATTAAACTCTGTTAAAAAAGGAAAACTATCTATAGCTATGACTGATGAAAATATGATAAATTATGAAGAAAAGGATTCAAGCAAAATGACAGAGTTAAAGACGTACATCTTTTAGATGTTATCTACAGTGGGGTAAAAATAGATTTTTAATATAATGCACAAATTACATTACCAGGATAACAATTCGAGTGAAAGCTGATGTCAATCCTACAAAGTTTCTGTTTATTTAGAGATTTGAATAAGCTGTTGTTGTTTTTTTCATTTCACAATTCGTCTCACATTTCAGACAAAAAAAATAAATTGAATAACTAGAACTACACTATATTGCCAAAGGTTTTGGGACGCCTGCCTTTACATGCACAGGCTTTCCATAAGGTTTTGGAGTGTTTATGGGAATTTTTGACCATTCTTCTAGAAGCATATTTCTGAGGTCAAGCACTGATGTTGAACGAGAAGGCTTGGCTCGCAGCTCTAATTCATCCCAAAGGTGTTCTATCGGGTTGAGGTCAGGACTCTGTGCAGGCCAGTCAAGTTCCTCCACACCAAACTCGCTCATCCATGTCTTGCTTTGTGCACTGGTGCGCAGTCATGTTGGAACAGGAACGGGCCATCCACAAACTGTTCCCACAAAGTTGGGAGCATGAAATTGTCCAAAATATCTTGGCGTGCTGAAGCATTAAGAGTTCCTTTCACTGAAACTAAGGGGCCGAGCCCAACCCCTGAAAAACAACCCCACACCATAATCCCCCCTCCACCAAACATTACACTTGGCACAATGCAGTCAGGCTAGTACCTTTCTTCTGGCAACTGCCAAACCCAGCCTCGTCCATTGGATTGCGAGACAGAGAAACGTGATTCGTCACTCCAGAGAACACGTCTCCACTGCTCTAGAGTTCAGAGGCGGCGTGCTTTACCCCACTGCATCCGATGAGTTGCATTGCACTTGGATGCAGCTGCTCAGCCATTGAAACATGAAGCTTTCTACGCACTGTTCTTGAGCTAATCTGAAGGCCACACGAAGTTTGGAGGTCTGTAGCTATTGACTCTGCAGAAAGTTGGCGACTTCTGCACACTGTGCACCTCAGCATGCGCTTCACAAATTTTTGTAGAAGCTTTTTGCATGCGTAGAAGCTTGATTTTATACACCTGTGGCTATGGAAGTGATTGGAACACCTGAATTCAATGATTTGGAGGGCTGTCCCGATACTTTTGGCAATATAATGTATATGCAAACCAAAAGACATCAAAACACAAATAAGTACACACACCGGAGGAGCTGAAGAGGTCTCAACACCACAATGAAGTAGAATGGCTCCATGTCAAAGGCCAGAGCAATCAATCCCAGAAAGGCAAATACTGTTACTGAGAAATCAAAGCTGGAAATAGAGGAAAACAACCAGCGGTGAGGCGATTTGCATGTGTGTGTATGTTAGTGCTTATATGAATGTACGTGTGTGTACCCACAGGTTCCATCCGGAGCTGAAATATGTCATTGGACCAAGGCCTGTGATCTTCAACAAGACCTCAATTCCATAAACTTCATTCCACAGACACATCAGCAGGGGATAAATAAACATATATATATATTTTTTTTTATTGAACTCATATTCATAAAGACATTTACGTTTGAATTTACTAATGATTTAATTTTAAACAATTTACACCTACTTGTGAGGAAAACAATGTAACTCCAGGGGACAACACGAGTCCATGAGACACCATCTGTGAGGAGAGAAGAGCTCACTCAGAGCCAAATTCACACAGAGAAAACTGTTTCCTATGTTTACAAGTGTTTCTGAATGGTGAATTCATAGAATTATCTAGAACTGCAATACAGCTGCACCGCATACCCTACTGTTCCATTACACAAGCAGATCTTACCATTTAACATGTTTGTCTCCACTAGGATCCAGATGCCATTAACTGCAACTACCAGATCTGTTACAGGTCAGTCATGAAAAATAGACAGTATTATTAGAAATATTAGAATAAATATAGTGTACGTGCAGTACATTGTCATTTAAAAGTTTGGGGTCGGTAAGAGAGTCGGTTTTTTTAACGAAATTAGTACTCTTATTCATCAAGGATGCATTAAATTGAGCAAAAGTTATAGTAAAGACAATTACATTGTTATAAAAAAAATGATATTTCAAAATAATGCACTAAATTTACTAAATACTAAACAGTATTGTAGTACAATAAAAATACAGCATTGTCATCACAGGAATAAATTGCATTTAAATATATATAAATATAAATATATATAAAAATAAAATAGTTATTTTAAATTTCACAATATTTAAATATTTCACAATACTGTTTTTACTGTGTCCTTGATCAAATAAATGCAGCCGTGGTGAGCATTAGAGAAACAAACAAAACCTACCGACCCCAAACTTTTGAATGATACAGTATATAATAATATAAGAGGTACTAAAAGAATATCAGACAAATTAGAATTTTTTAAATATAAATTTATAACCCAGAAGGGGTTAACTGAACCAGTTTCGAGGAGTATATATTCTGATCAGGTATTTCATGTTCATATATAAAGGATTAATACAACAAGGTATTTAAGAAATATTACTTACACATTGCATATTGAAAAGCTTTGGATTTCACAACTAAGTTGATTCCTGTTTAAAAAAAAGAATAATAATCACAAATAGTATTATGGAAGAAAATATTTGATGCCAACTAATCATAAATGTATCTGGTCATTCTAAGCAGATTATTAAAGTGTAAAGTACCATAACTAATACAAATTTAACAACCTTTGAAAATGAGGAATGCTGTGTGAGGAAGATCATCAAACCAGTGCTCCCCACTCCGTCGAGCCTGCAACACACACACACACACACCAGATGTTCTGGCTCAAGAGGATTTAACATGCACCCTGGGAGTATAATCATGTGACGGTGTGTGAAATCTGACCTTCCATTTGAGTCCAATCACTTCATAAAACTTATAAAAGTCCTGAACACTAAAACGCAAGCACAAATGCACCTTAAAAACTCATCATCTGTTAAAATAATCGAAAGAATGTGAGCGTATGCACTTTTGTGCGTGTGTGTGTGTGTACCTCAGCATGGTTGAGCCTGAATAGTTGAGGGCTTTGAAGGTGAGAAAACGATCCCGTACAGTCATTCGTGGACGATAGAATCGCATCAGTCCATCAAACTGCTTCAAAGACACTCCATCTGGCCTCTAAATAAGACACAAATGTAGATTTATCACATTCACTTTCATTCACAACGTACTCAAGGCTTCAGCCTTGAAAAATCAAGAGATGGGAAAGAGTGTTAACTGTATAAATCTCACCTGCCGACTAACCAGCAGCTGGAAGGCATGCTCGATGGCGGATCGCTTGTGTAAAAGCAGAGATTTGAATTTCATCTTCTCGACTCCATTAAAGGTGTCAAAAACTACCGCCAGGAGCTGTGAGACAAAAAAGAATAGCAAACTCAAGGTAAAGGCTAGTTCACACTGCAGCAAAAGAACATTTCCAAAAATTAAACTACAGTACATTATAAATCCTGTAAAAAAAAACCCAGATCTGATGTTGTTCATTACTGACCAGATTCATGATGAAGTAAAGCTCGATGGACAGATACACAATGAAGAAAATGCATGACCAACGATTCTTTGAATATGCTGGCATCATCACATCTGGAAAACTAGTGAAGAAAAAAATATGGAAAAACTTGTAAATGTACTAAATCTCTAGGTCTTTATGGATTAATAGTTAACTATGAATCATTTAGCAAATGATTATTGCAAACTTTCTTATTGAAATGGACTTTTACTACATTTTTAACAGTGACAGTCTGACTATAGCAACCTGGAGTTAAGTACTTTGCTCAAGGGCATAATAATAACAGAGGATCTGAGAAATTCTCTAGTTCCCCGTAGTTCTCTTGTTCAAAAAAACTCCAGGGGTTTGAACTGATAACATTTGGATTACTAGCTCAGTTACAGGAAGACATGAAACAACCCCACTGAGACTCAGAGTCGTGTTATCTTAACCAGGATATGTGCACCAGAGTGAGGGTACTTACTTTGCAGTGGTCAGAAGGACAAAGAGACTCACTATGCTGTTCTCAAGTGTGCTAAAATACTGTAAAGCGAGAAGAAAAAAGAATCTCAGAGTTTGTATGTGTGTGAGAGATAGGCAAACATGTGGAACACAAAGGTGAGTGTGTGACCACTAACCGGGTCAGCTGGGTTGGCTGAGAACAAGCAAAATCCCAAGATGGCAAAGATGACCATGAAGAAAAGCAACAGCAGAAGAATATCAATGAAGGGAGGAAGAGACTGAAATATCTGCCTCAGGTTTCTAAGGGAGGACAGAAACAGAGATAGAGCGTCAGAATATCACAATGTATCCAGTCAAGGACATGTTTACAGTAATTTTCCCATGGTTTTAGGAAAAATAACTGTAACGCACGGCCTCAGGCAGTTTATTGCTTTTATAAGATCTTAGAAACAGCAACAGAATTAAAAAAAACACCAATATTTAACAAATAATAATTTGTTATTTAATAATAATAAAGAAATTATTATAAAATAATAATAATAATAATAATATGCCTCCGAACGGCTCCACAGTAACGGCAGTCCACCAAAAAGATCGGCCGCAGGGCTCTCGTTACACGAAGGTGAGATGTCTGCCGGACTAAGACCACAATCGCCTCAACGAATTGAAGAAACAGGACACATGTCTGAAAAGCACACAAATCAAGAGAGGATAACAGGAGCTGAACTTGAGCTGAATCCTGATAAAAAGAGGAAACAACAAACCATTTGAAATGAACATAGGCAGTCTATTACAAAAATGTACGCACCTTCACCATTGTCCTTTTATGCTGTATAAAGGTGCGAAAGCCAAGCCATCTGAGTTTCATACCCAACTCAAATGCCACCATCACCAATGCCAATAACTCCAGTGTCGCATGAATCTGACAGGAACAAAAATACACACTTTTATGTGTTTGTGTAGTGTACAAGTTCTTAGTCTTATTCATATAATTGAAATCCACAAGCATACAAAAATGTTTTTACGAAGGCATAAGCCCTATTCGGACGGTAATTGTTTCGCAAGGACGTATTTTCAACATTTAAAGAGGCTAGTCAGGGATTTTATTGATGTCCAAATCCGTGTTTTTCTTCCAAAACCCACCTAAAAATCCCTGGCTGAATTACCAACTGTTTTTTTGACAAACACCAAGGTCATGTGGTAATTTAATTGAGTTTACAAGAAAAGATCGATTCAAACTTGACTGCATTTTGACCACTGCCGAGCCCTGTACGATAACTGTTGCGCTTTGCTGTCATTTGGATGCATTTCGGATGCATTAAAGATGTACACTTTTATTACTGAAATGCAGGAAAGTATTTATTTCTGCTAATTTCCACTTTATTTTTTCAAATGACATCCATCATTTCAAGAGATAAAATGTAAGAAAATCATTCCAACTATAGCCTGTCTATTTTCCTATTTTTAAACAGGAGATACAAATAATCAAATAATAAATATGATATTATTATTAAATTAAATATTAATTTATTATTATTCCAAGCATTTTTTATTTAGCATAAGACATTTTATCGCTACAGTGCCATGCACATTTATTTTTAAAGACGTCAACATGAGAAATAAGTACCATCCCAATATGGCTATACACACATACACAACCATTCATAAGTTTGGGGTCGGTAAGATTTTTGAATGTTTTTCAAAGAAGTCTCTTATGCTCACCAAGGCTGCGTTTATTTGAATTAGAATAAAGAATGCTGAACAAAGAATTCATTTCTTTCAAAAGAATAAAGTCTTACTGACCCCAAACTTTTGAGCGGTAGTGTGTGCACAAATGCAAGTAGAATTCACATACGTAGACATCCAAGCGGAGGAAGGGGACGGCAGGGGCCTCTGAGAGGGACAGAAGCATGAGTAACACCGCAGTCAGCAGCTCCATCACATAGAAAAGGTGATTGTGAGCAAACAGGTAGGCGCTGAGCGCCTGGGCACTTCGCGGATGAGTGAAAAACTTGTCATTATTCTCTCCCTCCTGAGGACAAACACAGACAAATGGGAAAGAGAATTATTATTAGCCCTGAGTGTGTGTTTGTGATCATCTGCGTCTATTTAGCTGCTTCATTGAGCGTGTGGAGGTTTAAAAGATTACCTGCAGGTATATTGCTGCTTCCTGGTAGTTCATTTCCCAACTCTGCCGCAAAGAATTCTGGGCCCTGGGGTCTGGTGCTCCTTGGGTCGGAATGACGACATTATTCACAATATCATAATTTCCTGCCCCATCTGTGTAGAGAAAGAATTCAATGATTTATCAATATAAAATAAGCATTAACGTAGTGCGTTTTTTGTTTTTTATGGCACATTTTAAAAACATACCGACAGACACAAACTGTTGGCAGAGGGAGGACGTTTGGACTGGCCTATCATGTGTTAGTCCAGTCATGTTGTCAACTGTACTACTGATTTCCATGGCAGCCCCTGTGATCGGCCCCACGTCCCAGTTGTCAGACAGAGAGCATGTCACTGGTCAAGCAGTTTTAGCACTGCAAGGGTTAATTATAAACAATGCACTCGCACATGCAAGTTTCATTGTGCCAGCTGCAGCTGCTGCGGCCAACTTTCCGAAAGCAGAACAGAATCCTGTGGTGATGCTCACGATTCCTCCAAAGACGACAGTTTCCACAAAAAAAAATAAAAAAATCGAATCACATCAGGCCAAATGCTACTTTAAAACTCCACATCTCTCTCTGCACCTTCATACATTCATTTGATTGTAACGTTTGTTAAGAAAGCCAAAAAACATTTACTAATAATGTGTTTCTATGCAAAAAACAACAAAATAAATTACACAAAAATGTATCTTTTGGTGTAAAAAACACAAAATTTTACAGAATAAAGTGAAAATTTTGATTGCTTTCAATGACATCAACAAGATTTAGACATCCAAAGACACTAATACTAAAAAAAACGAAATTGTGAACAAATGCACTTCAGAGCTGCTTCCCAAAACACTGACTGGGCTCCAAACATTTCATTGTTGAATCCCAAAAAGCTTAATATTCCAAAAGGATTCCACTCTGGACATTTCCACTCTTTCAGAAGATATGTGGGAAGGAAAGGCTGTTGATGGTTCAGAAATCACAGCGAATAGATCGTCCAGTGGATTTTGTACCAGTCCCCAACACAGTGAGAATGTCCTTCAGAACCTCGAAGTTGCTTCATCTGACACTAGTTCCTTTTCCAGCCATCCCCATCAGTTCGGTTTCAGTCTCTCTGTCATAGCGTCCCCTCTTCCGTGTCATCTTCTGTTTCCTATGCTATATCGAGTCCATTTTAGTCCTTTTTTTCCAACGCTCAAAAACGCAGCTGTCCTTTGAGATGTAAGGCAACACTGAACAAATCTACCAAGCTGAGAGCTTCATTTAACCCAAAGGGAAGTAAAAAGTTTCAATTCATTTTTCCAATTTATATTTACCATTGCTTCTCTGTAAGCAATGA
Source organism: Gobio gobio (assembly GCF_949357685.1). Classification (NCBI taxonomy): domain Eukaryota; kingdom Metazoa; phylum Chordata; class Actinopteri; order Cypriniformes; family Gobionidae; genus Gobio; species Gobio gobio. The sequence goes on from NC_137100.1 coordinate 49,340,009, forward strand.
ATATAACATTAATCCGCTAACACCCTTTTAAACGATCTGTCAGGCCACAGCCTAGTCATTTACTGCCTTGCCCATTAAATCACAAACAGTAAGAGCTTTTAGTTTGACCAAACACAAGCCGATTGAATGAGTTACTTCATTGCCGATCAGTTCACTGACCCACAGCTGTCTGTAAACAGCTCTTATTGAGTGTGCACATGACAACAACAGTGTGGGTTTTGCTCTGTATGATCAATAAGTTCCTGGCAGAGCAAGAGCGAACAAGAGAGACAGACAGCACTGATAGTTTCTTTCCAGTCCAGTTCCAGATTTCCTTCAAACACCAAGAAACAAACCCGAACTGATGAGCAGAGATCTGACCTGGTTGTTTATAAAAGCACAGAATTTAAAATGTCCAAAATATCTTCACCATGACAATGGAAAACATTCTGAGACAACAGCTTGAGGCAGAATGAGGAAGCAAAGGCATCTGATATTCACGTCAGCTTCTTTCCTCAAAAATTAAGAGACAGCTGTCCTGGAACCCGAAAAGACAGACTGTGTCCTTACGTTGTTGTTGTTGTTTTTTCAAGAAGAATTTTCTCGGCTAACTAAAGAAGGCACATGTCAAATCCACAAAAAAGCACTACAATGTACATTCAGGTCCTACAAATAGTCAGGCGTCCAGCTCTCATCACTACCAAACAGTTTTGACACAAGGCCATGGACAGTGTGCGTGCAGGAGGGGAGTGGAGAGGGGGCCACAAACAGCGTTGTATCTGTCATAAGGCTGACACAGCATTTTAACTCCTCTGTCTGTGTGTGTGTGAGGTACAAAAGCTGGTATGCTGCTGTATTGGACTCTTGAACACATGACCGTTGGGGTTGGGATACTTCACTATTAAAATGACAGTACTTCACAGTGTCCTTCCCCAAAAATCTGACCAAACAGGAATAGTATGTTGGTTATTGAATCATATAATGATTATATATATTTTCACCAAAATGCAATACCACACAATAGCACTAGAGTGCAGCATCTCACTAGTGATTTTTAAATAATTTTCACCAATACACCAAAAGTATCTCTATCTATCAATGACTCTTACCACAGTTCTTAACGCAGCACTTATGGCAAATTTACACTGCAAAGATGTTGCATAGATGTTTACATAGACTTTTTAATGCTGCCCAGAAATATGGCATAATGTATTAACAAAGCAATTTCAACTGCATACCGTACTTTGATTCTAAGGGCTGAGGTGGGTTAGAGCAGGTATAATTTAGTCTGACTTTTAAGTGTCATTGCGTCTTTAGACTGAATTTTGAGCAGGCACATAGCAGCATTAACTTTGTAAAGCTGTGTAAAGACGCCTTAAGAAGAACATAAGCAATAAGTATCCAATGCCAAATCTGTTTTTCAGAGTGAAAAATGCCTCACATAATACTTATAATAATACTAATTCATAATACTTATATTCACCAAGACTGGCTTCAGATGTATGACCTTCACGTCAACTTGATTTACTTCCAACATAATTTTTGTGTGTGTGTTTAGATGAATAAATACAAACTGATATCTGTAAAGTTGCATAAACATAGCCATTCTCTTAAGACAGTCTTAAGATCTAGTATGACCCACTAGCAATTAGTCAAGGGGCAGAAAAATCTTACTTTTCGGTATCAAATTAGACCAATCTAACCAGGATTTTTAAAGTAACTGACTTAAAGGGATAGTTCACCCAAAAATGAAAATTCTGTCATCATTTAGTCACCCTCAAGTTGTTCCAAACCTGTATGAATTTCTCTCATCTGCTGAACACAAATGAAGATATTTGGAAGAATTTTTGTAACCAAGCATATCTCGGCAGCCATTGACTACCATAGTATTTTTTTTTTTTTAATTGATGGCCAACTTGTAAGACAAGTCTTAATGTGCAACCAGCCACTGATTGTAGAAGATTATTTGTTCAGTAATTCAAGCAAAAACTGGATAATGTATAAAAATCATTAAATGTAGAAAATTGTAAATAACGATTGTTTTAACCGCACATTCAATCCAATGGACTTTCTTTCCACATAAAAACAAGTTCTTCTTTTACAACGAGTTGTGGGTGCAATTATTATTTTCAATTAAACGTCAAACGTTGTTCGCACTCTCAAACCGCCACTAATGACTGCGGACACACATTGATGAAATTAAATTCAACTGTATAAAAGCCTTTACAAAGATGTGTGGGTAAAAACAGCCACCATTTAGCTCTACTAAAACCGTGAATTATTCAGAAGGCCTGCAAATCATCTCCCAGCGCATTAGGAATGTCAATAATGCAGTCAACAATGACGAAAAGGTTTGACTGCAGAGCCCTCTAGAGTCAGTGTTTGGAACTCACACTATTTAAATGGCCATCTTTGCTATCCACTGTCACATGATGGAAGTCTGAGGGTTAAAGATAGTACAGATACCACAGGCTAAGCTGCTCTACAGGTTTCACGGAGAGCAGCTTAGCCTGTAGTATCTGTACTAATCAACATTCCTGTAAGAGTCTCACTGTTAATCACTGCCAATTAAGTGACACCCAACAGCAGAAGTTTTCAAATGTCTGTCCAGCCTGGGACACCAGGGACCAGCAAGAGGGGTGCTATAGGGAGTCTGTAGACAATTCAGAGAATTGTATAAATTATCTTTACAGGGCTGTTGTTCTATTGACATCACTGGTAGTTTTTGACAGTAAGATATCAAAGCTATTGATTGTAATGTTGTCTTTAGTATAACATCACGCTTAAAATGTTTCTTTTTATAGCCTACTTGAAAATATGCAGCTACTTCGCCAGAATTTAGACATTCGGATACATTTAACCATTATATTTTCCTTGGCATGAAAAAGTTTAAAACTCCCTGCTCTACGGTATCTGACAGCTCGGACCCAGGAGAAAGATGCCAGTGACAGAACCCAGGAAGGATGCCGCACACCGAACCCGATGACAGATATCTAGAAGAAGGCTCAATGCCTTCAATGCATAACGTTTAAAGATCTGCACTGGCCTGCACGCAGTCCTGCTCTATCCCCAGTAAAGCTCAGGTAAATGCAGGTGACAGAATGTTATTGCACAAGAAGTGTCAGGTGAATGAGGAGGACAGATATACTCACTCTCATCCTCGTCCAGCAGTCCACTGCTCGCATCGTCCCAGGTCAGAATCAGCGGAACATCGTCGTCCCCGTCCGCCATCCCGCCGAATCAAAGACACGGCGACGAGAGGACCGCAGTTTTAGGGGACACTGATTCTCTATGTTCAATAAACTAAGCTTTCACCGCAGCAGAGAAACTTGCGCTACACGACACGAGTTACAGAAACCGCTTTATTGTCTCCAAACTCCAAACTGAGTGCGTTTAAGCTCAAATGTGTTTTAATTTAACTTTAACCATCTAAGTTAAACGAAACATAAATAGAACCTAACAGAGTCTCTGTTTATGTCATTATCGTCGGCTGTTATTAAAATACCATCACAAGCGCAAAGTATATTGCTGATTTATAAACTAGTGATAAACTAATTTAACTTTATAGGGCAGAAAAAATGCGATTTAATCGCGCTTTTAACATTATAAATAAAAGAACCGCCGCCGTCAAGCAGGAGGATATGACGTTACGTCTTTTTACGACAGTGTCGTTTTTGATCGCAGCAGATAAAACAGCTGAAATGTCAAAATAAAAGCCACGATGTGAAAATGTACCCTGTGCCAAACATTTTAATTCATCCAATGACAATATGAGGTTTATGAAATACATACAGGGAATTTTTTTTCCATGCACATATATAAGTAAATCACGAGTGAGATGTCTAATTTTGTTCTTTGCTGGAGTGGGTCACTGGAGTGGAGGGTTGAAGATAAGAATGTCATGCCAACGGTTGTCGCGGCAACTGGTATAAACAACAACAGTTTGAGTGTGACTTAAGTGAATACGGATTTCTACCATAAAGAATAACACGGTGATGTATAACATATTAAATTGAATTTTAATTCAAAACTGTTTTCATGGTTCAATTTAAAACGTGTGTGTACTTTAGTTGTGTTTTTTTAAAATGAAGATTAAGACCCTTATGTATTTAAATGTACAAAAGACCCTTATGTACAAAATCTTGTTTAAATTTTTTTTTTAAATCTAATGTTATATTGTTAGTGGTGTTTCACCAAAGATGATCTAGTGTCTGTTTATTTGGTGTGTGAATAGTTTTCTTTCCCTTATTCAATCAAAGAGACCTCTAATGATGGGCTCAAAATTAGACGATCTCCGTCTTGAAAACAGACTATCAGATGCAGCCACCATTCCAAACAAAACTAAGGCAGACCTCTTAAAGACCATCAACCCCTCCAGGAAGACTCTATCATCTCTGGAAGCAAAGCTCATTTTCGGGGTACTAGATGAGTGCATTAATCAGATGGAGATAGCCTCTCTTCTACGCACTTTGTTGAACTGTCCAGAAGCACTTTCCCCAAGCCTGGGAGAGGAGGCGGTGAGGGCCCTGAAAGAGCACCATAGGCTTGAGGAAAAGTACCAAGCAATGGGGCTTGATGGGAGTCTTGAACAAAGGGAACAACTAGCCAAATCAGCAAAAGCAGTTCAGGACTCCTTTCGTAACATTGTGCGACTATTTAGGGCAATTCCGACCACAAAAGAAGTGCTAAAGGTGATAGAACCTAACACAGGGGAAGTGATGGGGTCTCAGAAACTGAGAGATGGCCTGTGCGAGTTGAGGGAGGTCGTTTTGGAGAGGCTCCTCACAACTCCTGCGGAGGAGAAAGAATGCAGAGAGGTGATGCTGGAAGTCAGTCTACGTCACTCTGCCAACCAGGAACTGATGGACTCACTGGACAAAGAGGTTGCAATGGCAATAAAAGCCAAGGATACAGAGGTGAGAAGCACCATACGGAGCAATCTTCACAGATGAATGAGTTCTCCAAACTACTTGCTCTCCTTCTCTATTCTCCCCTTTTCTTACATTCTTTCTCTGTCTGGCTCTCACTCCTATTTAGATCTCTGTGTTGAATAACAAAGTGCACCAGCTGAGGAGCTCACTGCATCAGATGGAAAAGGGTTTGGAAGAGTCTGTTGTCCGAACTCAGCAGGACGCTGAGAAACAGAGCCAATCAGACAAGAAAACTTCAGAGGGGAAGAGAGCTCGTATGCAGCTGGAGGCCAATCAACTGAGAGCTCAGCTCAATAATGTGATTGCAGAAAACAGAGAGAGAGAACTGGAACTACGAAAGGTGTGCGCACTCGGGGTTCATTCAGTTAATGAAACAGCAAGCATGATTATTTTATTGTAAATGTTACTGATTTTTGATTTGCAGAAAAAATACAAGGAAGAAACAGAGATAGAGAACTTGATCCAGAAATATGATGCTGAAATGGGAGAGAAACAGGTAGACATTAATCTAACATGGTCTTTACTGATCTTTGATGCAGTCGCTTGAAGATTTTGCAGATACTGTTCAAAAGTTTGAGCTCAGTAAGATTTATTGTTGGTTCTTTTTCTTGAAATTAATAGGGGAGAGTGGGGGACGGTTGCAACCAGTTTTCAGACACTGTTTGTACTGGAAAGCCAGAATTGTGTCAGCTACCATCCACACTGCTGCAACATGTGCATATGATAATATATGTACAATTTATACTTGAATAGACCAAGTCAATGTTGCAACTGACCCCATAACAGGGGACGGTTGCAACAGGCCACAGGGGCAGTTGCAAAATTCATTAAAATGTAATCATTACTTCACATAATTTTCAAATTGATTTATTTTACTTGTGCCCAGCCAGGGTATTCACTGTTAAATTGGCTTTATAAAGACTAAAGGCCCGTTCACACCAAGAACAATAACTATAAAGATAACGATAAAGATATAGTTCTAAAAATCGTTCTCAATATTAATGAATAGCAGAGTTCACACCACAGCTATAACGATAACGGCACAGAGAAACGATATTGTTGGAATCACTTTCAGAACGATTATATCCAGCTGATGAACGATAACATTGACATCCAATCAGAATCCCTTCTGCTGTAACAAGCTTGAGTATTTAAAGCATCAGACAAGCACATGGTGTGGCCGCTAATATAGTCATCTTAATCAGCTCCCTAGTTCAGTAATCAGGGAGTCAGGCCATTGACTGATTCCCCCAGAGCCCTGTCTCTGAACTAGGATGCTGATTGAGATGCAGCCATTGTAGTTATCTTTATACAGGTGCTGGTCATATAATTAGAATATCATCAAAAAGTTGATTTATTTCACTAATTTCATTCAAAAAGTGAAACTTGTATATTATATTCATTCATAACACACAGACTGATATATTTCAAATGTTTATTTCTTTTAATTTTGATGATTATAACTGACAACAAAGGAAAATCCCAAATTCAGTGTCTCAGATAATTAGAATATCACTTAAGACCAATACAAAGGATTTTTAGAAATCTTGGCCAACTAAAAAATGTATGAACATGAAAAGTATGAGCATGTACAGCACTCAATACTTAGTTGGGGCTCCTTTTGCCTGAATTACTGCAGCAATGCGGCGTGGCATGGAGTCGATCAGTCTGTGGCACTGCTCAGGTGTTATGAGAGCCCAGGTTGCTCTGATAGTGGCCTTCAGCTCTTCTGCATTGTTGAGTCTGGCATATTGCATCTTCCTCTTCACAATACCCCATAGATTTTCTGTGGGGTTAAGGTCAGGCGAGTTTATTGGTCAATTAAGAACAGGGATACCATGGTCCTTAAACCAAGAACTGGTTGCTTTGGCACTGTTTGTATATTTTTTTTTTTATCCTTTGTTTTACCAGGGTAGTCACATTGAGACAGTAGTCTCTTTTTCACGTGAGCCCTGGCCAAGAAAAGGCAGCACATAGCTAAAAAGACATAAAAATAGAGATGGACACAACATAAAAAACATAAATACAATTAACAAGTGAGAATATGCAGGCTGTAAACAACAAAAAGTCTAGACACACTCACATGTATGATGTGAAGTGTCTGCCAGATATGACTTAAAATCAGAAATGGGGATAAACATGTTTAGTTTCAGTTCTTTCTGTAGTGCGTTCCAGGTTGACGGAGCATTGTAACGTTAGGCTGTTTTACCAAATTCGGAGTGAACAGTAGGCACATTGAAAAGGATGGTATTGTTGGACCTGAGGTTATATCTATTGTTTGTTGCCAATGAGAATACTGATAAATATGATGGTAATGGTCCAGTAATTGCTTTATAAATGAAAATCAACCAAGACATGGGTTTCAGCTGTCGCACTGTGTGCAGGTGCCAAGTCATGTTGGATAATGAAACGTGGATTGTGTGCCTCTCCTCTCTTCCTCCAGACTCTGGGACCCTGATTTCCAAAGGAAATGCAAAATTTACTTTCATCAGAGAACATAACTTTGGACCACTCAGCAGTCCAGTCCTTTTTTGTCTTTATCCCAGGCGAGACGCTTCTGACGCTGTCTGTTGTTCAAGAGTGGCTTGACACAAAGGAATGCGGCAGCTGAAACCCATGTCTTACATACGTCTGTGCGTAGTGGTTCTTGAAGCACTGACTCCAGCTGCAGTCCACTCTTTGTTAATCCCCCCACATTTTTGAATGGGTTTTGTTTCACAATCCTCTCCAGGGTGTGGTTATCCCTATTGCTTGTACACTTTTTTCTACCACATCTTTTCCTTCCCTTTGCCTCTCTATTAATGTGCTTGGACACAGAGCTCTGTGAACAGCCAGCCTCTTTTGCAATGACCTTTTGTGTCTTGCCTTCCTTGTGCAAGGTGTCAATGGTCGTCTTTTGGACAACTGTCAAGTCAGCAGTCTTCCCCATGATTGTGTAGCCTACAGAACTAGACTGAGAGACCATTTAAAGGCCTTTGCAGGTGTTTTGAGTTAATTAGCTGATGAGAGTGTGGCACCAGGTGTCTTCAATATTGAACCTTTTCACAATATTCTAATTTTCTGAGATACTGAATTTGGGATTTTCCTTAGTTGTCAGTTATAATCATTCAAATAAAATAAAAAAATAAACATTTGAAATATATCAGTCTGTGTGTAATGAATGAATGAACTTTTTGATGATATTCTTATTATATGACCAGCACCTGTAGTTATCGTTCTTGGGTGTGAACGGTCTAGTAGGCTAAAAAGGGGGAACATTTTTTCAAGTAACAACTAGGTTGTGGTAAATTATTACAATAATTTTGAAAATATTTTTGAAATGTAATACTTCTGTGAAAGCTTACTAAACTGTGCATTTAAGTGATTGTTGGATATGTTCTTATATTCTTATGTGGCAAATGGCAAAGTCTTTTGCCTCAGCCCTATAAGCTTCACTATGTTTGCTGCCAACATCTTTAAAGGGACACCCCCGTCTGTTGTGCATTTCCTTTCTTGTGGCATACTGAAAACACAGAACATGTCAAATGTATGCCTAGTCAGGTTTCTACTTAAAAACTTACTTAAATAAAAAGGGGGAGATACCTGACTATTGATATAAAACAATATACTATTTAAATATTGATGATACAACTTGCTATGTTAGCACAATAGCTTTGGCACATGCTAGCTATGCCTTGTAGAAGCTAAGAAAACACTGATTAAAATGATGACTTAACGCAAACAGTTTAGACAGTATGACAAAAATCTGATAATTTTTTTTTTACTTTTTAACTTGCAGTAGGAATGGTCACATGTGGCTGCTTTCTTCCGGGAATATATATATATATGAATATAATTTCTCTAGCTCATTTCTGATTGGAGAAATAAGCCATGTTGCAACTGTCCCACAATTTATTCAGCATTCATTTGATCAAAAGTGACAGTAAAGACATTTACATTAAATCATTTTTTTAATAAATGCTGTTCTTTATAAATCAAAGAATCCTGAAAACATGTTTTAGTTTCCACAAAAAAAATATTTAGCATAATAACAATTTTCAACTCTAATAATAAGAAATGAGCAGCAAATCAGCATTTTAGAATTATTTCTGGTGGATCATGTGACAATGAAGACTGGAGTAATGATGTTGAAAATTCAGCTTTGCCATCACAGGAATAAAATACATTAAAATATAAGAGAGATAGTTAAGAGAATGGTTATTTAAAATTGTAATAATATATCACAATATGATTTATTTTACTGTATTTTTATCATATGGATAAATCCGTGCACAGTCTTGGTGAGCCGACCCCAAACTTTTCAACAGTATATGCAATGTATTTAAAAAAAATCAAGTGCATCACTGTGTATTTTAATATTTAAATGTATGTTATCTTTATGCATACATATTGATTTTATATGTGTATATTTTTATATGTGTATATGTGTGTCTAGACAGAATTGGAGGAAATGACATGCATGCATGAGAAAGATAAGACAGAGCTGAATGGCCTGGAGGAACTTTTTGCAGTTATGAACCTGGAGTACTCCCAGATTATGCAGGAGAGACAGGAGGCTCAGGAGAAGAGGGAACAGCAGGAAAAAGAAAGAGAAATGCAGAGCCATGCTGCCACTATCATTCGGGCCCACTGGAAAGGCTTTTGTGTGCGCAAGGCCATGAAGGCTAGTGCAAAGCCCAAGAAAGGAAAGAAAGGAAAGGGTAAAAAAGGGAAATGAAAGAGAATTAGAAATGAAAGCACAGCGCAAGATTTACCGATAATCACTGTTATTACTCTTATGTTATTAGATAAATAAAATCAATAAAGCCAACTGTGACTGAGACTCATGAAGCATTCAGAAGTGTTCACATTCATCTTTTGTTAATACTCTAACCAACATTTTTGCCCCGATTTTCCATCTAAAAGAATCAAAGCTAGTTGCCAAGAGTCAGAGGCAATCTGCAGATTTCACAAAATCACATAGTGTATGTAGGTCACAGGCTCTGATATGTTTGATATTTTAAGCAGACTTCAGAACATGTTTTCATTTGTCATGCAAGTGTAAGATGCCTATAGCGTTTAGATTCTGAAGTGTAGTCCGGCCTTTAGAAACAATGGCTGAGTCTGAAACATGAAAAATGCTGCCTACGCAGTATATCTAAATAAAGCTCTGGAAAAATTAAGAGACCACTCTAGGTTCAGAAATCAATGTTAAGTGGTCTCTTAATTTTTTCCAGAGCTGTGTATGGAAGCTTGTTTCCACCATGTTATAAAAATACAAAAGGTAATTGCGACTTTTTTATCTAAGTTCTGACTATTTTTCTCACAATTGCAAGTTTATATCCTGCAATTCTGACATTTTTTTTTATATAAAAATCACAATTTCAAGTTATAAAGTCCAATTCTGAGAAAAAAAATTCAAGTTTTTCTTGCAATTACAAGTTTGTATCTCACAATAACTTATATCTCACAATAATTTATAACTTGTAATTTACAATTGCGAGTTTATATCGTGCAATTCTGACTTTATTTCTCAGAATTGCGACCTTATTTTTCAGAATTGTGTTTATATCTTGCTTTTCTGACTTTATGACTGGCAACTGTGAAGAAAAAAAGTCACAAAGGGAGATAAAAAGTTGCAATTACCTTTTTTATTCAGTGGCAGAAACAAGCCTCCATAGAAATAGGAAGGCAATATGCTTTGATAATATTTCACTGATTAATTAAAAGGGAAAACCCTTAAAATGAATCATCCTTTTAATCTCCATTAGTATGCCTGCTGCCCCTCCCACCCCAGTGCATAATCGTGTCATAAGGGTGGTAAGACGATGATTTTTATGTAGCTTAGGCACATCTGGTCATTTTCAGTTGTTATACATCCTCAGAGCTTGGGTCTTAATCTCCTCTGTCATTCTCTTCAGTTTGATTCGGCATTATCCTAATGTTGAACTTTAGATCATCATCTATAGCTCCCATAAGCTGAAAATATTTCTGAATCTGAAATAACAACAAAAACAAAAAAAAAGAGTTATTCAACACAGCTTTTGATCACACAAGAACCTTACTGTACCTCATTTTAATGAAAAAACATCAACAACAAATACTGGTTCATTCAAGTTTGCATTATTCACCATTTCCAACTGCTTGAAGGTGTCATCTATATCCACAGAGACTCTCTTGGTGTAATGTGTGATCATTTGATAGATGTTATGGATCGTGGTCTTTAGCTGAGCAAAAAGGAGAATCTCCTTTGCTGCGGTGGAACGGAAGTGCTTCAGTTTTAATTCCTGTTGAATACATAAATAATAGTCTGTAATCTCGGGAGACAGAATGATACAGAAGACAGAGGTGCCACAGTGGCATCTGTGTGTCTTTTTGTGTATGTCCATTAACACACTTACCCACTGTAAATGTGTGTGTGTGTGTGTGTGTGTGTGTGTGTGCGTGTGTGTGTGTATGTTTTTACCCATTTGTATGCTTCTAAGCGTATGTTGTCTAGCTGCGTCTGTTGCTGGTGCAGTTGGTTGTTACAGTGCAGGAGAACAGTTCGCTGTTTATTTATGTACTGTATCAGTTCCCGCTTTGTCCTCTCTCTCTCTTTCTCTAACGCAGTCTGGTTTACTAGAAGTTCCTTGTGGATGGACCGGAGTGTTTGAAGACGGTCAATGACTTGACCGATATTCTCAAACTCAAATGTCATAAAAAAAAAAAAAGGGGGAAGAAAAAGTGTAACATTACTATACAATATTTTAGATATTCAAATACAAATTTTTCCAAAATTCACCTGTTTTGTCAAACATTAAAAAATAACAGAGCTTTATGATTCCTCTAGTGTGTACAACCACCATATTGAGAGTTCAGGGTTGCTGCACATTTTTTTAAATCAAATTTAAGCTTTTTAGACCTTTTTGAGACCTGAAGAAATGAAAATGAATGCTGTATACACATAAAGAACAAACTTACCCATTATCAAAATACATTATGTATTATTTGTAACATTTACATATTTAACAATTTATATGTAACATATACATATGGTAAACACATAACATGTAACATCTTAAAACATGTAACAGTGCTTCGTAAAAGTTCAAATCTAACATGCATAAGTGAATATAATGTGCATAAGTGAATAATGAATATTGAATGTGTATACAAATTACAGATTGTCATCTATGAAACATACAGTATATCATTATAATTGCTGAAGCTTTTATCATGGTATTGAATCTTTAGACTTTTTGATGGCCCGCGGGAACCCTGGCTGGTGTTGCAATTCATTTACAGTCTTGCTCAAAAGTTTACACACCCCTTACTGTGTGTCGTTACCTGGATGATCCACGGCTGTTTTGTTTTGTGATGGTTGTCCTTGAGTCCCTTGTTTGTCCTGAGCCGTTAAACTGCCCAGCGTTCTTCAGAAAAATCCTCCAGGTCCTGCACCTTCTTCAGTTTTCCAGCATCTTTTGCATATTTGAACCCTTTCCAGCAGTGACTGTATGATTTTGAGATGCATCTTTTCACACTGAGGACAATTGAGGGACTCAAACACAACTATTAAAAAAGGTTGAAAAAGTCACTGATGCTCCAGAAGGAAACATGATGCATTAAGAGCCGAGGGGTGAAAACTTTTGAACAGGATGATGTCCAAATTTTTCTTATTTTGTTTAAATATCCTTTTTCCCCCCAGTTAGTACTACCCTTCAGAAGCAACAGAAGATACTTACATGTTTCCTGGAAGACAAATTAAGTCAAATTTACCCTGATGTCAAAATTCAAAAAGTCTTTTTCACAGATTCTGCAAGGAGTGTGTAAACTTTTGAGCAAGACTGTATGCACCAGCAGACCTTCTCTGTCCTACACAGTCTCTAGATCAGACTCTTAAACTACATACTTAAAATATAATGACTACCTTTCCAGACTTTTTTGCAGCTCTTTCCAGGAACTCTTGGTAGCATATGGCTTTTGCGACACGTTCCTCCAGAAGCTCTTTACGTGCCTGCAGGCCGTCATTCTCTGTCTTTAGCTGCTGAATCTCCAGTTCTTTCAGTCTGATTTGAGCTCTCTCTGTCTCTGCTTTCTTTATGGCTCTCAACCGCCTGGCATCATTTTCCTTAAGGGAAAGAAACACACACACACACACACACACACACACACACACACACACACACACACACACACACAAAATGGTTACCAAACAGTCAGTTTAGACATTTATTTAGACATCCATGTAGCCTAGTTGTTTTAGAATATTGTTTTACTTGCAAAAACTTGTTATATTTCAGTATGGACTTCTTCAGTTTCTCCTCTCCTTTCTTAATGGTTTCGTCTCTCTCTCTTAAACTCTCCCGCTTCATCTGCCTCTCCTGACAAAAGCACACACAAGCATACGGAGCACGGAAACATTACACTCATTTAAACTGGAACAGCGAAAATGTAAATACAGTAGTTATAAATACGGCAGTTTATTTTTTTCATACAACCACCTCTTTCTGCGCTTCCAGTGCTCTGGTCACGCTCGCGCACTCCTCGCGCACCTCCAAAAGGTGCATTACGCTTGTATTCATATCCGTCAAATCCTTCTGCACGGCCTTATTTCTGAAGGTTTGAACATTTGAACAATCTCTGAGTACATGCAATTCACCGATCTTTATCCGCCCAAACAAAGCTTAGAATACACTGCACCTCGGAGACTCTGAATCTGTGGCCATATAGTGGTTCTACAAAAAGAAGATTTGGGGTTTAATAAATTACGTATACTTACAATGAGAGTCGTTCTTTGAAAACCGACTGAAAGTAATCCTCCAAATTCATCTTTTCAGCCCCACTAAAAGCTTTCTGGACAAACGAAACTTTTTGCGCGTGTGTCGTTTCCACAGCAACAAAAAAAGGAAAGTGTTTTCCTCTGTTGCCCTCCAGTGGCAGATTATTATTCCAATTTTTATTACTAAGTACTGTTGTTCTTCCTTACCTAAATAAATCTCACGTCGTGATTAGACATAGGTCGTTTATAAACACGCATTACAAAAAAAAAACCAAAGAAAACTTTAGGTTTTAAGTTTTTTTTATTTAGTTTAATTGCACAAATATAGAATATATACCATAAAAAAGAGAAAGTACCATCCATATACTGTGCAGGGAGAGGCAGAAAACCCAGAAGGGTTTATTTAAAGCCTCCACCTTAACAACAAAGACAAAAAGAAACTATAAAATGAAAGAGCTAAATTACAATAACAAATGTATAAATGCATATGACTGAATCAAGTTATTTTTTATAAAATTATCCTTTATACATATTTTATAACACGTTAAGGAAGAACATTTTCTTGCTTGATGGTATAAACCATTCCATAATTTAATACCCCCCTAAATCTTATAGAGTATTGACCTCTTTAAGTAAGAAATTCAGTTTATTGTGGTGTTGATGTTACAGTTCGTTGGTGTTAATTAATAATTATATTGTGATGAATAATGATTAATAATGTTGCTGAGGGAATCATTTTATTATCATATAGCCTGTAACATTAAATGTACAACATAATCATCATCATCATATTATTATTATTATTATTATTTTATTATTATTTTAAGGTGATGTAGTTAAATTATACTTAGTCAAATAAGTACTGAGTAATATTAATTAACTACATTGGTAGGGTTTAAGTTAAGTTAAAATTAAGTAAGTTAAGTGTTACCTGTTATAAGGCTATTATTATTATTATTATTATTATTATTATTATTATTATTATTATTATTATAGATCTACGACAACAGTTTTGAGTATGGATCAGTACATTATCATCTTCAATTCCTATGCACTGCAGCGTATCAAATGTAAGCTATAAACATTTATGAGGCATTTCTATACACAGCCTGTTAAATGTCTTCTTTGGTTCAAAGCGTGCCAAATGCACTTTTTTGTCTACATCATTAGAATTTAATATATTTTTTTGCTATTTAATGAATAATTCCTCTAGAATAACAATGTGAGAACATGAAAAGAGAGTTTTTTACCACGCTTAATGGACTTGATAAGATAAATTCAAATACGTTAAGTGTTTTTATGTGTTTTTTTTTATTCCTTTTGTTTTTGTGCGTGTGTCCAGACCTTCATTTATCTTTCATAAACATGCTTCTGTCTCATGTCACCTTCTCTCCTAATGCATTAAGGCCACGAAGGCTTGTCTTTGTGTGGTATTTGAGGAAATGATTTTTAACACCCATGTAAATGTCCAAAGCTGAAAAGAGAAGAAACTATTTTTTTCTCAGAACACAAATGTATTTATTTCACTTTATTTGGTTTATGTTTCTTAGCTTAAGAAAAACAAGTTGCACAGTCACATATTCTGTATAAAAATATTTATTAATCAGAGCCTTATAGTATTAGCTATAGCAATCATTGTGCTTAAAAGATCTGACTTTTCAATTAGGATTTCAATTGAAATATACATCCAATATGAGACAGTGGGATCCACTGATCAGTCCTCCAGTGATAGAGACATCACCCTCCATGACCTTTACAAAATCTGCTCCTATGTAAAGCCAGGGATCCCATATTTAGCGCATTATTTGACCCTATCCCTGACCTCAAATCTCAGAAAGAAAAAAACACGTAACCCCACATATCAGCGTGCAGGCTGTTCGGTCAATTTAGGAGGCATCAGGTCTCTGTGTGTCTCTCTATTGTGTTCACACATGATCGAACACTGAACAAGCGCAGGCGAAATTCATTATTCAAGAGCATAACAGAGGTGAGTGAGCGAGCAGGAGACCCACTCAATGTTCAGGATGATGTTTTCCCTCACTTAGTGTTTGTGATAAGTGATAAGACACCGCAGCTGTCCCGCTGAGCCGGGGTCAGGGAGCATTTGTTTGTTTGTTTGATAGTTATAATGCACCGTTTAATGTTGCAAAAAGAGGGCTTGTTTATGGGGAGTAAACAATATCGAACAAGAACACTGGGGCAAGAGAAAGAGAGAGAGGGATAAAGAGGAGAGAGAGGGGGAGACTACAGTGTTCATAAAGACTGAACAGCTACAGGTGATTCAGTGCTTGAATTAAAGCTATAGTTCAGCCAAAATGTTAATTTTGTCCTCATTTACAGACCTCATGTTGTTCCAAATCTTTTGAATAAAATGTTTTATGTTTTTAAAAGAAGTCTCTTATGCTCACAAAGGCTGCATTTATTTAATCAGATTTAGTCTGCATTTATTATTACAATTTAAAATGTAGTTTATTCCTGTGATGGCAATCATAAGTCCAGTCTTCAGTGTCACATGATCCCCCAGAAATCATTCTAATATGCTGATTTGGGGCTAAAAAAACATTCAATAAATGTAATGTTGAAAACTGTTTTGTTTAATATTTTTGTGGAAACCGTGATACATTACTATTCAAGAATTTGAGGTAAATTAAAAACTTTTATTTATCATGAACGCATTAAATGCCAGAGGTCAGAGGACTCTGATTTGAGCTGATAGAAAGGCAACAGTAACTCAAATAACAACTCGTTACAACCAAGTTTTGCAAAAGAGCATCTCTGAACACACTACATGTCGAACCTTCAAGCAGATGGACTACAGCAGCAGAAGACACGCCGGGTGCCACTCCTGTCAGCTAGGAATAGGAATATGAGGCTACAATTTGCATGGGCTTATCAAAATTGGACAATAGTAGATTGGAAAAAATGTTGTCTGATAAGTCTTGATTTCTGCTGCAACATTCAGAAAGTAGTGTCAGAATTAGGTGTAAACAACATGAAAGCATTCATCCATCCTGCCTTGTATCAACGGTTCAGGCTGATGGTGGTGTAATGATGTGAAGGATATTTTCTTGGCACACTTTGGGCTCCTTAGTATCAGCTGAGCATCGTTTAAACGACACAGACTACCTGAATATTGTTGCTGACCATGTCCATCCCTTTATGACCAAAGTGTACCCATATTCTGATGGCTACTTTTAGCAGGATATGTCACAAAGCTCAAATCATCTCAAACTGGTTTTTTGAACATGCAAATGACTTCACAACTCAAATGGCCTCTCGCCAGATCTCAATCCATTATAGCACCTTTTGGATGTGGTGGAACGAGAGGTTTGCATCATGGTTGTGCAGCCGACAAATCTGCAGCAACTTCATGTTGCTATCATGTTAATATGGACCAAAATCTCTGAGGAATGTTTCCAGCACCTCGTTGAATATGCCATGAAAAATTAAGGCAGTTCTGAAGGCAAAAAGGGGTCCATCCCAGTACTAGCAAGGTTTACCTAACAAAGTGGCCAGTGAGCGTGTGTGTCCAGGTATACCCTACATTATAGGAACAAAATGTCCCCACAAGGATGGAAATATCCTAAATGCTTGTCCTTGTAGGGACATGTTTTGGTCCCCATGAAGAAAACAGCTCATAAATCAGACTAAATTATGCTTTTTTTGACAATGTAAAAATGCAGTAAGTTTTCTGTGAAGTATATATGGAGAGCTAAACAGAGGCTTTCTGATTATGATATGATTATAAGACTTACTTTGAGGTCAAGTAAGAGGCCAAACATCTCATTTTGCTAAAAACATATTCAAGTAGACACAAAAGATGTAGGAAGGCATTTTAAAAAAGGTTCAGATTAGTGAAACAAGTGTTTGTGAAAGGTCAAGCTGTGGACATTAGGTCTTGCACACATACACACACATACACAGACACTGCATGACCGGCGGTGCCACTCGTGGTTAGTGATATCATTATGGCAGTTTTGCATGGAGGGATTAGGGCTTTCTTGCTAATGGAGAGTGACAGTGGCTCCTTGCTGCCGAAGCACACAGCCCCAGAACATTTGGAGGTGGGGTGCGCTGGGGGGGTGAGGGAGGGGGAGGCGGGGGGCTATTCACCCCCACATCGCCAGTGTGCCGTGTATCAGTTCAGTCCAACTATTTCTATGATTTGGGCGTTCATGATCACTGCATATATCAAACAGCAATCAGTAAATAAAAAAAAAAAACTATGAGAAAAAAGCGTGGTAAATTGCATTCTGTGGAGGATTAAATATATACTTTAATAATTAACTTCTTAAAAATCTAAATTATTCTATACATTATAAGTAACGCACTACAGAAATAATATTATTTGAGTTACTCAAATCATTTCTTTTTGAGTTTGAGTCTTGGATTTACAGGAAATCTACATTAACGATGTAATGTTTTTAAGGTCTTTTCTGTCTGTTGGCTACAGGCTTTGACTTTGAGGATTATGCGGTCTCCATAGGGAACAGTCTTCTTAGGATGAACTGTTGGGGGAGGGGCTTCCATATGAGTGTTTTCTGGTCCACTAAGCACCAGATACAAACACGCACACACATGCATGCACTGACCCACTCTGAATCTCTACGGCTGCTGGTATTTACTGATTACTGACAACTGCTGACTACATGGTAGTCTGCTCTCTATCAAGTTCAGGTTTATTGGCATAAATATTAAAGTGCAGTATTAAAGGGTTAGTTCACCCAAAAATGAAAATAATGTCATGTATTACTCACCCTCATGCCGTTCCACACCCGTAAGACCTTTGTTAATCTTCGGAACACAAATTAAGATATTTGTGTTGAAATCCGATGGCTCAGTGAGGCCTGCATAGCCAGCAATGACATTTCCTCTCTCAAGATCCATTAACGTACTAAAAACATATTTAAATCAGTTCATGTGAGTACAGTGGTTGAATATTAATATGATAGAGCGACAAGAATATTTTTGGTGCGGCAAAAAAATCGAAATAACGACTTATATAGTGATAACGAATTCAAAACACTGCTTCATGAAGATTCAGCGGTTCGGAGTGCCAAAGTCACGTGATTTCAGCAGTTTGCCGGTTTGACACGCGATCCGAATCATGATTCAACACGATTAATCATAATGCTCCAAAGCTTCATGAAGCAGTGTTTTGAAATCGGCCATAACTATATAAGTTGTTATTTTGTTTTTTTTGGCGCACCAAAAATATCCTTGTCATTTTATAATATTAATATTGAACCACTGTACTCACATGAACTGCAATTAATAACTGAATTTAAATATGTTTTTAGTACATTAATGGATCTTGAGAGAGGAAATGTCATTGCTGGCTATGCAGGCCTCACTGAGCCATCGGATTTCAACAAAAATATCTTAAATTGTGTTCCGAAGATGAACGAAGGTCTTAAGGGTGTTGAACGGCATGAGAGTGAGGAATACATGACATTATTTTCGTTTTTGGGTTAACAAACCCTTTAAAGAATCTAGAGGTATATTTCAGTTTAAACAAAGAATTAATGAACAAAAAAAGTCAAATGTTTACATTCTATAACACTTCATCTTTAAAAATGTAAGACTTTAATTAATAAAATACTTTTAGAAACTTAAGAAATTATTACATATTTTAATCTGTGGGTGAAATGTTTCACTGTAAAATCCTGGGGTTAAAGAAAATTCTTGCTTTAAATTCAATTAAGTCACAGTGCCTACTTATCTTCCATCAACTTCATTATGAGTAACTACATTACAAATACCTTTCAATAGTTTGGGGTCTGTAAGAATGTTTGATGCTTTTGAAAGAAGTGCTCAGCAGGGCTTATTTGATGAAAAATACAGTAAAATAGTAATATTATGAAATGTTATTACAATTTAAAATAACTTTTCTATTAAAAAAAATATCTTTCAACAATGTTGGGAATACATTAGGCCTATCTAAAAAAGCTGACACTAACAACACATTTAATTAAAAACACAGATGAAATGAACTTCAGCCAGTGATTCAATCCAAACACTATATGGGTCACAATAAACTGATAGAGATTCTTCAGGTCAAAGCTGGAAATGAGGAACAAGAAGACGCAATTATGAATACATAGATTAGTTGTGAGCTGCACTCCTAACAACTCTACATTACTACATTAACATTAAGATGTACGCTTTTCGATCTCTTCCCACTCCGCAATAAATTCGGTTAAGTGGGTATCTTTCGCTTTCGCATTTTGCTTAAGTGGGCATCTTAACGATGAACGGGTTAATAACATTACAGGCTAATGTCAGGGAGGTAAAAGGGCCCTTATTGGACCGTGCGTGTATGCCAGAGTGTACTGGGGGCAGCGGAGTGTTTCCTGGAGGAGCTGGATGATGCCATTAGGATTGAGAAAATGAGCTCAGATCACTTAATTAACAGTAAATAAGTGCTTAGCTGGGCCGGGAAATCCAGTCAGGGTCAGAGGTTTTTCAAAGACTTGATTTGGGCTCAGATTTCCATCTGCCACCCAAAACAGTTCTGCTGAGATGAGACATGGGGAATTTAATGATATAGCAGGCATATTATTCAGAGTTCATATTCTCATATTCTGTGAACTTAAAGGGTAAGTTCACCCAAAAATGAAAATGTTGTCATTAATTACCCACAATCATGTCGTTCCAAACCCGTAAGACCTTCGTCCGTCTTTGGAACACAAATGAAGAAAATTTTGATGAAATCCGAGAGCTCTCTGACGGTCTGACCCCTCCATAGACAGCTATTTAATTAACAATTTCAAGGCCCAGAAAGGTAGTAAAAACATTGTTAAAATATACTCCAGTGGTTCAACCTTAATTTTATGAAGCGACGAGTATACGTTTTGTGTGCTTTATTCAACAATTTATTCTAGTGTCAGACTCTAACGCTGGTGACGTGGTGTAAACAGTGCAGCATTTCCAGAACGCCGGCTTACCATTGGACAACGTGAGCACCACGACGCATGTTTTCACTACGCCAACAGCGTACGAGTCTGACACAGGCTAGACAAAATTGTTGAATAAAGTAGTTCTTTTTGTTGGTTTTTTGTGCACAAAAAGTATTCATAAAATTAAGGTTGAACCACTGGAGTCACTTGGACAATTTTAACGATGTCTTTACTATCTTTCTGGGCCTTGAAAGTGTTAATTAAATAGCTGTCTATGGAGGGGTCAGAGAGCTCTCAGATCTCATCAAAAATATCTTAATTTGTGGTCTGAAGATGAACAAAGGTTTTATGGGTTTGGAACGACATGAGAGTGAGGAATTAATGATAAAAATGAATACATTTTTGGGTGAACTAACCCTTTAAAGGTGCAGTGTGTAGTATTTATGAGGATCTATTGACAATATAATATACATAACTATGTTTTCAGTGGTGTATAAAGACCTTAAATAATGTACCGTTATGTTTTTATTACCTTAGAATGAGCAAATACACCTACCTACATACACCGCAGGTCCCCTTACAGTGAAGTCGCCATTTTGCGGCGGCATGTTTCTACAGTAGCCCTAAAGGGACAAACTGCTCTACAGAGCGCTAGCTACTCCCTGCTGTCTCAGACGACAATTTTTGTCCTGTGTCAGCCACCTTAGCTTCGAAAGGGAGGGGTGAGCGCTGGATGGTTGTAATTCACAACCTCACCACTAGATGCCGCTAAAATCCACACACTGTACCTTTAAACATTCCTTACGACCCAAAACATTTATTCCAAATTTGATTGGAGATTTAGTTATAAATGACATAAAGACATTGCTTTCTGAATACAATGCAGTATGTTGTTTGTCCACAAAACCTATAATAATAATAATAGGCATTCCAAATGTCAATCATTTACTTCCCAAAAAAAACCATGTAAAAACTGGTAAAGGGGACAGAAAAGGGCTGAATTATTTTTGAGGTGTACAAGAAATTGCCTGGTCTTTACATGATAAACTGTTTTCCCCTAAAGAACTTTCCAGTCATTCCTGTGAAGACAAACTTCTGATTAGTCTCTCTCTCTCTCACACTTCCCCACAACAGCTCAAAGTCTAACGTGAGGTGTGAAACTACACCTCTAAGGCACACACACACACCACACACACGTTTGGTTTTCATTTTTTATAGGGGAAACTTTTCTGCATTTTTACATTTTCATTTATAAGCTGTTTTCCTCATGGGGCCCAAAAAATGTCCCCAAAAGGACAAGCGTTTCAAATATTGCCAGCTTAACGCAGGGTTAGGACCCACACATGTTGTGTATTCATGTTTTATGGGGACTTTCCATAGACATAATGATTTTTATACTGGACAAACTGTATAGTCCGTCTATCCTCTATCTCTAAACCTACCCATCAAAGACAACTTTCTGCATTTTTACATTTTCAAAAAACATAATTTAGTCTGATTTATAAGTTGTTTTCCTGATGGGGACCAAGAAATGTCCCGTGTGGGGGACTTCGGATTTCAGATTTTGTTTTTTACCTCGTAATGTAGGGTTTACCTGGACCACACACACACTGCTATTGTCATACATGTATGCACGCAAACATGCACATACAAAATGAATAAAGTTTATTTTCATATAAAGATGTAGGTTCTAGATTAAACACAAAAGACATGCTTGTGGATTACCATTTTATTTCAGCCTCATATTCAAACAAGTTTCAGAAAACACCTTCACAAAACACAGAAACTCTACATTTGTCAGGGTAAAGCAAACTGCTCAATAAATTTAAAAATCGCTTTACAAATAAATATCAGCAAACACAAATCGTGAACTCAAAATCCTTAAATAGTTTGTCATTATAAATAATTGGAACATGAATTTCACAACATTAAAAACTTTCTTTAAAATGACCATATTTCACTTATGAAATTCTTATTGCATGGTGTGTCTATAAATAAATGTCCAGCTGATGCCCCTCCTCCCTGTCTCTCTCTCTCTGTATATCTTGCCTTGGGCCATGACAGGATTGGTAACATCACTGCTCCCTTAACGGACTGTGACACGTGCAGTACCCAGCATTCCCTTCTCTCTTCATTATAGATTAAGAATAAACAAAATAAAGGACCCCCATCTGAAGCTAGCGCATGTACGTTGTCAAGTGGATATTAGGATTTAAGAGTCTTTTGCATTTGGGTTTGTTAGTGTTTGTACATCAGCATTTCCTAAGTGAAATAGTAAAAGAGAGGATTCTCTCTAAATCTTCACAAATACTGGCCACAGTCAAACAACCCACCTACTTAACTTTTTTTTTTTTTTTTTTTTTTGGTGTAGGCTATATCTTGATGAAAATGTTTCAGTAATGGTAACAGAGATTCACACATCAGGAAATTTGATGAGATACAAAGGTACACAAAATCTCTCTCTCACACACACACACACACACACACACACACACACACACATCACTGAAGATGCAAGGGACATGCAAACGTCCATCACTGTGTTCGGGATAAAGGGAAATTCAATGTTTTATTTATTTTTTTCAGTTTTAAATGAAAATCTCTCATTTTTATATTGAAATCCCATTAGTTTCCACTTGCTCCACAGTGAATGTGAACAAAAAACTTTGTTTATATATATTAAGCTAAAGACAAAAATCATGATAAATTATGAAATATTATAAAAAAGTATATATAAAATATATATAAATATTTATATCAATAAATGAAATAATCGCTTGCTACTTCACTGCACATGATATACATTGTGTTGAATTTTATTGTTATTATTTATTTTGATGATATAGCAGAACTAAAAAATTTACCAATTTTACAAATATTTTACCTGATTCACAACAATATAGAAACTGTGGAGCACAACAGATGCAAATTTGTGATTTCAGGATGAAGTTATGAGTAAGTCATCACAATTATTCACAGACTCTTTTTCCATCTTTCACACACACACACACACACACACACACACACACACACACACACACACACACACACACACACACACACACACACACACACACACACACACACACACACACACACACACACACACACACACACACACACACACACACACACACACACACACACACACACACACACTTGCTCAACTGCCCCCACACCAGCTGTTTGGTTGTTGGTTTTGACTGAATGATCGACTGCAAGCATAAAGCGAGAAATCAGTCATCATGCAGTGTGACTGGACACCCACCTCACAGGTGTATTGTGGATACAGTTCCTGAGGGAGGTCAGTGGTGGGACCAAAAGTCCCACCCATTTCTTTAGCAGAAGAAAAACTTTGGTAAGTTGTGCTGTCTGTATAAGACGCCCACCTGAGCTCCTCCATGCCCGCCTGAGAGCTTCCGTACATGCAAGGCTGGTGCTGTGGGGTGTCCATACTGCTGGGGGCATTGTGCACAGGGGCCGCATCTGGGGAGAGCTGGTAGGTGAAGAGGTGGTAGGTGGGGTCATGATTGGGAGGGGTTTCAGTGAGGGTGTGGTCACCTGCAGAGAAAAAAACCTGATTCAATCATTCCAGTAAAGACGAGGCAAATAAGAGCTGAAATTGGCATTTCTGCTTTAAAAGAGTTGCTTATTGTTTTGGGTTTACATAGTTGCTGCTTGCTTGGAAGCCTGCCACAGACCTTTTGAATTAATAATAGCACGCATCCAGGATGGCAAAAAGTTTACAGGGTGCTCTCTGCTGCAAACAGACAACAAAAATGACAAGGAAGATGCAGGCTCCTAAAATAAAACATTTAGGAGCCCAATTACACAGTAAGTAAAATAAATAATAAATAAAAGTGGATGTTTTGTTTAAATTTTTTTTTTATCTAAAATACTTTCATCTAAAGTAGTATGTTTTATATAATACTTGTTCAAATCAATCACTTCATCAAAGCGTGTCCTATATTCTGT
This sequence comes from Gobio gobio, assembly GCF_949357685.1. Taxonomy (NCBI): domain Eukaryota; kingdom Metazoa; phylum Chordata; class Actinopteri; order Cypriniformes; family Gobionidae; genus Gobio; species Gobio gobio. Next base: position 49,364,533 of record NC_137100.1, read on the forward strand.
TTATTTTGCTAAATAAACATTTATTTTTGTTGAAAAAAATATACTGTCATTAAAATATGTTAATTTTATGAATACAGAAACAAGCGAGATCCCTTAATAAATTAATATTGCTTTAGAGCAGTAAAAATAAAGATGTTTTATTATATTATTAATATCATATTTTTAAAGATGATGGTATAAATATGGTGAGTATCTCTAAGGTGGCCACCCAAATTAAAAAATTATATTAATTAACCATTTGAATCTAAACAGAGATGTCAGCAAGCTGTTTATCGTCAATTATGTTGATTATTGCCACAGCTTTTTTATTGCACTTTTTTTTTTTTTTACCCCTAATAGCATATTTTACATAATGTTCAGTTATTGGAAAAACTGTTGCATTAACAAAACTGAAAATAGTTTGCATACTTTTGTTTCAAATTATATTCAGTAATTGTATCGATTCTTATTTGCTATATAAACTAAATTTTGAAAACATGAAATATTAGGTAAAATGAGTGCAGAAATTAGCACTTTGCATTGCTGGCCATGATTGCATCAAGATTCAGATTAATTTCCCCATACAAAATGAAGCACGGATGTTTAGGAAAAGATTCCCTGATTCAAACCTCGACTCACGAGGAAGATCGAGGCTGTTTTGTGAACATTTTTAACTCAGAATATAATTGCTATTTCATTTCGAAGGATCAACTTTAACAAAACTACATTTGAGTAAATAAAACTTACATTCAGGATATATTTTATTATTCCACAAAAATTCAGCCTCTTTGTTTTGCACTATGTACCTGAAGTGTCGGAGCAGGTGTAGCCTGGACTGGGTTTTTGCGACACAGTGTATTCAGACCGAGAGAGACAGTCAGGAGAGGGTGGAGCAACACGCTGCCTTGCAGTAGTACGTGGTACAAGTGGATACTCCTTACTGTGGAAAAAGGGCAAAATAGGCATCAGACACACTGATTCCTACAGCAGAGAACCAGACACATTTTGAGAAAATGATGATTAGAGAAAAGCTATATTCAGGATACTGCAGAATCCAAGTGAACCATGGTACTTTTAGGGGAGGAGTCACAAAACTAGGGTTGATAGATCAGGGTGTTAAAAGAGAGAGAGCAGTCTGATGATTTGCATTGGCACAGTGGGGCGGCAAGGGTAAGAGATATCATTTGCACAGTACTGATCGTTTCTAATTAAATTTCTAAGCTAAGAGACAATTACAATAGCTAAAAATCTTCTCTATACCCCCCTTTCTAATCTGAATCATTCCTCTTTCTCTCTGTTTTCTCTCTCTCTCTCTCTCTCTCTCTCTCTCTCAAAAACGCATTTATTCAGACACACACACATTAGCCCTTCAGTGACCTCTGTGTGACAGTGTGTTGTGCCGCTCTGCTCTTAATATTGTTACACTATAAATATCCCTCTCCTGTGTGTCACATTCAATACTGTCAACATGCAACACAAGGCTTTGACTTTTGTTCCCAAACCCTGCTAGTTAAAGTACAACATATTCTCTGTGTATCTAAAACAACAACATTAGTGGCTACGAGAGGCAACACACAATGACATGCAGGCACATACAACATACATAAATAAAGACTGGGGAAAAAATACAGTACATTAGTGATTCATCATTACTCACATACACAAACTGTTGTGGTGCAGTTATGATCTGCTAAAGTAAAATATGTTTGCGTGTGGACATGCATATGTGTTGATATGTTTAAAATATGTGCGCTCCACCTTGGTGTACGGGACATGCGATGCAATTCGATATCGTCATTTCCACGGAAACCTTTAGCGAATGGATTATTCTCAATCTTCAGCTGAGTGATCTAGAAAAAAAAAGAGGATTAAAGATGAACACTGCTGCTGTCTGCAAATCTATCCATTTATTTATGATCATAAGGGTCCTGCTGCTTACTGTGTGATTCTGGTAGGAAGTTACTGCGATGAAAGTCGTCTCAGGAAAGGAGTGTGTGCAGAAACTTGTGTTGCTGGAGCCAAAGCTGTTCCTCTCGTCTGCCTTCACGATGTGCAAGCGAGGTTGGTATTTATGCATGGAATTTAAAATGATCTGCAGCAAACAACAGGAAGAGACGTGCCCAGTTCAATGAAACTGAGGTGGAAGCCTGTGGGGAGTTTAATCACGCTCATCAGAAAATTAAATAACCCATTCAATCTCATTGACATCATTACTGACATGTCCGAAAGGGTCCAGGTGGTTGTTGGTGAGTTTGAGCTTCTGGAAAGAGACGAGCTGTCTCATCCAGTGAGCTCCTGAAGCCGGTGAGTCTGGGTGCACATACAGCCTGCCTGGAATCGCCGGCTCAGCCTTACCACTGATGGACCTGCAGAGCAGATAGGAACGGGTTAGTCAACTATAGAGAAGATAAGGACTTTCTGTCTGCTCCACAATTCTAAGATAAAAGTTCAGGGTACAAAATTCCTCCACTCACTGAACAATATAACCTATCCAAGGCTCATAATTACATAATTCATGCATCATTTCACAACAACACTTTCTATTCGTTCATTTTTACACTATGCATCTCTTTCTCTGTGCATTCCTCCACGCATTGATTTAGCTCCATCTCTCATTTTCATTCAGTCATGTTCAACAGCTCAGTAGTTTTCATACTATAATAATTAAAATACTCACCACTGAGAACATTTTTAATAAAATGCTTATTTAACTCTTTCCCCACCAGTGTTTTTGACCATTTTCAAAAAAATGTCATGGCCCCCAGAATATGTTGCGTGGATGTCAAATATATCACATGCAATAGCCTATATCAAAGGAAAGAACCGAGCCTCTGGTCTAAAAACAAAACAAAAAAAGAAGTGTTTTATTCTAGCTTCATGCATTCTTTTTTTAAATCAACACTTGAATGTGGGTAAATTGAATTAAAAAAAGCAACATTTAGAGCAAAAAGCTGTTTTTGTCAAAGACTACATCCAGATCGGATTCAGAACGATGATTAAAACATAGATGGAGTAGAGCGAGTCCATCAACACTTCAAATGCTGCACAGTCCTATAGCTTGTCACGGGTCGACATTTCATTCAGTAACATAGGCAGTTTTGATTTATATGCTGTTTAATGTTGATGGTCGCCTTATTTTGACTACATATGATATTGCTTGTTTCTGCATCTTCTTCGCATGTGTTTTGATCTGGATATTCAGGACTCTTTTAGAAGATGTGTAATAGCGCCCCCTACCGTATAACAGTGAAAACACGGAAAGCCGCAAAAGCGTTACTTTTCTCACAAATGACGAAATTTTCCGTCAGTGGCGGGGAAAGAGTTAATATTCATTGTTGTGAAAGAATTAAACATCTTTAGAAAAACGTTGACCCTTCTATCAATTTATGAACATTGATATTGGATTTAACATACATTATAATTTATTAATTTCACTGCAGTTCTTACCATTTGTTATCTGCAAATTTATACCGATGCTCGTCTGCTGAAATAATGTCCATCAATAAGATATATTTTGCTTTGGGATTTAGGCCTGTTACCTTCACTTTGTAGCTGGGAAACATTCGTCTGTAAAAGATTAATGATGCATTATAGAGAGCAAACAACAAATGATAATAATATAGGCCTATATATACATACATATGCAACAATAATAATATTATAATGGATTGTATTGTCTTGTTTGTCTCTGTGCACTGGAACATTTTCCTGATCCATGAAGTCATTGCATGTAAAGAGCTCTTTTTTCTTTTTTGCCTAATACAATCATTTTAAACAGCTAAAGTCCCTGAAACTATCACAGAGACATGATTTAATCAATTTCAATTTTATTCAAAGTGACCCACTCTAATTAAAAGGGATTTATAAATCAAAACAAATATTTTCTGGTATCCAGGATTTTTTAATATGAAGACAAAGTTTGCCCTGTTTCTGTCTACTCGGTTGTCCACCAAGGGCTCTTTGCTCCAGCATGCCTAAGGAATTTTTTCACACAAATTGAGTTGATAATATTCAATAAAGGGAAATAAATATTTTCGATCTATGAGGGACAAAGAAAGAAAGAAAGAAAGAAAGAAAGAAAGAATGAAAGAAAGAAAGAAAGAAAGAAAGAAAGAAAGAAAGAAAGAAAGAAAGAAAGAAAGAAAGAAAGAAAGAAAGAAAGAAAGAAAGAAAGAAAGTCACTCACCGGCCAGCTTTGGTGATGATCATCTCTGTAGAGACATCATGAAATTTCACCCACAGATCTCTCTCGTGCAAATAAACTTTGATTCCCTCCATACCCTGCACGCGAGGATCGGCGAAAAAGAAGGGGGAAATTGAAATTACAGCTGCTTTTGAAATTATTATTTTCTGTCTGAATAGGTTGACAAATGAATAGGTTGACAAATGTAACAAACATAATAACAATATATTATTTTAATAAAAATGCGTTTCCTGTATGGTAGCTAATTTATGAAAATTGTTAAAATAGTCGAGTTAATAATATCGAATTTGAAAGCAAAATAAAAACATATGCGGGTAGGCTACATTTTGAAGACAGCCATAACAGACGACCTAAATACACATACGTACTAAATACACTTAATAAAAGGCCTAATGCACTCATGTATTAATGAATGTGATGCTACAAAAATGTCTGCTTGTTTTGTAGCCTACACGTTTTTTTATTCCGTTTTATATGATTTATCTTCGGAGTGAATAGGCTATATACGAGCACTAAACAATTTACACTTAAAATAAATAACAACAACACCAATAATAATAATAATAGCCTAATAACAAAATGTCTACAAAAAAAAATCTGACAGCAGAATTATTGCCTTACATTCTACACGTGCACAGACAGTCATGGCTGACCTGTTGGGTGAGCTCAGTTTGCAGTGGCGGCGACCCGGTTTTGCTCCGACCGTGATGTCCGGAATCTTTATCGTTCTCGAATTCCATCGCTGGGGAATCGCCGCCGGAACACGATTGTAGAGATCCGAACTCCAAATCCGCCATATCCCCGTTTGAGTTTAACTACGGTGAACTAAAAGATGCGCAACGGAAAATTGTAGAAATGTTTTCAGCAGGTGATCTCCAGATTTTAATTATATATAAAAAAATGAATCAATAAATAAAAAATCCACAGAAACACACAAAGAACAGTGTTCTCTAAAAATGCGCACAAAAGATTTCTTTATATTCCTGTGAAATGTTATTTAGAAAATAGAAATAATTTTGCCTTAGCTAATAAAAAAGTTTCTCGTTTTCAGCTATTCTTGCGTTCGATTGAGAAGATTTAGGACAGAATAAGAGTGAAGGTTTTGGCTGAAAATGTAAAACGTTTATAAATAATAGTTTATATAGCCCGACTGTTGGAAAATCGCGATTTGCGGGCTGCTATAGAAAAGATGTAGCCTATGTATTTCTACAGAATCCAAATAGGCTACTTACTAGGCCTAAATTTATTTTCTCTTTAACCTGTATTTTCCTCGTACATAGGCATACTCGGATTTTTGACGTCTCTTACCTCATTTTTTAAAGAGCTTTTCGTTGCTGAATTATTTCCAAAACAGATTTAAAATTCGTTGCCACTGATTTATACAGTTTCTCAAATAGGCATATATTTTTATCTCCTTGAAACAAATGAGAATATCAGCAAAAGCGTTTAAGTTTTCATTTCGATTTTCCTCTCTTCTCAGACACCTTTACCAAGCTCCGTCCCTTCTGCCGTGTCTCTCTTTTCTCATTCCATCCGTTCTGTCCCATTAGATGTCTCCTATGTCGTCACACCTTTTTCATTCACACACTCATGACACGCCATGTCCAAATTCTCACACGGCGACAAAATTCACAATAAACCCCACATTTCGCGAACTCCTCTTTTCCTCGATGATAGCTACATGTGCTTGTTCCTATGTGCTTCCCAAATACAAATAAAAATGGAGGAACAAGCCTAAATATCGTAAGGAGATAAATTCACTATACTCACATTTATGGTGCAGAATTTATGCTTAGGCTGCAAACAGTTCGGTAAAAAATCGGCGCTTGTCAGTCAACATCACTGCGCGCGACGGCTGCGCGCACTGCACTGCGGGGTTAAAAGTTGAGGAGGTCGAAAGGAGGTAACTAGGCGAGCGCTCTGTCCTCTCTCTCTCTCTCTTTCTCTGTGCGAGTCCGCTTGTATTTGTTTGCTGGTGATAGAAAAAAAAAATCCCTCAATAATAACTTTGGAAATATTATTTGATCCGTTTAATGGACGCGCTGTGTAGCGGGTAGGCTATCCAAGCACGCGCGTTCTGTCACTCGTCCACATCAAAACATGCTTCCATAAATAAGACAAGTGGATGATAACAGGATAGCTTGCACTACTGAGCCGTGGGAACATTGCTCGTTAAGATAAGACGGTAATCCCGCAATCGTGCGGCGAGATAAAGTCTGGACAACACGGAGAGCGCGAGTTTGACGCCGAGGTCGTGTTGTCGGTATTTGGATAAAGCTCTGTTTAATGTGACTTTGACAAACAAGATAATTTGGCAAATCGTTTTTCCTCACAATTAGACTACTTCAATACAGACGACTATTATTTTCATTGTTGTTTCTGCTGAGTGACGGATGGGTGAACGTATTTCTCATTGGTTGCTGTGGGCTGTCAGCCAGAATGGACGTAGACAGGGTCTGTAAACCAGACTTCAAACCACTTTCCATATTTTATTAAAGATACATGAATGTAGGTCATGATTCATATCGGGAAACTATCCCCAAACATTACCAATATCAGTAGCATACCTTGAAACTAAGGTTGAAAGCTTCGTTAACTTCACAATAATAACTGGAAATGGGCTAATTTCCCAGATTGGAGTGAGACCATAGACTCTCTGGAGCTGTCACGATCTTTTTTTGGCGCTTTAATGTGGCGTGACATTCATACACGCTGTAGCTCCTCAGTTCTATGGAATGCCAAGTCTGCCAAAATTAAAACGAAATACATACATAAATAAATATACAAAGAAATATCAAATAAATAATACAAAAAAAAAAATATATATATATAGATAGAAAAGCAACACAAAAAACCCCACAAAAATAAATCATTATTTATAAATGTATTTCCTTATTTATGTATACTACTTATTTTTGTCCACATTTATTTATTTATTCTTTTATTTATTTCTACATTTATTCATTTCTATTTTTATTTATTTCATCATTTATTCATTTTTACACTTATTTATTTATACATTTCTTTATTTTTACATTTATGTATTTCTACATTTATTTATTTTTAAATGTATGTATTTTTACCTTTCTTTGTCTGTAGGGTAATGAGGAGGGCGTGGTTTACCTCAGACATAGCAATAGAGCTCAGAGTAGGCAAGGGTGAAGCGTAGATGCCACAGTGACACCTTGTGGTGTGGCCAAAATACAATAGGTATAGCCTACTGATGTAGATACTGCTGTGATGAATGACTTGGAAAGGTCCTGTAGCTATATGGCCAAAATCTTATATTACAGGTTGAGTCATAGGCAGGTTGCCCCTGGACGTTAGTTTATGTGGGTAGGCTAAAGACTACCACCGCTTATTAGAAAATAAGTTTGTTTCTGTTGCTGTCAGTATTGTTTTTGGAAGTTACATTACATGCGCTTCTGGCTGGACTCCCCTCTTGTGCGATCCAAACACTTCGAATGATCCAGAATGCAGCGGCACGTCTGGTCTTCAACGAGCCCAAAAGGACCCACGTCACACCACTCTTCATCTCTCTGCACTGGCTACCACTCGCTGCTCGCATCAAGTTTAAGGCGCTGACGCTTGCCTACAGAGCCACCACGCACTCAGCTCCTGCATACTTTGACTCGATTCTACATCGTCACACCCCCACCAGAAGCCTTCGTTCAGCTAAGGAGCGAAGGCTTGTGGTACCATCACAGAGAGGCAAAAAATCCCTCTCCAGAACATTTTCATTCAACGTTCCCAGCTGGTGGAATGATCTGCCCACCGCCATCCGAAATGCGGATTCATTGACAACATTCAAAAGTCAACTAAAAACTCATCTCTTCCGTGAGCACTTAACCTCCTAAAAAAAAAAAAAAAAAAAAAAAAAAAAGATCTTTCCTTTCCTCTTTTCCTCCTCTTTCCCGCCCTACTCTAGCCTGTGCTACACTGAGAAATGTACACGGACCAAGTATTTCAGGCACTTGTTGCGCTCACTCGACTCTTCACGACCAATCGCTTATTGTACCCCCAAGTTGTAAGTCGCTTTGGATAAAAGCGTCTGCTAAATGCATAAATGTAAATGTACATTAAAATGCAGTTAGCTCAAAAATATGAGGGAACGTGACAGGTGCTGTTTGAAAGAAGATGATGCATCTGTGTATGTTTAATGCATGGCGTGTGTGTTTCACCAGCTCTGTTTCCATGGGCACATTTGATTTATCTAATTCTGGATATTTCCAGTTGATTACTTAGCCTAAGACGTGTGATTAATAATAAGACCATGCCAAGAAAAACCCATTATACTCAGTGAGGATGCGACTGTCCACACGTGAGGGGACGCAATGCAACAAAATGTTCTACTGTAGCCGACGCCTCGTTCTATTTTGGATCTTTGAAATATTTGTTGTACTTTAAGCTTTTGTCACATGTTGTGCATGTACAAATAGGAAATATGAATGTGAAGTGAATTTGTGGTCTCGTTTCAAATGCATTGATCAAAATGCTTGCGTCGACTTAACTGTAGCCTACATGTGCACTGCTTCCTTTCCGTGTTTTCTGACCGCTAATGAGAGAGCCGACACTAGAACGGGCATTTCAGGGTTACTGACTATGGGAAGTGAGCACACAAGAAGATACCAGCTCTACACGGAGGCTATAAAATCTAGCGAACGTGTTAGGTGTCGCCCAGCCCGCAGCTCTACAAATATCTGTCAGCGAGGCGCCGCAAGCCAGCGCCCAGGAAGAAGCTACACCCCTCATGGAGTGGGCTCTTAACCTGAGTGGGCAGGGCACGTCTTGCGTTTCATACGCCAAGACGATGGCATCCACTATCCAGTGGGCCATCCTCTGCTTGGAGACAGCCATTCCCTTCTGCTGTCCTCCGTAACAGACGAAGAGCTGCTCTGAGGTTCTGAAGCTTTGCGTTCTGTCCACGTATGTCCGCAGGGCGCGGACGGGGCAGAGAAAAGCTAGGGCTGGGTCTGCTACCTCCGAAGGCAGCGCTTGCAGGCTCACCACCTGGTCCCGGAAGGGAGTGGTGGGAACCTTGGGCACATATCCAGGCCGGGGTCTCAGGATTACATGAGAGTTACCAGGCCCGAATTCTAGGCACGATTCGTCGGACGAAAATGCCTGCAGGTCCCCTACCCTCTTGATAGAGGCCAATGCAGTCAGGAGTACTGTCTTTAGAGACAGGATTTTCAACTCTGCCGCCTGCAAAGGCTCAAAGGGCGCTCTCTGTAGTGCGGTTAGCACCAGAGATAAGTCCCAAGAAGGTATAGAGGGAGGGAGAGGCGGATTTAGTCTCCTCGTCCCCCTCAGGAACCTGACGATCAGATTGTGCCTCCCAACAGACTAACCAACTACCATGTCATGGTTTGCGGCAATAGTTGCAACATAAACTTTGAAGGTGGAGGGAGACAGCCTTTGCTCTAACCCATCTTGTAGGAAGGAAAGCACTGAACTGATCGAGCATCTCCGGGGGTCTTCTCGGCGAGAAGAACACCAATCGACAAACAGGTTCCACTTCAACGCATAGAGGTGCCTCGTAAAGGGAGCTCTAGCGGAAGTGATGGTGTCTACCACATTCTGTGGCAGGCCACCTAGAACCTCCGCGTCCCATCCAGGGACCAGACATTGAGTTTCCAGAGGTCCGGCCAAAGGGTGCCCCGTCTCTGAGTCAGAAGGTCCTTCCTCAGAGGAATGGGCCAAGGAGGTGCTGTTGCGAGGAGCCCTAGTTCCAGGAACCAAGTCCTGTTGGGCCAATACGGAGCGACCAACAGGACTTGCTCCTCGTCCTCCCTGACTTTGCACAGTGTCTGTGTGAGAAGGCTCACAGGGGGAAACGCATATTTGCGCTGGCCCCAGGGCCAGCTGTGTGCTAGGGCATCCGAGCCGAGGGTCCCCTCGGTCAGGGAATAGAACAACTGGCAGTGGGTCGTGTCTGGGGTGGCAAACAGGTCAACCTGTGCGGCCCTGAAGTGACTCCAGATCAGCTGGACCGCTTGGGGATGGAGTCTCCACTCTCCCGGGAGTACTGGCAACCACGACAGCTCGTCGGCCGCACGGTTGAGCAGGCCCGAAATGTGAATGGCACGAGGCGACCTCAGATGCTTCTGACTCCATAAGAGGAGATGGCGGGCGAGTTGTGACATGCGACGGGCGCGTAGACCACCCTGTTTGTTGATGTTCGCAACGGCCACAGTGTTGTCCGTATGGACCAGAACGTGCTTGCCTCTGAGCAGCTCCTTGAAGCGGCTGAGTGCAAGACGAACTGCTAACAACTCTAGGCAATTGATATGCCACTGCAGTTGGGGCCCCGTCCACAGACCCGAAACTGCACGCCCGCTGTACGTGGCACCCCAGCCGGTGGATGAGGCATCCGTGGAGACAACTGCATGCCTGGACACTTGTTCTAGAGGCTGAATCCAGCTCCATCCCGAGAAAGAGGCGCTTAAGGATGACAAGGCATGGGAGCGTCGAACACCGCCAAGCGCGCTCTCTTGGGGCCCAGAGATATTGGAAACTGCTCTTTTATTGAAAATTTTATTGAAAACACTGGGGCCAGCGGCGGAACAGAAACAACTGAAGAAATCAGGATTCTCCCCTGGCCCTCCTCGGGGGAAGGAGTGGAGCTGCGGCCATCTCCTGGAGAGCAGTTTCCTCCATCTCTGGGCGGCCCGTCTCAGGGTTGCTTGCAACAACGCTTGCCACCTGGCTTGGCAGCGGCCTGAGCGGGCTGGACGTCCTTCCGACGACCGGCTCCACGCCGACGCCCGGGTGGAGGCTGCTGCTGGGCTTTGGCGGGAACGGAGGTGGCGGCGGGCGGACGTCCTTGGCGACGAGCAGCCGGAGGCAGCAGCGGGCCGCCGGGGCAGGATGTGTTTAATTGCCTCTGTCTGCTTCTGGGTGGCCGAGAACTGCTGGGCAAAGCTCTCGACCGCGTCGCCGAACAACCCGGCCGTGGAGATGGGGGAGTCCAGGAACCAATATTTATCGGTCTCCCTCATATCGGCCAGGTTGAGCCAGAGATGTTGTTTCTGGACATCGCCTGACCGAGGGAACGGGCGGTGACTTTCGTCGCCCATAGGGCGAGATCCGTCGCTGTCCTGAGCTCCCGGAGGAGCTCTGGGTCAGGTCTACCCTCATGCATGTCCATGAGTGCCTGGGCTTGGTGCACCTGAAGCAGTGACATGGCATGCAAGGTGGACGCGGCCTGTCCACAAGACCTGTAAGCCTTCACGGTCAGACCGGAAGAGAACTTACAGGCCTTGGATGGGAGGTGCGGGTCACCACGGCAGTTGGAAGCGGTCGTCGGACACAGCTGCATCGCGACAGCCCGCTCAACTGGTGGGATTCCCACGTAACCCTTGGCCTGCCAGCCACCGAGGGTAGTGAGGAGGGAGGAGCCACCAGGTCGGTTCCGAGCACTGAACGGCGTCGACCACGACCTGGTAAGCTCCTCATGCACCTCCGGGAAGAAAGGCACCGGGGCGGGACGCTAAGAACAAGTGCTGGTGATGCTGAGAAGGCTGGTGATGCAGGTGGTGCTGCTGAGGAGGCTGGTGATGCAGGTGGTGCTGCTGAAGAGGCTGGTGATGCTGGTGCAGCTGAGGAGGCTGGTGATGCTGGTGATGCAGGAGTTGCTGAGGAGGCTGGTGATGCAGGTGCTGCTGAGGAGGCTGGTGATGCTGGTGCTGCTTGTGCAACTGAGAAGGCTGGTGATGCAGGTGGTGCTGCTGAGGATGCTGGTGCAGCTGAGGAGGCTGGTGATGAAGCTGGTGCTGCTGAGGAGGCTGGTGATGCAGGTGGTGCTGCTGAGGAGGCTGCTGATGCTGGAGCAACTGAGGAGGCTTGTGATGCAGGTGGTACTGCTGAGGAGGCTGGTGATGCAGGTGGTGCTGCTGAGGAGGCTAGTGATGCTGGTGCAGCTGAGGAGGCTGGGGATGCAGGTGGTGCTGCTGAGGAGGCTGGGGATGCAGGTGGTGCTGCTGAGGAGGCTGGTGATGCAGGTGGTGCTGAGGAGGCTGGTGATGCAGGTGGTGCTGATGAGGAGGCTGGTGATGCTGGTGCAGCTGAGGAGGCTGGTGATGAAGCTGGTGCAGCTGAGGAGGCTGGTGATGCAGGTGCTGCTGCTGAGGAGGCTGGTGATGCAGGTGGTGCTGCTGAGGAGGCTGGTGATGATGGTGCAGTAGAGGAGGCTTGTGATGCAGGTGCAGATGAGGAGGCTGGTGATGATGGTGCAGGTGAGGAGGCTGGTGATGATGGTGCAGCTGAGGAGGCTGGTGATGCAGGTGCAGCTGAGGAGGCTGGTGATGCAGGTGCTGCTGAGGAGGGTGGTGATGCAGGTGCTGCTGAGGAGGCTGGGGATGCAGGTGGTGCTGCTGAGGAGGCTGGGGATGCAGGTGGTGCTGCTGAGGAGGCTGGGGATGCAGGTGGTGCTGCTGAGGAGGCTGGTGATGCAGGTGGTGCTGAGGAGGCTGGGGATGCAGGTGGTTCTGCTGAGGAGGCTGGGGATGCAGGTGCTGCTGCTGAGGAGGCTGGTGATGCAGGTGGTGCTGAGGAGGCTGGTAATGCTGAGAAGGCTGGTGATGCAGGTGGTGCTGCTGAGGAGGCTGGTGATGCAGGTGGTGCTGCTGAGGAGGCTGGTGATGATGGTGTAGCTGAGGAGGCTTGTGATGATGGTGCAGCTGAGGAGGCTGGTGATGCAGGTGCAGGTGAGGAGGCTGGTGATGATGGTGCAGGTGAGGAGGCTGGTAATGATGGTGCAGGTGAGGAGGCTGGTGATGATGGTGCAGCTGAGGAGGCTGGGGATGATGGTGCAGCTGAGGAGGCTGGTGATGCTGGTGCAGCTGAGGAGGCTGGTGATGATGGTGCAGCTGAAGAGGCTGGTGGTGATGCTGGTGCAGCTGAGGAGGCTGGTGATGATGGTGCAGCTGAAGAGGCTGGTGGTGATGCTGGTGCAGCTGAGGAGGCTGGTGATGCTGGTGCAGCTGAGGAGGCTGGTGGTGATGATGGTGCAGCTGAGGAGGCTGGTGGTGATGATGGTGCAGCTGAGGAGGCTGGTGATGCTGGTGCAGCTGAGGAGGCTGGTGGTGATGATGGTGCAGCTGAGGAGGCTGGTGATGATGGTGCAGCTGAGGAGGCTGGTGGTGATGATGGTGCAGCTGAGGAGGCTGGTGGTGATGATGGTGCAGCTGAGGAGGCTGGTGATGATGGTGCAGCTGAGGAGGCTGGTGGTGATGATGGTGCAGCTGAGGAGGCTGGTGATGATGGTGCAGCTGAGGAGGCTGGTGGTGATGATGGTGCAGCTGAGGAGGCTGGTGAGGCCACTGAATTTTTTATTTTGTGAGAGATTCAGGCCATCTCCACCCTTGCAATTTTTAAGTGATCAATGTTAACTTTATACAAAACTTTACCATCTTCTTTCAGCAGATCAGCACGTTTCCCCTGTAGTGCCGTTACAGTGACAGGGCCAAGGAAGTTTGTCTCCAGCTTGCCACCTTTTCTTTGTTGGCTTCGCACATTTTGCCTCCACACCTGGTCCCCAACTTTGAAGGCAGGTTTTGGAGCAACGTGCTTTATACGCCTCCTTGTGCTCTCCTGCTGTTTGGTGACATTGCCATGAACAATTTCTTCAATTTTATCGAGGTGCTTTATGTCCTCAGACACAGTTTTCTCCTTGACAACAACATCAACACTGTCTACCTGTGAATTTTTTTTTTACATTATTTCATTCTGTTTTCAACACTGTATCAACAGACCTAAAATTATTTTTAGGCATTACTTTACACTAACCATAAATTGTTCTGGCACCTCTGTTGGGTACCGAGCCTCTCGCCCAAACATCAGAAAGAATGGACCGAACTTGGTGGTTATTTGTTTTTTTGTCCTCAACCCAAACATTACCACTTCCAAGTACTCAATTTTACTTGGAAAACCCAATTTTCGTGTTTTTGTGCTACCAGCTCTAAAAAAATGATATTTAGTTTAAACTCACAATAAAATTCTCTCAAACAGATTAATTGTGATTGCATTTGCTGCTTTATATTGAAGACCATATGGCACATATGCCAGTAATGTACATTAGGTTAAGATGAATATGTGTTAATTGAATAATTTGCCTTACCTTTGTATTGTACCATTCATCATTTTGAGAGTATAGTAATATGACTGAAGCCATTAAGTGGGGTGAATCTCATGGATTTGGCATTTTCCTAGTGGGAGATATGAGGGGGTGCAATTCCTGGCAGACTGTCTTGCCGTGAAAAGTGCCTTTATACTAAACATACTACTATACTGTACATACAATACACTTCTAGGCCTAAGTACTACATCTAATGCAAAACAAAAGTATTAATGTACTTTCAACCAGAATTTTCAGGTCATAGGATTCAGTAGTTGGCTCCATTAAAGCTACACTATGTAACTTTTCCGTCCACTAGAGGTCGCCTGTTCAAAACAAAGGCGTAGTTTGATGACGGCACGTTTGAGCGCAGAATCTCGGGACATGTGGTCTTCACCTCACAGCCGGTGGAAAATAATCAGGATAGGACTCGAGCAGAAATCATGTTGATGGATGCGATTATTAACATTACTGTAGTCTGAAGCAGAGCAGGAGCGAGTGTTGTGGAGCTGAGCAAGGCCGCAGGAGCGATTGAAGAGCGGGACTGTTATTATGGCATAGTCGCTGGTGGGACTTTTATTATGACACGGTTGCCGGCGCTACTTCCTCTTTTCCAGTCATGAGTCTGAGGTAACCCAACTCTGTTTATCGTATTAGATATATCTGAGTGTGTTGAAAAGGAAGTTATGACGTTCGCTCGGCGGCTGCTATGACACTTGTTCACAATGCAGTGAGAGTAAAGTGTTTCACTGAATAAAACCGGAGACCGAGGGTGACGCAGATATGACGCAATCGACAAGCGACTCCCTCACACGCATAGCTCACACGTCCCGGTTCCTTGGTTAAAATAGCAATTTTCTCACGATTTACAAATAGTTTAAAACATTTGGGATATTCTAAGTACTCAACTGAACAAAGTATATAACACTGGCCTAGTGGTTTCTGGATATTTTACTGCAAAAATCCTACATAGTTCACCTTTAAATTGGTTCTATTTAAGTGTGTGACTTTACTTTACATTAATGCAAGACACAAATGTGTTATATTATGGGTATACATTGTTACAATATATCAACATGAACTAATCAAGACTGACTGTAATATTTCAAATACTTTATCAATAACACTGTATTTTCTAAGAATTTCTCTCACAATTTTACTGTCCACTGCATGAATATTTTTTGTGTATAATGTCACAGTTTAGCCTACTTTATTTTGCTATCATCACTTACATAGTGTCCTGCACCTACTAGTAAAAATGTATCAAAAATGTCTGAATAATTCAATGTCTGAATAATGTCAATTTATAATGTCAGAATTGCGAGATAAAAAGTCGCAAACGCGTGTGTGTGAGTGTGTGTGTGTAAAGGCACTTGCGAGTTACTCAAGTTCAGTTGTAATTTATAATAAAGTATTTTGCGAGATAAAATTTGCGAGATTTTTTTAAATGAAAGTTTTTTTTTTATTTTTTATTTGAATTCAGTGGCGGAAACAAGCTTAGGCTACATAATATCTGGACTTTAATGAGAGTAAAATGTGACATATAACGAGAACGCTAATGATTTGTGTCGGTTGTTATTCGTTTTAAAGAGCACCTATCATGGAATTTTGAAATGTACCTTTCATGTAGTGTGTAACATAGATCTAAGTGAACAAAAACATCCTGCAAAGTTTGAAATATGACAGTGCACCGTATTTATAGTTATTTTCTTTCAAAAGTAAGAGTCGACTCTGAGTCATTTTTAAGAATCGTTAGAAGACCGAAGCTTTTTCTCTGACTAGATGACGTCAACTTCGATACTACGATACGCCCACTTATTGCGCTCCAAGACGCCAGTGAAAACTAGAAAACATCATGGCTACGAGACGCTGTGTTCTGAAGTGCCACTCAAAAGCAAACTTTTTTCATCTGCCCAAGGATGAGCATTTGAAGACTAAGTGGCTTGAAGACAAACCATACATCGTCGCGATTGTGTGTTTATTAGTCTTCAAATGTCTCTATTTGCATGTTTCGCGATCTCAGGAAGCTTTTATTATGGACTTCTATTATGGCACATGGTATCTTCTTCGTCTGTCTGTACCATACATGGACTTCATGTGCACAGAGCGCCCTCCGGCTGCCAGTGTGAATTGAAGACAACACATAAGAGACTCAATCGCTCATGATTAGGCTTCATCTGCGCATTTTGAGGAAGTATTGAATAAAAAATACTCCTCTGTTTAGAAATTTGACACAGACATATGAGAATCGATCAATATTTCTCCTCATCTGCACACTTTTGAACTAAAAGCCCTGAGGGATGTTGATTTGTCGCGAGTCTTCGTGAGGAGAATAGAGCAGTTTTTTTATGAATGAGATCAGCTGAGGCTCATATTACAATCAAACGGTACCGACGCGGTTTTCATATTCATAACTCCTGACACATTAACAAATTACTGTCACTATAAGACTTTGAGAATAAAACAGAGGTAAAAAAAAAATGGAAGCTTGACTTTTAGATCTTTTAAATGATGTATAGATTGTTATGGTAATTACTTACATCTGACAGTCATTTGAGCTGCACCCTCAATCCAGTTAAGAGGTTCCGAAAACCATTTATGGATCTGCACAGACTACAACTGACTGGGTCATCGGACCAATCACCGCAGATTAGCGTCACGTAAAGGCGGGATTTTGAAAAGTGAATCACTAAAGGAATCATTTGAGAATCGCTGTCAAAACAGGTAAAAATAAATGCATATTATAAGAAAACTAAAGTCTTTTTGTCATTGCATGCATGCAAAACTGTTGTTGGGGACTTCTAAAACAATATTTGGAACATTTTAAATGCCATAATAGGTGCTCTTTAAGGCGGTTATCTACAAATGCGCGTTCTCGCGACAAGGGTGCTTTTTATGTTTCTTGTGAGAGAGACATTCGTGGAGAAATCAAAACAAATGAGCAGCACTATAAACTCACAGAAGAAACATACTGGGGTAAAAATGTTGAGGGGTTTTTTTTACTTATAATTTATGATACTGTAAATAACACGAGACGATTAAGGGAGCTGATTTGCTGAATATTATCACGATTGCAAATGTTAACGTTACATTGAATTGTGTAGTTCAATAAACAAGTAGCCTAGTTAATATTAAGTTACTTACATGTTAGACACAAACTTTTTTGTTCTATTTCACCAATGAATTCGCCGACGAAAATAGTTCCAAAGGAAAGCAACACTCACCGCGGTGTTTTGTTCCTGAATGATTCAGCGTTTTGAACGAATCGTTTGAATGAACGACTCAATGACTCACTCATTAGGACGGTCACTTGCCGCCACCTATAGGCGGTTTAGTTTCATGTTTAAAAGGATCATTGAATTTTTTATTTGCATGTTCAAAACATTTAAAACATAATTCTCATAACATTATTTATTGCGGTTGTATTTTTGCAGTGTTAATTATTTAATTTGATTGGTAACAGCCCTATAGTGTCTCATTATAACTAAATGTATTGATCAAATGTAAGAATTTGACATGAAAGATGATGCTTACATTTAATATAGATTAAAAAAAATTGCCTTAATAAAAGTAAATAACACCCTGGGGTAAATATCACAAATATGCAGATTTAAGTATGTAAGACACTGATGAGAATATTGCTTCAGAATATATATATATTTAATACCACCAACAATCCCCCAATACATTGTATACATACAATTTTCTATGTACTGTACCTGATAGGCCCCAAGTTAATCAATATCAAATTGTGAAATTTGTGTCAATGCCTAGCGCTATAGTGTAAATGTTTTTTTACTTGAAGCAAATGTTATCTTTTCCCTTTAATTTCTTGTCAGTGCACCAAAATGCTTTGTTTACATGTTAAAAATCACAATTTTCTACTGGGAGGCAATGCCGCAGACCCCCCTACAAGTATTTAATTCGGAAACGTGTCACCTTTTTCAACACTTGTGAGTTTGCAGGTCTGCAGTAGACAGATATATATGCACCACCTAGTGCGCTTGTGTATTAGCCTACTTCTGTTTAATAACATCTACATTTATGTGCACTGCTTTTAGAGCTCCATGTAGAGTCTATGTTCATGAAACCGTAAAATACAAGTGAAAAGGCATACATAAAAATAAAATAAAAACAAGCCGGTGTAAAGTTTATACATGAAATGCTTTACTTATTCTGTATTCAGACAAGATACAGTCGTCAGTATTTTTTTCCTTCATTAAGGCAAACGGCATAGACCCATCAAATCAAGCTCTCCCATCTCATATACTGCTCCAGTGTAAGCTGTAGGATAGTTAGGTGTATTATCTCTGATCTCACTTAAGTAGCATGGGGAAAAAAAGAAACCTACTTCAAGAACAAACACACTGACCCACACAGACATAAGCAAGAAACAACAAAAATATGGTTCAATGAGCTGATTGTTCAGGCCAATTCCACAGTAGCCACTTAGTAGTGTGTTTTCAATCTATTCTGAAGGGCACTTCACAGATCTGCATTCAAGCAGACAATAAACGCTGCCTAACTGTAAACATGAACAAACGTAAATGAAAACATCTTAACACAACTTTTTTTTAAAAATGACCTAATTTGTCGACTCAGATCTTGGCCTTCGCCCTGTCAAAACACCCTAAAAAGGTGATAATCAATAAAGCAAAAAACAAAAACAAGACAACTTAAAACTGACACCTGGGTCCAGCTGCCATAACAACGGCAATCTAAAGGGGCTTAACCCATCTCTATTCTTTTCCAATCTTGCCACATGTTAGTAATTAAGATTCTAGAACAAAACTAAGATGTTAGAAAACTCATAAACATCCATCGTACCTTTAAGTTACATAGTAAACTTCAAGTTAAAATGAAGAAAAAAAAATTCCAGTATTACAGGATATTTTCCATTTTTTTGTCTAATTGTTGGTTTTAAATTGTTTCTAAGGAAATAACAGACAGACTGACATGCAAAGTAACATTTATATAATAGTGTGACGGGTGACATTCACTGAGTGGAGAGTAGATGGAAATCAAGAAGATAGGAGTATTGAATTATTACATATCACAATGTCCTTGGGGGGAAAAAGGGAAGTCAGCACATGCAGCAGTAAGGGGAAGGCTTTCATACTTTTCATTTACTGTCCAGGATATGTCTTAAATGATGCGTTTGTGAGACTCTTACATGTGACAGACCCAACAATGGTTCTTCATTATGTGAGTCTGTACACTGTGATGTGTGAAGAGAAGACGTGTGTATGCATGCATGTGCGTGTTATAAGGGGACATGACTGAACAAGTAGGAAACCGACTCCCCATTATGCGTTCGCCTGATCGCTTCAGCCAGGATCATAGAAATGTCGATCACCTGGAGAGGGAGAAGAAAAAAAAAAGAAAAAAAAAAGTCAGTCGTAATGCTCGGAGTAAAAAAAAACAACCAAATTAGATATTAAATTCCAGAAGTTAATACCAGATTACACTACTGTTCAAATGTTTGTTTGCTGTAATTGTTTGAAGAATTGTATACTTTTATTCAGCAAGGATATATTAAATTGCTGTTCTTTGCTATTCATCAAAAAATCCTGTTTTCACAAAAAAATATTAAGCATTTATATTAAATATTAAGCATACAACATTAATTTATACTAATACGCATTCATTTTTTAGAATTAAAAAAACTGATATTAATAAAACAAAATGTTTCCAGAGCACCAAATAAGCATATTAGAATAATTTCTGAAGGATCATGTTACGATGAAGACTCGAGGAATGATGCGGAAAATTCAGTTGCCATCACAGGAATAAATTACATTTTAAAATATATTAAATTCAGTTATTTTAAATTGTAATAATATTTCACAATATTCCTGTATTTACTGCAATTTTAATCAAATAAAATCTAGCCTCTGCAAACTTTTAAACATGCATTACAAATTTGATCTAAATTGATTGTGATCATTTGGAAATTATTACCCAGCCCTAAACTATAACAACTTTTTTAAATATGATAAATGTCTGTGCCTGAATCTTGTTGCAGTGTTTGATTTTGTCCTCCTGTGGAATTGTGTTGGTGACCACGACAGCCTCAAAGTTGGCATTGTTGATCCGAGAAATGGCAGGCCCAGAGAAGATACCATGAGTCAAGATGGCGTAGACTTTAGTGGCTCCAGCAGACACCAGTCTGATAGAGGACAGAGACGCACACATGCGGTTAAAACACAGACAGGCCTGTATGGAGGCATGACAGATTACCAGGATAATCATGAATGTGCATGTGTTTGAGCATGATAGCGATCGTGTATCATGCGAGTCCTCACTTGTCAGCCGCATGACATACTGTCCCACATGTGTCCGCCATGTCATCTACTAAAATCGCCACCCGGTCCTTCACATCCCCAACCAGCACCATACGATCCACCTCATTAGCCTTCTTCCGCTCCTTATGGATTAGGGCAAAGTCCACGTTCAGTCGGTCTGCGATGGATGTCACTCTAATAAAACGAACACACAATTCTTAGGTAACATCCTGTACAACAGTGAGAAATGACAAATGGATGCATTCAGGTTTATAGGCCACAGATCGGCCACGTGCGCAAATGTAACAGTAAAAACAAGTACAAACTCGTTGCAGTGTGTAAGCTCACTCACTCACTTGAGTGCCTTAAATTGTTACAAAAGGGGGCGCTGCAGTCAGTCAGTCCATTTCTCCAGTAACAAATCACATGATGTAATCAGCATGATTAAATTAGCCAAGCTTTAAAAGGCTTCAAACTGATTTTTTTTTTTTAAATGCCCACTACTATAATGTACAGCTAAAGGATTAGGCCAAGCCGTCCACTGTTAGCAGAGAGTCACACACTCACACAAACACACACACACACCAAAAAAACCTGACATTTCCTTACCCTCCACACCTAAAAGAGTAAAACACACTCATGTCCATCGTCTTCAAGAGCCTGATCAACATTATGAACTACAATTCTCCAGGTTTAACAACCTGAAAGGGTTGTTGCTTTAGATCAAATAATATACAATCCAATACTTAAAAATATGACAAAATACATAAAAAAGAAAGAAAAAAAATGAGAGTGAAACAAGGAAAGAAATGAATGGGTCTCATTCACTAATAATTGTGTAAATTATTTACATCTATACTCAGCGGTCCGAATTTAGACCATGTGCATAAAGACACTAAATTGTTCTTAACCTCATTGGAATGTTAATGAATTTGGATTATCCTAAATTCGCCACCTCTCGCCCAAGGTTAGTAATTTGTGTAAAACACGCCCAAACCATTTCCATACATGGCATTTACCTCAGAAGTCATTCCGTGTCCACAGCTGTTAGTTCACTAGAGAAATGAACTCTTTCACTAAAAATATGCAATATATTAGCCTATATATTCGTAATATTCTACTTAACATGTTAGTGATATCTTTAATGGAAGTCTGATTATTTAATGCATGTTTGAATTAATCTGTCATGAAATTAATCTAAAATTAATCAAAGTTAATCTGTCATGTGTTATTTGAGTGTTGATTATTAGATCTAAAAATAAACAGCAACTGAATTTAGGCTAATAGTTTGGGCTCTGTTGTTAACCTTTAATAGCCTAGTATAGTAATGTGCAAGTACGGGCTCCTTGTATAGTTTACAGCATTATCTTTAAGAAACTTAAGTTATAGCTGAATTAATTTAAGGACAGACACAATTTGTTCAGTAAACCACCGTTTAATAAAAATAAATAAAAAGCAATTTTATATTTAGTTCTCTCCCCCGCTGTACCGAACCGTGACTTCAAAACCGAGGTACGCACCGAACCGTCAGTTTGGTGTACCGTTACACCCCTAATATAGTACGATAGCTGATCAATCATGATTTGTTTGTGAAAACCTTCGTACGCAGGTATCCCACATAATTTTTGCGTACATATGGGTTACTGAACGAGACCCAATGTTTTTGAGAGAAAGACAGGAGAGGAAAGAAAACACACCTCTTGGCTCCACCGGCATCAGGAGAAACAATGGTGCAATTCTTCCATTCATTGATGTTTTCTTTTATCCATTTGAGGACTGCTGGCTCAGCATACAAGTTATCAACTGGGATGTCAAAGAACCCCTAACAACACACACACAAAAACAACAACAACATATTGGCTTAAAATCATACAATCGAGCAAAAACACAACTATAAAATGCTGTTTAAATGTAATTCCCACCAAGTTTTACGTGTGCTTGACTCTCACTGATCTCTGTTCATGAGAGATAAGGGTTTGTTTTGAGTGCGTGTTAGGAGGGGAGGCGTTTCACTGTGTGTACCTGAATTTGAGATGCATGTAGGTCCATAGTTATGATGTGGTCTGCTCCGGCTACAGACAACATGTTGGCGACCAGCTTGGCTGAGATAGGAGCCCGACTCTACCAGACAAAATTCTCACTCGTAAACATATACTCATAAACGGGCATCATCACGACCACTAACTATAGGGAAAGAGCAAGCATAACTAGACATGCCTTGTAAGTTGCCAAGAGGCCAGAAAAGAAGGAAACAAGAAGCACACACTGACACCACAGAAGAAAGACTTACAGAAAGTAGCCCACATGGATCCATCAACAGTGTCGTGATTAATGTATGGTTAACTGTGTGTACGTGTTAATAAGCAAGCTGTTCCTCTCACCCCCACCTTGTCCTTCTTGTCCTGCCGAGCGTAGGGGAAGCAAGGAATGACCGCGGTGACTCTGGACGCCGACGCAATCTTACAGGCATTGATCATTATCAACAGCTCCATAAGATTATCATTTATCTCGCCGCAGCCACTCTGGACAATATAGACATCTTCTCCACGCACACTCTCTCCTATCTCTACACTGCAAAGAAAAACACACACAGAAAAGAATGAGTCTCAGTCACTAAAGATAGTGCACAATAAATCTATATTTGTCTGCCTGATTAAAGGGGAGTATCTGATATGAGCTGATATTTAATATGGTCTTCTCTGGGGAACAGTGTGTTAACCAATAAAAAAAGCAAACCGAAACTGTTGCGTCAAGAACCTGGCTACATGTCATGAGAAGATAAAGAGTGAGAGACGCATTTTATCTTCTAGGGTCACAAGCCTTCCACTCATCTTGGGCTAAATGTCAATTATATAAACACAGAAAGCAGAACCAGCACGATATTTTTACGTCAAGCTATGAGGGTTGATGCGTACCGTTACTTATTTTGTTACGTCTAATGTATATATTAGAATTACAACTAATAATAATAAAATAATTATAAATAAGAACAATGAAACTGCACTTCAAACGGGCACATTTAATAAGGGTATGCCTCCTCACGTGGCAGAGGAGGCCAGACGGGACGTTTAAAATTAGCATTAGCGGGCCCCAGTGTCACGTGCTTAATGCAGGTGCATGATGGGAAACTGAGTCTATTCTGTTTGAGTCTGGCGCATCTTCCAATTCCAAAAAACTACAAACTAAAAAAACATATGGCTACCATGTGTTTACAATTCCGTTTACCCTAGCCAAAACATCCCGGGAATGCATAGTTTCGGTAACAATTCTGACTGTAAATAACTCACCAGGTTTCCTGATTGCTGAATTTTTTGGTGACTACTTTCCCCAGCTCGAGTCCCAATCGGTCCGCGATCTTCTGCGACAGATCCGGATGCGAACTGCCGCTAAAAATCTTTATATTTGGCATTCTGGGTTGATCCGTGGTGCCTATAATGTCGGATGCTGTACAGTGTTTTTTACAAAACACTGTAAGTAAAAATTATCTCTGCTGAATCAATGTTAACCTCAATAGAGTGAGTGCAGAAGGCCTTGGTACCGGTTATCTCTGATTCTGGTCCGTCTGCGAAGCAAATGCACTATGAGCCCTTGTAGCCCCGCCCCTTCAAGGTAAAACACACCCATAAACTGTGGCGCATGAATGATTGGATACATTTCCGGGGGCTAGATGACTGGCAGCTAAACAGACAGATGCGTGCAACACACGTTAATCATGTTCCAGTTTACAGTTTCAGCACAATTTAACATAGCCTAACTACATTATATAAAGCTTAACAAAATTATATATACAGTTAGAAACCATAGAAAAGGCTTTTGTCATCAGGCTTTTATTAAAACTCTCCTGTGTATCATATACAGATGGGATATAAACAAACATTTGCAATGACCTCATGCTTCATACAACATGTATTATAATTCTGTTTCCAGAGCAGCTGTTCTAGTTTTTAAGTTCAGTGATTTATTCGGAAAACTTCACAATTAATAGCGCACTTTTGTGGTAGAGGTGTCAGCAGTGTGTTTCTTGAACTACTGTTGTAGTTTGTTTTTTAAAAAAAAATGCAGTCAAAGCTGATTTACAGTCAGATATGCATATTTGGGATTTGGTACCAGATGAGCACAAACTAACTAGACAGAGCAACAATGTTGGAAAACAGAATGGCTACATTAAGGCCCGGTTTCACAGACAGGTTTTAGCCTAAACCAGGATTCGACCTTAGTTCTATAGGACATTAAGTAGCTTTTATAAACGTATCTTAGAAAGAAGAAAAACATCCCTGGTGTGCATTTTAAAACAAAACAATGGCAGTGCAAGTTTCTTTCATTTAAAACAGCTCAATCATGCATTTTAGTCTGGGACTATCTTAAGCCTTGCCTGTGAAACCAGGGGTAAATGTCGTTAAACCAGTCTTTATTCTTAAATACAAATAAGACACTACTGAAACAAGTGATCAAAAGCTCTTTTTAATTAATATTTATTCCATAAACATGATTACAAAACTCAGCAAGTTACCAATATTACATTTGTCACCATACAGGCTTGATCACAAATATTTCAACTTTTGTGACAGATACAACAAAAACAAAATACTAGAATAATTTACATGAAAATCTATAAAACAGCAATGAGATCACAAATTAGTGTTATTGTTCCACTGTCTGTTTTCATGGTTTCTTTTTTTTAATCTTTAAATTAATATATATTTTGACTAGAGCACAACACTCTTACAACAAGATTGGTCCAATTACAAAAACTCTCAACAAAGAGTCACAGCTTGCTCTCCTTCTCTCTCCTTTACAATAGTTTTTTATTTATTTTTATAGTATTTTCAATTTTTGGTTTTAAAACAAACAAACAAAAAACAAATAAGAGAGAGAGAAAGAAAAAGAAGGAAAGAAAGAAAACATGGCAATTAGCAACCTTTTCACTTGCCCGAAAAGGGAAAAGAACAAAGCCACAGTAAGAACGACCTCACATCACTTTCTAAGAAAAATATACACTTAGAAAATATGTTACAAATTGGCACAATGAAAAATATACAGGTCATCATTTTTTTCCTACATCAAGTTCATTGAGAATCCACCTGGTGAAGACAGACCAGGCAGTAGAAACAGTTTCTTTTTTTTCCCTTGATGATGAAAAAGGCAAAAGTAGTTACAAGTAATGTAGTGTCAAATAAATCATGAAAAAAAAAATACTTCCAACTTGACGATATAATACATTCATAAATAGGGCACAATTAAGTTTTTGATATGCCTGTTTTAACTTTACGTGATGCACTTATAGGGGAATAACACTGTTAAAGAATTTTTAAAAATAAGAACAGTTAATGCAGGGGATGTGTGCTATAAAGTTTTCACTGGTGTAAAACTCTGTTCTCAAAATATGAACAAGAGCACCCTGCACTGGCATCACAGATGTCCTGCAGGTTTAGCAACAATAGGGCTATGTAAAAACAGTACAGCAGGGGGCACCACTGAGAACAGCTTGAGTTTGTATGGCGAGATGAGCAGCTGGGGGAATGAGAGATGTAAATGCAGTTGGGTTCCCTGAGCCAACTGACCTGAACCAACTGCGTTACATCTCCATTCACTCAGCATGGGGGGGGGGGGGGGGGGGAATGGACAACAAACTTTCACCGGCTAATATTTTCTGGCTTTTTGCTTGGTGAGGCTGATTTGGCTGGGAAAGGTCGAATTAGTTCACCCAAAAATCAAGAAGTTTTCAGAGGA
Organism: Gobio gobio; assembly: GCF_949357685.1. Taxonomy (NCBI): domain Eukaryota; kingdom Metazoa; phylum Chordata; class Actinopteri; order Cypriniformes; family Gobionidae; genus Gobio; species Gobio gobio. The sequence continues at coordinate 49,390,847 of NC_137100.1, forward strand.
GCTCACTTCTGAATCACACCACCAGCTGTGGAATGTCACTCATCATCTGCACCTGTGTTCATCAACATTTTCTCCAATACTTTAACCTCAATTCATTCACAACAATGTGAACAGCATTTGCACAAATACCCATTACGAATACAAGGAACAGTTCACAAACTAATCCAATTTAGTGAACAACTTAAAAGTGTTTCACACTCTGTCAACATAAGGGCAAAAATATCTCTTTTCAAATCGATATTCCCAAAAGAGGGGATCCAGGGAGTTGTACAATCCTGCAGCAATGTAGTAAACAGTACATGGGGGTAACCAAGTTGGCTTCTTTCCCTCTTTTTATAACACAACAAATAACATTCCAACAGCAATTGAAAAACGATGGTTTTGAGATCAGGTAAGAAAAAACAGGCGAGTCAGAGAAAGTAATAATACAGGGGATCAGCATTCACGGCACATATTCATATCATGTTTCAAATGCATGCACATCACTAGCAACAAATTAGAAATACTTTCAAAAAAAGATTTGGTCCTGTTCTTAACTGGTTTCAAGGGTGTAAAATTCATTAGAGGTACAGAGAAAAATTTATACTGAAAGCTAAATTAGAAACTTGGGGAAGTAAACAATTTAGAATGCATTATATGTCGTCTTGTTATGAGAAGGAATGATCATTTTCTTACCTTGTTATACACGAACGGTGATCTTTTACCACCCAGAAATAAATCAGAATAAAAGGCAACCAATGATTTTCTCTGCCATTATAGCACTTCGGCTCGTCATGCATCTCTCACTTCATGCCTCTAATCCGAAACTAGCCACGAGTGTAAAACAGAAAATAAACCAACATTTTTCTTTTGATTGTTGAGATGACTCCTCGCTATTTGTACAGATGTGATGCAACAGGAGTGAATCTCAGATTAACAACTCCCCCATCCCAAGCTCTCTCTCACACACACACACACTCCTCAATCACTGCCACATTATAAAACAGCAAATATTTATGTAGATAAAAATGTCTGTACATTTAATTGTTCATAGTTTGGCACATTAATTTAAACATGTTTGATATAATCTTGTTTTGTAAATAGTGCATATGTTTGTGTACAACAGCATTTTGATACTGGCAGGAGGAGATTCACTGGAGAACAGATGAATGAACCCCCTTTTCACAATTTATAAACAAACAACAATAATGAGAAGAAAAAAATCTCTTTTGAAATTTCAGAACCTCAGAAAACAAGAACATCTTGGTGAAGATGCTTTCTTTTAGCTTGTCAAAGCTCAGTGTTCTGAGGGGTTGGCACAGAAACGAGGGGGGGGAAACGATTCTTAGCACAGAATACTACACACAACCTTTGACCCCTGAACAGAAGGCAACCATTTGCTGAGAGACAGAGCAGGGCGCTGGGCTCGGTTTAAACCATGGTGCTGTGACACCGATTTAACACATACAGTGTTATAGCTGCAACGGAAAACAAAAAGACAAAAAAAATTATATTTAGATAAACACCACACTAAAAGAGAATCCTAAGACTTTCAAGGCATTTTTCTTCTTGGAAAACAAACAAAACACAAATAAAAACAACTGAAAATTGGTCAGATAAAAATGCAACAAAGCAGCAATGGTGAGTAGGGTGCAGCCATGACAGTGAGACTTCAGTCAGTCTAGTAGGTAGTTTAGCAGGGCTGACATGCAGGATGTGCCTGCCTTCCAGTGGGCTAGGCAAAGGATTGTGGGTAAAGTCGGTGCCATGCAGCTCTGAAATGTGGAAAGGATTTTAGGAGGATTTGGCAGGGTGCGAGGGAAGGGAACGGAGAAAGAGAAGGGGCACATTGCAGAGAGAAAATATTACCTCCGTTTCTCTACCAAAGCGGTCAATGCTACTCCTTTTATGTCCCTTTTGCCCGCTAAGAGTTCCTCACGGGCAAACTTAGCACTGCTTTTGTGACGGTACATTTTTTTGTGGGCTGGGCGGTGTGGAAGTGGGAGGCAGTCTAATCCAAGGGTAGGAAAGAAGCCTGGTGGGAGAAGTTTAGGCAGTGCTTTACCACCACGCCCAGCCCCTTTCTTCCCTCGACCTCCGCCCGAAGAACCACCCCGCTTTTTAAGGTCAGCGGCACTACCTAGAATCTTCAGTGTCTGGCTCTGGAGGGCATGTTGACCTGGTGACAGGCAAGGCCCCCAAAGAGGTTCCACAGAGGCCCTCATAAAACGCTGCACCTCAGCCATGCCGGACACTATATTGGACAGGATGTTTGATGGTTCCTGGAATTCTCGTTGGTCATCGTTTGTCAGTCCCGCTGAAATAGGCCACTCCCCCTGAGCTCCAATTAAGCCAAGCGATGGGGTGGGGGATGAAGCGCAACTTCCCGACCCGCCGCCACATTTGGCTGCTTTGCCCTCTAGCAAGGCTTTGATCTTCTTCACAGAACGAGAACCCTGACGTGGGAGCTTTACTTTCTCTCCTTTTACTGTTTTTGGAGTTTTGGTCTTTTTGGTGCCTTGTCCATTTTTCCCACCCTTTTTCGTTGAACCTTTGTGATCCCTTAGCCCTACATCTTCCTCCTCTGTGTTGAAAGACTGTATCTGAAGGAGGTGTGGGTTTCCATCTTCATTTAGTTGTGGGACAACTCCACAGTTCCATTGTACATTTGCCTCTGCTGCCTCCGAGAACTCTCCAACTTTACCAGAATTCCCCAGCAGCTGTGGGGAAGAGTTAGGTGTGTCTGGTGGGGACATCTCAGATAGCGATGAATGACGGAACTTGTCAGGGGTAAAGTTGGAGATATCCAGAAGATCAGTGGACTCTCGAAGTGGAGCAACCTCCTCTAGACTTTGCTGCAGGATGAGCCGTGGACTGCAATGGGGCAAGAAGCCATCGTTGATCTCACCGATCTCTTCTTCCCTCTCTCTTTCTCCCTCTCTTAGGCTCAGCGAGCTGTAGTTGCTAGAGGTGGCAGAAAGTGACCCTAGGGAATTAAAGCTAACCAGTCGCCCGACACCACTGTCACTCCGAGACCCGGCCGGACTCAAGCCATAATCACCATCAGGTTGGGACTCTTCATATGACACCCTGCACCCTGATAGAGAAACTTGCCCATACCCTGCGACATTTGTGCCATCCCCTGCTAAAACAGGCAATGGTGTGGGAAAGCCCGAAGGCATCATAGGCGACTGGGTTGGGATGTCCGGGGAGAAGGGCAGCTGTTCAGCAGATGGTTGAGATGACCATGAAATGGGCTGGTTTGGTTCAGTAAGGTTTGGCTCAGCATAATGTGTGTGGTGTGGCCCATGGTTCATAGGTGAAGGAGAGTGGGGCAGCTCTGATTCGGAGGGAGGAGAGAGAACACAGCTCTGGACTGGCTGAAGGCTGGGATTCTGCAGCCCTGGATGGAAATAGGTGATGTTAGCAGTGCTTGACGACTCAGAGGCTTCGAGAAGGGTCTGCAGGTATCCCCCTGGGAGAAGTTCAGCATTTCCATTAGTCCCTGGAGCTGTTGGGGTCAAAGTGCATTTTTCAGGGTCATCACTGGAGGCTTCATTTGTGACATTGCCTTCCAAAGAGTTACTAAGGTTTTCTGGTAAACATGGGCTGCACTGCTCAATCTCAGAGGCTTCAGGGACTTCCTGTGTCTCAGCCTCTTTTAACTTTTTCAACCTAAGCCTTGCTTCACTTTTGAACTTCTTTATCTTCCCTGTTTTACCTGCCTTTCTTCTTTCTTCCCTCTCCTGTGTTCTGCTTTTAGCCCTGGCAGTGTATATAATGCCCTCTTTTGGTTCCTCTGTGCTTTTCAGTGATTCAGTCTCCTCTGGCTGATTGATGGCAGGGACCACTATAGTTTGGCTGGGGAGGGAATTCTGTACTGCATGGATCTGCTGGATCCTGAGTCTGGCCAACCTGTGCTTGCGTTTGTGTGTAGTGCTTGGCGGTCTTTTGCAGCCATTGAGACGTTTGGTTGTATCTGCAGCTGTCAATCGATTCTGTTCCTGCAGCTCCCTTTCTCTTTCCTGCCAGTATGCTTTTAATGGTGCAAGTCTCTCATAGCGTAGCAGAGCATTTGGACTCAAACAGACCATAGCAGGTGATGGGTCGACTCGTCCTAGCCGTACTCTCATGTGCCTCTGGCCTTTAAACCGATTAATAATTATGTATTTTATAATGACAGGTGGGTCCTTCCTATTGGACCGCCGCCTCTTCTTCGGGCACCAGTCATCGTCACGCTCTTTCTTGAGCCCAGCAGGCTGTTTATCTCGTTTCTCTGCGTTTTTCTCACTTTCTATAGAGTCCACATCATACAAGTAGTCTTCTCGGTAGGCCACCTTCCTCTTGGCTCGAAGGCGGTAGCTTAGCTGGCTAGAGGAGCTAGAGTTTTCTCTGGACAAACGGCCATGGCGGAGGGAGAGCGCATGGTCTGGGGAACCTGTGCAGGAGCTGTCATCACTGAATTCACCAGAATCTTCTGGAGAATTACTGAGGTCAAAAAGAAAGTTACTGTCTGGGCTAATATTGGGGGTCACATGGTCCTCACCCTTAATCTCAATGGATTGGTCCATTTTCTCTTTTGGCCCCTCCTTTCTACTGCAAGGTAAACTGGGAAAGAATCCTAGCTGAGATTCATCCTGTAGGGCAGACTCACTTCTCTCCTGTACTCCATCCTGATAGGACTCGTAGCGTATCTTGAGCGAGCAGACATCAGTACTGAGTGCTGTCTCTTCCTCTTGAAACATGTAATTCTCCACATCTTCTTCACAGAACAGATTGACTGCAAGTTCACTGCGGGAGCATAAGTCCAACAGCTCCATTCGGCTTTCACTGATGAGTGTCTCTAGACAGCTCCAGTCCTGCGCCTCCTCTCCAAGACCTTCGTAAATGCTCCTGGAAGCAGGATCCTCATCTGATTCACTCTCCTGCATCGACCTCCCTTCCTCAGCCCCCTCATTGGTTACAGCTGGATGGGCGGGGCCGCTGAGCAGCTGGTCAGATAGAACCTGGTCACCATAGCGACCTGCGCTGGGGGCGGGGCCAAGGCATTGCAAATTGATGCTGGCAAAGCCAAGTACGGACTCACAGGATTCCGGTTCTGTCTGATTTTTGGGGATCAGACAGCTAAGGCAATCTCCGCCCCTGGAGTCCATGTTAGAGAGGGATGACCTGTCACATGTCTGCGGCACAGACCAGGGCGTCACAGGTTTGGAACAGGGCACAGAAGAGAGAGATGAGAGGGAGGAAAGAGAGGAGAATGAAGAGAGAGAGGATAGAGAGGTGTTGTTGGAGACAGACCCATCATGCAGGTCAGCTGGGCTAAGAGGACCTTCAGAGGTCTGACTCTGGCCACAGAGAGAGGGCAGGGAAAGCACTGCAGGAGTGATGTCATCACAGCGCCTTAGATCATGTGACACATCTGCCAACGGGTCATGCGGTTCTAAAAAAAAAAAAAAGTGGGTGAGACAAGAATCTTTAAAGTGAAATGCAAGTTTTTCCCTGACAAACATCTGTAAAAATGCTATGGATATGAAGACAAATTTTACATATTACATTGAAACTAATGTAATTTTTAAAATAGGTGCATATAGTAATAGTTCAAATTTAATATTTATTATAGAACAAATACACAAATGCATAAAATGCTGCATTTTATATGCGTGTGGGAACTCCTACCATTTTCACTAGCATCTCTTGGGCAGGGGCTATGATCTGCCCCTGAGAATCGAGACTCCTGTAGAACATCCATCAATCTGAACTGAATCTCTCTCTCACTAACATAATTACCACTGTTCAGCCTGTAGAAACACAAAGACACACACACAGTAAAGGCTATAGTGTAAGTCATGCAATCTTTAAAATCTGTCAGCATTAAAGTCTGGAAGAAAAACAAAAACAAAATCACACTTTGCAGAACTCTAGATTTGACTGATAATCCAGTAGTGTTTTTGGTATTTTGATAAACTGTTAACATCTATGCGTATTCGTTTACTTACAAATCCCAAGCAATTTGACATAGGAGCCAACAATATTGGCAATACACAATGGCAAGTTTAGTGCAAGTGAAATGCAGAAAAGAAGAGAAAAAGATAATTTAAAAAAACATATTTCTTATGTTACTCAGTTCTTAGTCAATTAATGGAAAGAAAACCTATAGGAATTTCTCAAACTTATTTTTCACAATTTAATTTTTGGGTGACCTATTCTTTTAAGTTTATTAGCAGCTAAAATGAAGAAGAATGACTGTTGTTCATTTAGACTGTTGAACTTTAGCTGAAGGTCCAGAAAAATACATCAGTATTTAAATGTTCAAAACTTAAATTTAGTTTATATTCCCACAATTAAAAGAGAATTTACTTATTTATCATGCTAACTATGAGTTACAAAGCAGCCTTCTCTGTAGTACCTCATTGATTTGTGTCCCATTTTCAGTTTCTGTCTCTCACTCTCACGTATTACAGTAAGTTGTATTGTTTTACATCATTCTGTCCTCTGATTGCCCTTCACTGTGAAGTACAACTCTCGAGGATGTGAAAGAAATGAAAGAGCTTTATATCAGCAGAGAAAGAGAAACGAAAGAGTGCTCTCTCTTGCCTCAGGCTGTGCGTGCATGTGTCAGAATAGTGTGCCATATATGCAAGTCAAAAGACATGCAGCTTTTTATTTAAAAAAATAAATAAATAAACATGACAACACTGCATATGCTTTGGAGAGAAATGCTGATGTCTAGTACACTGTTTAATGTGTTCCCACGAGGTGAATTTACATAAGAATTCAGAACTGACCTATTGAAGATTTATGAATTGCACTAGAGTTTTGAAACTGTTGAGTGGGCATTATGTGTATTTCAGTGGTTTGCTGCTTTACACTTCAAATATAAATGTCATTTAAACAATAAAACCGAAGTGTATACTACTCTAGGTACAGATTATGAAAAGGTGATACATACGACTGTTTTATTGTTCAAGAAACATAACAGATAATTCAGAAATGTATATTAAAACATGCTTATGGTCATTACGTCAATATTTACTTAAACCAGTAAATCCATGATGTTTATGGCCTAACCATTTCAATAAACTGTTAACACATTTGTGTTACATAAATATACACCATGTATACATTCTCTGACTGATGTCAGAATATCATCGGTGTTTAGACAACAGGCTTGTTGGCAGAATAAATCCATAACACCCATTTCCAATGTTTACACCAAAACATTCCTCAGCATATACTGTTTTCCAGATTTGGAAATGGCTACTGTATATAATGATCTAGGATTTGCTCCATTCGAACCAGTGCCAGTATGAGAAAAAGCCCAGGGCTGTTCTGAGAACAGTTTGGCTGGGCTCATTCTTGCCAGCTTTGCAGGCAGAGGCAGAGAACAGGGCAGAGGCACTGTCTGCAAACTGCTTTTATTAAAAATGAAATTAATATTTATTCAGCTTCAACATCCACCCGAGAGAGAGACGAGAGACAGACAGAGAGAGAGAGAGAGAGACAGAGAGAGAGAGAGAGAGAGAGAGAGAGAGAGAGAGAGAGAGAGAGAGAGAGAGAGAGAGAGAGAGAGAGAGAGAGAGAGAGAGAGAGAGAGAGAGAGAGAGAGATTTTGATCTTTTTTCAGAGATCAATAAATCTGCTGCAGTCTGGCCTTGGTCAATCTGTCAGACAGGTCACCAAAATATCAACCATCCATCCATTTGTGTCAATGAAAGCATTACCACACTGACTGCCTACTTAACTCGAGGTAGGTTTAAACACTGACTGCAAGTCTGGCTTCTGAGTGGAAAACAAACAGACCTATGCGTCCATTCTGATTGATTGTTTCGTGGATTGATTGATTGATTGTTGGATTATTGATTTGGGTGGTTGTAGCGGTGCAAAATAGCTCTGTTATAGCCGTGCGTGTGCGGTGCAGCTTGACAGCATCAAAGAAACTTCCATAACAGCTTCTCAGGACAGGTATCCGGTGACCGACAGGTCCTCCATACTCTAAACACGATTATATCAAGAACCTGAAAGATGAGCACGCTTTCAACATCTCGGATAACCAAGAGAATTTACATTATTCAGAGAGACGTAACAGGTTTGAGTCCACCCTTAATTATTGAAGGCCTGGTGCGCTATGATACGCGCTCTGCTATTCTGCATCTCCCATCGCCAAATGCCGCATCGGTCGCAGGCGCTGAGCCGCGAGCACCGACCGCAAGCAAAACGCGGGGAAATGAAAATGCGTAAAACGGCACATACAGAAAATCGCCACATGTCATCGTTCGTGTTATTGCTGTCTGTGAACGAGTGCGTATGTAGCTGTGGCCTTGGCTTAGGGGGGATGGTGTGTAAGAGCGAAAGAGAGAGAGAGAGAGCGTGTGTGTGTGTGTGTGTGTGTGTGTGTGTGTGTGTGTGTGTGTGCCTCACGTAGCACCAATGCTTTCTGTCCCCTCAAACGATGGCCTGCGACTCATAGCTTTCGCAGGACACTGAGCCATTCCTCCTCCTCTTCTCCCTCACTCACTCACACACCTGTGCAATATGGACGCATCATGACAGCTGACACTCGCTCCACCATTTCTCCCCATTGCAGCGTTTGACGCGCGTCACACTGGCCCACACACCGCATCACGCACATAAACACGCACAGCTCACATAGGCTACTCACCTCCCGTTACACCCGGGCCGCACGTCCCGCCCGCTCTTAAGACTCCGTTTGATCGCTCGGCGTGTGGAATGTTGTCATATGTTGTTGATTTTTTTTGTTTTTGTTTTTTTGTTACCCACTTCAACGCAGTGGTCTCACCATGTTTCCCCTCTCTCGCGAGCCCGGACTGCCTCCCCGGTAGCAGCAGGTGGACGCGCCTCTCGCGCCTCGGAGCCCCTACCACTCCATTTTATTCCCTCGCGCTCCAGGGTTTCCAGGAAACAAACAAAGGTCTGCAGCAGCCCCTGCTCCTCGCCGCATGCTCCCTCTCTCCCGTTCCGCTATTCCCTTAGAGTCGCTTTTGTTTTTGCCGTATGTGCGTGTGTGACGGAAACGGGGGTGTGCGTGCGTGTGTATGTGTTTTTCCCAGCTGTACCCCGTCCGTCCCTGACAACGACGGCGCGCTCGTGCGCTGCTGCTCCCCCTCTTTTGAGACCTGCCATAAAGAGCGCGCCCCCATATTTTGCACGGCGGCGCGCTATGGAATCGGGAGCGCGCGGCACTGCTGAACAGGTGCAGAGGCGCACGCATGCGCACTGATGCTTCACAAGCTCCAAGCACCAGCTAGGGGTCTCTGCAGATTTAGTTTATTTCCCACAGACAAGCTGGTGTTACATACGCAGTTAGTTTAAATAAATAAATACCAGTGAGGAAATATTAAAGCCAAAATTTAGACAAATCCATCAATTGAAAATAAAAAAATACTGGGAAATTTGTGAAATATTGAAAATAAAAATAATCTTCATTTAGAAACTGGTATTACAAATGCAGTTACTTTAAGTAAACAAATAGGCCTTTCAGTGAGGAAATATAAAAGCCAAAATCTAGAAAAATTCATCAAGTATAAACATTACCTTTGTTAGTAGGTATTACACATGCAGTGACATTCGATAAATCAATGTCAGCTAGGGAATTTGAAAGTACTGGGACATTTGAGAATTTGGGAGATATCAAAAATAAAAATAATCTTCATTTACGAAAGTGGTATTGTTAAAATAACAAATAAATACAATACATATCCACGAATGAATTTAAAGGCCAAACTTTTGAAAATAAAAATCATCTTATTTCTCATGTAAATTAGAAAACTTGCAACAACGCTCCCACAATACACAAGTAGCCTACTTATTTGGTCTTATCGGTTTTTGTATGCTTGATATACATCATGAATATTTACTGGAATATGTGGGCTACCATATGTTTGCTGCCTTGTAAGACCATTCTTTTCATGGTAGCATTTTTTTTTCTTTTACCCTATAATTACTCTTATTAAACCATGATGTATTAAAAGCACCACATAAACAATTCGCTGCTCATCACTCGGCTTTGCGTGAACGAGGGCCGCAGTGTCCCGCCCCTTACGTCAATGAAATTTAGATTGGCATGGTTTCTCTCCAATCATGTGAACATGGGATGTGACGTCAGGTTGTTGTTCCCGGGAGCGTGCGTCGTGTATCATGCGTCTCCTCCGCTCAGCTAAAGACATGGCGAGATAGTTTTTTGCTGAAAACATCGTCCGTGGAACAGAACGGCCATCATTTAAGTGGACCAGGTGGTTTCGTGTAGTGTTTTCTTCTTGTGGGTTTTGTCATATGGAAACGTATCTTATCGAAAAGATGCCGTGCCATAATCAGCAGCTGAATAACAGTGAAAGCCCCGAACACGCCGCGAAGCACGTCCGCTTCGCCCGGAGCAGCGCTGCCGCTGCTGAAACCTGTCAAGATGACACGGAACCCTGTGAAAACCAAACCATGAGCGACCTCCATGGACAAATAGGAACTCAGCTGAAACTCTTGCCATTAAATGACCAAATACGAGAACTTCAGACTATCATTCGGGACAAGTGAGTCTCTAGTCCGCCTTTTAACCGGATTTGGATTGAGTGCACGTTGTCATTGCGTGTCCTCATAGGCCAGATCTGGATCATATGCATCTATATATCATTGCATGTGTACAAGAACATAAACCTGTAACTTATCAGAATGTATCTAAAATGTCCATGGAATAAACTGGGATGTAATGTCATGTATTATATATTGCTAGTTTGTCACAGAGTCTCTTTCTTCTTCTGTCTCACCCAGAACTACCAGTAGAGGTGATTTTGTGTTCTGTGCTGATAGATTGGTAAGCATCACCGAAAATGGTATAGAATGGTGGTCTTGTGTTTAAATGCCAATGTATCCTACTAAAGGTTTATAACCAGCTGTTAAGACCTTGTAAATAAATGCAGCTCACACAAGGCATGTTGCAATCAACACAAAGTGAATGCATGGTTGGTTGGTTTCACATTTCTTGATTTAAAAAAAATAAATTATTTGACTATATTATTAAAGAATCAACTTGATTTTTTTATTTTGTGTTATAAAATTAGTAGGTTGACTGTTCTGTGTTTGGTTTGCTAATCCTTCAATTTGATTCTGATTGGTTGTTTGTCGTTTTGCTCCCAGATAAGATTAGTGGTGGAAGAGGGTCTCAATCAGCTTCCATACAGTGAATGCACCGTAACCACACCAACAGGTGAGCCGGTTACCATGGTGATTAAGCTTACTGTAATCCTTTGGCATACACACTTGACATTGCTGCTATCAGCTGTTGAATTTGTTCAAACTCAAAGTTGTGTTCTACACTCCTTATGCAGGTCATAAATATGAGGGTGTGAAGTTTGAAAAGGGAAACTGTGGGGTTAGCATCATGAGAAGTGGTGAGTCTCTTTCTTTCACACAAATTCATACATAGCCATGATGAAATAATAAATAAAAAAAACAGCCATAATTTTATACTTCAAAAACACATGTGTTATTGTGAGCAGGTGAGGCCATGGAGCAAGGCCTAAGAGATTGCTGTAGGTCAATCCGTATTGGGAAGATTCTGATCCAGAGTGATGAGGAGACACAAAAGGCCAAAGTTTACTATGCAAAATTTCCTCCTGACATCAGCAGAAGGAAAGTTCTGCTCATGTACCCTATTCTCAGTGAGTAATTCACCTCTATAACAAGGCATTAAAGGAGTAGTTCACATTAAAAATGAAAATTACCTCATGATTTACTCACCCTCACGCCATCCTATATGAACACAATCAGAGTTATATTAATAAATATCCTGATGCTTCCAAGCTTTATAATGGCAGTGACGGGGTCCATAGAGTTTGAAGCTCAAAAAAACGCATCCATTCATCTTAAACGTACTCCAGGGGGATTAATAAAGGCCATCTGAAGCAAATCGATGGGGTTTTGTAAGAAAAATATCTTTTTTAAAACTTTATAAAGTAAAATATCTGCATCCTTCTGTATTGAACTTACGAAAAAAGCGTAACTGGAGCGACGTATTACTAGAACATAGTGCAAGCGTTTTTAACTGCGAGAGGCGTTACACTTTCTGCGCAAGTTGAATACGGAAGGTGGAAGCTGCCCGTCACTGCCATTATAAAGCTTGGAAGCTTCAGGATTTTTATTAATATAACTCCAAATGTGTTCATCAGAAAGAAGAAAGTCATATACACCTGGGATGGCTTGAGGGTGAGTACTTTCAAATGAAAATTAGCCCATGATTTAAACTACAATTTTTGCATGTTCTGCACCGATTCGAGGGGAAATCTGGATTTAAACATGGTCAAATATAGCATTTAAAGAGACAATTCATTGTTGTGTGTGTGTTCAGGTACAGGCAACACTGTGATAGAAGCGGTGAGGGTGCTGAAGGAACACGGCCTGCAGGCCAAACATATCATACTACTGAGTCTATTCTCCACTCCACACGGTAAGACACGGACACAGAGTAAACAGTGAAGACTTGATTTGTATTCTCATTTGCGAATCCATATCATGAGTAAAATTTATTCTAAAATTTTATCTACTTAGTACATGTTAATAGCCCTCTTGGTAACAAACGAATAAGGAACATTTATGAAACAATTTGAACTTAGCTGTATATTTGGAATATACTCTGGGTATGTTTACATGACAACAATGCAGTAAAAACCGACAACAACATAATCAAAACGATCTTCGTTCACACGGATCTGCAAAAATGACTAAAAGGGCTGTATTATGCATACCAGAGGCCCGTTTCAGAAAGGAGGTTAAGTGAAAACTCTGAGTATGTTAACTCTGAAATAAGGGAAACAGAAAAGGTTTTCTGTTTCAGAATGGGAGGTATGTCAAACCCTAGAAAGCAGGGTAAGTCAAGCCGGTTTCTGAAAGAGAGGTAACTTATACTCAGAGTCAGTCACCATGGTATCTTACTCTGTGAACCTAACCTGGTCTGGAGCAGGTTTCTTTGGTAAACCCAGAGTTTCTTTTCGGTCTCCTCCTTTACATTTTTAAATCATCAGTGCTGTTACTTTTCTTACTTATTTCAAGAATGATTTCAATCATTGAATTTCTAAAGTAAGCGCATTTGACTTAAAACAAGTACAATTATCTGCCAGTGGGGTAAGAAAAATAATGCAAACGGAAACAAGATTAGGCCTATTTTTCTTACCCCACTGGCAGATCATTTGCAAAATAAGAAAAATGCACTTAAATTTGGATGCTTTGATGACACGTATATTCGCATCATCACACTTTCCGAAAACGGATTACTTTGAACTATGGAGGGAAAGATGCCGGATGGAAGGGTATTCCGAGATATTTGCCGTAACCACCACCACAGCAGCTGTTAAATAACCACAAATTATTCACAATTTATATGGTCAACTTTATTTCCTACAAATACTTTATTCTTTTTCCTGTTGGATTTTGATATTCTTCCTCCATCTGCTCTGTCAGTGGTGCTGGTGTTTTGCAAGCCTCTGCCTTCTTGCTGTTGGCTGGCCTGAGTAGAAGTCAAATGTTAATTTCATTACCCTAATTAAAAAGGCAGCGGCTTATTGCACCAAGTGTAAATAGCATACTACGTGAAAATAGTGATATTCTATTTACACCATTTGCAATATGTGTAAATAGTAATTACATGCAATAATACTTTATTTTGACAGATACATACTATTTGCACCTCAGTATTGTTCATTAACAGGATGCAATAATAACATTGTAAATTATTATATTTATTAAAATTATTAAACGGATGCTGCCTTGGATGGGACAATAAAAGCCTTCCCTACACCTTCCCATAACCCTACCAAATAAATGCTTTTATTATTAAACATTTCATTAGGCACTTTATTTCCACTTTTAGAACATTTAATAAATTTTTATTAAAAGTAAATGCCTTTCCGATATGAATATGAATAAGAGAACATTTAATTATGTGAAAAGAGCATTAGACTATGTGGGAAAAGCTGCTGCACATTGAAATAGACACTGAATGATATTTTTAATATGTCAAATGTTTGTAGTCATGTAGCCTACACCCATGAACCTTTTATGCGTAAAGCTTTACCTGATTTAATTATGTTTTTATACTTCTTTTTTTCATGTGGGATACCATGAAAATTAAACTAATTTCGAACTTAACTAAGAATTAAACATGCGTTTGACTCTGAAGTATGCAGACATCTTTTTTTCAGGTGCTGTTGCCATGGTGAATCACAATTTCAGAGCTCCATTGATCATGACTTTTTATAGTCGTGGTGCACACACTTAACTCTAGAGTCAGTCTACTCAGAGTTGATTGAACTAGCTCATTCAGCTGTTCTGAAACTCAAAACTTCAAGTTTAAACTCAGAGTTGGTTGAACCTCCTTATTGAAACCGGGCCCCTGGTCAGTAGTTGGCGAGTAGTTTGTCAAGAAACACCCCGCGAAAACATACTACACATGTTCACAAATTCACGTTTTTTTGTTGTTTACATGGAGATGTTAAAGGCATCATTTTCAAAACCAGGGGTCCGTGCTTCGTACCTCGCTTAATACATTTAAGATGATTTGACAGATCCCAGATCTTCTATTCCTAATAACTGATGTCTGACTAATTTGGTTCTTCAAACGAATTTGTGGATTGGATTAAAATATCTGGATTAAAATTATCTAAGATTACTGAGCGTTCTTGTGTTCCCTGAAGAGGGCAGATGCATCGATACTCGAAACCACGATCAGTAATGCAGCGATTGGCTGGCGTCAAGACAGCAACGTAATGACATCATATAATTAAAAAGCCACCTGGCAAAAAACTTGACAGATTACACAAAAAAAACCCCACAAATTTCTGGACCTTTATAAGGAAACAGCCAAACGACTAAACCAACATAAGTTATAATAGATAAATGATAAATGTTTTTTTTTTTTTTTTAACATGATTACCAATTATTTATATTCACGATTTTATACAGTATTTGTACACCCTTTACATTTTTAATTTTTAATTCAATTTGAAGCAGATTTGTAACATGACAGTATTAAAGTTTCTTAAGGGTCAAGATCAAATTATCCTCTCTTGCGCTGCATCAAGCCACTCCCATAATATCCGTGTAAAACGTGTGTAAACCAGTAAAAATAAAAGAATACAAATTATATAAGTAATTATTCCATCACAAATAAATCGCTCAATCAAGTGGCTGTGACTATAGTATTATACAAAACATTATACATTCTCATATACATATACAATATAACATTTTTGTATTATTATTTAAAATTATTATTATTGCCCCTGGTTCACAGATTTTAAGTATCACCTCAAGATGCAATCTAATCCTGTTTACATGAAAAAAGCCTGCTCCCGAGCAGGTTTAAGCTTACGGACCTTACTGACAGCAAGTCCAGGATGAGCTTCGAAGAACCAAACAATCCAAGATCATGTCAAATCAACAATCTTGAAAACAATCAAATCCAGCTAACTGAGTTAGCGAGGTACGAAGAACGGACCCCAGTTTTCAAAAGCTTTCGTTTTCAGGCCCAAAAACACTGTTGTCATGTAAAAGACCAGCCAAAACGCATACAAAGTTTTTAGTTGAAAACGGTGTCGTGTAAACATACACTCAGTCATTTAATATTTTGATGTATAAATGATATACTCTACCATTTAAAGGTTTTGAGTCAGTAGGATGAATTTTTTCATCTCTTATGCTCACCAAGGCTGCATTTATTGGATCAAAAATACAGTAAAACTGTTTTCTATTTTAATATATTTTACAATGTAATTTTTCCTGGAGGGCAAAGTTACTCCAATTTTTAGTGTCACATGATCCTTCAGAAATCATTCTAATATGCTGATTTGGTGCTCAAGAAACATTTATTATCAATGTTGAAAATGGTTGTGCTGCTTAATATATTTGTGGAAACATTTGTTTTGAATAATTAAAAGTTCAAAAGAATCAGTGATTTGAAGTAGAAATCTTTTGTAAGATTATAAATGTCTTTACTGTCACTTTTGATTTAATTTTAAGCAATTTAATGCACTCTTGCAGAATAAAAACGTATTAATTTCTCTCTCTCTATATATATGTTTATAAGTCCATTTTTAAATAGTGCACACTGCACCTCCATAACGCTGTGTGTATGTGTGCAGGTGCACGGTCCATTGTTCAGGAGTTTCCTGACATCACTATACTGACCACTGAAGTTCATGCTGTCGCTCCGACACATTTTGGCCAGAGGTATTTCGGCACAGACTGACAAACCACCAATTGCACACAAGTTCACTTGGATTCAGCTGAAGCCTGACCTGACCAGCCCACAGCAAGCGTCTGTGTGAGTGTGAGATTGGTTGATCAGGGCTGGCCTCTGTATTTTTATTGATGATGTATTTATCCATGTTTAATGTGATCTTTCAAAATCATGTGCTTATCCATGATACCACCAGGATTAAAACAAACTGTGTTCCAGAACATTCTAGAATCATGCAAAAAGAAAATTACAAATAAAAATTTTGTATTAAACAAATTGTCTTTATTTTTCTGTTATTAAATTCACCTGTAAGACACTATTTAATAGTGTCACCATAAATCGAGAATCCAATCATACAACAGAAAAACACCACTACATTTCAGCGCAAAAATATTGAATTGAAAAGATTATCACTTTACAGGGACACCTGATAAAGCTCTCTCACACCCTGATCAGTAAAAGAGGTTTCGGAGACCTGATCGCTCCCTTAGGAAGTGTTCCAGGTGAAAACTGAGCATGCCGGCAGGTGTTCACCCTCACCCCTCGTCTCCCTGAAGGCCGTCCACCACTCCTGTAAGCTTAACCTGTGATTGAGATCTTTCTAAAATCGCCTCACTGTGACAATGTCACGTAACGCATTTCGTTAACCTAGAAAGACAAAAACACGTTTCCATTATTTGGATTTTATTTTGTTTCATTGGAACACTTTGGCACTGCAGAACAAGCATTTCTCATACCTTATTTCATTACTGCTAGTCATCCACAGCTACGGTAACAGAGACCCCCTCAGGTGAGACTGATGGCAGGAAAGAATGATACAGACATATGGCTCAAATCACAATTTGATCAGGCTGTGCAGCCTTGGTTTGGCCTCAAGGGGGCAGTATAAACTTGGAGTCTGAACTGCCTTTTCCCAAAATTATAAAATGAAAAAAGATCAACTTTGTATTACAATAGAAGACTCCCTACGTTTCTCTCCTAAACTGCCAGTTACTTCTGAGAATTAAAAAAAATAATAATATTCAGAGTGCTATGTAGAGTTAGTGGGTTGAATTTTAGAGGATGTGTGTTCGTAATCCTACTCTTTGTGATAGCACACTTAAGTTAATGACAGAAGCAGAGAGGAGATCGACTTCAGAGACAGCGTGAGAACTGGGATAAATTCAGGCTCCCTCTAAATAAAAGATTTACCAAACCATTCTGACTACAGTGCTAGCACATAATTAGATGACTCTCTCTAAACCGGCAAACTGGGCTTGGATTGATTAACCAATTTGTCGAATTTTGAAATATGATTCAGATAATTTGTTTCTTACCCACAATTCCTTCCATGACCGAATGCCCATTTCCATTTATCACTGAAGGACTGCGAGACGACATCTGCCATCTCAAGGGGAATGAATGTCCATCCCCTTGACTGATAAACATAAAAGAAACACTCGGTAAACATAAGCTGTGGTATCTGTGTTATTATCAGGAAAAGGAATTGTGCTTACAGTGATTTTATCACTTAGGCAAAACAAAACCTAAAACTTCCTTAACTATAGTACCATCAGCCTTGAGTGGCTTTTTGCTTTTATAAATCTGTGCCAACAGCAATGTGATAACAGAGTAAGCAATTATAGCTACAATTTTAATAAAAAGTCTCTTATGTTCACCACGGCTGTATCAAAAATAAAAACAGTAATATTGTGAATTATTATTGTAATTTAAAATATCTGCTTTCAATTATATTTCTCTCTCTGGCCGAGTGTCAATATGTTGCCTGAGAAATTCAACACTAATGTTATCCCATGCCTTCTGCAACTGAGGCTTTCCTTTGAATGTACAATAGATCGGTCCAGTTTATTTTCCAATTCACCCCAAATGTGCTCGATGGGGTTCAGGTCTGGACTTCGAGGGGGCCAGCCCATCATGTTAAATGTTCCAGCAGATTCCTTCCATCGCAGGTAGTTCGGGCAATAGTTAGAAGAATGTTTAGGGTCATTGTCCTCTTGGAAAATAAATCCAGGCCTAATAAGACGACTCTCATATGGTACTCCGTGCCTCACCAGAATGTTTTGGTATACTGTCTTTTCCATGATGCCATCAATTTTCACTAAGTCACCAGTTTCTGAGGCTGAAAGGCACACCATAATACTACCCCATCCCTCCATCGAACATACACTCTTCAACAAACATACACTCTTCAACAAACTGAATGAATGAGGCATTTAGTGGGGAGAACAAGTATTTGATACTCTGCCGATTTTGCAGGTTTGCCCACTTACAAAGCATGTAGAGGTCTGTAATTCGTATCATAGATACTCTTCAACTGTGAGTGACGGAATCTAAAACAAAAATCCAGAAAATCACATTGTATGATTTTTAAGTAATTAATTTGCATTTTATTGCATGACATAAGTATTTGATACATCAAAAAAGCTTCAAGCATCAAACTTAATATTTGGTACAGAAACCTTTGTTTGCAATTACAGAGATCATTATATGTTTCCTGTAGTTCTTGACCAGGTTTGCGTACACTGCAGCAGGGATTCTGGCCCACTCCTCCATACAGACCTTCTCCAGATCCTTCAGGTTTCGGGGCTGTCGCTGGGCAATAGGGACTTTCAGCTCCCTCCAAAGATTTTCTATTGGGTTCAGGTCTGGAGACTGGCTAGGCCACTCCAGGACCTTGAGATGCTTCTTACGGAGCCACTCCTTAGTTGCCTTGGCTGTGTGTTTCGGGTCGTTGTCATGCTGGAAGACCCAGCCACGACCCATCTTCAATGCTCTTACTGAGGGAAGGAGGTTGTTGGCCAAGATCTCGCAATACAATGCCCCATCCATCCTCCCCTCAATACGGTGCAGTCGTCCTGTCCCCTTTGTAGAAAAGCATCCCCAAAGAATGATGTTTCCACCTCCATGCTTCACGGTTGGGATGGTGTTCTTGGGGTTGTACTCATCCTTCATCTTCCTCCAAACACGGCGAGTGGAGTTTAGATCAAAAAACTCTATTTTTGTCTCATCAGACCATTTGACCTTCTCCCATTCCTCCTCTGGATCATCCAGATGGTCATTGGCAAACTTCAGATGGGCCTGGACACGTGCTGGCTTGAGCAGGGGGACTTTGTGTGCGCTGCAGGATTTTAATCCATGACGGCATAGTGTGTTACTAATGGTTTTCTTTGAGACTGTGGTCCCAGCTCTCTTCAGGTCATTGACCAGGTCCTGCCGTGTAGTTCTGGGCTGATCCCTCACCTTCCTCATGATCATTGATGTCCCACGAGGTGAGATCTTGCATGGTGCCCCAGACCGAGGGAGATTGACCGTCATCTTGAACTTCCATTTTCTAATAATTGCGCAACAGTTGTTGCCTTCTCACCAAGCTGCTTGCCTATTGTCCTGTAGCCCATCCCAGCCTTGTGCAGGTTTACAATTTTATCCCTGATGTCCTTACACAGCTCTCTGGTCTTGGCCATTGTGGAGAGGTTGGAGTCTGTTTGATTGAGTGTGTCGACAGGTGTCTTTTATAAAGGTAACGAGTTCAAACAGGTGCAGTTAATACAGGTTGTATGAGAAGGGAGTGGAGAACAGGAGGGCATAAAGAAAAACTAACATGTCTGTGAGCCGGAATTCTTACTGGTTGGTAGGTGATCAAATACTTATGTCATGCAATAAAATGCAAATTAATTATTTAAAAATCACACAATGTGATTTTCTGGATTTTTGTTTTAGATTCCGTTTCTCACAGTCAGTGCCGGCGTTTGCTATAGGCGAGCTAGGCGGTTGCCTAGGGCGACAAATGTGTTGGGGGCGCGCACAGGCGCCCTCTAGTGGCGCCCTTAAACTTACTTCCCATTAAGCATAGAATTAAAACAAGCGAAATAAAACATACTGTTTATTAAACATGATCATCATTGGGCGCCCCCTCAGCCACACGTTTAATTACTTAACCTGATTATTAGATTGAATTGATGGTGAGTATTGTCGAGCACAGGCGGTCAGGCGTTAGGTCAGGCAAGTGCTCAGCATTGGCGCGTTCTTCAAAAATGAAGCGGTCTAACGTTAAACCCTCGAGAGCACAGGGACGGAAAAAGAGAAAGGCAGACGATCAAAAGAAAGCCCAGTATAGAGGTAAGTCTTCTCATCTCAGCCATAAAGGTGTCAAACAAAATAAATTTACTTCGTATTATCGATATTATCAACTAATATTGGACGGCATTGGACGTTTTATTGCTGTCACTAAGCTATCACTAGCTAGCTAGTTATCTACATATTACTACGCATTTCACTGACAATAAGGAAATCCAGGCGAGCCAAATTTTAATGCTGCGTCAATTTTGAAGGTGAATAGAAATGCCAGAAACAACTGTTCATCTTTTATTATTTAAGATGGGGATAGAGCTACAAGAACTTATATATTTTAATTTTGTAGTGGTAAGTACAGTGTATCCATAACAGCACTTTTGTTTGTAGAGGGTATAGGTGCTTAAGAGAGTTGTTGCACAGTTTATGGAGTTAATATTTGGTAAATATCCTTGAACATTCTTTCTAGCATTTGTGTATGACCAATTTATTGCAGTTGATCCTTCAAGTCTTAATTTTCTTGATTTTCTTGAAGACTATAAAGTCATAATTAGCTTTTTAAGTCTTGGAGTAACTATAGGAGCATTTTTGTTAATATAGTTTTTATAAATACTTAACCCATTTGTGCCCAATTTTTTCTGAATGGCTTGTTCTGCATTTATTTTCCCCAGGTTTTTGTATTTTTTCTTGAAAATCGTATTTAAATCTGTGGCAACCATAGTTGCCGGTGGGCAAATATGTTGTATCCACCCCTTCAATGTCAAATATGTATAAGAGGAGAACATTTAGCATCTAACTCAAAATAACTGCTTTCAACAGATCAATCTTTATTCATAATCAAATTTATTATGTTTGACTAAGTATACTAAAAACTATAGATCTGTTGTAAGATTTGTTTTGTTTTGATGATTCTAGTGACCTTCATGATTATGTTGATATATATATGTCAACAAAAAATACTTATTAGTAACATAAAAATGACCTTTCTTTGGGAGGGTTTGCCTTCGTTGTGCTCCCTGGAAGTAGGGGTAGGAAGTTGGCAGTCTCATGTGACAGGAAGGAAGTTAATACTTTTTTTTTTCCTTGAAATCCTTTATTTGGTTGTCTGCTTGTGTGTCATTAAGATATAAAACATGGATAATATCTAGAAAAATACTTACAGAAGGAAAATGACAACTATACACTGGCAACTATAGTTGCCGGTGGGCTTAACAATTAAGGGGGGTGGCAAAACTCAATCTCGCCTAGGGCAACCAAAGAGCTAGAGCCGGCCCTGCTCACAGTTGAAGTGTACCTATGATCAAAAATTACAGACCTCTACATGCTTTGTAAATAGGAAAACCTGCAAAATCGGCAGTGTATCAAATACTTGTTCTCCCCACTGTATATAGCACTTTCCTATGTACTACTGTACACCCAAAGCGCTTAACAACTATAGCAGGGGTCTCTCCTCAACCACCACCAGTGTGCAGCATCCACTTGGATGATGCGACGGCAGCCACAGTACAAGGCGCCAGTGCGCTCACCACACACCAGCTATTGGTGGAGAGGAGGGTGATAGAGCCAATTCAATGGATGGGGATTATTAGGAGGCCATGATTGGTAAGGGCCAATGGAGGGAATTTGGCCAGAACACCGGGGTTAAACCCCTACTCTTTTACAAAAAGTGCCATGGGATTTTTAATGACCACAGAGAGTTAGGACCTCGACTTAACGTCTCATCCGAAGGACGGTGCTTGTTACGGTATAGTGTCCCCATCACTACTGGGGCGTTAGGACCCACACAGAGCACAGGGTGACCGCCCCCTGCTGGCTTCACTAATACCTCTTCCAGCAGCAACCTAGTTTTCCCAGGAGGTCTCCCATCCAGGTACTGACCAGGCTCAACCCTGCTTGGCTTCAGTGGGAAACCAGTCTTGGGCTACAGTCCAGTCTTGGGCTACAGGGTGATATGGCTGCTGGCCTCCATTCATTCATTCATTCATTCATTCATTCAACTGTTCAAGCTTGGACTTGTCAGTCCACAACATTTTATACCAATCTTCCTTTGTCCATTTCTTGTGTTCTCTTGCAAATTCCAGGTGTTTCACTCTATTTTAAGTCCTTCTCCCAGTTTCTGACACACAGTTCTTGAAGACACTGTTGCACCAGTAGTCATTGTGGTATTGATCTCGTCACACAGTTCTCGTGAGGTTTTTCTTCTGTCCTTAAGACTGAGAATTATGAGATGCTTCACTTGTCTGTCTGAAAGTTTCTTTTTTCTACCTCTCCCCTTTTGGTTCTGGTGTGAATTGGTGGCATCATGGCAGTCTAGAGTGTACTTTAAAGTGCTTGGACTGCATCTCGCGTCCTTGGCTATGCGGCAGTAACTCCAGCCTGCATCAAAAAGAGCCTTTATTCGAACTCATTGCTCAATCGTTAGCTCCTTCTTTCACCTTAGCCATGTTCAAAGAGCAACATGTGCTTCAAGGCTACTTCTAGAGGCTTTGAATTCATACCAATTGGTGGTGTGGCCGCAGTGACAAAACCCTGATGTTACCAATCACTTAATGAGCAGGATAGGCCTTGTACATTCAAAAGAAATCACACAGCTGTGTCCTAAGACTCTTGCATCACCATCAATTTAACCACAATCACACCTGACAATGATTACACAAGTAATTTGCCTTCTGTGAAGAAACTTGATTGTGTGACATTGACAGTGAAATAGCTTAGCTTGTTTTTTGCAAGGAAAATGACCTGGTTTATAGAGCATAATCATGACTTTGTAGGCATTTCATTCGTTTTATGGGTATTGTAATGGCCAATTCAACAAAAACAACTGAAAGCTCTTAAATATGCCAAGTGTTCTAATAATTTCGGCCACCACTAATATATATATATATATATATATATACACACACACACACACTGGTCAGGCATAACATCATGACCTAATATGTCCTAATATTGTGTTGGTCCCCCTTTTGCTGCCCTGACCCGCCGAGGCATGGACTCTGCTAGACCCCTGAAGGTGTGCTGTGGTATCTGGCACCAAGATGTTAGCAGCAGATCCTTTAAGTCCTGTAAGTTGCGAGGTGGGGCCTCCATGGATCGGACTTGTTTGTTTAGCACATCCCACAGATGCTCGATTGGATTGAGATCTGGGGAATTTGGAGGCCAAGTCAACACCTCAAACTCGTGCTCCTGAAACCATTCCTGAACCATTTTTGCTTTGTGGCAGGGCGCCTTATCCTGCTGAAAGAAACCACAGCTACCAAGAATACAGTTTACATGAAAGGGTGTACATGGTCTGCAACAATGCCTAGGTAGGTGGTACGTGTCAAAGTAACATCCACATGGATGGCAGGACCCAAGGTTTCCCATTAGAACATTGCCCAAAGCATCACAGTGCCTCTGCCAGCTTGCCTTCTTCCCATAGTGCATCCTGGTGCTAAGTGTTCCCCAGGTAAGTGACGCATATGCTCCCGGCCATCCACTTGATGTAAAAGAAAATGTGATTCATCAGACCAGGCCACCTTCTTCCATTGCTCCGTGGTCCAGTTCTGATGCTCACTGTTGGCGCTTTCGGCGGTGGATGCAGCAACAAACTGCGATGCACTGTGTCTGACAAAATGTCTGACACCTTTCTATCAGAACCAGCATTCATTTCTAGAGTAATTTGAGCTACAGTAGCTCATCTGTTTGATCTGACCACACAGGCCAGGCTTCGCTCCTCACGTGCATCAATAAGCATTTGCCACCCATGACCTTTTTGCCGGTTCACCACTGTTCCTTCCTTGGACCACTTTTGAAAGACACTGCAGACTGGGAACACCCCCCAAGTTTTGGAGATGCTCTGACCGTCGTCTAGCCATCACAATTTTGCCCTTGGCAAGCTCGCTCAAATCCTTATGCTTGCCCATTTGTCCTGCTTCTAACACAACTTTGAGGACAAAATGTTCACTTGCTGCCTAATATATCCCACCCACTGACAGATGCCATGATGAAGAGATAATCAGTGTTATTCACTTTACCTGGTCATAATGTTATGTCTGATCGGTATATATATATATATACATACACACACACACACACATATACATACACACACATATACACAAGTTTTCATGATTGAAATGTGTATATATACACTCCGAAATCATTCTATTATGCTGATTTGGTGCTGAAGAAACCTGTTGCTAAAGAGTCCTTTTTATCATCAAAACAATTGTGCTGCTTAATATTTTGTAGAAACTATGATGCATTTTTTTCAGGATTCTTTGATGCATAGAAAGTTATTTATTTATTTGATATAATCTATTTGAAATCTAAATCTTTTGTTGCACTGTAAATCTTCACAATCACTTTTGATCAATTTAATGCATCCTTGCTGAATGGTAAAAGTAATTTCTTTAAAAAAAATATCTTACTGAAACTTTTGAACAGTAGTTTTTATTATAATAAATTAGAATAAACAATTATTCTGCAAAATATACTGTTTATAATCTGTAGGCTGTTTAAGGTTGCCACATATGGTGATTACTGCTTAATACTGACCTGCTAAACACTGGGAATGGCCAGTATATCTTTTTCTTTCCAAACACCTGTAAGAAGTTTGTCCAGACACCTACATCAAATGCTTCACTTCCTGGTCCATCTGCAAAAAAGGGGACTGACAACCACTCTGAGAGAAAGAGAGCAAGAGATGTTATGACACCTACAAAACCTCATATAAATGATGTGCATATGTGAAACACAGGTTTTACCAAGAGTAGTTTTGTTGCTGGCAAGCAGCCAGATGTGGAAGAAGAGCAAAAAACAGAGGGTAACAGCAAACATGGCCGACACCAGTGTCAGGAACAAGACATGCAGTTTAACACAACTATCAAACAGTTTGCCCTGAGAGAGAGAGAGAGAGGGGGGGGGGGGGTGCAGAGTGTAATTCAGGAATACTGTAGTAAGATACTGTGAAACACAGAAATAAGAATTATTGATTAACAATTGATTGAATTATTCATACAATTATTACTGGTAATACCATACAATAAGGTCCCATATTAATATTAGTATGCAGAAGCTAACAAACTAACATTGAAAAATATATATATAATTTTTTTATATATGCATTTATTCATCTTTGTTAATGAAAATACACATTTTAATTATTTTCAGCACATTAATGTTAACAGGTGCAACTTTTTATTTTACAAATGTATTAGTAAATATTGAAATTAACATTTGCTGTCATTCATGTTTAGTGTAGTTAACTAATGTTAACAAATGAAACATTGTAAATTGTTGCTACATAATTATTATATAAATAAGAATTAATTATACTGCAAAAGAAAATGTTTTATATCAAATTTACTTGCAATCACTTAAATTACATTTATACATGTAGTAGCTACTTTTATCTAAAGCGGCTCTGCATTTAAAGAGATAGTTCAACTAAAAATGAAAATTCTGCCATCATTTACTCACCCTCATGTCATTCCAAACTAGTAATAATTTGTCTCATCTTCGGAACACAAATAAATATATATTTTTATGAAATCTGAACGTTTTCTGTCCCTCCTGTGACCGCTAGCCTAAATTACATCTTTTCATCATATAAAATGATTGAGTCTGTTCAAAAAATTTGGAATAAACCACTGAATTCAAATATATTAACTTTTTGAAGCGTCAAAGTGTCAGTTGGAGGGACAGAAAGCTCTCAGATTTCATCAAAAAGCCATATCTCCCTGTAGCCCAAGACTGGTTTCCCACTGAAGCTAAGCAGGGTTGAGCCTGGTTAGTTCCTGGATGGGAGACCTCCTGGGAAAACTAGGTAGCTGCTGCTGCTGGAAGGGGTGTTAGTGAGGGCAGCAGGAGGTGCTCACCCTGTTGTCTGTGTGGGTCCTAAAGCCCCAGTATAGAAATGGGGACACTATACTGTCAAAAAAGCACCGTCCTTCGGATGAGACGTTAAACTGAGGTCCTGACTCTCTGTGGTCATTAAATATCCCAGTAGGGGAGTAACCCCTGCATCCTGGCCAAATTTGCCCATTGGCCTCTGTCCATTATGGCCTCCTAATCATCCCCATATACTGATTGGCTTCATCACCCTCCACCAATCAGCTGGTGTGTGGTGAGCGTTCTGGCGCAATATGGCTGCCGTCGCATCATCCAGGTGGATGCTGGTGGTGGATCACGTGGCATTGATTCAACAAGGTGCTGAAAGCATTCTTTAGAAATGTTGGCCCATATTGATAGGATAGCATCTTGCAGTTGATGGAGATTTGTGGGATGCACATCCAGGGTACGAAGCTCCCGTTCCACCACATCCCAAAGATGCTCTATTGGGTTGGGATCTGGTGACTGTGGGGGCCATTTTAGTACAGTGAACTAATTGTCATGTTCAAGAAACCAATTTGAAATGATTCGAGCTTTGTGACATGGTGCATTATCCTGCTGGAAGTAGCCATCAGAGGATGGGTACATGGTGGTCATAAAGGGATGGACATGGTCAGAAACAATGCTCAGGTAGGCCGTGGCATTTAAACGATGCCCAATTGGCACTAAGGGGCCTAAAGTGTGCCAAGAAAACATCCCCCACACCATTACACCACCACCACCAGCCTGCACAGTGGTAACAAGGCATGATGGATCCATGTTCTCATTCTGTTTACGCCAAATTCTGACTCTACCATCTGAATGTCTCAACAGAAATCGAGACTCATCAGACCAGGCAACATTTTTCCAGTCTTCAACTGTCCAATTTTGGTGAGCTTGTGCAAATTGTAGCCTCTTTTTCCTATTTGTAGTGGAGATGAGTGGTACCCGGTGGGGTCTTCTGCTGTTGTAGCCCATCCGCCTCAAGGTTGTGCGTGTTGTGGCTTCACAAATGCTTTGCTGCATACCTCTGTTGTAACGAGTGGTTATTTCAGTCAAAGTTGCTCTTCTATCAGCTTGAATCAGTCAGCCCATTCTCCTCTGACCTCTAGCATCAACAAGGCATTTTCGCCCACAGGACTGCCGCATACTGGATGTTTTTCCCTTTTCACACCATTCTTTGTAAACCCTAGAAATGGTTGTGCGTGAAAATTCCAGTAACTGAGCAGATTGTGAAATACTCAGACCGGCCCGTCTGGCACCAACAACCATGCCACGCTCAAAATAGCTTAAATCACCTTTCTTTCCCATTCTGACATTCAGTTTGGAGTTCAGGAGATTGTCTTGACCAGGACCACACCCCTTAATGCATTGAAGCAACTGCCATGTGATTGGTTGATTAGATAATTGCATTAATGAGAAATTGAACAGGTGTTCCTAATAATCCTTTAGGTGAGTGTATATATATTAGGGATGCCACAATTCTCAATATAATATTGAACCGTTCGGTACGGCATTCACGGTTCAATACGCGCTTGTGAATTGCGTTTTTTTCGGTTTCGCATTTAATTAATTATTTTTCTACAAATTCTATAATTTGCCTCCATCCCAATACTGAACAACGCAACATACATTCACATCACACGTTAGTGGTAGAGTTATACTCACGCAACACTATAGTTATTCACAATCATGAAAGTTCATTATTTGCATGCGTTTTAAAGCCTTGCCGGTTTCATTCGCGTGTGCGGTTTTAACATGCGCTTTTCAGAGCGCGCGCACTAAAAGCCTGTCAAACACGTGAATACTGAACTAAGTAGTCGTCTTACTGCCTTAATACTGTCAATTACACACAAGGTTAATATAAACACAGTCGGTTATGTCTAAAGTGAAAGTAAAATCGCAATCGTGTCTGTATATTAGATGTGCAGCGCAGCCAGTGAACACGCAGTCCTTAAAGGGTCAGTTCACCTATAAAATTATGTCATTATTTACTCACTCTAATATTGTTTCAAACCTGTATTCATTTCTCGGTGATAGAATTTTCAGTTTTGAGTGAAATATCCCTTTAATGTTAATACAACAACAAAAGACACAGAGAAAATCACTCACTGCTCTTGACTGAAAAACTAATACAGTAGCTAAGAATCAGTGTATATTTTATAGTGAAGTCTATGTAGTGTTTTATTTTTACATTCATTCATTCAATTTCATACTTAAATGCTGCTGTACAGCTCTGAGCTGCCATTGTAAATCTTTATATATATTTATTTTATATTATCCAATACACTAAGAATGTGTACAAGGGTTTTTTTTAAGTAAAGTTTTAAGTTTAAGTAAGGTTTTTCAATTCTTTTAAGTAAAATAAAGAAAGAGTATTGCAATAAAAAAAATAGACTTTTTTCTCCTTAACATCTTGCTGTTCCTGTCGCCTAAGAATAGAATAACAAAAAATGTATGTGACAAGCCATCAGAACCGAACCGAAAACTGTGGGTAAAAACCGAGGTATGTATTGAACCGTGGACTAACTGTATTGTTGCATCCCTAATATAATTATATATATATATATATATATATATATATACAGGGAGTGCAGAATTATTAGGCACGTTGATTTTCTGATCATATTTTTTTTCCAGGCACATTTGACCAATTCCAAACCACAGTAATCCTAATAACTACTATTGATTTAGTATTTAATACTGTATAAGTGATATATAATTGTTCATGAAGGCTGGAAATGAAAATCACCTTATATTCAGGTGTGCAGAATTATTAGGCATGTTTTCTTTTACAGATAAATTGAGCCAAAAAAGAGATTTAACTCAGACTGAAAAGTCAAAAAGTATTAAATGCCCATGAGAAGGATGCAATACTAATGCAATACTAGACATTGCAGTTAAGGCGTGACCATTGGACAGTGAAATGCTCGTTGGGTCAGCAGGATCTGACAAAAACAGGTGGTGAAGAAAAGACACCTGTTAACCGCAAAAGAATTAAGAATTAAGGTGAAGAATTAAGGGTGAAACCATCAGGAACCCTTTAGTCTCCAGCGCCACCATTTTCAGTACGTTTTGGGAGTTCATTTTTAGTCCATCTCTGCAAAACGGACTTCAGGATGGACTAAAATGAACTCCCAAAACGTACTGCCAGATTCTGGAAGATGAATTCTTCAAACAGTGGTACTAGAGGATGTGGTGCTGGTCCTTCAAGAGTCATTCTCAACCTATCTGTCCATAAAGCCTATAAAAAAACCTTCTTCATGTATTTTACAACACTTCAGCTTGTGATTCTTATCTAGTGGGGGTCATTTTTTAGGATTCTTTACCTAACTGAAGTCTCTGAGATCCTGACACCTTGCACTTCTGGAGACTCCAGGTAGGTTGCAGCTCTGGAAAATGGTGGCGCTGGAGACTAAAGGGTTCCTGATGGTTTCACCCTTAATTCTTCACCTTAATTCTTAATTCTTTTGCAGTTAACAGGTGTCTTTTCTCCGCCACATGTTTTTGTCAAATCCTGCTGACCCAACGAGCATTTCACTGTCCAATGGTCATGCCTTAACTGCAATGTCTAGTATTGCATTAGTATTGCATCCTTCTCATGGGCATTTAATACTTTTTGACTTTTCAGTCTGAGTTAAATCTCTTTTTTGGCTCAATTTATCTGTAAAAGAAAACATGCCTAATAATTCTGCACACCTGAATATAAGGTGATTTTCATTTCCAGCCTTCATGAACAATTATATATCACTTATACATTATTAAATACTAAATCAATAGTAGTTATTAGGATTACTGTGGTTTGGAATTGGTCAAATGTGCCTGGAAAAAAAATATGATCAGAAAATCAACGTGCCTAATAATTCTGCACTCCCTGTATATGGGTCAAAGACGAGACGTCACAATTTTGGTGTCCGCATCAAATTATGTTTACAAAAGTCATTTTATATACATAAAAAACATGTTAAATGCAAGTAAACTGTCTACTTTACTATTTCAAATAACTTTTGTCAAAATAAAATGTCAACATTTAGGGGAAATAATGTTCCAAAGTGTAAAATTGTCATTCAGCGTAATGGTCCGGACTTTGATTTTGCCATTACATCTTAAAATTAATGAATGAAATAAGTAAAAAAATAAATTTGTTTTCTTGGCATTTTCAAATATGTGTTGGCTGTGTTATATTAAAAGGACTATGTCTTACTTATTTTTTTAAGTATTTAAATAACCAGGGGACTTTTGTCCCGAAAATCCAGTTTGTAAGAGATCATTCAGTGTAACAGGATCAAGAAGCCATTCTGAAATCATATAAAAAACAGATAGTCATTCGACAGTCTGTGACATCATCAAAAGGCCCCCTGAAGACCATGTGGTGCTGCAGAAAAGTGAATTCATTGCTCTTAAATATTTGATAATTCCACCTTTTCATGGTGTGGTATCTAAGTTACAAAACCGCACGTCATTCAGTGAAATGCCAAAAAAACATTTATATTGTTAGAATTTTTTTAAAATAAGTAGATGTTGTGAATAATTGTGATTAACTTTACTGGTCAAGCTCACTTTTTGATATAGATGGCCAGCTTATGGCCTGCAATATAAGCTGAAGTAGAATTTCGTCATTCAGGGTAATGCTTTTTTCATTCAGTGTAACAGATATATTTATGTAAAAAATTAAACAATATACTTATTCTAACCTGTAATCATTAAATTATATAAAATAATGTGATCATACAAAATTTTATTATATTTTAAATGATTTTCACTTTCTTACAAAAACGTCTTCCTGGCAAATAGGTAGACCTAGTGGTTTGAAGGATAGTGGCAAAGTATAAAGATTTAAAAATTACAATTAATTAGTATTTGTGGGCTGGACTTTGATACTTAAATAGAGTCTTTTAATATGCCATCAAATGATTCCTGTTTTAAATATGCCTAATAAGATTTTCTGATACATAAATATTGTTACACTGAATGACATTTTTGTGGGTGTCTTCTGTAAATCATGGTAAAAAATGTGTGATAGTCATTATTTTTGCTAAGAAAATATAAAATTAAACAGGACACATTCTAATGTACAGGAAAAAACTAAATTTAAAGCTGTATTACACATTTATTTTTTTGATGCTTGAAAACCCCTATTTCGTCTTTGACCCATATATAAATAAAAATATTCTCATGCAATGCCATCTGAGGGCTCAAAGGATCACGCACATTCAACAGAGGTTTCCTGCCTTGCCCTACACGGCCTGAGATTTCTCTGGATTCACTGAATTTTTTCAAAGTATTATGTGTATGGTGAAAGACCCAAATTCTTTGCTATCTTGCAATGAGAAATGCGATTTTTTTTTTTATTATTTGACAATTCTCTCATGATATGTGGCATAAAGTGATGAGCCATGATGACCCATCTTTGCTAGCAAAGACTGAGATGCAACGTTTACACTCAATCAAGATACTCTCACCTATTACCAATTCACCTACTTATTGTGGGCTGTTTCAAAATAGTTTAACTCTGATATTCTATAAAATTTTCACTTTAATTTTTTCTGTCCCAATTTTTTGATTGTGTAGCAGCCATCAAAATCAAAATGTCTTATCTTTACAAAATACAATTAATTTGGTCCCTGAAAACATTGGTAATCTTTTCTTTGTACTAAGGTTTATGAAAATTAACAAAATCACAGATTCTTGATTTTATTGCACTTAACAAAATGTCCCAACATTTATGGAAATGGGGTTGTAGAATGCGTAAAATTACAGTACATTTCAAATATCTGATGACAAGCGACTGTGGGTGGTCTGTAGACGTGCCATCTCAGCCCGAGACTAGTCTCTTCCACTCAAAGTGCATGTAAAACTTGCAAAAAAAACATGCAATGCAAAAGGCACAAGGGTCACCCACCAGCCACAGTTGGATGAAGGTCGGCGTAACTGTTGCGACGATGAGGAGGCAGTACAGGAGTGAGTAGAGGAGGAAGAGCATGAAGAACTTATAGTTGGAGAACCCAATACAGTTATTCAGCCTGAACATGCTCACAACAACACACAACATACACACGGAAGAAGAGAATAAGTGGCACTTTTTTAAAAAGGCAATATTATTCATTTAAACAACATGAAACATGTTAAGAGTTTAAGTCAAGCCATTTTACTTCCTGAATCCAAGTTAAATAAATATCTAAGTAGATATTTGGCTTCAATAGCCTGCAATGACTAATCAACAATAGAAAATAAAAAGATGTTTACAGGAAGAGTAAGTTACTAACCTTTGATTAACCATTACTAAGCTATAGACTACAAAGATTCTTTATTCTTAACAAATAAAATACACCAATAAATCATTCACAATAAACAGAAATGTGCATTTAGTAAGTAAATAGGATCAATTTTAATTTAGTTTACAAACCAGGGGCAATGATGATCCATCTTCAGTACACACCTACAAAAAAAGAGAGACAGACAGCAGGAGTGAAGTGCACAGGCCACAGGAACTATTCTCATTAAATAATAATAAAAACCCTAGTGTAATCAGACACACACATTCAAAATCTCCACAAACACACAGTCATTATTTTTCTCCATTGCACTCACTCTCCCTCTCACACTCAGGACCTGGACTTTAATCAAAGGCAGGGAACCTGATATTGACATGGAGCGAAACTCATTTGAGAAGATTCACTGTGTCCACTCAAATAAATGTGACCAAGCGCTACAACAACATCCTGTAATTATCACACACACACTCGCACACAGATCGCATTTCAACGTCTCTCCCTTTCATTAAGGGAAGAGTGCGTAGATGAGTGGGAGATGCACTGATACGCACACAGAAATGGAGAGAGAGAGAGAGAACAATTCTTACATTTGGCAGACAGAACAGTGATGGCAGCGATCTGGTTTTATCAATTGGCAGTGATGACAGAACCTGATAGCTGAGATGAACACACACACACACACACACACAAACAACCAAATAAATAAATAACATTTTCTCTGACGTTTAGGTAAATGGAATTTATTTTTTATAAGAGACTCTTATGTATGTTTTAATTCATGTTGTATATCTTATAATAGAAGATCATTTTAGATTAGTTAACAAAAATATTGGAGAATTCAGACTTCAATCAAAAGCAATTGATTATTAATGGTTAGTAAGGCAGTTGTTAAGTTTTGGGTAGGATTAAAGGGATAGTTCACCCAAAAAGGAAAATTAGCCCATGATTTACTCACCCTCAAATCATCCTAGGTGTATATGACTTTCTTCTTTCAGACGAATACAATCAGAGTTATATTAAATACCGCCTTAAATTTGCGGAAAAAGCATAACTGGCGCAACAATGACATTGGACGTAGCACAAGGGTTTTGAACTGAGAGAAGTTACACTTTTTCTTAAGTTGAATATGGAAGAGTGCGTCGGAAGCTAGATATCTTACTTTATACATTTTTAAATATGGATATTGCTTCGCTTCAGAAGGTCTTTATTAACCCCCTGGAGCCGTGTGGATTACTTTTATAATGGAGGGATGCACTTTTTGGGCTTCAAATTTTGGGCTGCCATTCACTGCCATTATAATGCTAGGATTAGCCAGGACATTTTTTTTTTTAAATAACCCTGATTGTACATCTGAAAGAAGAATGTCATATACACCTGGGATGGCTTGAGGTTGAGTAAATTATGGGATAATTTTCATTTTTGGGTGAACTATCCCTGTAAGGGACGTATAATATGGTCATGCAGAATAAGACTTTATAAGTACCAATA
Organism: Gobio gobio; assembly: GCF_949357685.1. Taxonomy (NCBI): domain Eukaryota; kingdom Metazoa; phylum Chordata; class Actinopteri; order Cypriniformes; family Gobionidae; genus Gobio; species Gobio gobio. Next base: position 49,424,750 of record NC_137100.1, read on the forward strand.
AAAAGCCAATATCCTATTAAATGCATGCTAATTAGCAACTTGTTAAAAAGTGAGAATTGGACCCTAAACTAAAGTGTTACAATATCTGATGGGGGCTGGTAAGTAAGCTGGAATTTATTTTATTATTATTCTCATTTTTTGTTTATTGGTTTTGTTTGTTGTTGACACATTGGTGTTATTGATTTGATCACTTGTAAGTTGTTTACTTTTGTATTAAAGTAAAGTTTGAAAAGAAGACTATTCCGTCATCATTTTCTTATCCTTACATTGCACCAAACCAGTATTTTTTTGTGTGAAATGTTACAAGATTTGGCATCATTATTGTTCACAGATTTTCAGCAAGTAACAGAATTTTGGTCTGTTGTGGGGCTGGGTATTGATACAGATTTCTTCCAAATTTCCAATTCATTTGGCTGCATTTCAGTTTTAATCGGAGGCGGACAGTAATGAAGTATTTTTACTTTTCAAGTAATTTTATTTCAAGTTATGTACTTTTTAATTGTTCTTCTTTGGAAAAGTTTTACTTCACAACATTCCAAAATATAATATTGTAATTTTTACTGCACTACGTTTCATGTTGAATATCATTTAATACTTATTTACATTGAAAATGTAGTACTGTATACTTTTACTCAAGTAAAAGTAATTCAAAGTTTTACTTGAGTAAAAGAAAGAAAGTACTACATTTTTAATGCAATTAACTATTAAAGTAAAAATAAAATAAAAACTTTTATTTATGAAACGTAGTGCAGTAAAAAGTACTAAATTATGCTTTGGAATTAAGTGAAGTAAAAGTTTTCCAAAGAAAAACTGTGATACTGACACATATACTTGAAATATGTACTGGAGTAGAATTTAAAAATACTTCACTACTGTCCGCCTCTGATTTCAATCTCCATTTTGTCCATATGGGAGAATTCTCTCTCTGCTAATGCTCAAAAGTAAGGCAGTGTTTGATATTGATTAAAATGGCAACTTGTCTTTTTTGAAATATTCAATAAAACAATAAGCTCATAAGAGTAATTCGTTTGTGAATCAGACTGCAAACTCAAGACACAGAGCTAGAATATAATTAATTTTTGCCACAGTGCTGAGTATTCCGTACATGCATTACAGATTCCCTCTGTAACACAGCAGTGCAGGAACCACTGAAGCATGGAACCTTCTAACATGATGCAGATGCTTTTCACTGAAGGCCATTCAAAATGCACTAATTGCAGATTCAGTGTCTCTGGAGTAATCTAGAGTTCAGTGTCTTCCCTCAATTACATGGTGTTGATGGAGCAGGTTAATGTTTACAGGTACAGTGTGAATCGAGTTACATTTGGAGTCAGTCCAGTTTAGTTTGTAGATTTTATTTATACTTTATATTGTCATGTTTATCCGTGATAGCACTGACAAGTTTCCTGACCTCCGGTTGCTGTACGTGTATGAACTGGAAGCTTCTGGGAGATTTCCAGGAGAATCTGACTCTTCTCTATACCGCCACGTTCCCGTTCATAGAGCAGCGAGTCTGAAGAGGAGAGCTGAAACTGAACACAGACACCCACGCACACACACAATTAGTAAATTAGATGGCGGTGCTCTGAGAGGGAGAGGGGTTTCTTTTACGCTCATTTGTCACATATGACATGCCTGACTTAAATAACTTGAAAGTGGATGGGCTGACCCCCATAAGAGCCCAAGTCTACTCATCTCTTCTAACTGTGGGGGTAAAGCCAGCAGAAATGGGGAGGTGTTTAAATTCCTCTTGCAAAAACGTACTGCTGTTATACTATGGTACACTGATGGAAGGCTGTAACCATGTCTTGAAAATTTGTATTTTAAAATATTTATTTTACTCATTCCCTTTTAATCGTATGCCTAATGTGCCAAAACTGCTCTATGTTTCTAGTCTTGTCACATTTAATTATGAACTGCATGAATCATGCATGAATCAAAGTCTAGTAGTTTGCCTCACTGAATATTACTGTTGGCCATTTAACATTTCTATAGTAAAACAGTAGTCGGATATTAAACATTTTGCTATTTACATCTTACCTCATGCTCTATCAAATGAACAATCACTGTAATGTATGCAATGTGGCCATATCAATATACAAATATATATATATATCCCTCAATGTCTATGGTGTTTACGGTCCAGCAGCAATGGTATAAGATACTATTGTACTATCATACTATTGTACATATATACACACACAATAATATTTACATGGTACTCCAAGATAGGTTCGTCAAAAAGACTCTTTTTTCTATGATATATACAAAAAAAAACATGCCTTTATGATTGTAGCATGTCCAAAAGCTATTGGCTTTCTTTCTCCAGAAGGTCCAGTGGGGGGGAAATACTTGTTTTTTGGTAAAGAACTATCAATTTATGAAGCTACTGTACCTCCACAGAAGGAGAGGACGGTGGAGTAGACACTGCTTTCCAAAATGACCATAAGAACATCCCAAAACACACATGGAACAGGCAAAGGAACACCACTGAGAGAATAAGAACATATACAATTATAAATCAAAATAAAGTAAATGCAAATTTTGTTTTTTTAAACTTTAGAACTGCATATTTTCACACAATAAATATTTATAACACCACAAAGATTTCATACCTCTCTGAGTTGCACAGGTAAGCAGGACTGGCACACAAATATGAACAAGAGTCATTCATAACATCTGATGTCATATTCAATAATGAACAGCGTTTTAAATATTTAGATTTATAGCAGGTGCTCAATAACTTTTCATAATAAGAGGGAGACCAGGGAGTGTAACAGTCTCAATTTAACCAAAATGACATGAGCTAACGTTACAGGGCTGAAATCACTACAATACATGACCACCAATGAACTTCTACTAAACCCACAAAGACTGCACAAAATAGTACACATTCACATGCTTCATTTGTCAGTTGTCTGACTGACTTATACACACAATCTATAGTTTTCTTTTGTTATAGCTACGTATATCTGTATTTGTTTCCAAACGAATTGTAATTTTATTTGCCGTTTTGAATTCAAATGTTTTCTATTCGTTTAGCATTTCGCACTAACATAAATTATGGGTTGGGGTGGTGATAGTTGTTGGAATAATAATTAACTTTGAACATTATATAAAACCACCTCAGCAATGGAGTTGTAACTGAATTACACAGATAAGTGATACTTGTGGATTTCATAACTATTTTAATCAGTAGCAGTCAAATATAGGAACATCATAAACGTTGAGAAACATAAAAAAATACAGAGTTACAGACGCTGAAACAAAATGTTACATCAAGTTCCGTCTCTCCTACACTTTAATATCCCGTATGGCCTTTTAATCCCACGAAATCTGCATCATTAAATTAACTTTAATGAAATATTTTGCAAAAAAATTACTCACTCCAACAGAAGTGCACGACATAGGCGTAGTATGACCACATCACAACCACGATAATGACCGTGACGGGGATCCAGTAGAGAAGCCGCGCGCAGCGGCGGAGACACGCGGGCAGAAGCATCACGGTGTCCGTCGAGACAAGCGCGAGTCTCCCTTTCACTGAAGCATCTGTGACTGAAGCAACCAGTCCATAGTATGAGCCACAGTAATAAGAGAAACAGCGCCTCCACAGGACACAGCAAGCAAGTGTTTTTTTCTATCCACCAAGTGTATCTTTATTTCTTTTAATCTTAAAAAGCAGTCGAACAGAGAACAATGCTCACGGCATAACATATTGAGCTTTGGACTTTTGAAGTCCTTTTGTAAACGAAATTATTCAATATTTATAATATTTAAACATAAAAGGTGTTAGCAAAGACACTGGCAACAGTCTTTTTGTCTTCAGGCTTCTGAACCCCATTGTGTCCAAAAGGACATATTCATACAAGCTCCACCAAACAATGCCTGGTTGGGCCAAACAAGATTTAAAAAACAATAACATACATATTTCATGTGCCGGACACTTTTCTGCATACTCGTACTGGTTTTGAGGTAGTTCGAAAAGCAGAAGGTCTTGGACCTTTTTTTATACCAAGTCTATTTCAGGCTATGTATTTGCTTTTGAAACAGAGTAAACCACTTTGGGTTGCTTCAGTGGAAAGGTGATGCTGGAGTTCACATCCAAAGCAGCAGAATGTTGGGCATTGCCTTGATTGACAGGAAGTGAAGTTGGAGGAGTGTTCTTGGTAGTATTGCCTAAATTTCGAAAAGCCACAGCCTGCGGAGTATGAGTGAGCTGAGGAGAGAAAGAGACATATTCTTAGCACTGCAGTCTACAGCAGCAGCATTTCTGTTTAATACACACACAAATAAAGAATCCTTAAAGGTTAGAGATGAAACCGTACCAGTAGGTCCCGATTGGCTTGTCTGGAAGCAGCTTCATTGGAAATCTGTACAGCGGCCTGAAAGGGACAAATCATGAATGAGCTGTTGTACAATTGTGACATGCAGAATGAGGGCTAGTGTGTGAATATGCATCAACATGATGCAGAAAATTATGATTTTCACATAAAGTTACGCACACGGGAAAGCAATTGCCCTGTGAGCACCAGAGAACGTTACCTATTCACAACCTGCACTATTCAATGTAAAAACGTGGTCAATGTATGATTCTTAATAGTCTCATGCATAGGAAACAATATATACATTTATATTAAATATTGATATACATATGTATAGGTTATGTATATATATAAAAAAATAATATATGTTTTTTTTCTAAAGCAGGGGTCCCAAAACCTGCTCCTGGTGGGCCACTGTCCTGAGTTTAGCTCCAATTAGCCTCAACAGACCTGCCTAGAAATTTCTAGTATGCAAGACCTTGATTAGCTGGTTCAGGTGTTTAATTGGGGTTGGAGCTGAACTCTGCAGGACAGTAGATCAGGAGCATGATTGGACACCCCTGTTCTATAAGTGCAAATTAACAGGGTTGCGATGTGTACCACCTGGGGGCGCTCTGTACTACATTTTGAGAACCACTGACTTATTACAATATGTACCTTCTTTTCTGCACGGTATTCATCCCAGGCTGCTCTGCGCTCCTCCTCACTCAGCTCCTCTTCCTGCCGGTGGTCTAACAACGAGTTGTGTTCATGATAACTTACTATGAGCTGCTCACAGCTCTGCAGCAACCGGACCAACACCTCATCCTGATAGACAAAAGGAAGACAAAACCTTGTTGTGGTCAATGATCTCACACACCCACATGTGTGTGTACAACAGCAGGTCTATGCATGCGTGTTTACCGCAGGCATTTCTGTGTGTTTACTGGGCCGGAGGTCTGGCTGGAAGTGGTACAGCTCATTCAGCTGACTGTGTGTGAAGTGTCTCTGAATCTGCTGCTGGTCCAGAACACGGGAGGACAGAGACTGCTTAGCAACCTGCCGCTCATAAATGTTCTGTTCCATCGTCCCCTACACACAAAAAAAGAACAAAAAACACATTACAATTGAAAGCATTTGATGTTACAAACAGTATATATTTTAAAACTATATAAAATATAGTACCTGTCAAAAGTTGAGACATTACAATTTTTTATGTTTTTGAAAGAAGTCTCTTATGATGACCAAGTCTGCATTTATTTGAGTAAAAACACAGTAAAAACAGTAATATTGCTAAATATTAATAATTCAAATAACTGTTTTCTATTTTAATATATTTTAAAATGTAATTTATTTCTGTGATGGCAAAATCAAATTTACAGCATCATTACTCCAGTCTTCAGTGTCACATGCTCCTTCAGAAATCATTCGATATGCTGATTTGTTGCTTAAGAAACATTTCTTATCAATGTTGAAAACTTTGAAAAAAAAAAGTCAGGATTCTTTGATGAATAGAGTTCAATGAACAGCATTTATTAAAGCATTTATTAAATAGAAATCTTTTGTAACAATAAAGCACTATCACCTAATTTAATGCATCCTTGATGAATCAAAGTATTAATTTCTCACTCCTTTTTTAATCTTACCACAAATGTTTGAATGATATCATTGTTTCCACAAAAATGTTAAGCTGCACAACAGTTTTCACCTTTTCAACATTGATAATATATGTTTCGTAAGCACCGAATCAGCATATTAGAATGATTTCTGGAGTAATGATGCTGAAAATTCAGCGGTCATCATTGGAATAGATTAACAATTTAAATTTATTCAAATGAAATACAATTATTTTAAATTGTAATATTTCACAATATTACTGTTTTCACTGTATTTTTGACACATTGTAATGTTTCCAAACATTTGACAGGTACTGTATGAATTATAAAATAAAAACAAATAAAATATATATTTAAACTATATTATACATTAAAATATTTTACATTAAAAAAATAAATAAATAAAACTAAGACAGTCCTCACGAGTAACAAAATCTTCATTAATGGGTTAAAATGACTTAAAACCTAAAAATGTCTGTAAATGTATTTATTTATTTTTTTCATTTTAATAAAAAAAAAAGAAAAGAAGTTCTCCCAAATATGTTTGATTTTAAGTGTATACCTGAGCCAGAAACCGGTACACAGCTACAGTTTTTTTCTGCCCAAAGCGATAGACTCTGAAGATGCTCTGGATGTCATATGATGGATTCCAGCAAGCATCAAACACCACAACTCGGTTTGCAGCAACCAGATTGATTCCCAGAGACCCTGCACGAGTGGAGATCAGAAACAACCTCCCTCTGACAAAGAAGAAACACCAAGAGTCAGGACAAGAAATCCAGAAAAGTTAAATGTGATGTTTATAAACATTTTGTATGAAGTACCTTATGTTTTTAGTGTTGTTAAACTCTTGAGCCCATCTCTTGCGAGCACAAGCACTTGTGTTGCCGTCCAAACGATAATAATCTTTATTTCTTACCCACGATTTCTTTCCTGAAAATACACACAAAAACAAATTAACAAATGACAGTGCTAACAGTAACAATCCCTTGTATAAACAGTGTGTTTACCTTTGTATGGACAACATTCCTTCCCGCTGGTCTCATCTGCATATGAGAGGAAACTCTCAATAAGATCCAGTGATATCAGAGATTGACTGAACACCAACCTGAACAAAAGCAAACAACATTCATGTGTCAAACTTAGTGTTTAAAAGTTTAACAATACAGTAAAAACAGTAATATTGTGCAATATTACAATTTAACGTAACCGTTTTCTGTTTTAATATATTTTAACATGCAATTTATTTCTGTGATGCAAAGCTGAATTTTCAGCATCATAACTCCAGTCCTCAGTGTCACATGATCCTTCAGAAATCATTCTAATATGCTGATTTGGTGCTCAAGAAACCTCTTATCATCAAGGTTGAAAACAATTTGATGGAAACTGTGATATGTTTTTCAGGATGGATTCTTTGATTTATTTGAAATAGAAAGCTTTTATAACAGTCTTTACTGTCACTTTTGGTCAATGTTAAGCATTCTTGCGCATTAAAAGTATTAATTTCTTTCACTTAACCAAATATGAATATGAACCAAAACAAAGCTTATAACAAGTGCTACTTCTGTTCAAGTACATGTTTCTCACACTTTGTCTTGTAATTCCTCTGCCCAGCATAAAATCTCCAGCAGCAACTGTAATTTCCCAGAATGCTCCAGCACTTTGGCATCAGCTGCTGTTACAAACGGCAGAAACCAGTCAGCAGATGGCCCGTTACCCACAATGAATCCTGGACAATAGACAGAGAGAGACAGATATAAGCCCCTTTCACACAGAACGTTGATTCCAGAAAATTGCCAAAAAACTGTGGGAGTGCCTTCTGTGTGAACGTAAACACGTCCCAGGATTGATCCCAGGATGGGGACCTAGTAACATTGCCGGGATCAGTCCTGAAACGTGCCCTGTGTGGACAAAAGGCAGGATCAATGACGTAGGGGTTGTGTCGTAGTGATGGCACTGAAGCTAAGATCATTTCGCCAGCTTAGTGTAACGGTATGCAATGCGCTAGTTTATGTACAAGCGTGGTTTGAAACTTAAGCAAACTTAAGACACTGTAGAGACATTACACGTCACATCCCAATGTCAAGCGTCTTTACAGGATGTGTGTGAACATGCACACAGATTCCAGAAAATCACTGGCAGTGTAAATTAACCAAAAATCAAATGATCAAGGGACAAATCCCGTGACAAATTATCAGCGCATTTTCCGGAATAACTGTGTGAACGGGCCTATACAGACAAAGAGACAGATTTAAAAAACAGAGTGAGAGACTGTGTGTACATGTACCAGCTTCCCCACCAGGAATTTCCACTGTGGCTGTGTTTGTGACATTTGGCTTTTGATTGGACCCACAGACCAAGGAGACTGGATCAGTATTTCCCTCTCCATCACCCACTAAATCTGTGATCTTTGCATCTCTATGAGACAGATGGTGGAAACATAAACATCAGAGCAAACCTGGTCTTGTGTAGAATTTGACTTCTAGCAGGCCTCTCATTGGTTCCACATAACTGTATATTACAAATAAAATATGTTCTGATTGGCTGTGTCATTCAAGCAGCAGTCTTTCATTTACCAATTGTTTCCTAAAAAAAATGTTCTCTATTGATTTAATTTGCATTGTTTAGAAAGACACATTACTCTGTAATTTAAAGTCACTCTTGCATTAATGTGATATTTTACACAAGCACGAGGCACATTATTTTGGTATAGAAAATATTCAAATCTGATATGAAAATGTGTACCTTTCAGAGTCATTTGGCTTTACAGAATCTCTCACCAAACCTGCATCCAGCCCAGTGAAGACGGGAGCAGGCTCTTGCTCTTTCCCCTGCATTACACAGAGAAATATATAATGTGATGGAGAAAAATCAGTGACCACTAATAGGATGTTTGTAAAAATGAGTCATCATGCATGTACACTACCATTCAATGGGTTGATAAGATTTTTGAAATGTCTCTTGCTCTCACCAAGGCTAAATTTACTTGATCAAAACAACAGTAAAAATAGTAACATTGTGAACTATGATAATTTAAAATACGTTTTCTATTTAAAACATTCTAATATGCTGATTTGGTGCACAAGAAAATTCTTATTAAAAATGTTGAAATCATTTGTGCTGCCTAAAATAGAATTAGTTTGAAATACAATTTAACAATGTAAAAGCTACTGTCTTTTTTTATCAATTTTTGATTTATGCATCTTTGCTGAATAAAAGTATTAATTTATAAAAAAAAATTAAATAAAATTATATATTAGGGTATATTTATTATTTATTACTGGCCCCAACCTTTTCAACAGTAGTGTATCTGGATGAGTGGGTGTATACCTTATTCCTGCTCAGCTGAGCCAGTTTAAGACACCAGGGATGAGTCCAAATCAAACTCAGAACATGAAGATCCTGAAACAAACTGTTCACACCTGCTCCTTTCCCTAAAATAAAGACACTGCTTGTGATTATTTGCATACTATCAATCTGTTGGCTCCATATGCAATGTTTGTTATAATGATATCACAATTTAGCCATTTTAAATCCATGTTAGTATCAAAGGCTATTTTTATGCAATACTGGATTAAAATAATCAGCCGATATTGGATGTTTAATTGTGCATGCTCATTGGTCCAATTTTTACATTTAGATGATATTTTACTAATATTTATCTAAAGCTGACTTAAAATTCATTAATATACAACCATTTAATAAGTGTTAAATCTCAAAATATACATTTCTGTACATTATAAATGTTGTGATGCTTAATGAAACATTTAAAATGACTGATTTTAGTTTTTAGTAGGGATGGGCGATATCTTATCGTTTGCGATATACCGGTAAAAATTCTCCCCACGATAAGAATTTGTCTTCCCGCGATAATAACGATAAAGCCTAGTTGATGGCGCGACCCATCCGCACAGTGCCGTCGCTGGCCGTGTTGATGCCCTAAGCATTATTAACTTATGATGGCCGTGGTGGCTGCGTTCGTCACTTAGTATATATGAACTTTTCTTGTGGTGCTCCCCGCAGCACTTGGTGCCCTACGCGGAGCGCGTGATGGGAGCGGCGGCACTGAATCCGCATCTCACGTGCAGAGCTGCGGAAGAGTTCATAGCTAAACGAGGGGCTACCTGAGGGCAATCTGAACTTGTACATACAGATGTATTTTCACTCGCTGAGCACTTGGACTGAGCGCTTAAGAGATTCGCTCCGTCTCAATCGATCGGTAAAGCACACTATTTCAGTTCATCTCAATGAATGCGCGCAGTGTATTTGACGCACATTAAACACTAGTGTGAGGCGCGCGACTGAGAGCGCTCAGTGTTACACACACACTCAAAGAGAGAGCGAGAGAGTCTTACACAAGAATTGACGTGCTACATGTAAACAATATCCTTTGTTGTATTTTCCTGTAAAATAAAGGTGTTTATTTGGAATTATTCAGCCTTTCGTGAACAGGAAGAGACGAATGCACAAACCAAACGGGAATCTCATAGGCTGTGCCTGTTTTGATTTCAGCAAATCAGTTCGAATGAGCGCTGACAACGTGATTAATATTCATGAACCCAGAAGCTCATTAATCCTTAGTGCAGTTTATTTTTATTAGTTGAAGAATTCGTGGTATTATTTTATCAACTCAAATGACTGAAGTTCTATCATTAAATCCTTATTTGTAACTTTTTTGTAATCTGAAGACATGGTTGGGATAATTACTTTTGCTGTTTCTGCTATTTTTACTACTGTTTGCACCATGAGTGTATGAATACAGAATCGGTTTACATTTAAAACTTGTCATTGATTTGAATTATTATTGTTTGTATTGTGTGATGTTTTTCAGCACAGTTGCACTATTTAAACATTACCTGCACTTTTACAGAAGACAATTATATCTGCAACTTTTCCATTTCTGAAAAGGCTGGTGTGGAATTTTACATAAAAAAAATAAATGTATATATATTATGTATTATAGGAGCCTATTTGATGACAGGTACGTTTTAAGTAAGATCATTTGTTTTTCTGAGTCTGCATGCAGAATGCATGCAGCTCTCACTTGTATCCAAAAACATGGGGAATGATACTACATTTATCGTCATTGATATCGTTATCGCAATAAATACTAGAAAATATCGGGATAAATTTTTAAGTCCATATCGCCCATCCCTAGTTTTTAGTGTTTTATTTTTACTTTTGAAAAAAAAAGCTAGTATATAATTTTTATATATGAGCCATACCATCTCTACAGGTTGACACTTTTCTACTGTCACAGTACTAGTCCAGCTCTAGTGTGTGCTTGTGAGACTCTGACCTCTGTAGGTTTGCAGATAGTGTGTGTATAACCGACACTGCAGAGTTGTCATCCTGACTGACAGCACATACTCGCGCTTGGGCGGCAAACAGGACATCAAAACTGAGTAGTCCAGCCTCTGCAACACAAACACAAAATCATTAAATACAAAACATATCGCCTTTTTGCTCTTTTTTTCCTTCTCGCTCTTCATCACCTGTATGAATCCTGACATCATCTGATGGAGGACGTGCGATCTGTTCTTCATCAGTCTGACATCAGCAGGAGTGGAGTCTGCACACTGGCCATTCTGGATTGGATTAATAAAACGGTTTCGGAACTCCTGTAGAGAACCCAGCAGGTTCTCCTTAATGAAGTTTACCATGCAGTGATCTAGAACAATAAACATAAAACACACTTCACCTTTAGGGTCAGACAACCTCAAGATTTAAACAGTTTAATATAAAAAAAATTCATTAGCAGCTTTTTATAGAAATGGAGATGAAAAGTGTTACACTCAGTGAGGTTGTTTTGAAGTGGTGTTCCCGTCAAAATGATTCTCCTACGTGTACGTATAGCTCGCATGGCTTTTGAGATGCTGGAGTCTGCATTCCTAAGGACATGACCCTCGTCACACACTACCAGATCAGGGCCTAACACACACACACACACACACACACACACGTACGTTTTAAAAGGTTTTAAAATAATTAAAACAACATTATAACTGTATTCCGTATTTGAAGATGGATTATTCCCAAGAACTTACCTGGATCCAGGAGAATTGAGCGGAAGTTTTCTTTGTGTTTGCTGTATTTTGCGCTGGCTGTGTGTGTCAGAACACGAAAAACCTCATAACCCATGATCACCACACCACCATTTGTAAACCAGTCATTCAACAGCTCAACGCGAACAGCCACAGACTTCACCGTGGCCAGCTCTGCCACCTGTGTGTGGCAGACCCAAGAAAAAAAGCAGAGATGATCAGAAAAAAAATATCAGTGATGCAGTCAAAAGTTCACATTTAACAAAGTGGCAAGAAAACTGAACCCTTGCATGTATTATTTGCAGAATTCTTTGTGCAAGACATAATTAAGACAATTTTCACTGATCTCAAACGAAACAGATAATTCCTAAATTTTTAAGTAGTCACTCTCACATTTGAATGTTTTGCATTTTGCTTTTCGTGCAACACAAAAAGATGATGTTTAGCAGAATTTTCTAGGCACTATCCAAAAATAAATGGTCAGTAATCCTTAATGGATAGTTCACCGAAATAAGTAAATTCTGTCTTCATGTATTCACCCTCAAGTTGTTCCAAACCTGTATGAGTTTCTTTCTTTCTTCTGATGAATGCAAAAGATGATATTTTGAGTTTTGGTACCAAGCAGTTGACGGTAGCCATTGTCTTCCATAGTAGGAAAAAAAATACAGTGAAAGTCACTAGCTACTGTCACAACTGGGTCTTCAAAATATCTTCTTTTGTGTCCAACAGAAGAAAGAAACTCTTTCTTGTTTGGAACAACCCAAGTAAATGACAGAATTTTCATTTTTGTGTGAACTATCCCTTTTAAGTCAAGCCCCAAACATGACAAAAAAGCTCCATAAAAGCACTGGTCTTTTTCTAATCAGAATTATATTGAAGGGCCATTTTAACCCTGGATTAAACCCTGGAGCGCTTTATTCCAAGTCTTCTGAAGCCATTTGATCGCTTTACATTAGAAAGACAGAATTATTCAGCAAGGATCAAAAAGTGACAGCAATAACATTTATAATGTTACAAAAGATTTCCATTTAAAATCTCTATATCCCTCAAAGAAATAAAAAAAACAAAATCGCAGTAAAAATAATCAGCACACTCCACAGTTCCCCTTACAGTGAAGACGCCATTTTTCACCGCCATGTTTCTACAGTAGCCCTAAACGGACAAACTGCTCTAAAGAGCGCTAGCTACTCCCTGCTGTCTCAGACGACGACATCTTTGTCATGTGTCGGCCACCGTAGCTTCTGTGCTTCGAAAGGGAGGGGTGCGCGGTTGCAATTTGCAACCTCACTGCTAGATGGCGCAAGAATTTACACAGTGCACCTTTAAATTGTAATAATTTTTATTTACCGTATTATTGATTGAATAAATGCAGGCTGAGCATAGGACACCACTTTTTTCAAAAACAAAAAATCTTAACGACCCCAAACTTTTGAAGGGTAGTGTATATCACCTAGATCAACACAGGAAGTGAGAGAATTCTACTCACCCTCAGTCTTTGTGGTCTTAAGCCCCTCTGCCACTGGTCAAACTCACTCCTCCAGTTCAGCACCGTGTTGAGAGGACACACCACCAGAGCCCTTTTCATTGGCAACTCTTTACATAACAGCACTGTGTGAAGGAACACAATGACCTGAAACACACACGCATACATGCAGTTACTGTGCCTGTAAAACTTCCACCTCCTGATTTTTCAAAGAAAAAGGAGAATATTCATGTGCCCCATACCTGAAAGGTCTTGCCCAGGCCCATGCAATGGGCCAGAATACAGCCAGAGCCTGGAGACGACTTCACACTCTGAACAGACTCACAACAGCAGTCCCACATAAACCGCACACCTAACACCACACAAATACATATGCACTACATGAACCATCTCCACCACAGAATGTTACTGGCTTTCATTTCATACATGCTGATTCATAAATGCATGTGAATATTAAATAGATGAAAAACAATTATGTTCTGACCTGAATAATTTCTATTTGACTGATTTTATACTGGCTCAAGTCACGATTCTGGCCTCACGAAGTCAAAATGTCGAATAAAATGTCATAGGACTCTAGCATAGCCTTAGCTTATATTACAATTTAAAATAATTGTTTTATATTTCACAATATTACTATTTTTACTTGAGTTTGTCACAGTTTTTCAATGGAGTTATTTAAAATGATAATTTAATAAAATTATACAGCAGGAAGACAAAAAAAAGATAACAGGGAGAGAGTTTTGAAGAGCTCCTGTACCGCACAGCTATAACATGTCAAAATGACAGACAGAGCCGAGTTAATACATTTGAAAAGCATAAAAGGTGTAAATAAAATAATACAATGAACATTATTTGACAACAAAAAAACACCTTGTCAATATAACCGGCAGAATATTGATTCCCGACCCACACTTGCACCGCAAATGACAATGTTAGTATTTTTCAAAACCATTACATCACATATTAGTGGTTAACTCTGATTTAGGCTGTCTCAGCTGCTGCTTTATCTTTATGTAATACTAGACCGACTCGATGATGGTGAGATCTCATCTCTGTTGCAGGATTTTTGCCCATACAAAAATCTCACTGTATTGCAATATTTGCGAGAGGAATTATCTAATCTAATAATTATATTTTCTACAGGCACACTTAAGCAAAATATATAAATAACCATGTTAAAACAAATGTTTTTGTGAAGCATCTAATATGCCTCGTGCAAAGTACTGTATTAATATTTAACACAAATAGGTGTACAAAGGCTAATTTTCTCACCCTCTCGCTGGTGTGGTTTAAGTTTGTTCAGAAAGCCCATGTGCACTTGCACCATAGGCTTATGCGTTACATCATCTTGCTCGAGAACCAATGGTGTGGCCTGTCTCTCAGAAACTAAGATGACCTAAAGTAGGTGAAAGGTGAGAAAAAAAAATGACAACAGATAGACAAAACATTAATTTATCATTTAGGTTAAAATCATGTCATTAATAATGAACATTAAAAAACATTAAAGGAATCGTTCATCCAATAATGAAAATTCTGTCATGACTTGATCACCCTCATGTCATTCAAAACCTGTATGACTGACTTTCTTTTGTGAAAAACAAAAGATGATATTCTGAAAAAAGCTGGTGACTAAGAGTAAAGAGGAAGGAAGAGTAAACGAGGACAGAATTTCAATATCTTAATCCCTTAATTTTTACAAAATAGAAACATAACACCATGCAGTTCATCACCTCTGGGTCTGCGTCTTCCCGTTCTCTCCTCTCACGGTCCAGTCTTTGTTTTTCTCGCTCTGCTAATCTCTTCCTGCGCTCCTCCTCTTCTTTCAGAGCGCTTTGTGTCTCCCGGGCCAGCTGACCCACCTCTAGAAGCCGTCTGATCTGCCTCCTCCCTCGAGGGGTACCCCTCAAACGTTCCTCTGTGGTTGGGGAGACATCACCCTACATATTGACCCCCCCAAAAATAAAAAGACATAAATAACTGGGGAACCCACATTTACAGCATCTATGATATTTTAGGAACTAACACACACATTAGCAGCGGTGGTCTGGTCAGGTGTGCGTGATGGACTCTGAAGCTTCTCATTATGAGTGGGCGACTGGGACCTACAAAATGAATCAACACAGAGGGGAGGGGGAGGGAGGGGTAAATCATCTCTGCTCGCATTAAGGCGTGTTGGTCGGTAGTAATTGAAAATTAGCTTTTTTTTATGGGAGGGTTTGTAATGTCCAGAGCAGACTCCAGTTGATGAATGTGAGCTTTACCCCATTTCCTCCGACTCTGAAAGGCTGAGTTCCTCATATAGGGCAGAGTCAATTGTTTCATCACTGCTGCTCACTAGGATAAAAACGGACAAAATCAAAATAACACCAGGTCTGAACAAAGAATCAGAACATTACATTCTTTTTAAGAGTGTTAAAAAAAAAATCTGTGCGACTATGTACCTCTAAAGTTTAACTCACCAATAACGCATCCTAAATCTTGGACTTCTCTTTCTCTCTTCTTCTTCTCCCCTGGCTTTTGACTTTTTGCTTCAGTCTCTGATATGGCAAGACCATGTCGCAGCAATCGGTGGCGGTGCCGTGACCCTGACTTTGACCCACTGGACTCTGAGCCATCATTGTCTGAAGAGAAACTATTTTTGCTCATGTAACAATAAAAATACATGAACACTATACTGTCTAATAACATTTGTAACTACTCGAAGGATCAGCTGCATAAAAATTAATAAAAGCTATTAGTGTTGCTACAAATTTAGAGCTATATAAAAATGGTGTAGTTAGATCAGTTTCAGATGCTGCTTTTCATCAGAAATGCCATACGCATTGAGATGCAGTGGTAGTTTCCAAGGTCTATTCCCCATGGTACTAGTGGTTATGGCCATCACTCACCTTCCTCGTCTGTTGTCTCAGATGTTTTGTTCTTGCTCTTCTTCTCCTCTCCTTTCTTGCTTTCTGATTGCTCATCGGAGCTGGTGTCCAGCTCAGAATCAGAGAGGTTAGCTTTGATCTGAGCCAGCAGAATCTGCCTCGCAATTCTTTATAGAACAAATGATGGGATGAAGCAGTAAAGGGAATAGAGAGAGAAAAGAGATGAAGAGAAAAGAGGGACAAAACGTGAGGTGGGTGACCAATGGATTCCGATTCATTAAACAATGCATCTTCCTCCAACCTCTTTCATTATAACTTCTCAAATTTGCACTCAAATAGTAGCAAAATTATATTTTTTGTTACACAAAACACTTCAGAAGAACATAAATAGTTTATATTCTATGCTTTTCTCATTTAAACTATAAAGGATGTAAATATAAAGGACATAAATATAACAATTAAAAAACAGGTTACTGGACAATGTAAAAGATCAAATGGACTGTAAAGTGGTCTTTTAGTTTTACAAATTAATATTAAAACATTTATTTATGAGTGAAATGTAAAAAGGCAGACAAGAAAAGGCAGACAAGAATGAAGCATTCTTAGCCTATACAGAGGTAGAGTTTTGAATTAGAACCTCTGAATATGACGAACAGAATGCACCACCCCCAAAAACTAAATAATATACATATATATAAAGAAAATGCACAGAGGCTGGTGTGGCTGGGGTATAAACTTTTATTACAACTACAATTCGTATACAGTTATTTACATTTCCTCTTCTCAGGTGCTAAATAATGCATGCTTATTTCTGATGAAAATGATGAAAGGGTTGTTTCTGCGTAAAATATTTTAATAAAACAATAACAGTAATAAATACTCCCAAACAAAAGACATTAGCATGCAATAAATATTTGAGCTTTTAGGGGTTTTGAAATCCAATGAACGTGAGAGGATTCCACAAGAAAGTAAAGACAAACAGAAAAAAGGACACTTCGAAAAATGGGTGAAAAAAATGGATTATCATCAGAAGCATGTTAATGTTGATGCATGTTAAAGTTAGGCAGGGTTCCCACTCTGTCCGAGATATTATTTTGCATTTCTTCAAGGCATTTTATGCGACTAACATCTCCCATATTTAATCAATATCTGTGGCCTGCTGTTATTTACCGTAGAAAATAAAGTTGACTCCCATTGGTTTACAAAAATTAAAAACCATGTTTACAGTACAGCACTTAAAAACGTAAGCTTTTTTTTTTTTTTTTTACATGAAATCTGTAACGTTCAAGTCTGATTGCCTGAGTTTACAAACACTAAACACAAAAGATATTAACCAGAATTGTCATATTCTGATTCAATAGCACCAGTCTCATTCCAAACATGAAGTGTTCAATGGCTATTGATACGAGTCAAGCTAATTTTCCATGGTAATTAACTGAATTGCATGCCACAGATTCGGATTCTGCTGTATTTAATCTGGAATGTAATTTTAAATCAAAGATAAAAAGAAATGAGGTGATATAGCCACCGAGGGATCGTGGTTACTGGCATGGTTCAAAATGCACAGCTAATGTGAACTAGCTTTTCATTTGAGTGACAAAAGTAATCTCCGGAAAAATCTAACCGTCCAATCCAATTAACTTGATAAGGTAACTATACCTTGGGAAATAATAATAATAATGTATTGCAATATGTATGGTATCAATCTCAGTTGATATGAGTGATATCTGTGCGGAGAACAGAAATGACGGTGAGTGTGCAGAGACTAATGACGTAATCCTGCTCATGACAATACACAGGCAAACGCAAATGAAAAAACAAAACGATATGATTCTGTGATGTCATTCATGCCAGAATACATAAGAACTGACCCAAGTTCCAAATCCAGATCGGCCCCAGGATTTCTTCATTTTATGAAAACGTTGTCAGTGATACGGCGAACCAGTTTGATTAAAAGTTTACAGTAAACATTTTCCAAGATATTTCCGTACATTTCCCATGACTTATCCATTATTGGAAAATCGCATTACAAAATTCAAGGTTTTCCAGGTTTTCCAGGATGCGTGGGAACCCTGTTAAGCTACAGAAAAAGAGACGAAACGGGGAAAAAACAGAGAACAAGAGAAAGAATAAATAAGTGTTTATTGCCTCTCCGTAAGAACCATGCAAACAACACACAGACACCAGTCATGTGAGTGAAGTCTACACTCAAACCTCAAACACATGCTGCTTTTAACGACTGACTACAGAAAAGCTTACATGTTGAGCCCGAAAGAGCATCATCACTGCCACCTGCTGCTGCCCCGTGAACATTCGAACACAAACTGAAGCCAAGTCCACCAAAGCAATCGTTTCACATTTGGGTTTGTTCAGCCTTTTAACCTAATTTATTTATATGAATATATTTTTAAAAAAAGGGTGGGAACGAGAGGGAAATAACACAAGCCTGACTTAAAATTTACAAAATTGCGTGAGCGAGCACCATTAAATCAATGTGTTAAAGCGCATGCACCAACTGCAGGGCCATGGCTCCAATCTAAACTACCATTTAGAACCACCAACTCAAAAACTTCTACATGTGCTGGAGTCAAGTTTACGATCCCTCAAATGACCAATCCCTGATATCCATCAACTTCTGCTAAAATTAACAATTAACAGGATGAAATTTTGACCTTCTCGCCAATTCACAAGGACAGAAATGATGTGCAAATGATTTGAAAATGTAATACTGAACCAATTTTTTTTTTTAAACACGCAAGTAACTCTACGTAAAAAACAAAAACAAAATCTTAACTTATTTAACAAAGGCAGTTCAGACAAAGGCATAAACAAATCTTCAGTTTAAGCTCCTAAATGTAGAAAATTCTGTTGTCTGTCGCAGGATTAATCTCCTGAAAAAGAACAAACACAACCGCGTTTAAAACAAATGCTAAAACTGTACTACTGAGTTTCTCTCTGCCTAAGAAACGTGTACACTTGAATTCCACCAACAATGACATTTCACTGCCAATAACAAAAGTGTTATATAAAACTAACACCTACCGTTAGCAAACCACACAGCCTTTGTTCTGACTGACCGAAAACATTACAGCGTGAGAACCGGGAAGCTGAGCCCTAAAACACAAACACACACAAGAAGTTGTCTGTCTTACTGAACACAGGATCCATCAGATCCGAGCAAAGAGGTTTAGAGTCTTTCTACTCTCTTAAAAGCTTTATTAGCAGCACAGACAGTAAAGAGGACAATGTGGCTTTCAGAAGTCCTGCCAAAGACATGCAATGGTCTGTGTCAGTGAAGTAAAATTCAAACACAGGAGCTTCTCCAGAGATGATTCACTGACTTCCATTAGACAGTGCAGGCTCAGAGCTTCCCCACTGATGGGCGGTGTGTGCCTACGGTTACAGATTCTCTTTACTGCGTGTGGAAGAAACTGTGGGGAAATAAAAATCGGACAGTGTTGATCGAGCAAAAAAGCGTGTTTGGATGAGAGACATGTTCAGAAGCCCTGTCTAGCAGCTGTGCATGTGGATGGACGGGATGCTTGCGTGCTTTTAAACGGGATTTGGATCAAAGCTCTCGCTGTAGTGGGTTTGGGACAGCCGAAGTCCAGTGGAGAAGGCCTGTGCTGGGAAAGTGTGTGTGGCCCTGGTGTAGTCAGAATCGTACCTATTTTCTAAATCATCGTCCTCCACAGACAAAGACGGACCTGGCTGGATGTCCATCTCATCCCCTAGAGGACAAAGGAAAAGAATGATTAAAATCAAAAACAAAACCCATTTTGCTTCTTAAATATGAAACCGAAAAAAAGGAATCGATCAGATTGTGAAAAGTGCTCTCTCAGTGTCAGATTTTTGAAGGATCAAATGTTCAAAAAAACTAAGATTTTTACATTTAGATTATAAACACTTTTATATTTATTTTTTTCAGAAAAACATGTTCTTGGTATTACTTTATAAAGAACATGCTCACCGGAAGACTGCTGGAAATTTCCAGAGCTCAGCAATGGGACCCCCTCTGTCAGTGGTTTGATCCTCTGATCATCGGAGTCGCTGCTCGGACCACTCTCCAGTTCCTGGCCTCCCACCTCACTTGATGAACTCCCACTCTGTCCTGTCACCCTGGCAACTTTGTGGGCTCTTCCTCTGGTCATTCTGACTGTAGTAGACCCCTGGTCTTGGGAGCCCCTCCTTGAAGACGCAGAAGAGGATGACGAGGATGATGAAGATCTCTCTTTGAGATTCCGCTTACGAGAGCCTCTGTCGGGAGGTGTGGTTTTTACCAGCCCAAAGAGGCGCTGCTTTCTGACTTGCTGGTTTACCTCATCCCCATCCCAACTGCTACCTACCAAACCCTCTTCCTCGCTATTGGCCATGGCAGCAGCGGTCTGGAGCACTTCAGGCACCTCGTCAGAATCAGAGTCATCCTCGGCCAAACCAGCATGCTCGGCAGAGGTGTTTGTGTTAGTCCGCCGACGACGTGGTGTAGTTTTTACCCGTGGAGAACGTTTATTCTCCTCTGATAAAGACAAACTTTTTGGGTCAGTTTGGTCCCCCTCCTCCTCTTCTTCTTCATCCTCCTCCTCTTCCTCATCCTCTTTCTCTTCCTCCTCATTATTACCACAATAATTCTCCATTTGTCGTTCTCTCTCAGTCATTCCCTCCATCTCCATCCCTTTCTCCCTCTCCATCTCCACCTTTGCTCCACTTTCTTCCAGTGTTCCATCAGTCACTCCAATGTTTATGTTTTGTCTGTCAGGTGATGGATGAATGGAAGGAAAGGTACTGCTGATGGGCTGTGGGCTGACTGGTACAGGAGTAAGTTTGACCACCAGCTCTTTAGTGAGTCCAGGGCTCCGTGATGACATGGCTTTCTTTGGTCTACGCCTCCCTTTTGACCCTAAAGCAACTCTACTGGCACGTTTGGACCCAGTCAGCTCGTGGTCAAGGGCTTCCTGCAATGACAAATTAGACATTGTTGTAATGCATTAATATCAACAAAATGCTCCAAAAAAAAAAGGTATCATGTGGTATCATGGTTTCACCAAAAATATTTAGCAGCAAAACCATTTCAAATATTGATGACAATAAGAAAAAAGTTTCTTGAGAAACAAATGAGCATATTAAACTTATTTTAATGACACTGATAACTGTAGTAATTAGTGCGGAATACATAACATTTACATAAGTTATTTTAAATTGTAATATTTCATAATATCGTTTTTTACTGCATCTTGTATCAAATGTTATATCTTCCATACTTTAAGGTTAAGATGCCTAAATTAATCGTTAATAGCATTTAAATGATAGATTTTAGTGTTTTATTTTTAATTTATTAAAATTCAATTGTATAGAATTTTAAAATCAGACATGTACATGTATCACTATCAGTCTTAACATTTAAACAATTACCGGCTTATCTGTGCATCTCTAATCAAAATTGTATTGTTTGTTGAAGCATTCTTCTTACAGCTTAACTGGTAAAAACTGGTAACTTAACTTCTCCTCTTACCTGTAATGCACCGTTGGCTGCTTGCAGATCATCCAGTACAGCGCGGAACATCCGCAACTGCCCAATTCTCTCTTCTTGGTTTCCATCCTCCTCTCTTTCTCTTTGAACAACTGCCTTGAAGGAATGACTCAAAGACGTAGTAACATCTACAAACCGCTGCATTCGCTGGTAAAGGCCTGCAGAGGGCACTGGTCCACCTCCAGCCCCCATCAGATAGGATGCACCACGACCACCCTTGTTAGCCCTCCCCCGGGCTGAGTTTGGATCAGTACGGGAGACTCGTTTTTGAGCTTGCTCCAAGCTCTCTAGAACCGAGTCGCAGGCCAACACCAGCTCCACCAGTGGCTCTGGACTGCACACATAACAGTACCACTTCCTCTCCTCCTCCAGGATGGTAGACAGCTCCTTTCTCCCCAGGTTACGCAGGACACATTTCTTACAGAAGGCGTTACTGCAGTAATCACAGCCAATAAGACTGCCTCCCTCTGCACACCACCTAAATGAACAGGGAATCGGAGCACTTACTTTACAAACCCACAAATAAGTGAATATTACATCAACTGCAAACCCTATCTATTAACTGAGATGATTTCAGCTGCTCTGACTTTCACCATTATGTACCTATGATCTGCTCAGTGACTCTTAGGCTGCCTTCTGCACAAGTGAATCTCTTAAACTTGAGAAATGTCTGGGCACATGTGTCACTTCACCCCAATGAACTCCAATTTTTCCAAGCTGGTATTTATTGTATTGAATTGAAGCTTATTTTGATTTAAAAAAATATGTTTTGCTAAAACAGGTCTTAAAACAAGTCTAATTTTCTAAAATCCTAAATATAAATGTATCGTTTTATAAATGAAGACAAAAGTGACAAAAAAGTAAAGACAAAACACTTTTAAACATCCAATATGTCAAACACTCACTCCACTGAAATACATACAGACCGACCCTACAAAAAAAACAACCTCCTCACAATACTAGATTCCCATCACTCACTCACCTGCATTGCTCGTCCATCCCCTCTGAATCTTTGCTGATGTCATCACTCATATAATATTTAAAGCAACTCTATAAGAAAACAATCAGATTCTTTTAAAACTCTGGAAGTTTCACTAGTTGTCAAACATGCTAATTACAGATTAATCGCAGAGAATCACATAAACATACCTTGCAGATGAGCACTTTAAGCATAGGGTGCCTGTAGACCGAGTCACGTTGGAAATGATTCACCTGCTGACCACATGCTGTGCAGTTTACCCTCTCCATCTCATATCCTCCTAATACACACAAACACAAATCAGAAGAGTTTACCCTCATACCCTGACACTCACAACTAAAAGTGTAATTTCATATACTTCAGTTGCAACATGAAGGTTCCACATGATAGTAAATGGAAAGTCACAAAGAACGGTCTGAATTCTCCATTGTGAGGGAACTTATGTTGTGTAAGATTGGGTGGCAAACTATCTTTCAAGGTTAGCTGATAAATTGGTTCTGGCACGAACACTGAACTCTTTGTTTCATGTGTGCTACAAAACTGTTTTTTGACTTGGGTGCTTGGGAACATCATAGGATTTGAGGTGGCTGTTAGTTCTGTCCTGGGAGCACTTATAATAAAGAAAATGTTAATTTAATAAAGGTATATTATTTTAAAAAATTTAAAAAATGAGTTAGTTCATCCAAAAATGAAAATTCTGTCAATTACTTACCCTCATGTCATTCCAAACCCGTAAGACCTTCGTTCATCTTCAGAACACAAATTAAGATATTTTTGATAATTCGAGGTTTCTGAACCAGCCATAGGCAGCAACGTCATTGCAACTTTCAAGGCCCAGAAAGGTAGTGAAAAAAAAAAACTTTATTCAACAATCTCTTGTCTTCAACATCATTCTCCTATGCTGTTCTCGTAGTAAACACTGTGCAGTGCTACCAGGTTCCAACGACGACTCATTATTGGCTTGCTCCAGCTTCAGCATCACGCGGATGTGTCGTGGTGCTCACGTGAACAGCGTCAGCCAATAATAAGCCAGTGCTGCACTGTGCTTACTACGTCAACAGCGTAAGAGAATGACATTGAAGAGAAAAGATTGTTGAATATAGGTTTTTTTTGCACACAAAAAGTATTCTTGTCACTTAGTAACATTAAGGTTGAACCACTGCAGTCTATTTGGACTATTTTAAGTAGGGCTGAACGATTAATTGCATTTGCGATAATATCGCAATATGATAAAACTTGTTTTACCGCAAAGGCTGCGAGTACACACTGGTCACGTGACACATGAGAGTAAAGCAGTCTAGAAGCATTAACTTGGCATGTTACGCCTACAAGCCTGGCCTAAAGGAAAGAACAGTTTGTGTTTAATCAATCTAATATTGTGTTGGTCATACTATCATTATGGTAGGGCTGTATCGATTTGACCAAAAATAAAAACCTCGATTAATTGAACATTTTAACTCGATTACGATTAATGAACGATTATTTTGCTTTTTTTTTTGCCCTCATAAGGTTGAGTAAGTTCACTGATAAGGTTTGTAGTGTAAATATTTTCTACTATTAAAAGGTGGAATTTTTTTTTCTTATGAAAAAGTGCATTGTGATTTTAAAATACTTGAAGGAAACGGTTCACTTTCAGCAGTTGTCGTCTATGGAGCAGATTTCTGTTTGTTGTACATCAGATACAGATAAATTAACACTGTAGGCCTACATTACATTTATTTGAATGCATTAATGAGAGAGTGATTGTGTGTGTGAATTACTCTTACTGTCTCTATTCATTATGAAGCTGTGGTTTGTACTTACTTCAAAAGGTATTAAAATGTATGCCTATAACGGTTGAGTTTCTAAGCTACTTTAGTGACTTTACTTTAGTCACAGCTTCTGTCTGAGTGTTAGTTTGTCAAAATATATCAGGCATTAGTTCAACATAATACACATCTGATGGTCGAAACTCGCTTTAATATTCAAACTGGCAGGGCTTAAACCACATACAAATGACAAAGCTTTGTGAGGACGCAGGTGAAAGATCTGCCTTCAGGGTGCGCGCATTTTCAGAGAAGCGACACGGCTCGGCTCTGTGTCACTGAAAAAAAGCTAAGCACTGAACGGAGAAGTTTTCCGTATTGTTGTTTTTGAATAGTTCACAATCGCTTTAAAATGTTGAAACTGGCAAGCCTTTAAACGCATTTACTTGACGAACTTTATGAGCACGAAAGTGAAAGCGGCTTCGGGGCTTGCGCGCCATCTGTGTGTGTGTGTGAGCGCGTAGGCTATAAGAACAGCAATTAACTGACCTGTATAAACTGTGTAAAACATGCAGTTACTATAGTGATTCTGGGTATCTATAAACACATAACTGCTCCTGCATCTCTCTGTGTGCCTTCAAACTTCACTTGATGTGACTGACGGGGCGGAGGCACGTGAAAACCGAAATAACCGACATGGGGAAAATACGTCGGTTAGAGGTTCTGAATGTCGGTTTCGGTTATTTTTCGATGAATCGTACAGCCCTACATTATGGGATATGATTCTGGTCCAATTCTGAGCTTAGATTTTAACTGCATGTGCGCAATGACGCTGCACGTGTTTTAGAAACACCCTTATTCTTGCTTTATTGCTCATCTTTGTTGAATAATACAGAAGACAAAGAGCTTAAAAAAATATAAAAAAATAAAATAAAATTCACATTAAAATCGCAATCGCAATATTGGCAAAAAAATGTAAACAAATAAAATAATAATTCAGGCCTAATTTTAAGGATGCCTTTACTACCTTTCTGGGCCTTGAAAGTTGCAATGACATTGCTGCCTATGGCTGGTTCAGAAACCTCTCTGATTTCATCAAAAATATCAATATCATTTTAATAACAATAAAAATATTATTTGTGTTCCAAAGATGAACTAAGGTCTTGGAACGTCATGAGAGGAGTAATTAATTACAGGATTTTCATTTTTGGGTGAACTAACCCTTTAAGATGGAGTTGGGCAATAGAACCAAAAACTTTTCACAATACACAAAATCTGCTACAGAGTAATTGAATGCAACAAATCATGTAAAAATGTATCATCATTTACTGGAAAATTAAACAAACTATGATAATTGCCTTACTCTTTTAAACACCTGAGAAGATTTTTTATAAAATGTAGTTTGATCACAGTCACATTCCCGAATCTATGCTTATAGGAGTCAGGTGTGTATTAGATACGTTATCGTCTCTGACAGACCGAATGTTGAAGCCATTCAGGCCGCCATTTTTTTATGCGTTTTATTGGAAAGCGATGATGTAGTCATGGTAGTAGTGTGGGTTTTCCAGGAAATGCATGTACCCCCTGGACCATACACTGATCGGTCACAGATCACATACACAGCTCCGCTTCAAGTCAAACACGGCTTTTTGAACGATTCGAATGAATGACCGAAAAAATTTACCACCACCAACTAGCGGCTTTAGTTTCTTATTTAGAGTATCAATTAATTGAAAAACTATTTCATATTTTGCCCAAAAATTCTGTTTATACACATTTACTCATCCTCATGTCACTTCAAACCTGTATTACTTTCTTTGTTTTGCAGAATGTAGAAGATATTTTGAAGAATGTTGGTAACCAAATAGTTTTGGTCAGTAAATATATCTAAATACCAACTCAGATGCAAAACTCATGTCTGTTGAAGCCTAAAAGTTAATTGTTTAATACATTCTTGATTGAATCAAATAAAATGTATTTCTAATGCTACTTTTTGTCATGTTTATTTGATGCTTCTCATTTAACACACAAATGACTTTACATTATCTTTTGCAATCAATTCGATTTTAAATAATCATCACAATGTAATACACATTTTTAATCGCTTGACAGCCCTAATAAAATTTTTAAAAAAATGACAGAACTCAACAATAAGGCCTGGCCAAGTTTTCTTGTAAACAGCCTGTTATGTCTTAAAGGTCCCGTTCTTCGTGATCCCATTTTTCAAACTTTAGTTAGTGTGTAATGTTGCTGTTAGAGCATAAATAATACCTGTAAAATTATAAAGCTCAAAGTTCAATGCCAAGCGAGATATTTTATTTAACAGAAGTTCCCTTTCAAAGCCTACAGCGAACGGCCGGTTTGGACTACATCCTGGTATTTCCTGCTTTAATTACGTCAGTAGAGCAGTTTGTTGACTAACCTCCGCCCACAAGAATACGCGAAAAAGGGGGCGTGGTCTTGTTGCTCCCTCGTGGAGAAGAGGGAGTGTTGCATTCGGTTCGGATGCGTTTGTCGCCATCAGACGCTGTTATTTTCATCCCGGAGTCAAATCACCTTTGTTTGGCCTTCAGGGGCTGTAGTTTGAGTGCGTTCATCTCCCCGTTATGGTAAGAGGCATGACCTTCTCGGGCAACGTGTGCTAAGCTGCTGTCGAATCACAACACGGGAACCGCTGGCACAATCAGAACTCGTTACGTATTTCTGAAGGAGGGACTTCATCGAACGAGGAAATTCTCAGGCCGTTTTGAGGACAGTGAAAACAGCAGTACACAGATAAGTAAATTGTGTAAAAATACTGTTTTTTTACAAATGAAACATTAACACATGTTATTTTGCACACTGTAAACACAATCAAAGCTTAAAAAAAACACGAAAAATGGGACCTTTAAGTAAACGTAAACAGACAGGAAAGAAAACATGTGACAGTATTGGATCAGTGCATGAGGTCTTAAAGTAATGGCAGCCTAAAATTCCTGCTGCTGACTAAGTTTTTAATCACAGAACAGAAGATAAAGATGAAAACATTGGTACGTTTCATCTGAACCATGATCTGAGGGTCCATGCCAAATTTGGGAACAGCGTCACCTACAGGTCATGAGATTTGAAAAATGGCAAATTTTTTAGCTAATAACGTTTGAAAAGTTTGTCCGAAAATCAATCATAACATGCCAAGGAGCTTTTTGTAAACTCATTCCCACATTGAAAGTTCTTCTCAGCAGCCTGGTGAATCGGTGTCAACGGAGTCGTGCAATCTGTTATGGTCTTTGTTTGCTTGCTGTACTGCTGTACTTTTTGCTTGCTGTACTAGCGCTACCTTCGGTGCTTGGCCACAAATTGCTGCATGCAGCAACATTTGGAATTGTTTTCACTGATATTGTACAAAATTTCATATATGTAAAAGTATTTGTTTTCATTAGGGCTGCAACTAAAGATAATTTTAATAATCGATTAATCTGTCGATTATTTATACGATTAATCGGATAAAAAAAGATTAATTTCCATTCCAATCCTTTATTCAAAAACATAACTGACAGTGCAAAATTCACAGTGCAAAAAATCTTCAGAAAGTGCACAGGTTGCTACAATAAATCTATAAATATATATCCAAATATATATCATACATACATACATACATATATATCATACATACATACATACATATATATACATATACATATACATATACATATATATATATATATATATATATATATAAAAATACTAATCAGAAAACTTAACAGGATGTTAGAACTTGTTCTCTACACTACACTCAGACGCACACACTCTCAAACAAAATTAATGGGTTTAGTTAAATTGTAATGCATTAAGAATTTCTCTAAAATGTCCAAACCCATTATATACTCCTAGAGAAAACATCTACTGTATTAACCTATTAATATGAATGATATTAAATCCAGACACAGATGTGACATTAAAAAATATTATGTAACAATTAAATAAAACTACTCCTCCTAAAGAAGAATCTTATTTTCAAATTAATGATATGCATTCTTTATAACAACTTGCATACAACATTCCTTATAGATTAAATAATTAATGTATAATAAATATAATGAATCCTTATTAAAACTAAAGAGGTGATTTTCTCTGTCTTTTGTTGTTTGAATAATATTAAGAGCACAAATGGAAGCAGGTTATTGGACTGCTGTCACTTTAAGACCGAATGTTGACCGAAAATGACAATAGATATAGTCGTCATAGTTTGTCATTCAAAGCTGGTTTTGGTTTTCGCCTCGTTTTTGTCTGTGAAAAATGTTGTTGATTAAAATACTGACAAATTATTTGTCAACGAAATTAACATAGCAACAGATTGAAAAATGAATGGGCCAAAAAAGGCAAGTGAATAAAAACGTGTCTTTAGTCTTGCAAACTATTCCACCGCAGCTTTACTACTGTTATTAACAAGCTAACGCTAACTTGTCATGCTAGCTGGATAACGAGTAAACAAGCACCAGAAGAGCTACTGGAGGGACGTCACGCTCCTCACTTCCAAACGGAACAAAAGTGGGATTTTGTAGTGACTAATGATGATTCCGACTTCTGAAGTCGTGATTACGAGCACATTGCATTCAAGTTTCAAAATGTGAGGGAGGTTCATGTGCAATGTTTACCTAGGAAACTCGTATTTACGATAATTCCGAGAGCACGTGAAGGCAGCATTAACGTTACCCTGCTGTTGAACTCCCTTCCTCCTCATCAAGGACTCCAAGATGTTTTCGTTTTAGGTGCTGAATCACCACCGTGGTGCTCCCATGCCATGTTGCGTCGCTTTTGCTGCAATTAACACACTTTTTCGATTTATTAATGGCGCTTTTCGACTGGTACGCTCGGCTCCGTTTGCTTTTCTGCTGCGTGGTACGACGGGTACAGCACGGCTCGCCCGCTTCCACTCTGCTTTGTGCTCAACCGTGCGTTTTTTATACTCAACATCTCTGCGTCTTATTGACGGGCATAATAGTTGCGCAACACAACAAATCGATAATGCAATTCATTGCCAACTCTTTTAATAATCGATTTTTATCGATTGTTGTTGCAGCCCAAGTTTTCATGATTAAATGTTTTTTTTTTTTCCATGTTTAACCAAGTGTGCTGCCTGTATTGGACAGGACCCTCTTGTAAAAGACTTTAAATCTCAAGAGTTTTTTCCTGGTTCAATAAAGGTTATAAATAAGATGGGCATTGTGCCGTTATTCGATTTGTATCGTTGAAGTGCAATAAACAGTGAAAGATAACTGAATTCACAATAGCATGCTGTCTTTTGCAGCTTAATAGACTTAAATATTTTTAACATCAAACATGCCCCACACTTTATTTCCTCATTCATGCATGTTTCTTTATTGAAGTCAAAAACTTCAAGCAGTCCTGAGTAGATATATCAATGTACCGCAAAATCTCTATAACATGGGTTTTCAAACTTTATAATGCTATGGATGCTATGGACCCCATATATCATTAATCTTTTATGAGGGACCCCCTTCCTAAAATCCATCTATATATTTTTGTGTATGAAAAAACATTTGAACTGTTAGATAAATAGCAAGTGTGACATTATAAATTCAACAGTTTCCAAACTTAAATTGGCTATTCTTAATGTTGGATGTATAAACATGAAGAACATTTTCAATTAAAAATTATTTGTATAAGCAACTTTCAGAATAAATTAGGGATGAAACGATTACCGGTTTCACGATAAACCACGATAAAATTTTGTGACGTTAGTAATATCGTATATACAATTTTATTATCATTAAAACCGCGTGTGATTATCACGGTTGTGAAAACTTGCGGTAAATCTTGTCCAGTTAGCATCAGTCTGGCGCAGTGCACCGCTGTTTTTTGAATGAGAATAAATGGCAGATGGCAGTGACAGCACTCGGGGGATTGTTCTGCCTTCTAAAAGGACCAAATCTGAGGCGTGGTCATATTTTGGCTTTTACAAAAGTCCTGAGGGAAACTTAATCTAAGATGGTCACCCTGTCTGCAGAACATGCCTGAAGAAAGTCGCTGTAATGGGGAAAACATTTCAAAACTGCGACACAAGGCAAGTGGACTTTGACCACAATACCAAAACTACGTCTGGCAAATTATAACGTGAAGCGAAGACAAGACTAGGGTGACATTTAAGGGATAATAATCAGGGCTTGACATTAACAACCGCCATTTGCGGGTGTAACATTATTTCGGCTGCACACTAGTCACTCTGGCGGTTGAACTTATTATAGTCTTCTCAAAAGCCATCTGTTATAATCGCGTTGCGCATTATAACCACTCACAGGTGTTTATATTGAGTTTATGAATGCAATGTCTCAATCAGAGGCGTTCAGATTAGCGGAGTTATTTTCAGAGCACGCGCCGCGCTCACTCGCTGAAATCTACAGTCAAAGCAGAGATAAACGTGTAATGTATGCAGGAGATTAATTCATCATACAGTGGTTGACTGTTTATGTTCCATTTCAGCAGCGAAAATGGTTTAAAAAAACACAGAACCACAGCGCATCTGATATGAATTTAGGGACCGTCTCTAAAGTTACATACAACATTGGTAACGTTATACACGTTTGAAAGTTCAATAGCATTTGAAGAGAATGACAGTCATAAAACTGACTGTAAAGTGATCATTTAGGTGTCAGGTATGATGCACACATTTTGATATTTAATAAAATAAAATGTCAAATAATATGGATATGCATTATTTCACTTGGATACTGTTTGGGCTCTAACACAAAATATGCTAGATTTAAATGCATCATTGCTGAACACTGATGAGAATATTGCTTGATAGGGATGTGACGGTGAGGAAATTTTCCCACCGGTTAATTGATGTGTGACAACACCGGTAATACCGGTATCACCGGCGGAGGCTTTTAAATCACTAATTCTATCTAACCGAAAGTAACATGCACACGACCGCTCTGAACTGAAAACGTGCCAGTGCGCGCACACCGTGAATGACAGCTCGTCTGTAAATGCGTGCTCTGTGAGGCCATGGGCGCGTCTCAATCATTTCCCTAGTTCAGAATCAGTAGTCAGGGCACTGATCAAGCATTGATCAGTCTATGATTGAGATGCACGCCATGAATGCACACTGTTAGTTCGCCCGTAAAGCCTCGTTTATACTCGACGCGCCCGCACGAGCGCGAGGGTGCGCGCGGCAAAAATAAATGCGCGCAGTCAGCGTAGCGCGGAGGCTCGCACTGCGGAGCCAGGCGAAAGTAAACAATGCGCGCTCTGTGCGGCCGTGCACATTTTACTTTCGGTTTTTAATTAGCGCCAATTCGGCTGCGGGTTGCTTGAATTGTGGGTTCATTAGCCTATTATTTTTAATGAAAAACACAACAACAAAACAAATGACAAACTCCCTTAAATAGGCGCTTTTACGTTTCGCTTTGAAACCAAATCTTCCGCTATCATCTCAGTCAGCTCCTCACTCTTAAATCTGATGAATGACTCCTGCCGCCTCCGAGACTCACGGTCGGATCCTGCTTTATTAAGCAGATACTTTCAGTTTTTATTTGTATTGTCTGTTCTCTAACTGAACTAAATTATTTTATTACTATAAAAAAAACACTTGCCACGGTGGGCAAGTGATGTAACCGGTGTTGAGTCTGGACACCGGTAACACCGGCAACACCGACTATCGTAGCAAGCCTATTGCTTGAGAATATATTTACAGAGATAATAGAGATTATATTTACGACAAATTATTATTATTTATGCGTTATGCATTGCTATTGACGACGGCAATTAAGGAAGGAAATCCCACAGAATCTATAGCTTAAAAAAGTGCTTTAGTTATTTGTTGATTTTCAAATATAAAACTTGTTGAAATGTTTTAAGTGAGTGCATCTGTTCTTTTTGAACACTTTCATCTCGTTTGAAGAAAACCGTGATAATATTGATAACCGTGATAATTTGGGTCACTATAATCGCGATGTTAAATTTCCATACCGTTTCATCCCTAGAATAAATGTATATAAGCAGCATCCATACTGCGTTAAGAACCCCAGTGATAAAGGGGACTATGATGAGAAAAACTCACCAGAAAGATACAAAGCAAACATTTACAATTCTGGGAAGTATGTATACAGCAAGAAAGGAGAGACACATTTAGAAATGAAACGGTTAGAATGTTTGGTAGACTTTGTCCATTTTTGATTAGTCTTTTCTGGGGACCCCTTAGAACTTTCTGGGGGACCCCTGGGGGTCAGGATGCCAGTTTGAAAAACCCTGCTCTATACAATTTAAATAGGGCTGGGCGATATACATTTGTGGAGGCGATATAAAGCTTAACTTAATGCCTATCTCTTACCTCTGCGTCTGTCAGAAACATCTCTGTGCTGCTTGTAAACACGCCTACTGCGGAATTCTGGACCACGGAAATCATCACGAGCTTCATTATAGACCGGCTCTGGCAGCACAAACACCGTTCCTGTGTCAGATGGGGTTCAAAGACAACATGAAATATCCTAATATATTCAATAACAGAAACCATAACATAAAATACATCACACAGGCACGATCATCTGAATCAGCCAACTGAATACAAGAATGGGAGCAGCACCTTTGGGTAGACAGTTAGTGTCATGGTCGTTGGAATGGACAGACATCACATCCTCGGTTTCACTCTCAGACGAAACGTCCGACTCGTTCATCCCACTGTGTTTGGTGACAACAGTCGGTTTCCTGTAAGAGTAACAGTTTACAAATGAGTTCACTTAGAGCACAGAGGGGCTCAAGATACAGTTCATCCTTCATTAACCAACCTTCTTGAACGAGCCGATGATAACAGTCCCATTTCTGAGGGGCCACTGAGCTGAAAAGAAATTACAAAACATTTTAAACAAACAAATCTCAACAATTTTTAAGAACGAAAAACTTCAGCCATATACTTAAATTACAATGAGAGTGCCACTAGAACAAAACCCAAAACAAGTTAGCATTTATAAACTTCAGGTTCTATCATCCCAAAGTCAATGGGTTTTTGTTTAAATGCCACAAATAAGGTCTGTGGACATTTTCTTTATGCACCAATAACCAACGAGTAATTTCTTTAACTTATGTGTCTTGAAAAAGGCGGTTGCTAAACAGTGGCGAAATGAGACTAGAGAATGTCACCATTGCAAACAGGAATTTCATCCACTTCTACAGCAACATTGTGTTTATACTCACGCTATTCTAAATTAAACGTTCCAAATTGTAGATTTTAAATAAAGATTGCAAGTTGTCTGAAACTTAGTGGTGGTGACAGTTAAGTCATGCAACTGTGGTGAAGTTCGTTAACAGAAATGTATCTTCTGATACAATTGTATTTAGGCTTCAGAATTCATAAAAGTTGTTTTCATTTGTGAATATTATCTTGATAAGCAAAAGATGTACGAATCATAAACTTTTGCTGGTCACAGAGCTCATTTTCTGTAATATTCTATTAAATAGTTTTTGTTGAGGTATCCAGAGAGATGCAAACTTCGGAGTTGGATTACTAAAACATCATCCCTGCAACGTTGTAGAAACGGTCTCTACCTCCTCTGCGGTCTGGGCAGAAGCCTGCTGCTCCAGGTATTCTTTGGCCGTGGTTCCTGTCACCGAGACATGAGAGAAATGTAACTATAACTGCTCCATTAGGTTCCGTTGCGACTGTAATAATGAATATATATTCCTACTGTACTCACCATTCCAGTGTCCGGGTAAAGTAGGTTCGTTTTTGTCTTCCGTTGCCGCTAGGTACTCGTGGAGCTTCCCAATCAGCTCACCTAACTTACTCCCTCCACCGGCCACCGGCCTGGGTCTGCAAAGACCAGACACAGTTCATCTCCATGGCAACTGCCTCCCGCTGTAATCCCTCATGATACGTTAAACACAGTGAATAGCCCTTTATAAACCCACGAAACCACACTACACACAACTAAGTTACAGTACAGAGAGTTTCTATCGAGAGAAGCATCTCAGGCTTCCGTCCGACAGGAATATGTGAGGTTTACGTTAAATGACTACGGTAGGGTTTAAAGAGCTTTCTGCAATGGAGCACCAACTCTTTGTTCGGATCGTGCTGATAGACCCAAACTGCAAAGCCAAAACGTAAAACCCAATATTACTTTTTTAAGAGGGATTAAAGAGCAGGGATTTAATTCAAACTGCGACTGGATTTAAACGATTTATTGTCGAGTAGCATTAACAGACACAACAGCTTGCACGTTAGAAGTGGAAAAGAAAAAATAGGGCGCCTTACCTAAGGACTTCAGTAGACATTGCTTCCTCACGCGCGGTGCATCAACACGCCGCCGAGCTTTTAGCACAACCAAAAGCAGCAACGTTTCACAGT
Source organism: Gobio gobio (assembly GCF_949357685.1). NCBI lineage: Eukaryota > Metazoa > Chordata > Actinopteri > Cypriniformes > Gobionidae > Gobio > Gobio gobio. Next base: position 49,459,660 of record NC_137100.1, read on the forward strand.
TATCGGCATAAAACTCATATCTGGCCAAAAGCAAAAACTAATCAAACGCCAGTTTCACCCGCCATCTTCCCAGTGGAACTTGCGCCATGCAGCCTAAAATGGCGCACCGGAAACTACGTTGTGACCATGACTGACGTCAAGTAATGGCGTAATTATTCAAAGGATTTCGTCATAACAACAAAAATAGACATAACCAGTAGGAGACGACTGGTGTTCGACAACAGCTTTATTTGTGCACGGAAATTAGTGATACCATGATATACATTCTGAGCAAAGTAATAATACATAGTATATATTTTGTTCTTTTTCTGTAGACAAATGCGAAAAGCGAATCAAGGTATTATGACATGTTACAAGTACAGTTTATCAATACACATTTGGACTTATCAGCAGCATTTGTCGTGGGTATGGACCTTTTCACAGTGGACGCCACATGAAATTTTTCACTAATGAAAACAGTTTTATTAATATTAATAAATATTCATATATATATTCATATTTTTAATGAGCTTTTATTTTTATATTTCATTTGAATTTTGTTAAGTGCATCTGTCAATTTTGTTTTTTGAAAAATATTTATCTTTAATTCTTTTACATTTCAGTTTAAGTTTGTCATTTTAGTAGGCTACATCAACTTAAACTTATTTCAATTAGTTGCTTTTCTCATTTTCGTTTGGATTTAAATAAAAAAAAAATGATCTAATGTTTATATTTTATAGCCTCACCTTACATGGACACATGGTTTGGAGAATGGATGGATAGATGAATTTACTATTTTATGTTATTTCAGCTTTTTTTTCTCAATTAAAAGTGATTTAAAAAAGAGTTAAAGGTGCAGTATGTGATCTGGAAAATGCTAACTTTATCCTGCTAGCTTTGCCTTGCAAATCATCGTCCAAAGCCACGCCTCCTCCAAAACACGTACACAGGCCAGAAGCGAGACGGCCAGAGACAACGTTAGTAGATTACATCATGTGTCATTCACCGGTGAGAAGACTTCACAGTACAGTAAGTAACAGTAAGCTGCTACAATAACGGACATAAACAATTGTTTGCCTGCCATTCTTGCTCTGTCTTCACAGCGCACATGAACGCACTGGTCTGTCGGACCGAATGCAATGATTGAATTAACAATTTATGGTCCTACACCTTTCTATAGACAATATATATTTATAAAATACATGTAGACCGCTTAACATAGCGATTGCTATCAGGATATGAGGGGACTTTCAACCAGCATGACAAAAACATGACATCTCTCACAGATTCATTTTCATTTAGGGAAAATTAAATATGCCGCCTTCCCTGAAAAAATTCCATTAAAGACAATACTTGAAAAACCAAGTCTAAAAGCTGGAGGCTGTTGGTGCGTGTTTGAAAAAGCAAATGTCTGTAACTGAATTTATGCATCTAGAAATAAAATCCTGCATGTGACATATAGGCACACAATCTTCATGGTGCGGATGCGCATATCTATGCAGTTGAATTAGCTCGTGGTGTGTTAGCATTACTCTCAAAGTCCATCTCTTGATCTGAAACAAGCCCAAGGCCTGTATGACACAATTGTCTCTCAAGCGCTGTGATTCTTTGCTTCAGTCTGCTTTGAGTCGCTGTGAACTCCCCGAGCAACCGTGCAAAACGTCCTTGTAGAACATCAAGTGAGCCCTCCAGACGTTCAACCTTCTCGTCTGTATCTATGACAAGAAAGCCTCCCTGTGCAATGCTTTCATCCAGAAGCCCCTGCTTCCTCAGAATCTCCCTTCCACGCTCTTCCAGAACCTTCTGAGCGTCTGGGTATTCGGTTACGGCCTCCATTAGATCGTCCTTTGAAAGGCAGAAGAGGTCAGAGTAGCCGATGCTGCGAATGTTAGCCGTCCGGCGGTTTCCCATTTTACTACCCTGAATGTTAAGAATGCTAATCTCACCAAAACAACCTCCTGCTGTTAGCAATGCAAACTGTGTCACGCCATCATCTGCAACAACTCCTAATTTTCCCTCTTTAATGATATACATCTCTTTTCCAATGTCTCCTTTTCGGCAGATGTAGTCGCCAGGACTATACACTTGAGGGCGCAGTTTTAAAACCAGTTCTACTAAGAGTCCAGCCTCACAGTCTTGGAATATGCGAACTTTCTTCAGAGTAGATAAATGAACATTGATGGCAATTTCTGCTCGTAGCTTGTCAGGAAGATTCTTTAAGACTTCCTGCTCATCCACTGCTTTCTGATTTGTCCACAGGTAGTCAAACCATTTGATGACACGTGTCTCAAGATGGCGACTGACTTTGCGGAAATGCATGTAATGTTTAATAGCATCAATCCGTGCCTGGAACTCTGCCCGTGTGGCATTCATATTCGAAATCATGGAACCCACATTACCCACGATGGTGGCAAAAATTAGCACTCCGACAAGAAAATCGAACACCACAAACACATATTCCTCGTCCCGTACAGGTGGTGGCATCTCTCCGATGGTGGTCAGCGTCAGTGTGGACCAGTAGAAGCAGTATACGTAACTCCGTCTTAGAGCGCCTTCCTCTGTGGATGAGATGTTGGGATAAACCCACTGATCTGACCCGAAGCCTAGCGACTTTGAGATGGCATAGAAGATGCAGGCATTCCAGTGGATAATAACCAGAATGTAGAGCACCAAGTTCCAGATGCGGAAGATGTTAGGGTAGTTGGTTCTCGTCTCAGTCCGATTAAAGAACTCAAACATACGAGAGAAGCGCAGGAGGCGGTTGAAGCGCAGCTGTGGTGTGTTGATGCCCATGATGATGTACCCCAGGTCTGTGGGAAGGATGGAGGTAACGTCCAGTTTGAACTGAAATGTATGAATGTAGCTGTCTCTGAGTTTCGCTAGGTCCTTCACCAGAAGTCCTTGCTCCAGGTAACCTGGGAGGGCATACAAATGCTTTATAATTCATTCAATAACACAATATCAATAAGAATACAAAAATCTGCACATTGCTCTGCTTCCAATATGCTGAATGACCCATTGTTTTTTTGTATTAGACAATTTATTGAATGTAGTCTCAATTCTTTGTGTCATGTCCTTCTCAACCTGAACACTGCAAGAGAAAAATAAACAAAAATGTTCTTAAAAATAAAAAAAGAAGAAATGTATTTAGTCACAATGGAACTGAAGTGGCGACAGATCAGTCTTAGTGTGTTGTACATCTGAGTGAAAGGGAAAAGAAAAAATTAGGATGAGAACTTGGTTCTATCCATCAGTTTTTGAATGGATGGAGGCAGATGTGTAAGAAAGGGGCAGGGTTTAAGTCTGACATATGACACCAGAGAGTGTCATTTCTGTAATTTCACCAGAAATTACGAGGTCAAAATGTATATTAACATGAACTAGCCCAACAGTATGCACATTTTTTTGCCTGAATAGAAAAACTGACAACTTTGTAAATGGATAAACAACAGAACTGGGATTTTCCAGCCTATCGCATGGAACAAACACTGGGTCAACAACAATAGTTATGGAATTTTTTTTTTAAGTAAATAAGACTATTTATTTGATTCATTTAAACTATGCACAATTAGTTATGCATGCAACTAATAGGCCTATGGTTAGTTGGATTTTATTTGTGTTCAGCACTGATTTTTACTTGCTGTCCACAAACCAATAAAAAGCATTCCTGTTCATACAATCAAGCAGGGTGCAGGAAATGCCAAGGTTGTAAGTTTAACTCCCAGGGAGAGCATGAACTGATAAAATGTATACCTTCAATGCAATGTAAGTCGCATTGCTTTAAATTAAAGCATCCTCTAAATGCATAAATGCAATTCGATTCAAAATGTCATGTTTCTGTAATGAGTGAATGATCCCTTACAGAAAAACCACATGAATTTCACATGTGATCACATGTGTCCCCATGTGCTTTTAACATGTTAAATTTCACATGTGCGTGCGATCACATGTGACCACATGTGTTTTTGCACATGTGAAGTTCATGTGTTTTTTCTGTAAGGGGAATTTCATTATTGGGATAATGGTATAAGTCAAGAATTTGGCATGTGTGTGTGTCTATACCTGTCCTTAGCCGCATACATGAATCCAGTATGTAGACAAAGTCACAAATATAGTCAAAACCCAGCCAAACAAAAAGATTCTCAGTCTGAAGCTGATCAAAACATGCTCTATGTACACAAAGACAGAAAGAGAAAGAACACAAGAACCATAAATATTTAGGTACACACATCTGTACAGTTAGTCAAGCAGATGTCTCAAAGGGCTGTTCTATTTGTGGAAGAGTGACAGGCGTAACGAAAGAGCCAAACAGCATCGTAACAATTAGTTACGCTAGAAACAAACCGCCAACACAGGGAGCTGTTTATCAGACGCACATTAACAAAGGGGAATTATGAATATATGAAAAGGAGAAAGACTAGGTGAAAAGTCACACCTGGCTACAAGAAGTACCCAGTTATAGAGCACAGCAGCGGCGATGAAGAACAGCCAGTAGTAGTAAATATCATCAGATGGAGAAACTATAAATGTCTCCCATTGTTTCCTGTGAAAAAAACACACGTTACACATGTTATCAGATATCTATCTTCTCTGTATGCAGATTGAGTTTCATGCCCATTTGTCAAAGAAAAAATCAATAAGATGCGTCACAGCTGTAACATTACTTTGTATTTCCCTTAGTATTTCCATTGGCATCTGGTTGGTTGTTGCTCCTTCGACTGGGTGGGGCTCGTACTTCGGGTCCCCGGAATCTCTCTAGGAAGGAATCAGGTCTCTCTTCTTCCTCTATCAGACTCCTGTGTGCCCAGTCTCTCAGAGTCACCACCAGAGTCACCAACCTGGCAACGCAAAGAGAAAGCATTTCTCCAGACTTGCTGCGGCACACTGTAAACCCTAATGCTCAAAATAATTAATTGGTCTGAGTAGAGCCAACTCAAATTAAACAAATGATTTAAATTAAATGACCTTTTATGAGTATTTAGAACTTTTTCTTCTTTTGATTTCACAAAACTGGCACATTTTAAGTAATCTGAATTGTTTCATTGTTTTGAGTTTAATGAACTTGTTTCTTTTCATTTAGACAAACTTAATTTATCTTAAACTGGGCTGGGATTTCTATTTCCCAGCATGCTTTGCCACACTGTAAACCAGAATAAGTTGACAATCAGTTGCCTCAATATTTTTAAGTTAAGAAATTGAAAGTTTAAGTAAGCAGAACTTGCTGATTATTATTTTGTAATCATACTATTTAATTGCTCTGAACTTGAAATATTTGAGTAAGCTAATTAATTTAACTTTTTTTAAAAATCATGTAATCTCAAATTTATAGTAGTGGAAACTTGACTATAGCTTTAACTAACTAATTCAATAAATGCCACCTTGCTAATTGGTTACACGTGTGTGCTTTTTTTAGCATAGCATAGCACTTGCTGAATGAGGACAGCAATATAATACATTTAACATTTATCTGTTCTCAAACTAAGCTCATGCTCCACTCGTCACCATGGTAACCCTACAAAAAAAACCCCAACATAACAGAAACTCTTAAACTAGCATAAAAAAACATTCAACACTACTAAAGGCCATTACATATACAGAAAAAAAAGTTCTCGCTCCCAGAGCTGCGAGAACAAAATGACGTCAATCATGACGTGTCGAGAAATTTTGGACTTTTGCCAAGTTATTCAGGTTTACAGTGCACATGTGAGAATGTGTATATGTGCATATTTGTATGAATCCTCAACCTGGACAGAGCTCCTCTTCCTCTAAAGGAGTTTCTTGATGGCGCATCCTGGGGCTCTAGAGCAGCTACTCGCTGCAGCTCAGACGAGGTGTCATCACACGCAGACTGAGACCTGAGAGAGTAACGAATGGATGAAGACAGAACATGTGAGCAGTTGAAATCACACACATTATCATGGTTAACTCCAATTGAATTCTATTGTTCTTAAAGAAGTCATTTGTTTTAAATATGACTTAAAGGGATAGATTACCCAAAAATGACAAAAATTCTGTCATCATTTACTCACCCTCAAGTTGTTCCAAATCTGAATGAAGTTCTTTTTTCTGCTGAACACAAAAGAAGATATTTTGAAGAATGTCGGTAACCCATCATCTGTTTGGTTATGCTTCACAATATCTCCTTTTGTGTTCAGCAGAAAAAAAAACTTCATAAAGGTTTTGGAACAACTGTTAATTTTAACAATTTTTTTGATCAAATGCAGCCTTGGTGAACATAAAATACTTTTTTCAAAAACATTATAAAAATCTTACTGACCCCAAACCTTTGAATAGTAGTATATTTAAAATAAAACAGCAGTAATGTAAAGCTTGTTAAATGACTTATATGAATTAGTCATAAATTAATGAGTTAAATGTTATTTTTATAAATTGTTATATTGAGGTATTAGCTACTGCATGGCTTGGTGAACTTTTTTATGTGTAAACAATGTAATTTCTATGAACAGTTTTTCTCCAATAAGTTAACATAAAGCTAAAATAAAGTTATACATATATACAGTGGGGCAAAAAAGTATTTAGTAAGCCACCAATCCTGTAATTTTCATCATAGGTACACTTGAACTATGAGAGACAGAATGAGAAGAATGTCTGATTTTTTAAGAATTTATTTGCAAATTATGGTGGAAAAAAAGTATTTGGTCACCTACAAAAAAGCAAGATTTCTGGTTCTCACAGACCTGTAACATCTTCTTTAAGAGGCTCCTCTGTCCTCCACTCATTACCTGTATTAATGGCACCTGTTTGAACTCGTTATCAGTTATCAGTAAAAAAGACACCTGTCCACAACCTCAAACAGTCAGACTCCAAACTCCACTTTGACCAAGACCAAAGAGCTTTCAAAGGACACCAGAAACAAAATTGTAGACCTGCACCAAGGCTGGGAACACTGAATCTGCAATAGGTAAGCAGCTTGGTGTGAAGAAATCAACTGTGGGAGCAATTATTAGAAAATGGAAGACATACAAGACCACTGATAATCTCCCTCGATCTGGGGCTCCACACAAGATCTCACCCCGTGGGGTCAAAATGATCACAAGAATGGTGAGCAAAAATCCCAGAACCACACAGGGGGCCTAGTGAATGACCTACAGAGAGCTGGGACCAAAGTAACAAAGGCTACCATCAGTAACACACTACGCCGCCAGGGACTCAAATCTTGCAGTGCCAGACGTGTCCCCCTGCTTAAGCCAGTACATGTCTGGGCCCGTCTGAAGTTTGCTAGAGAGCATTTGGATGATCCAGAAGAGGATTGGGAGAATGTCATATGGTCAGATAAAACCGAAATAGAACTTTTTGGTAAACTCAACTTGTGTTTGGAGGAGAAAGAATGATGGGTTGCATCCAAAGAACACCATACCTGCTGTGAAGCATTGGGGTGCAAACATCATGCTTTGGGGCTGTTTTTCTGCAAAGGGACCAGAACGACTGATCCGTGTAAAGGAAAGAATGTACGAGGCCATGTATCGTGAGATTTTGAGTAAAAACATCCTTCCATCAGCAAGGGCATTGAAGATGAAACGTGGCTGGGTCTTTCAGCATGACTATGATCCCAAACACACCGCCCGGGCAACGAAGGAGTGGCTTCGTAAGAAGCATTTCAAGGTCCTGGAGTGGCCTAGCCTCAACCCCATAGAAAATCTTTGGTGGGAGTTGAAAATCTGTGTTGCCCAGCGACAGCCCCAAAACATCACTGCTCTAGAGGAGATCTGCATGGAGGAATGGGCCAAACTACCAGCAACAGTGTGTAAAAACCTTGTGGAGACTTACAGAAAACATTTGACCTCTGTCATTGCCAACAAAGAGTATATAACAAAGCATTGAGATTAACTTTTGTTATTGACCAAATACTCATTTTCCACCATAATTTGCAAATAAATTCTTTAAAAATCAGACAATGTGATTTTCTGGATTTTTTTCTCATTTTGTCTCTCATTGTTGAAGTGTACTGTGGCGAGCAGCGAGGCCGAGGGACCGTGAGGGCGGGACGAGGCGGCGCTCATCAGAGAGGATGAGCGCCAGCTGCGCGCCGCAGCGATCTCGGCCCTTGCGGAGGAGTGAGGGAGTATAAAGGAGGAGTGACGACAGTGAGGGACGAGAGAGGACCAGGCCTGGATTTTGTGTTATGTTTTGTTATGTGCACGCTGCAGTCGTCCGCGAGGGGCTGCAGCCTTTTTCATTTTCATTTTGTGTTTATTTGTGTTTGTGTGTAGGCGGCAGTCGGCCGTGAGGGGCTGCCGCCGCCATATTTATTTTGTCTTTATTTTGATTAAATATTTTGAATGTCCGCCGGTTCCCGCCTCCTTCTTCCCGTACAAACAACGTTTACTACAGTGGTGCCGAAACCCGGGAGGAAGGAGGGACACGCTGTCGAAGAGCCCTCGCAGCTGAGGGGGATCGCGGTGCCGCGGAGTTCGGGCAGCGCGGAGGAGAGAAGTCCGCGAGCGGCTGCCCGAAGCGGTGGTGCTGGAGCGGATGAAGATCGGTGGGACGGAGAGCTCGCTGCCGCGCCCCTGGGTCGAGGTGGGGTGGCTGCCGTCCGCGAGGGGGCGAAGGAGTCCCCAGCGCTTGCCTGGAGCCGGAGCCTGCTGTCGTCCGCCGCATAGGGGAGGAGCAGGGAGCGCGGGATGGGGACTCGCTTCCGGCCGCCCTCAGAAGGAGGAGCCACCGCCGGCCGCCAGGGGGCGGAGGAGTCTCGGGCCGTCCACCGAGCGTCCAGTGCCACCGCATGGCACCACGAAGAAGAGCCTCTCGGCTGGCTGAGGACCGAGCGGCAGTGTGTCTGGGAACCGGACCAGAATTTTTTTTTTTTCTCTTTTCTTTTCTCCTCTCTCCACTCTCTCGTCTCTGTCGCTCCTCATGCTCCCCGCTCCGTTCTCTCACCTCACTGTTCTTACCCCCAGGTCCCGCGGCCGCCGTGATCGGCCCCCCCGGGGAGGGGGGGGGGGGGAGTAGAGCGCAGACTCGGGAGTGCCCCCCGGCCTGCGAAGGGCGTTGGGGGTATGTGGCGAGCAGCGAGGCCGAGGGACCGTGAGGGCGGGACGAGGCGGCGCTCATCAGAGAGGATGAGCGCCAGCTGCGCGCCGCAGCGATCTCGGCCCTTGCGGAGGAGTGAGGGAGTATAAAGGAGGAGTGACGACAGTGAGGGACGAGAGAGGACCAGGCCTGGATTTTGTGTTATGTTTTGTTATGTGCACGCTGCAGTCGTCCGCGAGGGGCTGCAGCCTTTTTCATTTTCATTTTGTGTTTATTTGTGTGTAGGCGGCAGTCGGCCGTGAGGGGCTGCCGCCGCCATATTTATTTTGTCTTTTATTTTGATTAAACTTGTTGAATGTTCGCCGGTTCCCGCCTCCTTCTTCCCGTACAAACAACGTTTTACTACATGTACCTATGATGAAAATTACAGGGCTCTCTCATTTTTTTTAAGTGGGAGAACTTGCACAATTGGTGGCTGACTAAATACTTTTTTGCCCCACTGTATATATACATATGCAAATGTTTAAGGTTTATGCAATCGTCAAACTGTTAATTTGCAGTGCTGTACTTTCAGCCCTGTACAAACAGTTTTAATTTGTTAGGGATGGGTCAATTCAGAGGTAAATGTCAGCATGCTGCTTTTTGTAAATAATTTTTACGACATGAAATAAGATTATTTTCATCCTTTTATGACACTTAGTTAGATCACCAAATTGGTTTATTGGTTTTACTATCATTGTAAGGACATTTGGTCCTTGCATATGGAAAACAGACCACAAACACACAAAATCACTGACCTGCTGAACACACTCTCTGCTCGGTCCTGCTCATCCTCTTGAGTTTGCACAGAGAGACGATGAGAGCAGGGAGATCCCTCAGCAGCCGACTGGCCCGTCATACTGTACACACAAATACACAAGGTTACTTAGTTATCTGAATGAGGACATACCATAGACAAGAGGGTTTTCCTATAGGGGTGTATTCAGGTTGAATGGAACACTTTTTCCCAGTCATTTCAATGGCAATAAGTGTCCCAATCAAACTGAATTCACCCTATAGTTAATTCCCAGCTCACAAAAATATGTGCTAAGCTGTCAAAACGTTGTTTCTGAATGTTCTCAGAATTTTTAGGGCCCGAGCACCGATGGTGTGAGGACCCTATTGTATTTGCTCAGCCTATTATTATTCTTCTCCCAAATGAATCACATTTTTGAGGGCCTAATTCGCTGATTCGTTTCCGCTCCGAATCTTCATGAAGCAGTGTTTTGAAATCGGTTATCACTATATAAGTCGTTATTTAGTTTTTTGCCGCACAAAAAATATTCTCGTCGCTTTATAATATTAATATTTATACCACTTTACTCACATGGACTGATTTAAATATGTTTTAGTACATTACTGGATCTTGAGAGTGTAAATTACATTGATGCCTATATGCAGGCCTCACTGAGCCTTCGGATTTCAAAAAAATATCTTAATTTGTGTTCAGAAGATGAACGGAGGTCTTATGGTTGTGGAACGGCATGAGGTTGAGTAATAAATTACATTATTTTCATTTTTGGGTGAACTAACCCTTTAACTATTTTTCAATTAAATAAATGTTCTATATTTTAGTTCAATAATATTTATTGAATATTTTGAGGAGATCTTTTGGTACTAAATACTATTTGTGCAATAATTATTGTCAATTAATGACCACTTAAAATATTTTTCTTCTAATATTTTTCTTATTTACAGTATATTAAAATTAGTGTAGTAATTAAGGTAAAAATAGAGAATTCCAATTCAAAGAGGCAAATTAGAGTTATTTTGTGGCTAGAAAAATAAAACATTTCATTTGTAATGCCATTACCCACTAGGTGCCTGTATGGCTCTTTAAGAAATATACATGTAGTTGCTCAAAAAAGTATTGCGGATCATAACTGCTTACTTGTTTTTAGGTTTTGCAATTTAATAAATATTTAGATATGATCAAACACTAGATTTCTTTAAATGTGAAATTTTAAAACGTTAATAACTTACATCCTAATATTTTTAATGATACTTATATAAGCACACACAAGTGAATATTAATGAATGCGAGCACAAAGAATTTAACCCAAGAAACGTTTAAAATAGTGCTAAAGCAAACTTATTTTTCCTTATATGTACAGAAGGTTATATACTTATGAACTGATACTGAATCAAGATCGAAATCGATATTTGCCATATGTGACATAAGAGAAAGGAGATGATTAATATATTGGTTGCACACAATGACACTGAACATGTCCTTAATGTGTCCTGTTATTATAGAATGGGATAGTGACATAGCCTCCCTGCTTTTGCTGTTACACCTCCTTGCACCCCAACCCTCTGGAAGGAAAAGGGCAGCCAAGATCAGTGTGAGAGATGCTGAAATTTGAAAAGGTTAGTTTATGTTTCTGGTCAAAAAACGCTGGCGATAAGCGTGCGCGATAATCACCCCGGTGTGCACAAGACTTAAAGGGGTGATGAATTGAGAAATCAACTTTCCTTTGAGCCTTTGGTATATCAAAGTTCATCGTGATATAAGAATATCCTGTAAGTTTCAGAGCTGAAAACGTCCTTGTTAGTCAAAGAAAAGCTTTTATAGACACCAGGCCCAGAAAACGAGAGATCTCAGAATATGTCGACCACTGACGTCATAGGACCACCTCAAGACTCACCGCCCACCGACTCGTGGAGCTGAACGATGCGGAATCGATTGTAAACAAGATAGAGGTCAAGACTGGATTTGCAGACTATTGAGATTAAAACACAATGCTGTGCCTCCTATATTGGATCCGACAGGAACGGTGCAACACACTTATGTGAGTAAAACATGTTTTTTTATATGTGTTAGTATTGCATTGTTACAGATCGTTTGATATCTATTGATTACATACCTTAGCACGCTGTCACAGGCTGGAGAAGGTGTTATTGGTTCATTCCTGATCAGACTCTGACTTTTCAGATGTGCTTTTCAGACGGGCTATCACTGGCCTGCCGCGCACGTGTGTGTGTGTGTACGCAGTTATATTTACTGATGATCGGGCAAAATGATACAGAAATAACATTCCAATCAATCGCGGGTGGATGAGAGATGAATCATTGTGTTTGTTTGATAAAGACATTTTGCAAGCCCTGGCTGTGGGCTGGGTGATTCATTCCGGTTGCCGTTTGCCACACGCTGTCACTGACAGGGGAGCAGAAGCTCATTAAATATGCAAATCTTATCCAATCCTAGCCGTGGGCGTTTACTTCCAAGTCTTCAGTGCGGCACGCCCATCAACGTTTTTCAGAGAGCCTCAAAACCAAGGCAGAAAGTAGCCTATTACTTATTTATTATGATGTTTTTGAATGTAAAAACCACACAAACGTCATAAGTTGACCTCAGACAACAGTATAAGAAAATGTAAAAAGCCAGTTCATGATACCATTAACAGTCTAAATTTTTGGTAAATTTACTATGTTGTGATGTATGCTAGAATTTATTCACTTTGAATAACTTAAGTAATTTTTTTATATTGTTATTAATCAGTCCTGCAGAAGTTTGGAGGACCATCTCTTAGAGAAGAAGGACATGCAGCCCTATCTTCTGGCCACTGAACAAACCAAAGCAGATGTGCTCAAGTTCTACATTGTGGTCGACAAGTGCCTACAGATTATTTTGACAAAGCATCTCAACATTTATGGATAGTGAACAAGGACAATTTAAGAAATATATCTTTGTTTGATGCACAGATGTCCTATGGTACTTACTCATTTTCCCACATAGCTGCAAAAATAAACTTTGTTTGATTATTTATTTAGAAAGAAATAGTATATGTTTTATCAGAATGAATGGTACTTACTCATTTTCCCACATTGTTGCAAAGATGAACTTGTTTGATTATTTATTTAGAAAGAAATAGTAAGTTCCCTTACGAGAGTACTCTCGTATTGCGTTTGCTAAACGCTTATGGGGTAAATTCCTTTCCTCGATATATTGAAGCAAAATTTTTATCCAAAAATACCATGTACACGCAGTGCAGCTGCACAGCTCTCAGCAGGAAGCAGCTGCGTGCTGATTGGCTGTGCCGCTGCAACTGCAGCAACCTATGGCGAGACCACGGGGCGGGACAGACCAATCAGGTCCTTTTAAATTCCCGCCACAAGGGGCAACAGAATTTGCATAGCCAAGGGTATACAAGACCCTGTCTCGCAAGGTTAGTCAGATTAATTCTTCTTCAGCGAGTTGCCCTCGCTGAGCTCTGGATCGAAGCCCGCCGTCGAAACGCTACCAGCGGAATCCCTGCAGCCCTGAGGACGCCGGATTCCAACCTGGTCTCCGCCTTCAGCCGCCTGCTGTTCCAGCTGTGCCATCCGGTGCCAAAATATCCTTTATACTATGTATATGTGTGTAACGTGTGTGTGCGTTGCTGGCAACGCCACTTCTAAGAGCTTCTAGCTCTCCACCTCTCTTCTCTCGTGTCCGCCGCGTGTTTTACGCCGCGAACAGAGAACATTGGTCTTCCGCCGCTTCAAATAAAGCCGCGGACATACGAAGCGCTCCTCTTCTCTCGTTCCGTCACGCTGAAATGCGCCGCGGACAGAGAATGTTATATTCCCGCCGCGGACACACGGAGCTCTCCTTTTCTCTCGTTCCGTCGCGCTGAGAAGCGCCGCGGACAGAGAATGTTATATCCCCGCCGCGCTAATGGCACCGCAGACATACGGGGCTCTTCACTCCTTTCCCTCTCACTTCCGCCGCCCTTAAAATGGCCGCGCACTGAGAATGTTATACTGCCGCCGCGCAGATAGCGCCGCGGACAGAAGATGTGCACTTCTGCACACGAGTGAACTCAACCTAAGCTCTCCTCACTCTTCCTTCTCTCTCGCTCCGCCGCCCTGATATGCCGCGGACAGAGAATGCTAGAGTAGACAAGCGAACTCAGGCTGCTGGATATATCGAGAACGCACTTACGTCACAGCCGTTCTCGCTGCAGCGCGCGCTTGCTGCCAAAGGTAAACAGCCTTATATGGCAGCGCGCGCTCTCTGCACAGCGCACATTCGCTGACTAGAGCGCGTCATAACACGCGCTCTCCGTCTAGAGCATAACGGTGTCGTAAAATGGCTGCCAAGCTTGCGCCTTTTTTTCCCTCAAATATCACTTCTCCCAGTCCCCCTATTCAGGCGGCTGGAGTGGTTCAACACTGTAGGTAATGTGTCCACTACATAGTGTGCACTCCTGCATAAGCACTGTTAATTCAGTGCCACAAAATCACTCAATAAACCTGATATTCTCCCAGTTCCCTTAGTTCAGGTGACTGGAGATATAAGATTGCAATAACTAGCCTGTGGTCAAACATGCTCGGTTGCACATTAACGCTGTTATGCGTTTACCTCTGTGAATTTGCTCGCTGGCGTACGCCGCGAGTACTCTAATGTAGTGGCGCCTATTATACAGTGCGCGCCACCACACATTATTTACAATGAATCAGAGCTTTTCTAGTGGCTAGGCAGACCCGCGCCTGCAGAGCACGCGCTATCCATTAGCCCTGCCGCTAACGTGCACGTGGACTAATCCGTATGTTCCCCAGCTCCCTGCACTCAGGCGGCTGGAAACATTATTCCCACAATCGACGAGCCTGCAAACAAACACGCTCGCCTGTACACATGCACCATTTCCCCGGCGACACAATTAAAGCGTTCGCCGCTATTCTGCGTTCTCCGGCCCCCTGCACTCAGGCGGCTGGGAACACTATTTCCACAGTCTACGAGCCCGTGAGCAACGTGCTCTCCTGTACACAAACACAATCCCCTTGGTAAGCGCCACTTCCACGGTGACCCAAATAAGGCGTGCGGCACCATTCAGTGCACGCTGCCTCTCACAGTGCTACTAGCACAATGCAACCGGGCTAACAGGTCCCTGTTACTCAGTGACCCGCCCCACAAATTAATTCAACCCTTGGCTTCGATAACAAGGTTACTCGCTACAGTTCGCTCGCAGACCACCGTGCTTTCGCACTGTGGTAGAGACAGCGGTGAGAAGCAACATGAGTCACGTGCTTCGAACCGAAATATCAAACTGTTAAATAAAGGGAGCGGTGGAAACCGTGCACCCCTCACAGAGCGAGTCAGGCTTTTACAGTCGCTACTTCCTTGTGCCAAAAGAAGGGTGGTGGTCTCAGGCCATTCTAAATCTCAGACATCTGAACAAAGCCCTTATGAAGCGCCCGTTCAGAATGTTGAGAATGAAACAAATCCTCGCGCACATTCGCCCGGGAGATTGTTTTTCACTGTGGATCTAGAGGATGCCTTTTTTCCACATACAAATAGCCCCTCATCACAGGCCATTCTTGAGATTCGCCTTCGAGGGGAAAGTATACCAATACAAGGTGCTACCTTTTGGTCTATCTCTGGCTTCCCGCACGTTTACGAAGTGCATGGAAGCGGCGCTAACCCCGCTGAGGCTTCGGGGAATGAGAATTCATATCTCGACGACTGGCTCATAATAGCTCAGTCAGAGATACAGTTATTAAACCACAGATCTTGGCTTCTCAACCATTTAGAATGCTTGGGACTCAGAATTAACGTGGCAAAGAGTTCATTGTCTCCCACACAGAAAGTTTAGTTTCTGGGAACAGTATTGGACTCACTGCAGATGAACGCGCGACTGACGTCACAGCGCGCGCTCTCTGTTCAGAACCGAGCGGTTTCCCTCAGGTCCGGTGCACACATTCCTCTCAAACACTTTCAGAGGATGCTGGGTCTCATGGCCTTGGCGGCGCCAGTTCTCAGACTAGGTCTGTTACACATGCGCCCCCTACAGCACTGGCTGAATCGCCACGTTCCAGCTCATGCATGGCTCTCGGGCCGATTGCAAATCAAGGTAGACCACAGCTGTGTGTTGGCTCTGGCTCCTTGGAAAAATCCCGTCTGGTACCAGACGGGCGTGAGTGTGGGCACTGTTACGAAGTGGAAAGTTATCTCGACAGATGCATCACGAGGGCAGGCCAGTCTCCGGTCTCTGGTCAGACTCGGAGAGGAGCCTTTACATAAACTGTCTAGAGATGAAAGCGGTCACGCTATCGCTAAGAGCTTTCCTTCCGTACATAAAGCACCACCATGTCCTGGTCCGAACGGACAGCAGGTCGGTGGTAGCCTATATAAATCGCCAGGGCGGTCTGAAATCTATCAATCTGCACACAATGGCGGAAGAAGTCCTAATATGGGCAGAGCACAACCTGAGCTCGCTGAGAGCGACCCATGTGCCAGGCATTCTGAATCTGGGTCCGGACATGCTGTCCAGGGGCAAAGTGTCCCCTGCAGAGTGGTCTCATCACCCACAT
Organism: Gobio gobio; assembly: GCF_949357685.1. Classification (NCBI taxonomy): domain Eukaryota; kingdom Metazoa; phylum Chordata; class Actinopteri; order Cypriniformes; family Gobionidae; genus Gobio; species Gobio gobio. Next base: position 49,475,968 of record NC_137100.1, read on the forward strand.
ACAATTCAGACAATTGGGGCAGGTTTGGAGAGGCAAAAGTGGATATTTTCGCCTCACAAGACAATGCTCAATGCCGAATATATTTCTCCAAGCACAAGGATGCGTTGGCCCACGAATGGCCCAACCTTCCTCTTTATGCTTTTCCCCCAATCTCAATGTTACCTCAGGTCATAGAGAGGATTAGGGAGAGCAAATGCGCTGTGCTTTTAATAGGCCCGCTTTGGAGAAATCAACCTTGGTTCTCACTACTGAGTCAGATGTCAGATACAGATTCGTGGCCAATCCCGCTGAGGAGAGACCTCCTCATGCAGGCGGAACGGCAGATCTGGCATCCCCGTTCCGATCTATGGGCGCTTCATGTCTGGCCCATCAACGGGTACATGAGAACCTCTCTGAAAATGTATTGAATACTATTACTGAAGCTAGAGCCCCCGCGACCAGGCGGCTCTATTCAGGCAAATGGTCAGTCTTTTCGGACTGGTGTAAAGCGCGAAGTCTGACCCCACATGATTGTGAGGTGTGAGAAGTGCTTACATTTTTACAAGAGCTTCTGGACGTGGGTTGTTCCCCCTCCACACTCAAAGTTTATGTGGCCGCTATAGCAGCATATCACATTCAAGTGAACGGACTGTCACTGGGAAAGAACGATCTCATTGTTCGCTTCCTTAAAGGGGCTAGAAGGCTTCACCCACCTCGCCCCCCTTCAGTCCCTATATGGGACCTGTCCAGGGTCCTGGATGCCATGAAGAGCTCTGCATTTGAGCCTCTGCATTCGGTGAGCTTAAAGCTCCTGTCACTAAATACCGCTTTTCTGCTGGCGATCGCGTCAGTTAAGCGAGTGGGAGATCTGCACGCGCTCTCTGTGAGCGTCTCGTGTCTGGAATTTGGGCCAAGCGACTCCAAAGTCGTCCTCAAACCAAGGCATGGATATGTACCTAAAGTGCTTTCAACTCCGTTCAGAGCACAGGTCTTTTCACTCTCAGCACTTTCATCACCGATAGATGAAGAAGATGCTAATTTGCTCTGTCCTGTCAGAGCGCTGAGAATATACATAGAGCGTTCTGCTGCTTACAGGCAAACTGAACAGCTCTTTGTATGCTTTGGCGGCCGCACCCGAGGGTGCGCGGTTACAAAGCAGACCTTGTCACGTTGGATAGTGCATGCTATCTCACTGGCCTATGAGTCTAAAGATCTCAACTGCCCTTTAGGCATCAAAGCCCATTCTACTAGAGGCATGGCCTCTTCGTGGGCTTGGTCTACTGGCATTTCTCTGAATGATATCTGTGCGGCGGGAGGCTGGGCCTCCCCGTCCACTTTTATCAGATTCTATAATTTAGATGTTCCGGCCTTACAAGCTGGGCTTCTTGCTGTGTAAACAGATTTAACCCCTTAAGGCTCAAGAAAGTCCAGTCTGGGTTAAATATTGTATAAGTCATAGCACATTCCTTATACGGCTATTATCTGGCCATTCATTATTCCTGGCCCGACTATGTCTGGTCTATACATTATATTATTAAACGTTTATGGTGTTCATTCTCATTAAGGGCCCGACTCAGGTCTGGCTCATTTTGGGACTTCTTGATATCATATTACGGGCCCACCTAGGTTGGCCTGGGTTTGGTGTCGTCGGCTTTAGAGCCGTTAAGCAAGCACGGCGTTTTGCATTGGTCCCCCATAAGCGTTTAGCAAACGCAATACGAGAGTACTCTCGTAAGGGAGCGCTTCGGTTACTAACGTAACCTCGGTTCCCTAAGATGAGGGAACGAGTATTGCGTTTGCTTGCCGTGCTTGCTTACTTGCTCAGGAGTCGCTTCAGTCGATTAATCTGACTAACCTTGCGAGACAGGGTCTTATACACCCTTGGCTATGCAAATTCTGTTGCCCCTTGTGGCGGGAATTTAGAAGGACCTGATTGGTCCGTCCCGCCCCGCTGTCTCACCATAGGTTGCTGCAGTTGCAGCGGCACAGCCAATCAGCACGCAGCTGCTTCCTGCTGAGAGCTGTGCAGCTGCACTGCGTGTACATGGTATTTTTGGATAAAAATTTTGCTTTAATATCTCGAGGAAAGGAATTTACCCCATAAGCTTTTAGCAAACGCAATACTCGTTCCCTCATCTTAGGGAACCGAGGTTACGTTAGTAACCGAAGAGTTTTATCAGCTGAAAAAGGTGCTCTGCTGAAAACGTCAAACGACTTTTTTTCAGTTTGCCTGTTATGATGAATCCGCAGTAGTGTTACTATATCTTCACAGATAGTTTGTTTCTGTATTGATTCTGTAAATGTCGATACAATGTAAAGTATTTGCTCTGGCTCTTGTTTTAAAGTATTTTGTTCCGTTATTATACTGCTTGTTTTAATCTGTTGACGTTGTAGGCCTACAGTAGCCTACAAGCAGGATGTGGCGGCCCCTCCTCCACTGTGATTGGGCGGCTGGGCGAAAATTGACAGTGATGAGCGCTGCGTTTTACTCAAAAGTTGAAAATTTTTCAACTCTCGGCGAGCAGTAAAAAACGCTGAACGCTCAGTGTTTGAGCGTGAAATACTTGCACAGCGCCTCATGGCGTTCTAAAAACGCTGCGCTCCTCCCATTGAAAACAACTGAATACGCCTGCCGCGTGAAAACACTTTGGTGGACACACAGCCTAAGGTTGATTTAAAGGATGGAATGTTGAATTTTTATATTTTCAATTTAAAGATTGCACAAGGAGTGTTTCTTTGTTTGATGTACATATGTCCTTGGTGCGGAGTAATTTTTTCTATACAAAAATCGAGTTTTATATTTTTATATAAAGAAATATTGCTCATAATGAATGTGTATTTTCATACCAAACAAGTGTTAAGATGTTATCACATTGGAGACTAATAGAGCTGTTTTATTTAATTGTATGTTTGATATATTAAAATTTAAATACTCACTTAAATAGTCACTTGGTTTTTCGAAAGATATAGCCTAATTGAATCTAAGAAAAAATAAGTATTTTCAATATTTACATTAGATCAACATTAAATTAATACACTGGGTGAGTGGGATTAATCACCATAAAGTGTTAAATAGCCTATGCAACGGGGAGCGCAGGGCACAACCTAAAACGCGGGGTTAGTTGTAACATGTTTTAACCCTTTCCACACATGCCAGAATGAAGAAACTTAGTGTATTTCCTAGTTGCCATATCAACATTATTTAGAAAAAAAATTGCGCCAAAATTATAAGAATCTCTGGAAGATATTACTGACCATTTATTTAACCATAGCAAAAGTAATTTTCTGTTTTTTGTGTTTATTTAAAATAAGACAAATCCGATATTATTATAATCTTATATCTGTTATTTAACAGTTGAGATCCTTCTTTAATGCTGATCTAACCAGCAGAAGACACGAGCCGCGATTTAAAGGTCCCGTTCTTCGTGTTTTTTTGAAGCTTTGATTGTGTTTACAGTGTGCAATATAACATGTGTTCATGTTTCGTGTGTAAAAAAACAGTATTTTTCACACTATTTACTTATCTGTATACCGCTGTTTCCACTGTCCTAAAAACGGCTGGTGATTTCCTTGTTCTATGAAGTCCCTCCTTCAGAAACACGTAACGAGTTCTGATTGTGCAAGCGGTTCCTGTGCTGTAATTCGACCACAGCTTAGCGCACGTGAAAGCGGTTCCTGTGTTGTAATTTGACAGCAGCTTAGCGCACGTTGGAAAGGTCACGCCTCTTAACGGAGAGATGTATGCGTTCAATAATCTCTACAGCGTCCCTGGGAAAGCCAAACAAAGGTGATTTGACTCCTGGATGAAAATAACAGCGTCTCGATGACATGGCGATAAACACACTCAACGCAACAGTTCCTTTTCTCCACGCGACTGTCCGCTTCTCCACGTGGGACAGCAACAAGACCGCGCCCCCTTTTTCGCGTTTCTTTGTGGGCGGAGGTTAGTCTGTTCTACTGCTCTACTGACGTAATTAAAGAAGGAAGTACCAGGATGTAGTCCAAGCCAGCCGTTCGCTGTAGGCTTTGAAAGGGAACTTCTGTTAAATAAAATATCTCGCTTGGCATTGAACTTTGAGCTTTATAATTTTACAGGTATTATTTATGCTCTAACAGCAACATTACACACTAACTAAAGTTTGAACAATGGAATCGCGAAGAAGGGGACCTTTAAATCCCAGTTGTGCAGGTGGGGTGCTGCGTTACAATGAGCCCCTATTAGAAATATGCCATGATATTCTATACTTTTATGAATTCTTTTGAGAAACAACGAGAAAAGGGTAAATAATGACTGAGTCAATGTTCAGATATTATTATTATTATGTTTTGAACTATGCTGTATAGCTGTATTTAGCGATGGGTTTGTAGTCAAACTAAAAAATGCTTATATTTTTAATGACATTATTTTATTTAAAAAATTTAATAATTGTATTTTGTTGACAAAATATTGACATGTTGTCACATTTCACTTCCATTCTTTTGGGGTAAATCAAGAAAAAAGTATACACTGTATTAATGAAACAAAACCACATAATTGTACTAGACATGTGTGCAATTAATGTGGGAAAAAATAAATACTCTGGACCCCAAGTAGATTTACACAAACTGAGAAAGTCAAAAAAGCGTTAGGTTGTGCCCCGCTCTCCCCTACATTTTTCAACACCTTGAGTGATTAAAATGAAACACTAACACAGTGTTTGTAAAATAAACACTTCCGTCAATGTTGTTTTAACACTAGCAAAGATGGACCTGTATGTTCACCCGGAAAGTGATTAATTTAACACCCATGGTGACAAATCTCCCAACATATTTTTGCTGTTAACACCCTCACTGCATTTGCCATTACATTCAGTTTTTGGTACAACTTAGCCCTTCAAACTCCTCATGAGACATTGTGGATGAAGTGCAGAGGGACAGCAGGTCAGGGGAGTTACCAGCAAACAATTCTCGCCTGGGAATGTGGTCACTATGACAATCACCTCAGATTACCGTAAGATATAGACGGAACAGGGAGAGATTTAATAACCACTGTCCAAGAACCAAACAGAAGGATGATCTCATGGTTAATAAGGGAAACGGCTTTAGGAATCAGTCCGATGGATGGATGGATGGATGGATGGATGGATGGATGGATGGTTTAACAGATAAATGGATGGTGTCATGTCTAGATGAATGTTAACAATGTTTTTGAGTAATTGACTCATCATTAAAGAAACACAGAACACACAACAGTCTTCCCAGAGGATAAACACACAGAGCTAATGTCTCACGAGAAATTATGGTTGCTAACAACCATTCTTTTGACACACACACACACACACACACACACACACACACACACACACACACACACACACACACGTTGGGTTTTCATGTTTTACTGGGATATTCCATGTTTTTTATACTGTACAAACTGTAGCCTATATTATATCCCCTAATAAGATAATCTTCTATTCTTCTCCCTGTAACTGAAACACTTTTGAAGTAGGTTTTAAAAATAGGTCAGAGTTGAACAGTTGTTATTTAAATATACACAACTTCACAAATTAAGTATTTGTTTAAAAAGTATTGTATCAGTCAAAGGTCAAGTATTAAGTCAAATAGAAAAAAATTACTAAGAATAACAAAATATTCTAGAAAATTATGATATAACACAAATATAATAGTGAATACATATTTAATATTATAAATCATTCAAAATAATATTCAACAGTTATACCTCATAGTCACTAAACATTTGTATATAATAGATTATGTGACAAAACTGTATGTATGTATGAACCTGCTTGTATGTGTGAAACAAATTCCCTGACTCACCTTCAGCTGTTCCTCTTCAGGATCCCAAAAAAATTCTAGAACGTTGGTCCATATTACATCCTTATGCTCATCAAGAGAAACACAAAATGTGTTTCTGATCTTCATACTAGTCTAAAAATGTACAGTTCTCTTTCTGAACCTTGGGTAAATGGAATAATACCATGATCAGTCAAACTATCTCTCTTTCTCATCTATAGAGTAGAAGACACTCCAGCAAAAAGGCGGGGTATGAAGGAGCAGGGCAGGAGAGAATGGGAGGAGACAAATGAGAGTTGGCAACATATATTAGTGACATTTTCATGTACAGTACATATAAGTGTGTATATAAATATATATTTATTTATACACCGATCAGGCATAACATTATGAAGTGAATAACACTGATTATCTCTTCATCACAGCACCTGTTAGTGGGTGGGATATATTAGGCAGCAAGTGAACATTTTGTCCTCAAAGTTGATGTGTTTGAAGCAGGACAAATGGGCAAGCGTAAGGATTTGAGCGAGTTTGACAAGGGCCCAATTGTGATGGGTCAGAGCATCTCCAAAACTGCAGCTCTTGTGGGGTGTTCCCTGTCTGCAGTGGTCAGTATCTATCAAAAGGTGAACTGGCGACAGGGTCAAAAAGAGCTCAAGAAGTTAATGCTGGTTCTGATAGAAAGGTGTCAGAATACACGGTGCATCGTAGTTTGTTGCATATGGGGCTGCATAGCCGCAGACCAGTCAGGGTGCCCATGCTGACCTCTGTCCACTGCCGAAAGTGGCACAGTGGGCATCAGAACTGGACCACGGAGCAATGGAAGAAGGTGGCCTAGTCTGATGAATCACATTTTACATCACGTGGATGGCTGGGTGCGTGTGCGGCGCTTACCTGGGGATCTCATGACACCAGGATGCACTATGGGAAGAAGGCAAGCTGGCGGAGGCAGTGTGATGCTTTGGGCAATGTTCTGCTGGGAAACCTTGGGTCCTGCCATCCATGTGGATGTTACTTTGACACGTACCACTTACCTAAGCATTGTTGCAGACCATATACACCCTTTCATGAAAACAATATTCCCTGGTGGCTGTGGCCTCTTTCAGCAGATAATGCGCCCTGCTACAAAGCAAAAATGGTTTGAGGAGAACAATGAGTTTGAGGTGTTGATTTGGCCCCCAAATTCTCCAGATCTCAATCCAATCGAGCATCTGTGGAATGAACAAACAAGCCTGATCCATGGAGACCCCACCTCGCAACTTACAGGACTTAAAGGATCTGCTGCTAACATCTTGGTGCCAGATACCACAGCACACCTTCAAGGGTCTAGTGGAGTCCATGCCTCGAAGGGTCAGGGCTGTTTTGGCAGCAAAAGGGGGACCAACACAATATTAGGTCATAATGTTATGCATGATTGGTGTATATATATAAAATTAGGCACATTAGGATTTTCACAAACAAAATTTAAGCCAGTTATTTAAATATTTTGCTGTAGTGTCAGTAGGAAGATCAATTAAGGCATGTGCGTATCTTTTCTTTTGCACGAAAATAATACTCTGATCTGTCATCTACTAGAATAAATGACTCCAGGTGCACACACATAAAATCAGACGAGACACCAAAGGGAAATTATGTGAATATATAAATTGTTTTTGGTTTTTGAGCAGCACATTTCTCCTTGGACTCATGAACCAGTGCACCAGTAACAGCTGCTCAGCCTGCTAACTCTGAACCCAACGGACCAATCAAAACCTATCACTCTTCTAACTCTTGAGCCCAATGGACCAAATCAAAACCCTGTCCTGTTGTAACTCTAGGCCCAACAGGCCAATCAGGCATTGTACCAAGTCTGAAAACTAGTATTATAATGCCAAAAGATGCTAATTCTCTCTAGGAAAAAAAAAAGATTTTCCCAATACATTATTTACAGTCCAAAACATAGAAATTTGCAAAATGTTTATTTATATACACACAAACATTTATTCTCATCTGAACCAGCTGATTGAGATGTAAATTGCCGAACTTTTTTTTTTTTTTGTACATTTCGGATGAACCAAAATAGAAAAAGATTTCTGTAAAGACTTAGGGCTGATAAATTGGGGATTTTTCTGCCTTGGACAAAATGAAAAGATTTTATTCAAATCATCCTCTTGATCACATGCATTTTAAGATACAAATTTCCACAATCCACTGAAGCAGAGGCAAAACGTGTCTATGCAGAAAGAAAAAACGTCACCATTTTTACCCAACAGCTGTCAGATACCAACGCTTGTATAGGTTAATGTAGCTACATTGGCATAAAATGTATGTGAGAGACAAGCAAGTATTTAAAACATGAACTTAAATAAAATGAGAAATATTACAAAGAAATGTTCCAAGCAATATTATAATCTTTAAACCAATTATTATGGACTGAGGGAGAGCAGGACCCCAGAACAATCCTAATGACAGCAGCGTTACCATATAACATGTCTAATTCAGTTTTCAACGCGTCCTTAGTTTGGTTTCAGCGTGTTATAGTGGATAAGGAAAGCTGCACACCCTCACATATATGCACAAACCCCTCAACTGCATAAAAGGAACTAAAGACAACTGGCACAATGAGGCCAATATTTCCAGGGGTCAATAAACAGGTGATATGTTTCTCATACACTCTCACATACACAGTCTCTCTCTCACACACACACACACGGTTCCTCCTTAAACCTGGTCTCGGAGTTTGGCCAGTCTCTGAGAGAGCTCATCCTATGGTGAGAAAGATAAAACCAATATAGTACATATAAATTAAATGTTTGTATTCATGTGCATGTGCTAAATACCTGTTCTGCAGATGCTACGCTGGTTCCCACTGAACCCATTTGACCTTGAGGAAGCTCCATATTGAGGTCCAGCCTAAACACACAAGTAGAGACATATTGTTTTAATATGAAATTGTCATAAATTATTTTTTACAAAGATATAATTTACTGTGTAGGTATCAATAAAGCGTGTCTAATTGATTTAAGTATTTATTAAATCATAGATATATGATCTGATATATGATACATAGTAGTATAAATAATAATAAGAATACAAATACATTGGCTTAAATAAAAAAATAACAAACTGTTCAAACTTCAAAGGTTTGGGATTTGCAATAAATTAATTTGATCATGTGACACTGAAGACTGGAGTAATGGCTGCTTTGCCATTACAGGAATACATTACATTTTAAAATATATTCAAAAAGATAACAGTTATTTTCAATTGTAATATACAACATTACTGTATTTAAATCAAATAAATGCAGACTTGTTGAGCATAAGAGACTTCTTTCAAAAAACATTTAGAACAAAAAGATTGTACCACGCCCAATCTTTTAAACGGAAGAGTGAGTATCAAAGTATTTACTCATAAATAATAATAGTTAAAAAAAAGATTCTCAGCATTTAAAATGTTCTTACCCGGCCTCGTCTGCCATTTCCAACATCAGAGAATCGACTTGACCCTAAAACACACCAGTGTCAGCAAAGACAAAACAACTATGTCAGTATATTTATGGCCTAGTATGTGCTAGTATGTGAGTGCATGTCTGACCTGTGGTGTGGTCAGTGTTGTGGTACTGCTCATAGTGTCCTCCATTTGAGCCGTCTGTACGTCCAGAGTTTCAAACTGGCGCTCAAACTTATCCATCAGACCTGAAATCTGAACACAGAAAATAAATATAGAGCCAATAACATAAAGACAAATCAGGGCACTACAGCTGTTTATGTCAAAGTGAAGTCTTCCTCTCTCTCCCTCTCACCTTCTCAAGGTTCATGCTCTTCAGGGTTGCATCCATACCCTTCACAACCCCAGCCATAGACTTGGTGACCTGGAGAATAAAAGTCGAAAGTTAACTATTGAATATTGGATAAATACTTGAGCATATCTGGTTTAAAGGGAGAAAGCCATTCGTGTACCTTGTTCATGGTGACAGCCGTCTGTACTCGTGCAGCCACCGCATCCACTCTTGCACTCATTCTGAGGAAGTTCACTGATTGGTTCTTCTGGCGGATGGCATTTTCTGCATGTATCCGTGCAACCTCCATATTGCCCTTCTGGATTGCCTAAGTAACCAAAACAGAAGCAGTGAGCTTCGTAAAATCACATCACCGTTGCCCAATTATGTGCTATAATTATGGTACATTTACTGACAAAATAGATACTGTTAAATGTGGTTACTCAACAACATACTCACACGAAAACACTTAAGTAAGTTTTGGCCAGATATTTTGACATTTATATCAGTATAATTTTTGACAATGTATATACTTTTACTTAAGTCTAATTTATCAGTATGTTCTACTATGCAGATAGAAAATATCCAGACAGAAAAACAATACGCATAAAGCAGCTCAGAAATGTTCAGTTGGGTGAAGATGCTATTGCACAGGTCAAGATTACTTCCTATCCTATGGATGGAGTCTCTAAATGCCTTTCAATAGATGTTTTTTTTGTTTGTTGTTTACCTTTTTGACCTTGACCTTCTCTGCCTTCTCTTCTTTGTCGCATTTTTTGGAGCTCCGTTGAAGTTCTTTGGCTGCAAACTTGAGGTTAAACAACTGCTCTGAAGTCAAAAGTCAAGGATTTTTTTAAAAATGGAATCACCATGTTAGCTACCTTTAATAATATGCACAATACAAGCCTAAACAATGTAACGTAACAATGCCGAATACAATACAAAACAATGTAGACCGACACCGTCTCGAAACTAAACAAACTAGTCTGACAGGCTGGATTGAGTTTACCCAGATATAACATATAGGTGGCGACATTACGTAAATCTACGTCACAGTCATACCTGGCGGATTTGACGATGTTTTAGAGCACGAAACTATCAAAATAAGCACTTCATAAACGAAAAAACATATACACGGTGAGTTCACCGACTCGTTTGGTGTATCGATTTAAATAGTCTTTAACACTAGAAGCCATAATTAACTCTATAAACCAATCTCTACCTCCAGTGACGCGAAAAGAAATCCTAAAAGTGCGATTAGACTTAACGGCTAAAATGTGACCCAATATATACTTGTATACAACAAAATGTTGCCAAGGCCGAGTTCTACCCTTAAATTACTCTCAGTAAAAGGGTTTACGGTCCCAGCGACAGTGAATCTGGATAGGGCCCGACCCCTCCGGTCCGCTAGGATACTCTCCATGTTCGACATAATGATCCGGTTTTATGCTCCTGTTTCCACTTGAGGAAATGTGACGATTAGACGGGAATAGCTTTCAGTCTTGTTTTGTTCCCCTGAGCTCTTCGTGTGGATCAGTAACTGTCCTCGATCTGTTTGTTGTAATTTCCCTGTATTCACTTCCGGCTTCTACAAAAACAACTGGAGTGATGTCACAGTCATGCGCTCAAGTCAGCGACTGCGGTGATGTCACGACTCTGGCAAAACAGCGAACGACACCCATATACTGTGACTGATTGTACCGCTAAAGGTGTCAATAAAAATTTCCTTGACTTTATATGGAAAAAACAGGTCTAATAAGCTTAAAAAAGCTATAATTTCCAATAGTAGAAGTGATGGGGGACTAGAAGTGTTAAATTATCATAATATTATTAATGTGTTTAAAATAAACTGGCTTAAAAGATGTATAATAAATCCAAAATCTATATGTTTTTTTATTCCTAATTATATCTTTAATAAAATTGGAAGCCTACCTTTTATCTTAAAATGTAATTATATGTATAATAAACTCCCGGTTAAATTATCTAATTTTCATCAACAGTCTCTTCTTGCTTGGAAATTGTGCTACATCCTCAATTTTCACACCGCATAAAGAACTTCTGTGGAATAATATGAATATAACCATTAGAAACAAATCTATCTTTCCCCTAATTGGTTCAATAGAGGTTTCATTTATATACTTTCTTTATTTGATAAATCTGGTACTATCTTATCCTATGAAAGCTTTATGACTGTTCATGACTTCCCTATTCCTTTTAAAGAATAATACCGTGATTAAGGCTATTCCCTCTGGTCTAGTGCAACTGGTTAAGAGCCACATTTTGTACAACCAGAAAGATAAAAAGGAGTCGGCTTTGTTATTGGATGGCATTAGCATTTATGATAAGAAATGTAATAATAAACATATTCGACAAATTTTTCAGAAAACAGACCAAATTCGTCCTAGAGGCAGATCTCATTGGGCTGCCCTAATCGACAATATAGACTGGAGAAAAGCATGGCTGTTAGCATATAAATATTTTATTCCTAATAAGACCAAAGAAGTCCACTTTAAAATATTACATAAGATATACCCGGTTAATTTAACAATATCCAAATATGTTGATATTCTTAGTACTTGCTCATTTTGTGGACATGAAGATGAAACATTGATACATTTATTCTATTCTTGTGATTTGGTTCAAAAGTTTTGGTCTAATTTATATTCCCATTTAAATAAAACTCCCATTAATACAAAATATTTTAATTGGAAAGATGTTATTTGTTATTACACTGACTCCAACAAATCTAAAGAATATATTTTCAATTTTTTTAGCTCACTTCCAACTTTTTCACATTTTTTAATCGAGGTAGACTCGCTGCTTAAATCTTTTAGATTAACTAGCAATAAAAAATGTGATCGATTCCTAAAACAATATGAACAATTATTTTGTAATGAATTTGATGTTCAAGTTTAACCAGCTTTCTCATGTATTGACAACCCCCCCCCCCCTTTTAATTTAAATTTAATTTATTTATTTTATTTTATTTTCTTATATTGTCCCTTGTCTTTATATGTCCTTTTCATATGTATGTAAAGTTTTTTTTAATGCTTCCTTTAGATATTTGACTCTACATACAAATGTCTTTTATGTCTTAACTCTAATGTTCTCCTGAAGGTATTTGTATATTTGTACGGTTCATGAATAAAAAATAAAAATAAAAAAAAGACACCCATATACTGTATGTACATATATATATATATATACAGTGAGGAAAATAAGTATGTGAACACCCTGCTATTTTACAAGTTCTCCCACTTAGAAATCATGGAGGGGTCTGAAATTGTCATCGTAGGTGCATGTCCACTGTGAGAGACATAATCTAAAAAAAAAAATCCAGAAATCACAATGTATGATTTTTTAACTATATATTTGTATGATACAGCTGCAAATAAGTATTTGAACACCTGTCTATCAGCTAGAATGCTGACCCTTCAAATACCTGTTAGTCTGCCTTTAAAATGTCCACCTCCACTCCATTTATTATCCTAAATTAGATGCACCTGTTTGAGGTCGTTAGCTGCATAAAGACACCTGTCCACCCCATACAATCAGTAAGAATCCAACTACTAACATGGCCAAGACCAAAGAGCTGTTCAAAGACACTAGAGACAAAATTGTACACCTCCACAAGGCTGGAAAGGGCTATGGGGAAATTGCCAAGCAGCTTGGTGAAAAAACGTCCACTGTTGGAGAAATCATTAGAAAATGGAAGAAGCTAAACATGACTGTCAATCTTCCTCGGACTGGGGCTCCATGCAAGATCTCACCTCGTGGGGTCTCAATGATCCTAAGAAAGGTGAGAAATCAGCCCAGAACTACACAGGAGGAGCTGGTCAATGACCTGAAAAGAGCTGGGACCACCATTTCCAAGGTTACTGTTGGTAATACACTAAGACGTCATGGTTTGAAATCATGCATGGCACGGAAGGTTCCCCTGCTGATATAACCAGCACATGTCCAGGCCCGTCTTAAGTTTGCCAATGACCATTTGGATGATCCAGAGGAGTCATGGGAGAAAATCATGTGGTCAGATGAGACCAAAATATAACTTTTTGGTCAGAATTCCACTAAACGTGTTTGGAGGAAGAAGAATGATGAGCACCATCCTTCCCTCAGTTAGAGCATTGAAGATGGGTCGAGGCTGGGTCTTTCAACATGAAAATGACCCGAAGCACACAGCCAGGATAACCAAGGAGTGGCTCTGTAAGAAGCATATCAAGGTTCTGGCTTGTAAACCCAATAGAGAATCTTTGGAGGGAGCTCAAACTCCGTGTTTCTCAGCGACAGGCCAGAAACCTGACTTATCTAGAGAAAATCTGTGTGGAGGAGTGGGCCAAAATCCCTCCTGCAGTGTGTGCAAACCTGGTGAAAAACTACAGGAAACGTTTGACCTCTGTAATTGCAAACAAAGGCTACTGTACCAAATATTAACATTGATTTTCTCAGGTGTTCAAATACTTATTTGCAGCTGTATCATACAAATAAATAGTTAAAAAATCATACATTGTGATTTCTGGATTTTTTTTTTTTAGATTATGTCTCTCACAGTGGACATGCACCTACGATGACAATTTCAGACCCCTCCATGATTTCTAAGTGGGAGAACTTGCAAAATAGCAGGGTGTTCAAATACTTATTTTCCTCACTGTATACAGAATGCAGAATCAGTGAAAATGCGAATCATTTTAAACAAAATAAGAGGTATCATACAAAATACGTTTTTATTTAGTACTGTCATGAATAACACTTTACATAAAAGATGTTTATAGCTAGTCCACAGGACAAACAAAATAGCCTACCCTTGATTCTTAATACTGTGTGTCTGGATGAATCATGGCTATTTTTTTGTTTATATATATATACATACAGTGTTGGGGTAACGCATTACAAGTAATTTGAGTTACGTAATCATTACTTTTTTCAAGTAACTAGTAAAGTAACGCATTACTTTTAAATTTACAACAAAATATCCAAGTTTTTTCAAATATGTAACGCAAGTTCCTTTGTTTTCCCGTTTATTGACTGACAGCTCTCCTGTCCCCATGTTGAGAAAAATTGGGAGTAAGTGCAGACTCTGCAGAGGCATTTTTGTGTGAACATGGTGGTTATTGTTGTTCTAGACTAAATGTGAGCAGGCATTTGCAGATATCACTTGCTCTAAAAAAAGATTCAGTATTCCTCAAAATGAATAAAATCAGAGAAATGCAAAATCCGAATAATACGCAAACCTCCAATAATTAAATATATTTAAAAAACTAATATTTTTATGCATTTAATCTCACTTTATTGACCAGTGTACTTGCTGTTAACATTCGATGATTTAGTTAAAGCATAAGCAAAAATTACTTTAGATTTTTTGTTTTTATTAATGAAGTAAATGTTTTCCTTTCTTCTCCTGCATCCTATTCTTCTGGGCCCGTATTCATAAAGATTCTAAAAGTCCTCTCAGAAAACTCCTAATTTAGCTTAAAAACTTTTACGTAGGAGCTATTCGGGACCGATCTGAGAGCAACTCTGAGCAAGGAAAATACAAAAACTTTGATCTTAGTGAAGAGGCGGGGCTGACCCCGTTGCTACGTATGACACAGTCTTTTGAAGACTCTGATTGGTTGGTTGTCCAAAAAGGGGAAAAAGGAGTGCTTTTAAGTATAGGGTCACTTTGAATTTACAAGCGCAAATTGTCCTATTTTACCGTTCTCTCACTCACACACACACACACACACACACACACACACACACACACACACACACACACACACACACACACACACACACACACACACACACACACACACACACACACACACACACACACACACACACACACACACACACACACACACACACACACACACACACACACACACACACACACACACACACACACACACACACACACACACACACACACACACACACACACACACTATATATATATATGTACACTGAAAAATTAAATTAAGCATCATTAATTTGTGCTCGTTTAAATAATTTACATTTAGTTTTTTATTTTAATTTTAAAAAATGAATTGGTTTTATGGGAATTGCATGTGTTTTTGTTTAAATTGAGATCAAATAAATTGATTGCGACCACTTACGATACATTTTTTTAGTAAATTCAACAAATCCTTTTTTTCAGTGTATATAAATCCTTTTATTATTTACCATGCTGTTAATTTCCTATAAGGTATTTGATTGGCTTAGAATTATAAACATTGTTCCACTCTTTCCAATTACACTGATTGCTGGCATGTCTATTTAATTGGTGGTTTGAAAGTTGGGTTTAATGCAACAAACATGATCCCTGCACGATCTAATCTATAGCGTCTTATTAAGTCACTGTTATCCATTGTCTGCATCACATTTCTTCTCCCTCTTCGTCTTTCTGCCATTTTCTCCGCTGCTAAAGAAACTCTTAAGCCTCTTAAAAGTCCTCATCTGTGCTCTTAACAAATTTGACCTTAAGACCTCTTTTAAGGGTTAAGATGCTTTCTGAATTACTTTTTTCTTTACTAGGATTTTTTAGTTAATTTTAAGAGCAAACGCCCACATTTCTTAGAATTTTCTTAGAATTTTGTCACTAGGAGCTACTCTTTGCATTAAGATTCTTTATGAATACGGGCCCTGAAATCCAGAATGGCAGCACAGCAGAAAGGTTTATTTGAACTGCGCCCTCTACTGTACAGGGGTGAATTTACATTACCTTCAGCCTTATTTAAATTTTGGTATGAGAGGGCCTTTACATTTACCCAAAATAGGCAAACTTTTTTTGTTATAAAACAAACAAACAAGCCCAGCCCAGCCCAGCCCAGCCCAGGTGAGAAAAATAACACACGTTACTTTTCTTAACAAGTAGATGGGATGCACATCTAAAATGTGTAATTTAATGCAAAGCTGCATTTCCACCAGATTGATGATCCTATGTGAACTGTGGTACCAAGTTACCAACTTACAGTGGGACCTTGGCGGAGATCCATATCCTTTGTCCACACACACTTCTGGGTGTCCCAGTCCTGCCACAGTCAGCAGCAGAGAGTCGGCTTGGCCCTGACTTCATCCTACTCCAAATGCAACAACAGCCTGGACCGATGAAATGGCACCATCAGGTTCATGGGAAGGAAACAGAAGTGGCTGGTCGCCTAGAGTCTAGACAACAGTGAAACAGGGACAAACCAGTCAACTATGTTGACAATGAATTATGAGTGCACTTCGCCTACACCAACTAATGACTCCAATATCCTCCCGAATATCCCGGAAAAAATCAGTTGGTGCTTCAGTGACAAATTCGCTCAGAGAAGCTGTCAATCACAGCTGTCAATCATGACGTCACACCCCAATTTTTATAGCATCAAATAACTAACTAAAACAAAAAAACCCTTGAACTTACATCAGCGTGATAAAAACGACCTAAAATGACAGAAACCATCTTTGGGAAAAATTATTTGAAGTGTAATTTGATTGTTATTGTGTCTCACGTCACATTAGAATACATGGAGGGGCTGTATTTATGAGCTATACTGTTCTCTTTCAAACATAGCTCGGTATCTCACATATGGGAACGCCCCCAGGCGTGATAGACTATGGAAGCACCAATTACACCACGTCTGTCCGAAGGATGGACCAATCACAGCTCATACAAGGAGCCCACCCTCTCCCTATATATATTGCTGTGATCCCCGAAAACGGCATTCTTGTTCTCTTCCCCGTGAAGACTTTCCTTTAGCACCTGTCCTGCTTCAGTTCACAAACGTACCGTCAAGGTAGACGTTGCCGAACGCAGTGCAGACTAAATCTGTTGTGGATTTCTACTCGTTACTGAGTCATTTTCTTATTGTAGCTAACGCGTTAAGGCGAGCTAAACTTCATTTACTCACCATGTCGAAGGTGTCCAAGACCGCAGCGGAGAAAGAGGCCTCTTCGCGCTCGTGTCCGGCAGCATGCGGTTTCATGATCTCAGGCAGGGATTCGCATCTGATGTGCATCGCATGCATGGGTGTCAAGCACGCTCAGGCTGCACTGGCGGATGCGGAGAGTTGCGCGCACTGTCGTGTAATGCCGGCCAGGGTCTTAGAGAGAAGGCGTTGTGTGGCCGCTTCTTCTAAAGAGGATCCGGTTCTCTCTTCCGTCCCTCCTTCTACAAAGGTGATCCCGTCCTCTTCCACGCAGAATCCTTCCTCTTGGGGGGAGATTATGGACGTAGATTCACCTATGCTGCTTTTCGATCAGCTACTCGCAGAAGGCGATGAGGGGGAGGGAGACGAGGAGGAGGATGAGGAGATGTTAGCTCGCCTCCTCCGTGATGAGCCGGATGATGAGGAAGATGATGCAATCCTGTCTGCGGCGCAAGCGTCAAGGCCAGTGAGCGTGCTAAGCGGCGACATGGCGTCAACGGTCGTAGACTGCGACCTAGTGGAAGTTTGCAAACGTGCAGCGACCAAGCTTGGCATCGACTGGCCCGTAACTCCTGGGGATCCAGGAGTTGAACGGGATATCTATGACGGGAAAAGGCTCCCTGCTCGCCTTCCACCGGCGAAACAACTTCTTCCCGCGTTGCCAGCGTGTGTAGCGGAGATGAAGCGATCGTGGGACAAGCCCTTTTCTCACCGGGTGCCCGTCAAGGGTTACTCGTCACTCGATGTGAGTGAAATGGAAGGGCTAGGGCTTTCTAACCCCCCCACGGTCGAGCAGTCAGTGGCCCACCACCTGCATCCAAACAGGCGGACCACTCTCTCATCTGCCAGTCCCTCCCTCCCGGGAAAAATGGAACGCTTCACCGCTTCCATGTACCAAAAAATATATAAATCCTCTGGACTGGCAGTGCGGGCACTTAATGTCACTTCATTGTTGACAGCCTATCAAGCCGAGTTGTTGGAGGAGCTGGGCACTCAGCTGGACGCCGGAAATCCAAACCCGGCTGTCTAGGAGGAGATCTGCAACATAACGGATCTCAATTTGCGCACCTCACGTGGCGCGGTGCAAAGCTGCGGCCGTACTATGGCTCTTGCCGTCGCAGGCGAGAGATCGCTATGGCTAAATCTCTCGAGCATCGGAGACAAAGAGAAGTTGGATTTTCTCGATGCTCCAATGGATGCTAGTGGGCTGTTTGGCACGGCCGTTGCAGCGATGAGACAGCGGTGCGACCTTCAGAAGAAGGAGGGTGAGGCGTTCGACATATGCCTGCCACGTCCTGTTCCTCCGGCGCAGAACAGGAGGTTTTTGAATGCATCCAGGCCCGCGAAACCCCAGAGCACGGAGCAGGCGGCTCGTCCCCCCGCTGCTTCAAACGCTAAACCGCGGGCAAAGCAGTCATTCGCGGCGACAGCCGCAAAGTCAAAGTCTGCTATCCCGTCCTACAAAAAGAGGAGGGATACCTAGGACGCAATTTCTGCATGGGAGGGACGGACAGCACCTAGGGTTCTCTGTGATGTCCCCTCCCGAGTCCGCCATATCTGTTCCCCCACCCGCGAAGAAGCGGAGGATGTGGAGTTTGGACGAGAAAATGGTTCCAAGTTGTGGTCAGGCCAGTTCAGCTTCCCCTCGACACACAAGGTTCCGTCGAGTGCAAAACACTCAACCACCAGTAGGTGGTCTGTTGGGTACAAGCAAAAGTTCTCAAGTGCATTGTCACAAAGCACTTCAGCCCCTGGGTTTAAAAATAATAAAAAATTATCTGTCGCATCCAGGCTCACTGCCGAGGGCGCAGAAAAACAAAAACAAAATAACAGCAATGAACCCAGAAATAAAGCGGTCTCTGAGCTTCACAGAGCCTGGCCGTTTCTCTCTCTGTCCACTAGATGGCGCCTTAACCCCATCTATGGATCCGGTTCAGCTGAACCCGTTGGCTCTTTGCCAAGAGGCTTGGAGACAGTGTTCTGCGCACCCGTGGGTCCTCACGACGGTAACCAAAGGTTACAGGCTTCAGTTTGCTGTAAAACCACCCCCGTTCAACGGGGTCATAGCATCTGTAGCAAATGGGGATTCAGCGCGTGTGTTAGAAGAGGAAATATCCTCCCTCTTAGAGAAAAGAGCTATAAGACGGGTTCCAGAGGGGGAAACTCAAAAAGGCTTTTACTCCCGTTATTTTCTAATTCCAAAGAAAGACGGGGGTTTGCGCCCGATAATGGACCTACGTGTTCTAAACAAACACTTGAGGAAGTACAAATTCAGGATGCTCACTGTCACAACTCTCATGCGCGCTATCCGCAGGGACGATTGGTTCACCGCGGTAGATCTCAAGGATGCTTACTTTCATATAAGCATCTATCCTGCGCACAGGAAATATCTCAGGTTTTCCTTTCGGAGCGAAGCGTACGAATTTGTTACCCTTCCATTTGGGTTAAGTCTTGCCCCCCGAGTGTTCAGCAGGTGCATAGAGACAGCGTTATCACCGTTGAGACACAAGGGGCTCAGAATATCGGCTTATCTGGACGATTATCTGATATGCGCTCACTCGCGGGAGCGCGCGGAGCGGGACACAGAGATGCTCAAATCTCATCTATCGAATCTGGGATTCAGAATCAACGAGGCCAAAAGCCAGCTGATTCCATCCCAGGAGATAGAATACTTGGGCTTACGAATAGACTCTGTGGCTTTCCGCGCCATGCTCTCGGAAAGGAGGATCATGACGTTTTATCAGTGCCTTGCCCAGTTTCGCAAGGGAAACCTGGTATCGTTCAGGACCTGTCTCCACCTTTTGGGCATGATGGCTTCGTCGCTATCCGTGGTCCCGCTAGGCTTGTTAAAAATGAGAGACTTCCAGCGATGGGTGGCAGCGAAGCGTTTGTGTCCTCATCGGCACCTTGCGCGCCGAGTGGGAATACACTTGGATTGCGTGATGGCTCTTCATCAGTGGAGAGATCCCTGTTTATTCCAGACAGGGGTTTCCTTGGGGAGCGTGTTGCTGAGAAAAGTAGTGACAACGGATGCATCCCTGTTGGGCTGGGGAGCTGTTTTCCAGGGCACGTCGGTAAACGGCCGCTGGACGCCCCAGCTTCGCATGCTTCACATAAATATGTTGGAGTTGATGGCAGTCTTTCTGGCCCTGAAACATTTTCTCCCATTCTTGGAAGGGTTTCATGTTCTGGTCAGGACAGACAACACGACGGTGGTGGCTTATATCAATCGCCAAGGGGGAACGTGTTCGTTGCAATTGCACAATCTAGCGCGCAAATTGATTGTCTGGGGCGCGGCGCACTTAAGCTCGCTGCGCGCCACGCACGTACCAGGAGTCCTGAATGTGGGGGCGGATCTGCTTTCAAGGGGAAACCCGTTGTACGGAGAATGGGTGCTTCACCCGCAGGTGATGGATCAGATCTGGGAGATGTACGGCAAGGCCGCCGTAGATCTCTTCGCCTCGCAGGCAAACACAAAGTGTACGCTGTATTTCTCTCTCAGGGACGAAAATGCGCCTTTGGGTGTGGATGCGCTGGCACACCCATGGCCGAACGTGTTGCTATACGCCTTCCCACCGCTGAGTCTGATTTCTCCCACCCTAGAAAGAGTAAGAGAAAACGGATTATCTCTCCTTTTGATAGCGCCCCGTTGGTCGGGGAGGCTGTGGCTGGCAGAGATTGTCCAGCTCCTCCAGGGCGAGCCCTGGCCGCTCCCGCTGCGCCAGGACCTGCTGTCACAGGCGGGGGGGCAGATATTTCACCCTTACCCAGAACGAGTCAATCTTTGGGTCTATCCAGAGCGCGAGAGCTCCATCAACGCGCTCACTGTACAACATTAAATGGCGTGTGTTCGAGGAATGGTGTACGCGCAAAGGTGAGTGATGTGCTTTGCTTTTTACAAAATTTAAATAATGTTTTATAAACATAGTTCGGGAGGAGCACGTTCAGATAATTGACACAGGTGGAGAGCACTCAGCTAATCAACAGTAAGAGGAATATATACACGCAGCAGTCTTGCCTCCATTCATTGACAGTTTTCTAGCATCCCTCCACCACCCCTTCTCCACACTTTTATTTTATCAGCCACTTACATATACCTCTGGGTTCGGGCCAAATTCCGAGCTCGAAGCCCTCCCCCCGGACAGCACGCCAAATACACAGTTAAATTACTCTCCATAAATTATATGTAAGTGTGAACTCGTGAATGAACAATGGGAGAGCGTTTTCTACAATTAAAATTTACCTGGCAGCTATTTCAGCTTGTCATGTAGGCTTCGATGGAGCTTCAGTGGGACGGCACCCTCTAATATGCCGTTTTATGAAGGGAGTGAAGCGTCTGAGACCAGTATCTAAACGCCTGGTCCCGTCATGGGATTTGTCCATGGTTCTGAATGCTTTAACTCTGGCTCCATTTGAACCTCTGGAGAGTGTGGATATTAAGCTCCTATCTCTAAAAACAATTTTACTACTTGCTTTAGTCTCAGCTAAACGAGTGGGTGAATTGCATGCCTTGTCAGTTCATCGAACATGTTTGAATTTTAGTCCGGATGACAGCAAGGTTACGCTGCTGCCTAACCCGGCCTTCGTTCCCAAAGTCAGCGATTCAGCTTATAACTGCTCTGCTTTGGAGTTACGTGCCTTTTACCCCCCTCCTTTTTCTTCGGAGAACGAGCGGAAATTGCACACCTTGTGTCCTGTACGAGCATTACGCTATTATGTTGACAGGACACGATCGTTCAGGAAGAATGATCAGTTATTCGTTCCATGGGCCACTCAATGTAAGGGTAAACCGATCTCCTCACAGCGCCTTTCCCACTGGATGGTGGAGGCGATTGAATTGGCCTATACGTCTATGGGCTATAATTCCCCAGCGGGCTTAAAGGCTCATTCTACAAGAGGTATGGCTACTTTTTGGGCTTTGTTCAAGGGGATTTCGGTAGGAGATATTTGTGCAGCTGGGAAGCAAGCTGGGCTTCCCCTCATACATTTATCAGATTTTACCGTCTGGATGTCACTGCGCCTTCAATGGCTCATGCAGTTCTTAATGTGGCTCATTGAAGAATTGAAAGGTTATCTTTCGTTCTTGCCGGGTCTGTTCGGCGGCTTCGGAAAGCATGCGTTTCGGGAGTTGGCTATATCATTCCCATATGTGAGATACCGAGCTATGTTTGAAAGAGAACGTTAGGTTACTTACGTAACCCCGGTTCTCTGAGAACAGAGCGAGGTATCTCACCAAGCTTCCCTACTCGCATTACACGGGGGAAGAGCATGTTTAGAATACCGTTTTCGGGGATCACAGCAATATATATATGGAGAGGGTGGGCTCCTTGTATGAGCTGTGATTGGTCCATCCTTCGGACAGACGTGGTGTAATTGGTGCTTCCATAGTCTATCACGCCTGGGGGCGTTCCCATATGTGAGATACCTCGCTCTGTTCTCAGAGAACCGGGGTTACGTAAGTAACCTAACAGTATCAGCCACCTGGGGGCGATCGAGATGCTTTGGCTTCACTTTTCAGGCTGTGTGCGTCACGCTTGGCTCCAAGATGCACCAACTAATCTCAGGGTAATGGCTGGTTACACTGTAACGCAGTTCTTTGTTCAGGGAAGAAGGAGGCGGGAACCGATCAACGTTCACAAACCTTTAATCAAATAAAACAAACAAAATACAAAGTAAAAGCAGCAGCGCCTCACGGATGACTGCCGCACACACACATCACAAAACGTAAATAAAATACAACATAAAATCCAGGCTTGGTCCTCTCTCGTCCTTCACGGTCATCGCTCCTCCTTTTATGCGACCGAGCTCCTCCGTGAGACACGAGGCCTGTGCGGCGCGCAGCTGGCGTTCGCTATCACTCACGACCAGACTCACTGCTTGCAACATACACTTATTTGGTAATTCACTGTTTTGAATTAGCAAAATATTAGCATATTTAAATAATATATATATTTTTAATTGTATTAATAGGTGGACATGGTTCAATAACCATGTGTAGCCAGCAATGTGGCCTGGACTCAAAAGGGCTCAAATATGGATCTTTTCCTGAGACTCCGTGAGGAACATGAAGACACAAAGATGTACCTGATCATTCACTAAAAACCCTCATAGTCATTATGTTTTCAGGCCATTACAAGTTTGATTTTTATGTGACATAAAGTGGTGATATATAAATGGCTGAGTTGTGTACTAATTTTGAATAAGCCTTCCCATTAAACGGCCTCACTGTCTTCATTCAGGCCGGTCCGTGAACGTGCACTACAACAAGAGGAAAAGATTTATCGCACTTACCAATCATAACGGATCATATCCAATCATTGCCACCTCTCATGACCCCATTCATTCTCAATGACCCCTCTACTAAACTCACCACAGACTTTAGGGGGTCTGTTAAAACTCAATGGGCTCAGGGGAGGCAAGAGAGATGCAGCGTCCCGTTGTAACTTCACCAGCAAGTGTCGCTGTTGGACAGTGTTACTTTATAAAAAGTGACTTTTACACTTTTTAATGTCACATTTTGTAATGTTTGCATTGTTTTATTTTTGTAATATAAATTATTATTTACTTATTTCGTTTTTCGGGGAGACACTGCCTCCCTCGCCTTCTCGGAGGAAACCTCCCTGACACATAACACCATGTTCAAGTTTGACTGTAATGATGTGCCACAATAGATGATTTTTTTTACTTCATTACAAAAAAAACTGCTGACAAAGAGTTTTTTAGAACTTTTTATTTAGTTTTTTTAAAGAATGATTTTAAAATGTCTAAACATATCTAAATGAAAAAACTTGTGAAAAGAAGTAAAATGGTAAATGGTAAATGGACTGCATTTATATAGCGCTTTTAACAGACCATAACAGACCAACAGGCCATCCAAAGCGCTTTTGACATTGCCTCACCCATTCACACACCGACGGCGGTGTCAGCCATGCAAGGTGCCATCCAGCTCGTCAGGAGCAGCTGGGGTTAGGTGTCTTGCTGATGGACACCTCGACACTTGGTCAGGTGGAACCGGGGATCGAACCACCAACCTTCCGGTTTGTAGACAACCTACATGAACCACTGAGCCACTGCCGCCCCTATATACCTACTACAGTCGGGCAGTATACCTACTACAGTGGGGCAAAAAAGTTTTTATTCAGCCCCCAATTGTGCAAGTTCTCCCACTTAAAAAGACGAGAGAGGCCTGTAATTTTAATCATAGGTACACTTCAACTATGAGAGACAGAATGAGAAAAAAAATCCAGAAAAGCACATTGTCTGATTTTTAAAGAATTTATTTGCAAATTATGGTGGAAAATAAGTATTTGGTCAATAACAAAAGTTCCTCTCAATACTTTATTGTATACCCTTTGTTGGCAACTTGGCAATGACAGAGGTCAAACATTTTCTGTAAGTCTCCACAAGGTTTTAACACACTGTTGCTGGTAGTTTGGCCCATTCCTCCATGCAGATCTCCTCTAGAGCAGTGATGTTTTGGGGCTGTCGCTGGGCAATACGGATTTTCAACTCCCACCAAAGATTTTCTATGGGGTTGAGATCTGGAGACTGGCTAGGCCACTCCAGGACCTTGAAATGCTTCTTACGAAGCCACTCCTTCGTTGCCCGGGCGGTGTGTTTGGGATCATTGTCATGCTGAAAGACCCAGCTACGTTTCATCTTCAATGC
This sequence comes from Gobio gobio, assembly GCF_949357685.1. Taxonomy (NCBI): domain Eukaryota; kingdom Metazoa; phylum Chordata; class Actinopteri; order Cypriniformes; family Gobionidae; genus Gobio; species Gobio gobio. Next base: position 49,501,063 of record NC_137100.1, read on the forward strand.
CCTTGCTGATGGAAGGTTTTTACTCAAAATCTCACGATACATGGCCTCATACATTCTTTTCCTTTACACGGATCAGTCGTCCTGGTCTCTTTGTAGAAAAACAGCCCCAAAGCATGATATTTCCACCCCCATGCTTCACTGTAGGTATGGTGTTCTTTGGATGCAACTCAGCATTCTTTCTCCTCCAAACACGACAAGTTGAGTTTTTACCAAAAAGTTATATTTTGGTTTGATCTGACCATATGACATTCTCCCAATCCTCTTCTGGATCATCCAAATGCTCTCTAGCAAACTTCAGACGGGCCCAGACATGTACAGGCTTAAGCAGGGGGACACGTCTGGCACTGCAAGATTTGAGTCCCTGGTGGCGTAGTGTGTTACTGATGGTAGCCTTTGTTACTTTGGTCCCAGCTCTCTGTAGGTCATTCACTAGGCCCCCCCGTGTGGTTCTGGGATTTTTGCTCACCATTCTTGTGATCATTTTGACCCCATGGGGTGAGATCTTGTGTGGAGCCCCAGATCGAGGGAGATTATCAGTGGTCTTGTATGTCTTCCATTTTCTAATAATTGCTCCCACAGTTGATTTCTTCACACCAAGCTGCTTACCTACTGCAGATTCAGTCTTCCCAGCCTGGTGCAGGTCTACAATTTTGTTTCTGGTGTCCTTTGAAAGCTCTTTGGTCTTGGCCATAGTGGAGTTTGGAGTCTGACTGTTTGAGGGCGTGGACAGGTGTCTTTTATACAGATAACGAGTTCAAACAGGTGCCATGAATACAGGTAACGAGTGGAGGACAGAGGAGCCTCTTAAAGAAGAAGTGTAAGGTTGAAAATAATCTAAGATATTTGAAATAGAACAAAATCATTTGCTGTACTGTTGGCAACCATCATCTTACCCAAGATATTTGAAATTGACTCAACCCCCTCCCCCCTTAACCTCATCAGAAGGGCCATTTGGAATTTCTAAGGAAAAAGGAAGGCTTGCAGGCCAAATGTTTTTCACACCTTTGGTACAGTGGGAGAAGCTTCGTCTGATTGGTTAGTTTCAAACGTCTCACATTTTGGTCTGATTGGTCAGTTTTGAATGAGTCATATTTGAGTTTGGTGACATCAGGGAAAAGGATAAAAGAAGATCGCAACGATAGCTCTCTCTCTTTTGATTCTCTGCCTTTCTCTAGAGAGAGCTGCTCTTTGGCTCTCTCTTTCTCTCGATCTCTCTCTTACAGGTAACATTCTATGCATAGGCCTACTGAGTACAATTAAGGGTTTAAAGGGTTAGTTCACCCAAAAATGAAAATTCTGTCATTAATTACTCACCCTCATGTCATTCGACACCCGTAAGACCTCCGTTCATCTTCGGAACACAAATTAAGATATTTTTGTTGAAAGCTGATGGCTGAGAAAAAGGCCTCAGATAGGCCTCCATTGGCATTCAGTACATTTACACTCACAAGACCCATAAAAGGCACTTAACCCTTAATCGTCCCACTGGACTTTTCCTCCATTTTTTAAAAGTGTTCCCTTCATCTCAGGGCCATGAGACTCTGTGACTTTTCCTAAATAATCTATCTAAACATGCACAAAAATCTGGGCTTGATTTGGTTGTTCTAAAGGTGTGTAAAAAAATGTTTACCGTTTAAGTCCCTCGGGGTCAGATTGACCCCACATTGAAAATGAATGGGAAAGTGTAAAAAATATATTTTTTTCACTTTTTTTGTCAATTTATTTTTACTAAATCCAGTATAAATCTGAAAATTTCCACATTTATATCAAGGTCTGGTCCTAGAGCATAAACACAAAGTAGAACGAACTTTCTGTCTCATACACACACGCACACACACACACACACAAACACACACATGTGTGTGACTGCAACAGAGAGCATTTTTATAGAAACTGGCAAATATAATCAACAAAACTGGCATAAATCTGAAAGATTTTCATACATAAATGAAGTACTAATACTAGAGCACAAATGCAATATGGAACAAGCATGTTCACTCACACGCACACACACACAAACACAAACACAGGTGTCTGGAGCATTTTTTTGGATTTTGGCAATGAATCAGAAAATGTAAAAAATGCTTTTTTTTCACTTTGTTTGTAAAAAAAAATCAACTAAATCCAGTATAAATCTGAAAATGTCTACATTTATATCAAGATCTGGTCCTAGAGCATAAACACAAAGTGGAACGAACTTTCTGTCTCATACACACACGCACACACACACACACACACACACACACACACACACACACACACACAAACACACACATGTGTGTGACTGCAACAGAGAGCATTTTTATAGAAACTGGCAAATAAAATCAACAAAACTGGCATAAATCTGAAAAAATTCCATACATAAATGAAGGACAAATACTAGAGCACAAATGCAACATGGAACAATCATGAGAAAGAGAGGGAAAAGGGCAAATAAAAGAAAGATGAAAGGCAGCTTAACTTTTGCATAACTTCCCTATGGACCTCTATTGGATAATGTGGTCATTGCACTCTCTTTGTCTTTAACTATAATTCCTAAAGTTTTTCCACAAACCTACAGATGGCGGTATTCTATCCCTAGCACATAGAGCAATGTCCAAAAACTATTTATATTTATTTAAGATCATCATTCAAGTGATTTTTTCATTAAAAAATAATTTTTAATGAGCCAATTTATGACATACAGTAGTTAAGTATTTGTGCAGTAAATAGGTAAAAAGCTAACAAATACCCACAAAAACACAGCATAAATGTATAGTTGAGAAGTAAATAAAAAAATGATACATAGTTTTCCATGTAAAAAAATTATATTTCCTTATGCAATCGCTCTGTAAAAGTTTGGGGTCTATCTGACCCCAAGGGACTCAAACGTAAACCCTACTTGAGGGGCAATTAAGGGTTAAAACGTTGTTACAAAGTCCATCTCACCACAGTGGCTCTACAATAATTTTACGAAGCGACGACAATAGTTTTTGTGCACAAAAAAAAAATCAAAATAACGACTTTTTCAACCTCTTCTTGTCTTCCGTGTACGCCTCCACGACGCATGCGCGAGAATATGACGTAGCGCCGGCGTTCGGGAATCCATGAAATGCACACTTTAGCCCCATTTTGAGCACTATGCCAAGACCTAAAGCACGATCAATGTAGAATTCAACAGCTTAGATACGCACGTCTTCCTCTGCTTGTAAACAAATCTCCTCCTCGCTTCTGGGTCATGTGTCTGAACGCCAGATCTGCGTCATATTCTCGCGCATGCGTCGTGTAGGCACACACGGAAGACAAGAACAAGTTGGATAAAGGTGTTATTTTGATTTTTTTTCACAAAAACTATTGTCGTCGCTTCATAAAATTATTGTAGAGCCACTGTGGTGAGATGGACTTTGTAACGACGTTTTAAAGCTGTAGTCTACGATGTTGAAAATCAGTCGAGAAAGCCTGAATTTTTAAAAAACTCATCCCGCCCCTCCACAGGCCCACCCCTCCCCTCTGTGCTACCTGATCCCTCCCACCGGGAAACGACCTGAACAACGTCACTCAGTCAAGCAGGAGTAAACAGAACCACTCTGGTCCTCTCTCATAGCTGATAGAAGTGACCACAAAGCCTTGAAGTAATGAACACATACAATTATGATTGATTGACGTCATTTACTTTCACAACATTGCTTAGTCGCTTCAATCTAATGACCTCGCTAATGACACATCATATGTAAAGTTGACTTTCGACACTTGAACTTAGTTGCTTCATCAACAATTCAATGTCACCATTGTCGTAACAAAATAGCTCAGAGGCACACGTTTGAGTTCACGCCCACGCAAGATTAGCAACACATGCAATGTTCTATCGGCTCGAACAGAAAACCGCTAACGTTAGGTCTATTGAAATAGTCAAGCACTTTAAGAAATAGAATTACTTTTACCCGTGATAGGCGATGCTAAACGGCTAACATTCCAATGCCGACCGGCAGCATGATCATGTTGTCAGACTGATAAAAAGCTATTTATGTAATACACCACACCATAAAAGTATAAATAAATGCTTACCTGCTCAACAAAAAGTCAGCCATGTCAGCGTCGGTTTTAAGTCCAAGGTTTCTCTGAAGCTTCCTCCAACGGGCAATGGCGGACCCTATATTGATTCGGCTTTGACTCCGGCGTTCTTCACATTTTTTTTTAATCTCTGCTCTTTCCTCAATTGATTTACGCTTTCTTCCAACCTTGACTGTTGGGGCGAGCAGAGGCCGCTTGCTGCTGTCTGTTTGGTTTTTCTCCATTGCTGAGTTGATGCTGCCTACTTGCCCACGAAATTTCATGTCGCAGGAGGGGGCGGGGTGGGGTGCGTTTGTTTGGAGACGCGAGTGGAGCAGGGGATTGGATGAGAGCAGTTAACCAATGTAAGCCGTCCGGCCGGACAGCTTACATTGGTCAATTTCTCTGCGGGTGTACACCCAATAGAGTGAATGGATTTTTTTCATTCTTTTTTCTCTTCATATTGTTAGGATTGTACTGTAGAACCATAACCAGCATCTAAACAAGGTTATTAATAATGAACAATCTTTGAAATCGTAGACCATAGCTTTAAGTGCCTTTTATGGGTCTTGTGAGTGTAAATGTACTGAATGCCAATGGAGGCATTCTGTCTCTCATAGTTGACAATAGTTGGCAATTCTGTCTCTCATAGTTGAAGTGTACCTATGATGGGGGTGGCAGTGGCTCAGTGGTTCATGTAGGTTGTCTACAAACTGGAAGGTTGGTGGTTCAATCCCCGGTTCCACCTTACCAAGTGTCGAGGTGTCTATGAGCAAGACACCTAACCCCAGATGCTCCAGACGAGCTGGATGGCACCTTGCATGGCTGACACCGCCGTCGGTGTATGAATGGGTGAATGTGAGGCAAGATGTAAAGCGCTTTGGATGGCCATGGGTCTGTTGAAAACGCTATATAAATGCAGTCCATTTACCATGATGAATATTACAGGCCTCTCTGATCTTTTTAAGAGGGAGAACTCGCACAATTGGTGGCTGACTAAATACTTTTTTGCCCCACTGTATGTGGAAATGGCACAAGAGCCATTGAGTGATGCTCTGCAGCATCTGGTGACTGTATAGTTTAAATTTCACGTTATTTTAATTATAAAAGTTTGTGTTTTCCAGTAGATGGCAGCAATCTTCTATTAAACCTATTAATTTAATGTTATCTCCATGATAATTCTATGTTATTTCCATGAATAGTACATGTGCATATAGATCTTTTTTCCATCAAAGTGAATTTTATTTAAACATTATTTTATAAAAACCTGAGGTCCTTAATTTGGAAGGCTCTTTTGAAGCCACGGGCTAAAAAGCCAACAAATGATCCCATGATGGAGGCGAAGCTGGACAGAGAGAACATGCTGATGAGATACTGAGATGCTGTGGATCTGGAATGGGTACAGCTTCACTGTGGTCCAGCCCGTGATAGACTTCAATACAAATGGCAGGCCGTAGTCCTGAAGCTGGAAGAACAGTATTCTTATTTAAACAATGAAGGGATGGTATTTACTGATAGTATCTGCTCCTCCGTCTGCACCAGGATGAATAAATATTCTGTAAAGTTTCACCATAGAAGAAGTAGTTCATGCATAGCAGGAAGTACCAGCTTAGGCTTCTGAACCACATCAGGTGGTAACTGTTTTAAGGCCAATTCACACCGCACCAACAGACGTCGAGAGATGACAACTTCGTCAGGTTTTGTCGGATCAGTGTGTTATCCCTGTCAGAGTCTGTTGCCGTCTGTCGGGGCTTGTTTTCACAGATGGAACATGCTGAACATGAGTCTGTCTGTGCAGTGTGAACTGGCCTATACACACTGTCTACAATTGTGATGATTGTTTTGAACGCACAGCACAACCATCATCAGCGGCATCGGACTCAGATAAAAAACCATGAAGAAGGAGGAGATCATAACCAGAGTGAGGAACCCCCACAACCAGTTCTTCCACCGCGAGGAAAGGCCCGAGAGGACTTTGTTGGGAATCTCTGATGTGTCATCAGCAGGAACGGGAACCCCAGAGTCTAATTCAATCTCATTGTTCGAGCCTCCATCTCTCTCCTTATCCTCCGAGTGCTGATGTCGCAGCTCCAATGGAAGGGGTTCAGAATAACCCTCCTAGAAGAAAGACAGTTCTTATTATGGTTGGATGGAGATAGACATGCCCATTCTAAGCATGTAGAGCAGGGGTGTCCAATGCTGCTCCTGGATGGCCACAGGTAAAATATTTCAGAAGGACTAAACATACAGAATTACTTATCATCTGTGTAGTGTATGAGGATTGACTATATGAAAGTTGCATCACGTATTGAAAGGCAGCATAAGAAAGCTAATGTCTACAGTCTGATAATTGGACCAAATCAAAAAGACTTCAAAATCTTCCAAATGTAAAGAATACCTTAAACCAGTTGTGGAGACAGACTTTCTCCAGGTCAGTCCGCTTCTCTGGGTCGTTCTGCAAATAAAATCGCAGCGTTCTGTGCAGAAAAACGCGAGACGTCTGATTATTACCTTAAACTTCACAAACATCCACAAGACCATCATTTATCAAGCTGATGCTTTTTTAAGCAAAGTAATTTTGTTAGCAAACTGACCCATAGTAGCTCTCTTATTATTCAACTGAGGTGCCGCAGTGTCCTCTGCTCAACTGTCTGAAGCTTGGGGGACGTCAATACTCATGTCAGGTACAACATGGACAGGAGTTTGGAAGGAATCAACATTATATTTGCACATGACACGGATGAAAACATGGAAGGAGTCGTCAATCCAGTCATCATCGACTTAAGGGTCACCAGTGACAGGTTCCTTTGCAGTAGAGAGGACTTCAGGGTCACCACTGGTGATATCTTGAGAAGAAGTCTGACCTAAAGAGGGTAATGACATCAACATAACCATATTAACAAATAATGATATAATCACATCATGCTGTCTGCTGGTGGATCACTGCTTTGTTATTAATTGATGCCGATTTAAGTCGTGCTTTTGAGAAGAATATATGTGAGACAAACCTCTTAAGCTCTGGCACCATTTTTGGGCTACCCAAATTGAAAAGCTTCCCATACCACATACAGTGGTCTAAATTAAAAATTCTGGTGTCATTTTACAGGAAACCCTTTGAAGTTACATAAACCACTGCTAAAAGGGATAAACATGAAAGTATATGTTGTCTGAGCTGTAATAACCCCCCCCCCCGTCTGTTTTTAATATTTTATATGTTTATTATATCAAACAAAACATATATTATAATAATTATCACTTTCAGAAGTGTTTTAAGTAATTTCAGGGTTTTATGTAAAATAGACAGAGATATTGCATGGGGGGATTACATAAATTACAAAAATCTTTTTTTCCAGTATTTTCTGGAATCTAGTGGAAACAGCCCAAACTGTCTGCAAGGTGCTAGAGCTCACAGGGCCTGAGTTACACACTTTCAAAAATTAATTTATAAACCCCCCCAAAAAAATCACAGCTCCGACAACATATACTTACATGTTTATCCCTTTTAGCAGTGGTTTATGTAACTTCAAAGGGTTTCCTGTAAAATTACATCAACATTTTTAATTTAGACCACTGTATGTGGGTATGGGAAGCTTTTCAATTTGGGTAGGCCAAATCCAGACAGAAATGGTACCAGAGTAAATAAGTTGTAAATAAGTTACTTTGTGTAATACAAATGCCAAAGTGATGCATGTCTCCAGAAAGTAGAGACTCCAAGCTTTCAAATGGTACCACATATGAGGTCAGAGCTCCTCCACAGACATTTAAAATTGAAAGTACTGAAAGGACCCTGTACTGGGTCCGCAGAGTTTATTAATTGTAAAATGAATACCTTTTTAAACTAACGTTTATTAATAAAAAATATTTTTGAATCATCTAACGAAATGAGACATTTTCACCAAATTTCACACGCTTGTGTATGGGGACACTCTGAGGACACAAAAAAGCAGTCGTTATAATTAAACAAAACATGAAATTGGCTGAATTTGGCTCTATACGACTCAACCTTTTTGCTCAAAATTATCTTCATTTTTGCAGTTGATCTGCTTCAAGCTTCTATTGTGCTTGGCTCCGCTGCTTGCAGCTATATTTATAATTATTATTAGTTTTAAGTAAATTTGTCATTATTTATTTTGCCAGGGAAATTAAAACTTTACAAGTTACTTTTTTCAGTGATTATTAGTAATATTATTATTACTAATTTATTCACAAAAAAAAAAATCTAAATTCAATGTTTTGACAGTAATGTTCTACTCCTGTGCATTTTGCAGCACGCCTGTATATATATATATATATATATAAATATATATATATATATATATATATATATATATATATATATATATATATATATATATATATATATATATATATATATATAGAGAGAGAGAGAGACCCACAACATATAAATTACAGATTTACACCTTTATTATAAAAAAATGCGTAGAAAAAAAAACACACATAAGCTTATGACATCCAACATCATGACCATCTTCACTATCAGTGTCACTGAACAGATCCAGGCTTTGTCTGTCACCCAATGACAACAGATCCCTGATACACACACATACACACATATGAAAAAAAAAAAAAAAAGGCCATGAGATGGAAAGGAAATGAATAGACAAACTCGATCTGGTCAACTCCTTTCTAAGCACAGAGCCTGAGGAGGTTAATGCTGTATCCTGATAGGCTGCGAAAAGTCTTTCAAACAGGTGAGGAAAAGCAGATTAGGGATCGGATCGGAGGGTATTTTCCATTACAGTGCAATAGAGACAGGGAAAAGTGAGAAAAGAGGGATAAACAGAAGATAAGAGAAGGGCAAAACAGAGAGAAAGAGATATGTACCAGTATGATAAAAATAAAAATCACATTTTGTATACACCCTTTGAACACTACAAACCAAACTCCGATTCAATTTATGGTCTCTTCAATTTATAATGCTTTGTATTCACCATCCTGAAAATACACCAATGAAAAACATGGATTAAATGATCACGTCACATAATTTTCAGATGATTTTTCTTGTGGTCTTCCTTGTCCAAAACATAACAGTCTTTTCAATTTTATGATAATGGCACAGAGGAAAAAAAGATGAGAAAATAAACATTCTGATGCTCCTCAGATAGCTTGAGGGCACCGGCTTCAATTTACATTATATTTGAACCAAAGTCCAGGATTCAGACATCACCTCATTTCCACCAATCAGCTGCCACATACACTTGACATAAAATGTGCAAACATCATCAATACTAATGTTCTCCTTACTGTAAGACAAGAATGAATCAAAGTGTATCATACAAGAGTGGAAAAATATAAATATATTCTGTAAAAACAGTCTGAAGTGTTTTTGTGTATTTGAACAAGAGAAGGGAGAAGTGCAGTTTCTCCTACATTTCACATAATCCTCCTTGTGTCTGTACTCTAATGGATGAGGAGTAACGCAAGTGATCTGGAAGTAGTTAATGCATCTTAGAGGTTGCACCTGCACTAAATCATAGGACAACATTTTATTATATTATTGAACAGAGGTAAATGCATTACCTGATTTAATAGTAAAGTCAAGTCAGCTGTATTATATGGTAAACATAAGTGTTCTCAATGACCCCCTGTGTAAAAAAAGTATGAAAAGAATGCAAGATGGAGAAAGTGAGAGGGGAGCAGCACCATCTTTATGACAGAAAAAAATCATTGGAGTTAAAGAGACTGGAAACCAAAAGAACCAAGATGGGAATCAAAGTCATTCAGGAGGGAGGAAGGAAGGAAGGAAGGAAGGACCGCTCCAGACCAGAATAAGGCAGAGGTGGCGGATTAGTTGATGGCAAGGTAGTTTCCATGAAGACCAGAGAAGAAAAAGCACCACAGTCCAGGAAGAGTCATGAACATCAAGTCTCGGAGACAACAATAGTAAAAAAAAAAAAAAAAAAAAAAAAAGTCACAAAAAGACAGTACTAAAAACAAAATCCCTGCAGTATCGCTGTAGTGAGTCTGTGTAAGGATCATAAAATGTCAATGTGTCCAGCCCATAAGATGGCTAACCCTCGCACGCTCAGTCATGCGACGGACCCTTCCAGAACGTGACATTCCTAGATTCAGAGGGTCTGTCGTCAGCCCCTCCTCTTCAGAGTCATCGTTGTATAGAACAGTCCTTCGTCCCTGGTTACGGGTGTTAACCCGCCCTGACTTTGGAGTCCTTTGATTCGACCTCTGACTTCCAGTTTTTGTTGATGATGAAAGGAGGTCATCCTCCTCAGACTCCTCCTCTTCCTCATCCATCTCCTCTTCTTCCTCCTCAGGTTCCTCCTCTTCATCTGGTTCTTCCTCTTCCTCAGGCTCCTCCTCCTGTTCTATTTCGTCCGCCCGCCGCGCTCGTTTCTCAGGTTCTGTTGTCTGCTCGTCTCCTTTCCGCTTTCGATTTGCGTTATCATCAGAGGCTGCTGCCGCTTTGCCTGTCTGTTTATGTTGAGGGGCTTTGCTGTAGTCATGATCGCCGCCGTCGGCAAAACCGCCCACCTCAGTCCCACTGTCGTCGCTCTCGGACGAAGATGACGAGGTTCTGGAAGAAGACGATGCGGATGTAGAGGATGATGACGAGCTGGTACTCTCACATTCAGAGACCTCTCCCTCTTCGGTTAATGCAGCTCCTCTCCTACGTGAACTTCGACCTCCATTTGGCAGGCAGTCATTGCCACCTATAGATGCACGGAGGAAACGATATCAGTGTAAACTTGGAGATTAAAACATTTTCTGAAACATGCATTATACCAGTGGTCGGCAACTGGCGGCCCGCGGGGCCAAAATTGGCCTGCCAGCAATAATATCTGGCCCGCGCCCGCAGCCAGATTATTTTGATAGCGGCTGGTGCTGAAATAGATCTGTCATGATAGTGTAATGGAAGCCAGCTAGTGACAGCTGTGCAGGTAAATCTCACTGCTGTGACTGAAACAGTGACTGACTATAGAGGTCGCAGCCTCATTGTTAGAGCGTCCGACTCCCATGTTTGCGCACCGCTTGGAGCGGCCGGTGCAAACCGGAGAGATTTCAACAATAACAGTTGCTCATAATCAATTTCTCTTTAGTGATTTTGCCTTCAAAAAAAGTACGAGAACGTTTTGGGATTAATTGAGAGCTTTTCATTTGAAAAGTTCTGAAAGACATTCAAAAGAGTGTGGAATGGATCGCTAGACACGCCTCTAAAATAGCCGTCATGAAATGTGTGGTATGATAAAACGACCCGTGAACCATTGAAACTTTTGCTTATAATGCGGGGCCTCAGCACCAACACGTGAACAATAACAACTCAAATTCAGCTTCCTTTTTATCAAAAATATTGAAAAGACAACCAGCAAAATAAAGGTGCCATGCTTCCTCTCGTGGTGCCGTCTGATATTATATTCGTTACAAACAGCGACAACTTCGTTGCAGATGAGACACACCGGCTTTGCATTCACAAAACCAGGTAAAGTAGGATGAACACAGTTGTCTTCCCATTCCTTTTGTATGCCCTATTTTTTTTTCGCTGTCGACTTTCCTCTTTACTCTTTGATAATGCCATTTTCTCTCACCGGCTAGCTTAAATGTTAACATCACTCTGAACACGACGTAATCGCGTACCTCTAGCAGGCAAACAATTTAAAAAATGCAGTTTACTACGTGAGGATGACAAGGAATAATTCGCAGTGTAAAAGTAGGCTACTTCAAATAATTATTACAATAAGTTAGGCTCCATAGTGTCACAAGCAAATTAAAATACACATTTATTATTCACAATATGGAAAGAGGAAATAAAACATAGTTCGTTAAGAGCATGCCATTAATGGGCTTAAGATAATTACGAGTCTGCATCTCCCACATATGTGTTTTAGCAAGGCGATCTGTGTTGCAAGTTGTAAGATACTTAGGTTACGTGTCACTACTGCTTTATTAATGTATACAATTTTTTAACCCTCTTGGGGCTCTTTGGTCATTTCTGACCCAAGTAAAAAAAAAAAAAATCGTAGCTTCATCGGAATGGTCCGAACCTTGGTGACTTTATTGGTACTTGGTATATGAACACCCAACAATTTGGGGACAGGATTTGAAAAGTCTAAGGGGTCGAAAAAAAATAGTCACACTCAGGACCTTCGGGTCAAAAATGACCCCCGTAGGAAATGAATGGGAAATTGGCAAAAATATCATTTTTTTTTGTCTGTTTTTTTGTGCATACAATCTACAAATCAGCCAGGATGCAGAAAAAATGGACTCAACAGTGAAGGGGTGAATCTCTAAAACATCAAGAGTGCAAAACAGACAAAAAAAACCACATACACACACACAAAAAACCCAATTAGCTTTTGGAATGGCACGCGTTAATTTGTGTGTGCGTGTGTTTTTTTGTGTATAAGTGTGTGTGTGAGTTTTTTTGTCTGGTTTGCACTCTTGATGTTTTAGATATTCACCCCTTCACTGTGGAGTCCTTTTTTTCCTGCATCCTGGCTTATTTATAGATTGTATGCACAAAAAAACTAATTTCCCATTTATTTCCTATGGGGGTCATTTTTGACCCGAAGGTCCTGAGTGTGACTATTTTTTTTTACGACCACTTAGACTTTTCAAATCCTGTCCCCAATTTTTTTGGGTGTTCATATACCAAGTACCAATAAAGTCACCAAGTTTCGGACCATTCCGATGAAGCTACGATTTTGCATTTTTTTTTATAAAACGCAAGATCCAGTATAGTGGTAAAAATTTGCTATTGCGTGATAAAAATGCTCAATGTGTCCACCGGATGGCACCGATCTCATTAAAAAAATTGCTTTCATGAGGCCTAGGCTTGATTCTAAAATGAAATACACCTTTAATAAAAAATAAAATAATAATAATAATATATAGATATACATTTTTTTATTACATTCAATGGGAAAAATGGGTCATAATTTTTGCATAAATATTAATTATAAATCATAAAATTATCTCAAACCACCAAAAAATAAAATATTATTGAACAAAAATATATTTCATTGATTTTCCTCAAATCTTTATCTTAATCCCGCCCTCCGGGTCATTTTTGACCCGAAGGTCCTGAGTGTGTCCCATAAATGAAGAACCCCAGAGGGTTAACAGAGTAACAGCTCACTACCAGTAACAAAAGACACTGTAACAGTATGTCAACAGGCAATTCTAGTTGCATCTTCATCAATTAATTTCTTAAATTATCCTTTGATTATGTTCTGGGCCACCATCTAGTGGCAAATTTTTTTTGTCCAGATGCCAAATTTATTTGCTGACCCCTGCATTAAACGCTCTTATGCTCACCAAGGCTGCATTTATTTGATTAAAGATGCAGTAAAAACAATAATATTGTGAAATATAGTTAATTTTTAGATTCTATTATAATTAGTTTACAGAACAGAATTTTTTTTAAATAGAACATTTTGTATTATGAGAAATGTCTTTACTATCACTTGTGATCAACTTAATTCGTTTTTGCTGAATAAAAACTTTTTTTATCTTATTGACTCAAAACTTTTGAGCGGTAGAGCATGCGTTTGTTTGTGTACCTGAGGATTTGCTTGGTGTGCCTCGGCTGCGTGTAACTCGGTCGGCTCCTGCATGCCCTGATGACAAAGACGAGGACGATGAGGAGGAAGAGGAGGAGGATGAAGAGGAAGGCTGACTGTCTTCATCAGCTTGTGCAACACTCGAATCTGGTGAAAAAAGCAAACACTTTGACTCTCCCATGAAAAAAACCCAGCTGACTTAAGGAGCCGTCTCACTAGCTGACTAAAATGGTCAACATTTTTCTAAAATAATAATCACCCACAGAGAATGATAGGAAATGTAGTGTTGCTTATCCAAAACAGTCATCTCATAAACTGGCTAAAATAGCATTCAAATAAGCTTTATCCCTGTTCTTCGACAACAGTACACAAAATGCATAAACTAAATTCACAATTATTATTATGATCAATTCTATTCTACCATTATTGCTGATTTGAGACCACCCCAATGGGGAAAGTCAGGGTTAAAAGAAAATCCAAGTTCCCACCGGTAATTACGACATCTCTAACTCGCTTACACACCTTGAGAGGATTTCCGTGAGCGGGACTTTGTAGACGTCTGGGAGGTTTTCTTTCCCGATTTCTGTTTTCCTTTAGGGCTGCCGACACACACAAGTTTAAAACGGGTACAAGAGAAATAAAGGTAACACTTTACAATAAGGTTTCATTAGTTAACATCAGTTATTGTATTAAATAACATGAACAATATATTTGTTACTGTATTTGCTGTATTTATCTTTGACGTTAGTTAATATAAATACAGCTGTTCATGGTTTGTTCATGTTAGTTCACAGTGCATTAACTAATGTTAACTAATAATATTAACTAATGTTTTAATAAAGTATTAGTAAATGTTGAAATTAACAAAAGATAAATAAATGCTTTATAAGTGCAGTTCATTATTAGTTCATGTTAACTAATGTAGTTAACTAATGTTAACTAATGAACCTTCTTGTAAAGTGTTACCGAAATAAAAAATCTGTGTGGGCTCTGTACCATTATTTGACATTGCGTGTGCATGTTTTACCTGTTGGGAAGGGAACTCTGTAATCTCTTGGTGCAACTGAGTCTCTGTTGACTCCTACGCTGATTCTGAACAGCAGATTTGTAGTCTGAGATTATGGGAATGATTTGATTCTCAAAGAACGCCGACAGACTCAGAGTCATACTGTAGATCTAAACAAAAACAAACAATATCAGAGTCACACTGTGGATCAACTGTCAAATGTAATGCTTAAAACATACTTTACGCAGCTATGTACATTTTAAAGTACTCAGTAATGGCAACCTAAGACTGCAAAACCATTTTAAAAGGGAATCAATATACTGTTTTAGTTACTATTTAAAGCACAACAATATTGTCTTATTGCTTTATTATAAAAGTAGACAGACTCTGTCTGGATAGTAGGTAGGATGAGTGTGATTGTGAGAGGGCTAGAAAAAAAAAGGGTGCTGGTCTTACTCGGGACTTCTTGTTGGGCGTGTAGGCCTTTGAATTACTGAAGATAAGCCGCACATCTTTGGCAAACTCTATGGGATTCTCGTAGTTCCCACCCATCAGGGTCTCCGAGACTGTGCCCAAATCCATAGGAGTGTCTATAATATCACGATAATCCTGATACAAAGAGAAAGAGATTAGATCTGAAAGATTTCCAACATGGAAAACAAGTAGTGAGAGACATCATGTTAAAGTGGGAAGACAAAAAGTACAGGAAGGAAAGGAATGATAGAACAAGGTGGCTGTGGAGAAAGAACAGAGGGGAAAAAGGAGCTACCGGGTAGATGAAGAGGTCAACAGGCTGGCGGAACGGCTCTGAATCTGGGCTTGCCATCATTCTCCTCAGAAGCTCTTTGCATTGTTTGTGCCATGCGTTTATATCTAGGACCACGCCTCGCTTTTGAGGCACATGACCAGACCTCTGAAAATGGTGGGAAGAGTTAAAGAAAATACACCTAGTACTAAAACACTTTCATAATAAGTAGATTCCTAAGCATAATTGTCTCACCCTCTGACCAGAGGAGGTGCCAGGAGTATCTGAGTCCACATCCACAGTCTCCTACAGAACAAACAGAGATGCTTAAGAGTTCATCTTCATACTAAAATCATATACACCAGGTCACAGCTTAGGCTCATTGGTCCTGGGTCAGTGGACCATACTTCTTGTTGAGCTCTGTACACAC
This sequence comes from Gobio gobio, assembly GCF_949357685.1. Lineage (NCBI taxonomy): Eukaryota > Metazoa > Chordata > Actinopteri > Cypriniformes > Gobionidae > Gobio > Gobio gobio. The sequence goes on from NC_137100.1 coordinate 49,516,809, forward strand.
ACATAGACTCCCAGGCTCACCTCTTCCTCTCCAGTACTGCTGAATTCGGTCTTCATCTTATTGTACAGATCCAAAATATCTGTACAGCTTTGATCCCTACAGACACACATACATTAAAATTGAAAATGTTCAGCATGGACACTGAGCCCAGCAGGTGGACCAGAGGGATCCTAATGTAAAAATGTGTGAGCGTTTTTTCTCTGACCTGATGAAACGCAACAGGATGTCGCTGACCGTTTTGGCTGCCGTGACGATGGGGCTTTGTGGTTCGTTAAAAGTTCGAGCATTGTGTTCGATGTAACGCACTTCCCACATAAGGGCTGAGATTCGCCTACACATACAAACAGAGACATGAGAACTCCAGCAGTTGTCCGTGTGCATACCTGGAGTAACGGGGCTCTCATTTTTGTCCGATGGCCTAAAGGACTGAGTATACCTGTAGAAACGGTGCACTAATTTTGTTCTGATAGTGCCAAGGTCGGTGAGATAGGCCACAACAGTGCAGTACAGCGGATATTCCCTCAAATCTACAGGGCAGGAGAACGCCTTTGCCACATCTGTAAAACACACAAGAGTATAATTAAGCAAGGAACATATATTTTGCAATAATATTTTACAAAATTACTGTTTAAAAAAAAAAAAAAAATCTAAGTTCAATATTTTTTGTGATACCGAGCGTTAGCAGCTGATCTATGGCCATGATTACTCTCTCGCACTCCTCATCTCGTGTCTGCAGCCCCCACTCTCCCTCCCGTGGGCTGTATAGTAGGGACTGAAGCTCGTCCTCTGTGACTGGGACACTGTCCCCAGTCTCCTCTGGGACTTCAGCTGTACACAGTCAATCACACCATTAGACATGCCAGAATGTGATGCTGATTTACTGTCAGAGCTCATGGGTGGAGTAGTGTATCAGTACCTTCTTCAGAAATGGGCTCTATATCCCATGGACTCATCTTCTCCCTCTCTCCATTATCCCACCTGCAAAACAACGTACACCAATTATTAATATTTACAGAAATAATGAGCTAAAGGTTTAACTCCATCCTCTGGTAAAACAGTGATGAAACCCATGTACCTGACAATGTAGCACTGAAATAGGCTGTCTGGATATTCAGACTGAAACGGCTCCTGACACTCAACCGAACCAAACCACCAGGCATCATCAATGATGCTCCTAAAACGCTGACCTGCACACACACACAAACTGTTATTACATTTCATAAACCTACACAAATGTGTCTATACACCAACAGCATTAATAGATTAATAACCTATGTTTTGCAGTCACTAAGGCACTCTGTGTTTTATAGCATGTCGCTATGTAGTTAATAGTGTGTTCTGGGTGGCCTTTTACTGGCTTAAATCAGAGTCCACACACAAGTCTCTATGATATTCTGGTATGGCTCGGGTCAGAAGTCTGCAATCCTGCGACATGACGAAGGAGTGCACGGGGGTTAAACGCAAGTGTGCAGCACGAGACAAGTTTTGAATTGCTGAGTGCGAATGCGTAAGGTAGGATAATGATGTGTGCGACTGCGCGGGAATGGGAATAAAGAAATGGCTTGTAAAATATAATAATCTAATAATAACAGCATGTATAAGTCTGCCACTGGAGAAAAAATTGCAAAGTGCAAATTGTAAGCTCAATGACGAAGTAATATCACACCTCTCTTCAATAAACCACATGGTTTGAGGCATCATTTATAGCCTCAGTGCAAACAATCTGAAGTTCAATACTTTGGGAAGAAGATTGTTCAAATCCAAACTCTAAGCTTGAGCACTAGCTTCAGCGACAACACATGCATCACAATTTTAAACACAAACACACCTGGTTGCCAGTTTCGTGCTTTGGCCTCATTATAAATCTGTTGTAGCACCAGAAAGTCAATGACATCAGGCATATCATGATACCTAAAGAGAGAGATAGAGACAGCTATCATTAACAATCTCATATTCATGAAGAACTATCCTAACATCCATATTCAATTTGTTAATCAGTATTTAGTATTTATCATTATTTATTGTGCAATTCCAATACCAATAAATGTTACAATCCCAGCAAACTGGCAAGTGTATTGTCAAATATAATTCATAAATAAATACCAATCTAACAAAATGTGCTGGTGTGTTTTTGCAAAGAAAAGCATACATACTTCAAGCTGAAGGATTCGTTGGTCATTTTCCCTGAGGTGGGGTCCAGGAAGGCCAGTTTGAGGCAGCACAGAGTGGGCGGCCCGACTTCATATTTAATACCCACTACTTTTACAGACTCCTGATCCTAAGAGAACACACAAGCAACATAAATGGAACATGTTGCTCTGCCTGCAGAATGGGTCAACCGTGTGTGATGCAAACCAGATTATGCCTAATAACAAGTAGGAATGGTGATGAGACCATGAGCTTCTTACCCTGAGATCCAAGCGGTTCCAGGGCTGCTTCTGAGGGTTGATGCTGTAGGCTTTGGCACGACACACGGCTCGGACATATGCTTGATGACCCTGACGGAAATATATCAACTACAGAGGGACACACAGAGAGCGAAATTATGTATGTATAATGCAAATCCTTGTACTTACTTTTGGTAATTTAGTGTGCATGTCTATATTTAAATGTAGGGACTCACCTCATCTCCCATTTGAGGTACAAAAGGTGATCGTCTTGGAATCGTTTCCATGATCCAAGCAGGGGGCAACCATTCATCTAATTCTCCTGCAGGCACAGTCTAAACACACACACATTATAATAATAGAAAAATATGGGTGTATGGATGATCGAATTAATGAATAATGGATGCTTACCCGCTGTTTAGTCTGCTTCGGTTTCCTTTTCTTTTCAGTCCGTCTACTTGATCTCTCAGCCTCCCCTTCTCCCTGCCCTGTCCCTTCCTCATCCTCAGAGCTGCTGCTCCTGGCTACAGGGGCCTGCCTTCTGGTTGTTCGCTTGGGGGGCTGGAGGTTGATTCCCGCATCTGCCGTCCAATCAGAATACTCACTAGAAGAGTTGCTGTACAAATTTAAAACAGGAAAGAGCAAAATAAACAGCAAAATCAAAATATGCAAACCATGATCAAACATAGCTAGCTATATATATATAACTTCATTGTACTTTTGAGCTAAACACTAACTTAACTTATTTTGAAAGAATATTAGAAACAAAACAAAAAATTTATTATATATTAATAAATACCCTTTTATAGTAATTTTACTATTTTATCTAACGAATTTTCAATTTGAGAATTGCTAAAAAATGATATTCAGGGTTATTAAATTTGTGTTTAATAAAGTTAAAGGGGTGCACATTTTGGGGTGAAATAACCCTTTAAAAGAAAATGAGCACGCATGATACCAATAAATTAAATATCTAATATATTGTGAATCCCTAAATAAAAATTCATGTTATTAGACTTTGTCTAATTCTATATGTAGTTTGGAACTAAAAGCTTAATTAAACCTAAGCCAGGTCTAGACCAACTTCACAAGGCTTAATTTGCATTATTGATTTTGGTTTTATGTTGTGAAATATATGCAACTAATTGGAGACTGAACCTGGAGCTGCTGTCATTCTCCCACTGAGCTTCACCATCAGATGACCCATCACTGTTCTCATTCTGGTCCACCTCCTCTTGCTAGGTGCACACATACAGAAATGTTGCATATTTAATTAATCATTTCAAAACTAACGCTGAAAAAAACCTAAAATGTATATCCTGAGGGCCTATAGAAGATGAACAGAGTTTGAGGCCAAACACAAACTCCTATCTTACCTCTGCTTCACTGTCAGACTCTCTCTCACTTTCCTCGTTACGGGTGTATGAGAGCACGCTTGTGCTGCGTCTCCTATCTCGAGTTGAGCGGGTCTGATATGTGTGTCTCCTCTGCTGGGGCTTGCGCTGAGGCCTTCGTAACATGCGACCGCTGCTACTCAACAGCTCGCTCTGCAGATAGATGGGGAGAAAGTGAGGTTTTTACTATAGTCTGGCACAGTTTGTTTTTATTGCCATACCAGCATATGGCTAATTTCATGGCAGCATCAATGAATTTTAAAAGAAACAACAGTAACAAAATCTGACATATCTGTTTGTGTGCATATACGTATTAAACTCACTCCTGCTGTGGGTGCAGATTTTCTCCTCTTCTCAATGTTGTAGAAAAAACGCTCCACCTCTCCTTTGGCAAACCTACTGTCCTCCATCACTCTAAACAAACACATCAGGGTTTGAATGTTAAAACTCAGGGTTTGAATGTTAAAACTCAGCTCTCAAAGAAGTTCACAAGAAACAAACAAGGACAGTTTAGTGTAGTTGACAACTAGAAAAGCCAACTAGAACCATTGTATTGCTAAATGGTATTGGAGACTGATTTAATAATGTCAACAAAAATGTAAACTATACCCACATATTTAAAAGTGTATTTTTATTATGTTGCGCCCCTGTGCAACAGCTCAGCTCCATGTACATTACAACAGCTTTTATTAGGCCACTGTTTTATAAAATCCTCTTTATTTATGGTTAAAACATTGGTTACACTTTATTTTAAGACAGAAGCTTAAATACTTTAGAACAGTTTCTCTCAACCAGAGGGCCAGGGATTTAAAATAAAGTGGGAGGCGACTGCAAGACAGGGTCTTTTAGTTTGAAATCCAGGTTTGTATCGGTACAAATAGCATCTGGTCAATTGTTATATAGTAGCTGCTAGTTTTTGTCTTTTTGCTCCGTTGACTAATGGCTTTCTCTTACGTAACCAGACCATTATGCAAAGAAAACCGATATATGTAATACCCAAAAGTAAGGAAGAAACAGAGTTGCATAGCCAGCACAAAATTAATCCATTCAGTATGTTGCATTGTTTAATCTATTTTTTTCTCTTAGTTTTATCTGCGTTTACACTTTAAATAATAAATTCTGGATACAAAGCCATTATATTCTTCACTCTGTATTAGGGGTGTAACGGTACACGTATTCGTTCCGAATGCAATCTTTAACAGTTGGCTTGTTTTAAGCGCGGAACACACTTCAATCCTAGTTCCCACTCGAACATATGTATTCAGTGCATTTTATCACGAAATTCAAACGATAAATGCCGTTTTGACGCTCTTTAATGTGACGACTGATCACTGTATAGGCGCGTCAATTCAAGTGGCCGGGGCACGCGCGCGAGTGAACGTGATCATCTCTTCCAGAAGAATAAACATGAATTAATATCTTAAGGCCTGTTCACACCGGGAAGATTTTTGCAAAAAGCCAGGCGTAAAAGCGTCATTAAAAAAAAAACGGCCCGGGTTCTTTTTTTTATTTTGACGCGGCGCGTTAAAAACTGTCCGACCAATGAGATCAGCGCTTTTGTTTACGTGCCTGGAGCTGCTGAAGTGACAGTAAAACACGACTTGTTGGCGCTCAAGCAAAAAATCGGTCTTGCCGAGCACACATTGATATGACGAAGAAGTAGTAAGTAGACTAAGAAGAAGATGAGCTGCTAATGCTGCCTGCCAATTAGCAAAAAGTGTGTGAATGGTTTTGGCCATAGACATAATAGATCTGTGGTTTTGGCAAGCACGTAAATACTGTTTCTCTTCTTCTGTGCGACAAGTAGGGCTGTCAACGAATATTCTAAATTCGAATATATATTCGAATAGTTTTTAAAAAACGAATTTCGAAGGTGAAAATTAATATTCGAATAAATAAAAAAATGTTGGGAAAAAAACGCCTGCGGTAGTAGAGGCGTGGCTGTCTGCTTTGCGAGTGGGCGCTAGCGCCCCTGAAGCCTTGTGTACTTTGGCCTGTCTCCGCAGCGCGAGCCCCCGCTGACTGTGCGCGCTCCTCCCCAAACGGACGACGTGTTTATACTTGACGCGCTCGCCGTTGTGCTTTTCTTTGAAACGACAGATGGCGACTCGGAGTTATTTGTTCTATAAACTATCAGGAAAAAGCGTTGAGAAGAAGTGGGCTAATGTACACAGGTGACGATATTTATTTTAGTACACTTCACCGAAAACCACACTACAAAAGAATCATGTAAAACAGATCAAAATAAACCTTGATATTACTTGTGACATGAGAACAAAATGTATGTAGAAATGTAACGTTAACTTATACAACTCAATGTATGATATCTAAATGTTTCCCAATTTCACTAAACACTTTAGTGAGTTTCACTTAGTTTCGTGAACTTTTCTTTATTAAACGGGCTTTTTTATGCTTTTGTAGGCTCGTTTTGTAAATATAAGCAACCAATGTGTTTGTGTAAACTGGACCACCCTTACTTTGCATCGCCCGCCACAAGCTCTCTGTCTGCAACACGAAAAGAGGCCATAAAGGAGAAATTAATTTTGTTCATTTGTAAGGACATAAGAGCGATCAGTGTCGTGGATGGGGCAGGCTTCATGGAGTTATGTCAAGCAATGGAACCGAGGTACTGACTGAAGAGATATTGCATGAATAAAGGATAAATGCACTGCTTCCACTGGTTTGATCATTTACCGTTTCAAGTCAAAGAAAAGTTCCATGTTTACCACAGCACAGCTCGGAGCGTTCAATAATATACTGTAAAACTTATATTAATATTTGTTTCAATCACTGAATGAAGCCTGCTATATTTGGGACAAGAGTCGCGACCTTAATTTGCTTTACAAAACTCTTGATCAGCCTCAAAATGTGTTTGTTCATTTAAACCGTTATGCGCAGAGAGCGTGAGGGCGAGAGAGAGTGAGGTCTGCGGTCTTTAGCCATTAGTTGATTTACTTGTTTTTGTGTAGGTAATACGTTGTCAAATATGTTTAAACTTAAATAGACTACCTATATAAGTAGTTATGTCTCTTTGTATTAATTTGTCCTCTTATTGACGTAATGCGCGTCATTGATAAAATGCGCAACCAGATGTTCGAATATTCGTGCTTTTTTTAGAGGGAATATTCGAACGTCATTTTTGAGCAATTTTGACAGCCCTAGTGACAAGCGAGTGTCAGAAGCGTAAAGTGCCGCAGCACCACTTTGTGTACCGGGAGCGCATCTACTGAATGTGCACGTTCACTCGGCGCATCGCCAGTGAAAATCGTTTGGGTGTGAACACTCGAGACGCGCCGAAAAACGTCACGGAAAAAAAAAAACGCTGGCGATAAGCGCGCGCAATATTCGTCCCGGTGTGTACAGGCCTTTAAGGTATGTTGAGGATAACACTTACTGAAACGTATCATATGTCGTGTAATCGCTCAATCAGTGTTTCAATCGCGGAAAGACGTCAAACAGCTTGTAAACAATGTCACACAGTATCAATTATCAATAGAGTCAGAAGTCCTTCAGTGTCCACAGCTGTTAATTCACTAGAGAAATTAACTCTTTCACTTAATATATGCACTATAGTAGCCTATATATATATATAAATTCTACTTAACGTGTTAGTGATGTCTTGATTATTTAATCCTATGTTTAGATAAATCTGTCATGAAAATGACAGTCACTAAGATTATATTTCAACAACGAAATGGAGAAAAAACAATTTTATAATTAGATTTAGGAGTTATTGCAAAAACTGCCTTATGTGAAGTTTACATGTTTGCACACAATGTTTTATTTGAGTGTTGATTATCCTATATCTAAACATGAATATCAGCTGAATAAAGGCTCATAGTTTGGGCTCTGTTGTTAACCTTTAATATTATAGTAATAATGTGCAAGTAAGGGCTCCCTATATAGTTTACAGCATTATCTTTAAGAAACTTTTAGTTATAATTTAACTCATTTAAGGACAGACACAATTTTTTCAGTAAACCACTGTTTAAAAATAAAAAGCTATTTTTTAAAACTGCTGTACCGAACGGTGACTTCAAAACCGAGGTACGTACCGAACCGTCAGTTTTGTGTACCGTTACACCCCTACACTGTATACATACAATATTGCTCTACCAGTTGTTAATTCAGTTCGGCCACACTATCCAAATCTCAGATTTGCAAACCGTTTAATTGTCATATTTGTACCTGAAAATGCCAGACTGGACTTCATTAACCACCACGCGCCGGCTCCATGCCAACAGGTCTCTCTCAGTGGCCATCTGACTGCGGGGGGCATTGTTGTGCATCTGCCGTACACCCTCAACTTGTCCGCTACGTCGCAGCCCGACATTAGGGGGTGACAGAGGACCACCTGCCACCTCAGCACCTACTGATCAACAGCTTTAAATGTCACAACCTCTAAACTAACAGCTTTCACATAAGTGACCAACAGGTGCCAGTCTTAATGCTAAATATATTTTAATATAAGTTCAAAATCATATAGTATAGTAATTACACTGTATGCAGTTTTCCCTGCAAAAGAAAAACAATTGTCCAACAAACCACTGAAAATGCTGGAAAACATTTTGACGGGTTAACTGTGGGTTTTTCCTCACCTGGAGGATTTCCTGAGTTACGATGGTCATCTTGCTGGAGCTGGAGCTGCCTAATCAGGTCATCCAAAGGGCTTTCATCCTGAGAATCCTCTGCGGTCTGCTGGCCAATCACCTGCTCAACCACTTCGCCATCACCTAAAAACATTAAAAGACTCTCAACAAACTAAATTTAGACCAAACACTAGACTAGTCCTATAAAAGGAGTACACATGCCATGACAGTAAGAACAGGAAGGTTTTCATTTAAAATTATTAACACAAGCCATCTGATATGCACAGAACACTAATGAGGTCCTCACCTTCATAGTATTCAATAGGAAATACATTTGAGCCAAAGTTATGTGTGACTGCTTAACAGGACAACATGACAAGCAGTAATGCTGCTACAGCTATGACTAGTTGCAAATAAAAGCACAAGGAGGTTCCAAGAAAAAAAAAATATTTTGGGTGGAATTGTATATGCCCTCATTTTTATGTAATTATTAAAATCACGACATTTCATTGTTATTGGCAACTGAAATTTTATGCAGCTTCTATTACAATGACTATTACAAAGGGATGCACAAAACTTTCCCGACCGACAACCGCCGCTCATTATCCGATTATTAACCGTTAATTGATAAGATTATAATATTGAATTGGCATTAAATAAATATTCAATTGAAGACTTTTTTCCACGGGTTTATTTTACTGTGAAAACCGCAGCATACAGAACAGATCAACAACAACATCAGAACCTGGATTCACATTATCAAATGTTCACACACCTGCAGCGTTTCTGACAACAGAGAAAAGCTAATAAAATATAAATAAAAATCATAAAATAAATAGGTCTACACTAAATATTTTTCACTTAAATAATTATCAGATTAAGATGACAAAACGAAAACACTGAATCCGTTTGAAGCTTTGAAGAACCGGAATAGTTTTTTTCCAGTCAAACTAAGTTTTTTTCATCATATAAAAATAGCAGGCCTACCTCAATCCACACCTTGACTGGTTTTAAAAATGTTTTTAAAGTAGCATGTCTAAATTGTGCAGGGGCGCGGGAAGTGGGGGTGCTGCAAAGGATTTCAAAGGATTGCAAATGCAATTCAAATTTTTGTTCATTTTATTCATTTTTTTTTTATTTAATAATTTATTTGTAAAAAAAAATGTAAGTGGCCCATAAAAAAAGTATTATTTATTTGTTGAATTACGTTTTTGAAACATACATAAGGTCATATTGTGATCATTGCGGTGTGTGCGTAGAAAGAGCGGTAATATTTCCTTCAGTGGAGAGCACCCTTCTGAAGATTCCGTTCATTTCTGAAGCTCATTGCGCTCAGCACCGCACGCTCTACCCAGAACTCCCTTTGTGATATGCTGGATCAAATTTAGGCCTATCTGAAATAAATAGTAAGGGCTGCCCCTGACTAAAGTTTTTTCTTCTTTTCTAGTTGTTCATTTAAACTGTTGTTCACGCTGCGCCGCCGCCTCCATGCCATTGTCTGTTATAGGCTATTTGCTTATTATTTATTAAATCTGGGCAATTTGGTTGATTAAACATAGATTCAAATTAAGATACAATTTATACAAAACGAAATTCACTTTAAAGAAAGGCTTTCAACAAAACAAAACTTATTGAAGTGTTATTGAACTTATTGAAGACCCCCGTCTTCTGACATTATGTATCTTGTGTGTCCTGTTCAGTTTTCAACGCAAATTAAATAAAAAAATAACATAATATTTCAACTGAAACTAATTACGTGTTTTAATGGCTACAAGTATAGTAGGCTACAGTACAGAGAAATGTCATGTCGGAGTGGGATTTGAGCGCACGTCATTTTACCGGTGAGCAGTTCATGAGTGAAGCTCCGCTTTGCTTTGCTGACATGCTCTGGTAAGGTAGGCAGGTTTTTTGCGTTCATTTTTATTTCCTGTCGCTGTGCAAGCTCGTTTATTGTAGATGACTGTGTAAACCTTTTATTTAAAGGTTTAATGTAGGCCACAGTCCATTGCATTACGATTGCAAGAAGAATCAACATTGTGAAAAATTTTCACATTTCAACAAATGTGAAAAATGCTGTCAAATGCAGTCCCGGTGTTTAAAGAGTGTTCTCACCGATATATGTTGTTCTTTCATGTTTTATAGACTCGATATTGTTTCTTATAAAAATGTGGTGACCATGCAGCAAAAAAATAAAACTACCTTTTAAACCGTTTAACTGATAGTATTAATCGGTCAAAATTCTTACTATCGGTTAACGGTCAATATGAGCATCCCTACTACAGACTGAACAGTGAAAAGTGGGATGATTCTTACTTATAATTAGTTTTGCAAATCTATGAGACTACCATAATTAATTAATTTATTTATTTATATTTATATATATATATATATATAAAATTATAACCATACAAATTATATTAATCATCAAGCGAATCTTTGTGACATTTGTTATTAGCCATGTAAACCTAATAAATTTACCATTTGCCATGTAGCCGAGCTGTGGCACAAGCTGCTCCTCTTTGCAGTTTTCTCTGCCCGGCACCAGGCGTTGGCAACGAGGAGGGTGGGGGTTCCCATCCACGTCCACCAGGAAAGGTGGAGGCATAAGATGAGGTGCCTGCTGCGTCTGCTCATCTAGAACAAAGTTATTGGAGTCCCGGATCAATGGCCGGAAATCCGTATGGAAGAACATCTGGTCTGGAATCTGAAAGCAGAGTGAAGCATTGGAATGTGAACAAGAGTGGATTCGATCACCTGTACAAAAGGCTCAGAATATCACACATGAGACGCACACACCTTTTCATAAAGCTGACTGCACCCGAAGCCGAAGATGAGCAGATGACCATGAGAGTCTGTGCAGGCAAAGTGCTGCCCATCCACTGAAAATTTACAATCAAACACGGCACCATGTCCCTGGCCCTCGATCTAACACCGAAAAAGAGAGACAGACAATAATTAAATGACTGTAATAAGCAGTACTTTAATCAAAATCTAGATTGTAGAATACATTACCGTTCAAATGTTTGGGGTCAGTAAGATTATTTAATGTTTTTGAAAGGAGTCTTGTGTGCACCAAGGTAAAAACAGTAATGTTGTGAAATATTAACTTATTTATTTTAATATATTTTATTATTTTAAAATTATTTATAATAATAAAGTGTTAAATGTTTTAAAAGGAATTTATTCCAGTAATAGCAAAGCTGAATTTTCAGCAGCCATTACTCCAGTCTTCAGTGTCACGTGATCCTTTAGAAATCACTCTAATGTGCTGATTTCATGCTCAAGTAACAATATAATCAAACAGTGTAAAATAGCTGCAATGCTTAATATTTCTGTGGAAACCGTGAAACATTTTTTTGGTGATACATTTAGTCTTTTCTTGTTAATTTTGTAACAAATGTCTTTACTGTCAGCTTTGATCCATTTATTGCATCCTTGCTGAATAAAATTAATAATTTCTTTAAAAAAAAAAAATCATACTGATCCCAAACCTTTGACCAGTAAATGTTTCAACCTTACCCACCAACTATTTTTAAAACAAGTTTAAATTGAAACCGTCATGTCATCTCACCATATTGAAAAAGTTTCTGATCTTCTGGCCTTTGCTGAGGTCCCAAATGTAGATGTTACCGTCATGACCAGCCGATAACAAGATCCGTGGGTCAAAGGGATGTGCTTCCAAAACAAACACCTCATCATCATGACCCTACAGAGAAAGAAACATTTGCCTATATGATCCACCCATCAGAGTCATAGAAAGCTCCAACTAAGAATTAAAAAACAAGGACCAAAATGAACAGACTGAATTCTGCCTCACATGCACACACACATACCGACAGAACATGTAGTAATTGGCCATTTGCTGAGTTCCAGACTTTGAGGAGGCAGTTTGAAACGGCTGTGATGATGGAACGATCGCAACGATCCCACGCGACCATGGTCACCACCAACTTTGTCGATTTATCATCGCCTGATATCACAGCACTCCTGTGAACACAATACATATGTCCACACAGACATAAAAAATACACATTTTTCACGGACCAACTAGATTTTTTTCTCCTCAAAATAACAATATTTAATGTTAACAATTATATTCTGTCCAAACTGTGCTTGAGAAACCTGCCTGCTCTCACAATTAACAGATATGTACACACACTGACCCTGGTAATCTGGTGGTCATGTCCAGTACGGTACTCTTCCATTCCTGCTGTTGGTAATGCCAAATCCGGGCCGTACCGTCCCGACTTCCACTCACAAACCTGAGACTGGAGATACAGAGACAGCCAACACACACTTAAAAACACCAATAATCAATAAAGATGAATGGTACATCCCAATGAACAAGCACAAGAGGAACCATAACACATCAAAACTCACCTGTCGGTGTTATTGCAGAACTGAATAGCAACAACTTTATCCTGTAAAACAAAAACATTAACTTCATCAAAAATAATTTAACTTTTTAATCAGCACAATATAGTCAGGAAAATTTCATTTCAAGTTCTGCCTTTTCTGTCTATAATTCTCCTTAATATCATTATCTCTTTTGCCTTCTTGTCTGTCTACTGGCTTTCTTCTCTATGTCTCTCGCACTCACCGTGTGGGAGTCCAGGTCAGAAAACTTCACAGGAGTCTCTGTTCCGAGGTAGTAAACTCTGATCATGTGATCTGTGCCTCCAGTGGCCAGAAACATTCCCCCTGGGGTCAAAGGACACAATGTCGGAATTATTGTCTGACTCTGATCATAAGACGATAATGAAGAAACATGAAGAAGAAGAAAAAAAAAGTTAATTTGAATCAAATCGTTGAGAGTTTGGAAGTTGAAGTGTAAGTGTGGGTTAACACACCAGAGCTGAAGGAGCTGCAGGATATCTGAACTCCGGGACGAGAGCGTTCCATGAACTTCACAGGCTTATCACTGCAAACACAAACACACGTTACTCGACATAATAAAAATGAATCACTGGCATCAGACAAAATGTGTTATTTAAAAATGTACAAATCACACTTACACAAACTTCATGCTGTGTGAGTTCCACTGCCAGAAACACACCATGCCATCAGCTCCAGTGGTGGCCAAATACCGAGAGGAACCTAATGCTGATGGAGAAAACTGCAGAGACAGAGATAAATAATAATGATTTTTCTAATAAAGTTGATTGTGATAAATAGAAAAGGGGCTGCACAATTTGGTCCCACATTTTTGTGATTATGAAACAATGACCACATAATAATACTACTTAAAATAAAGAATAATAAAATAATAAATATTACTATTTTAATATTTCACTGTAAAATAAAGAGTACTTAAAGTGCCCCTATTATGCTATTTTAAAAGGACCCTGATTTTGTTTTGGAGGTCTCATACAATAGGTTTACATTCATCTAAGGTCAAAAACCACTTTAATTTTCTTATCATATAGATTGCACAGCACACCACCTTATTTCTCAAAGAGTGTGAAAATGGTTTGTTCGAAGATACTCTCTACTCTACTCTGATTGGTTGAATGGATGACTCATTTCAGCAGTTCAGAATCGATGCCATTAACTTTATTTGTTGTGCACGTTGATCTTTAAAACACAGACTTTTTACATTCACAAGCAGCCATATTACACACTGCATGAAAGGTAATATTCGAAAAATAAAAATTATTTTACAGTACAACGGTCTTAATTTCTTAATTTCAAACATTTTAAACCATCAAACTTATTTTGACGAAAAACTGCAGAGCCCTTAAAGTTTCTCGTTTGTTGACAACAGCTGGTTTATAAGCACTTCTCTTTACAAGTATGGGTCATTACACCCGCCAACCCACCATTTGCGGGTGGATTTCAGCTGACGTGTAACAGTCACTCCCACTAGTCACTTTGGCGGGTCTTCTCAAAAGGTATCTGTTATCGCGTTGTGCATTAAATCAAATCACAAGCGATTCTGTTAATCTTATGAATGCAATGTCATATAATCAGAGGCGTTCAGATCAGTCATCGCTGAAACGCAGAAGTTTTGTTCAGAGCGCCCTCTCTTAGAGATGCTCCGATCAGCATTTTTGGGGCCGATCACCGATCACCAAGATCATGATCTGCCGATTGCCGATCACTGCCGATCACAGAATGGCAGGGGAATGGCAATCTTTTATCTATAATCTTGCAGAGTTTGCACCATTTGTAGAAATGAAACTAACTCTAAATTAACTGTATTGAGAAAAAAAAACTGTAGAAATAGGCTAGAGTCAAGATCTTGAAGAACCACCAAGTGTTTATTTTAGAAAATGAGATAACTTAAGGCTACTGTAGGCCATCTTTCCCAAATAAATTTATATAATAAATGTATATAATTATCTCACCTAAATATTTGATCATGCAGTGCATTTTTGTTTTTAAAGACAAATTTTCAGGTAGGTCTAACATTAGTATTGAGATAAGAAATACTAAAGACATTTAATAAGAAATCAAATGTAAATTAATATTGGTCTTCCCTGAATAAATTAAATTAGATTAATCCTTACACTTACGGTTGCAAAAGTTAGTCATTCAAGAGCAGTGAGTGTCATAAAGGTTCATCAAACAACACGACAAAGAGAAACTCAGAGACAGCAGCAGTTTATTCGCCAGCTGTCACCTTAAGAGCGAACACGGTTACAGTTACATGCAGTTGCACAAACGTTCACTCGCGAGTCACGACGGGGTTTACGTGCATACTCGTCAAGACGGTAATTTAGTACATACATTTGTGTGTATCTGACCATTTCACCGCAATTTGTTCTCGCAAGCTTTTTGTGAGATGGCCTGTGTGTGTGTGTGTGTGTGTGTGTGTGTGTGTGTGTGTGTGTGTGTGTGTGTGTGTGTGGGCGCGCGCTCACGGTCTGGAGAGCGCGCGAGTGCTGAGCGGTTTGAACACTGGCAAGACTTAAAAATAAATGCAAATGATAAACTTTAGTGACGATGCGACACTGCCTCGATTGTGCAAGTGGCAAATCCTGTCAACAGTGGCAAATCCTGTCAACTGTGCAGCTTGATTTTAGTGCAGATGCGATGATATGAAGCCATTTGAGCATTTTGAAAGGGAGAGAGAGCTCGCGCACGCGGTGATTCACTCGCGCTGTTTGTGAACTTACGCAGTCATTTTAAAACTTTCTGTGAGACGTAAGTTATTTAATAGAAATATGAATTGTACCTCACCTTCAGCATTATAATTATTTTACCCGCGCTGGAAAGAGAATGAGACTGTGTCGCTGCATATCATGCCCTGGCTCTCACGGCAGGTGCGGATTTATGTGTCGTCAGCATGCGATCGGTTCATGAGATCGGCCTTTTTAGAGACCGCCGATCAATCATCCCAAAGCGATTATCGACCGATCGAGATCGGATGCCGATCAATCGGAGCACCCCTACCCTCTCTCACTGAGATCTGCTCTCATCATAAACAGCACAGCAGAGATGCGTGCGATGTACGTAGAGATTCATTCATCATACAGTGATTGACTGTTTTTGTTCTATTTCACCAGCGAAAATAGTTTCAGCCAAAGATCACAGCAGACCCACAGCGCATCTAATGTGATGGCATAAAGTCGGCTTGACATTAGACATTCGATATTCGTTAAAGCTACACTATGCAACTTTTCCGTCCACTAGAGGTCGCCTGTTCAAAACAAAGGCGTAGTTTGATGACGTCACGTTTGAGCGCAGAATCTTGGGACATGTGGTCTTCACCTCACAGCTGGTGGAAAAGAGTATATAGATAGGACTCCGGCAGAAATCATGTTCAAGGATGCGATTATTAACATTACAGTAGTATGAAGCAGAGCAGGACCGAGTGTTGTGGAGCTGAGCAAGGCCGCAGGAGCGATTGAAGAGCGGGACTGTTATTATGGCATAGTCGGCGCCGGGACTTTTATTATGACACGGTTGCCGGCACCACTTCCTCTTTTCCAGTCATGAGTATGAGGTAATGCAACTCTGTTTATCCTATTAGATATATCTGAGTGTGTTGAAAAGGAAGTTATGACGTTCGCTCGGCGGCTGCTATGACACTTGTTCAAACTGCAGTGAGTGTACAGCATTTCTGCAAAATAAAACCGGAAACCGAGGGTAACGCAGATATGACGCAATCGACAGGCGACTCCCTCAAGCGCATAGCTCACACGTCCCGGTTCCTTGGTTAAAATAGCAATTTCTCACGATTTACAAATAGTTGGAAACATTTGGGATATTTTAAGTACTCAACTGAACAAAATATATAACACTGGCCTAGTGGTTTTTGGATATTTTACTGCAAAAATCTTACATAGTTCACCTTTAATTTAAGGACCGTCTCTAAAGTTATATACAACATTGATTGGTTTACACGTTTCTAACTTCAATAGCTTTTGAAGAGAATTACTTAGTCATAAAACCAAATGTAAAGTGTTCAACTGGGTGTCAGATACGATGCACACCTTTTAGATTTTTCATATTTAATCAAATAAACTGTAAAATCACATGAAAATATGAATATTTATATACTATGTTACTGTATGGGCTCATACACAAAATATGCTAGATTTAAATATGTCAGCTGATAGAATACTGATGAGTAAAAAAAGACAAGCAAATGTTAGTGTTTCTCTGTCTAGAGTAAGGATTTTTACACACAACCTTATCAGAGCTATTGGATGACCTGTCATGTTATACATTTCCTGTAGACTTGATTTGGCTGTGTACAGTGCTCATCTACATATAGCCAACAACAAATTTCCCAACGACAAAATTGTGGCCAGTGAAAATGCTGAGTGGCTAGTAACTTTGGAAAACCACTTGACACAGTGGCTGGTGAGCAAAAAAGTTAATGTCAAGCCCTGGCTGTGCTCCTAAATGCATGTTATAAGCGACCTAAACTCACAGCATATACAGAGATTAATGTAGAAAAGCATTTACTGTGAACTGAGCCGATCTGAAACACTGAACATGAGCTGCCAGATTTGTTGGACAGCTAGATTATGAATCAAGATAGAAAAAAAGAAAAGATGTAATGTTATCAGAAGTTTGTGTGGAGGTAGGCAGCTCATTCCTCCAAAGAGTAGCAGAGAGGGTGAAGGTTTGAAGAGTTTATAAAGAAAACTTGTGTTCACACACCTGTATGGAGGTGATGGAGGCTGTGTGGCCCTGTAAAACCGCCACAGGTGCACATGTACGCAGGCACCACACGCGGACGATCTTGTCACAACTGGCAGAAGCGAGGAGTGTATTCTCGAAATTCACTGTCATATCTGAAATCTCTGCCGCATGTCCGCGCAGAGTGGCTAGCAGACGGCCATCATCTGTTGTCCAGATCTTCACTAGACAGTCATCAGAACCCTGACAGAAACACGTGTGCATAAACCTTGATTACAAGCATACACACAGAAAATACTACAAAACTACTGATTACAAAACAGACACAAGTGTTTCCTGCATTGCTATTTAGCAGCAAACTGAGCAATGACTGGAAAACGGTATAGAGTGTTTGTGTTGACTAAAGTACCGACATCGGTACTGAAATTTTAAAAATGTGACCCTCAACAATGCAAAAATGCACATTTTGTACGACTTGGTACCGAAGTCGGTACTTTTGAAAACACTAGATCGTTTAGATTTTTTGAGCAAATCAAACAGTGCATGCCTTGTAATTGTCTCTGCATGTTAATCTAGGACAGGAGAAATTATTTTAACATGACCAATATTACACACTTCACATTTATGTCTAAATCAGGCCCAGTAACTGGCCCATTAGAAGTCTCATCCTAAACTTCTACATATTACACACATAAACCCCTCTTTACCGTAAAAATGCGTCGTCCAGTGCGGTCAAATGCCACACAGTACACTGATGAGAGGTGGCCCAGAATCCTCCGATGCATCTTCATGTGCTGGTATGTGCAGGAAGGGAAGGCGTGGGCAAATCGAGCCACTCCTGTTTTTTGGCGAGCACCCATGATTGACACTGAGCAGAGATTTAGACTGTTACAATCAACGGAACAACGGTCTACACCGATGGACATTATTCCATCACTAAATAACATGCTAAATAAGTGAAATTTAATCAACAACAGAATTGAGCATTAAAGTCACAATGAAAGGAAGTAACGTCCATTCTGTGACATACACTAGAGTGTAAATGATTCTTGAATAGGAAATAAATGTAGGACAGTTACTTGGTTCCTTCTATTCCAAACATTGACTGGATTTGATATGCAAGTTATAGCATTTTTAATAAACAAAGAAAAATTAAAAAAACAAAATAGATTTGATGCATTTTCATTTCATACTGACTTTAATCAGCTATCATGAAGCACCATTTTTGATTGGAAAGAGAATACTCTTTGTGCACAAACCACAGTTGATTCCTAAAACTGAACACAAAACCAGCCAGCGCCAGGAAACCACACCATTTAAGAGGCAGGACTCACCTATATTTGGTGGTATGGCACAGTTTATAGGTGGTTCTGGGGGCCGTCCCCTGTGCAGGGCGACTACTGCAGAACCACCCCATACTGTATGAGAAGAACCTGAGTGAGAGAACAAAAGATTGAACAATGTTAGAAGGAGAAAATTCACGTAAGGGAAATGTGTTAATGCGATCATGTGTGCTATTCAAGTATTTTTTTGTAGAAAATAACTGAGAGAAGTTCTCATTGTTCGCTGTATGTAGTGATCTTTTGTGTGCCTCACTTTTTGCTGTCCGTAGTAATGACTGTCGTCCGGTGCCCAGTAAACTGTGGACTCCAGGAACACTGGGAGGAATGTGTTTATCTATCAGTGGGCCAATCTGCTCACACACGCGTAACAGGTAATCCGCGGGTATGTGCTGATTTAACAACACCTAAAACATACAGAGGTAATTGATACACAAGGTGCTTTAGTAAAAGACACAGCAAATCTTATTTGTATTAGGATAAAAATTACACCGAAATAACAGCAATACGAGTCATACTATATTATATAAGAATATATTTTATTATATTATAATATAAGATTACATTATAGCATTAAACATTTTCACCAACATATCCCATATCATTACCGAAAGACCACCCTTTTCCCTCCACAAGCGTCCGCATTGCGTCAGCCAATCAGACGCCTTCTCCCCCCATCTTTACCGTCTCTTAAGTAGCAACTGAGGTTTGATTGGCTGACGCCTTTAGTTGACGCAGCAACCCACCAATCCCCTCTCGATATGTCTGCTCTGCCGTAACGCCCACGGCAGGCACGCACAAAGCCTTTCATTTCAAAACAAATGCTTTTAATTTCAATTCCTAAAATCAAAACTTTCCCGCAATACAGCAGACTCGTGTGAATTATAAATCATATTCTCAAAGCTAGCACCATTTCCTCAAATCTGCTTTTATAATTTTACGCGCTGTAATATAAGTAAACCAAGCACCTGTGAGAGTTTCGTGCTGTATTTCACGTGCGTGTATGTGTGTGATAGTTTATTTAATCTTACCCAGTCTTCAAAGCTTCGCTTAAACAGCTTCCCATCCCAGCTCCAGCGCTTCGGGATGATCTGCACACAAACACAGCGGGGGGAAAACACACCACACGCGGGATTTAGACACGCAGCCGCGCTGGGATGAGGAGGAGATGCTGATGTTGGGACATTTGAGAGAAATAACGGGTTTGAGTGGGAGAAGAGGCATGAAACTTACCTCATATTCGTGCATCTCCTGCAGCAGCATCTGCAGAAACACACAGAGAGTTACACACACCGTAACACACAATCATTGCTACACACCGACACCCACAAGTCATTTTCGGTCTCACCTGAGCGGATTTCTGACATGGTCCAGACTGCAGGAATCTGGCGATCAGGTAATAAAGTTCTGCAGAGAGTGAAACACAACAACACCAGTCATTAGCTTTAGCTTAGCCTAGCTTAGCCTCGCAGGCTAATGCTAAAACAATGCTTAAAGTCTTTCTAGCAATAAAGGCGCAGAAAAACCGCCAGAATGGTGCCCACCGGCTTCAATCTGTGAGCACGGTTCCGCCGCCATGGCCCGGTCCGGGCGGTGGAGGTTCGTGATGCTCTGCTTGCTAAGAGCGGCCTGTGCTGTATTTGCTCTCAGCGTTTCGGCCTGCAGCCGCCGCTCGCGCTGCTTTGTTTGAGCGCCCCCGCGCGGCGGCCGTACGCCAGTGGTAGTGTAGTACCACGCGCCCTCACCAGGGGCGCCCTAAGCGCGCACAGGACAGGTGAGCTCACCATTTCCACGGGCGGACATTTTGCATGGTGTGCTTTTGGGTGATTTATTAAGACCATAGCCTAGTTGATTGCAGTAAAAGTGCGCATTTAATGTTTTTTTCCATCATTTTAAGGAACGCAAGTCAAGCGTGTGTCGGTTAAACATAAGATCTGTTAAAGAAAAGATCTGGTTCCATACTACAATCAATGTACCATATACATGTGTTATGTAAGGCATGGTTTATAAATATTACGTAATGCAGTTATGTAATATGAATATATCGAACAAGTGTAAAAATGCATCCATCATACATTTAAGTTATTTAACAAAATGTAACCCTGTTGGATATATGCAGAAATAATTAGTTCTTTATTGCATGTTCACTCAGAAAGGTTTCACTTCATTATGTTGTGTGCATATTACCTCTAATTTATTACAATAAAGTTATTAAAATGTAAGCACAATGTCTTTGTCCAGAAATGATGTTTTCTGTATAGCTATATGAACAGCAGAGCAGAATCTTTATAGGCTGTCAGTGTGTTGCCTCTGAGATGACTCAAACTTAAGAGGTCATGGATGCTTGCATTCATTCATCAACTAGAGACACACAGCAAGGGTCTAAATGAATTTGTTTGCAGGTGAGAGACACTCAATTATTTTTCTAACACTAAACTAAAAATAAGTTTACCTTATGGCTGTTGTTTTCACTGAATCCTTTTTGCTCTCTATCCAGTTTGTCTCTGAATCTTTTTATTGATATACATTTTGAAAGGCATTCATAAGTGCAAATAAATAATAAAGCAATGTTTTTTTATTTATTTATTATTATTAATCTACCAATAACTTAAAATCCCTCATCATCCCAGCAAATTTGCAGGCCTTTTATTCTTTCAATGATGAAAAAATAGTTGCAAATAAATCTTTTTTTTTAAATCCAGAGAAATGTTCTCTTCATTCTTGGAACCTCTTATATTTGAACGGGATGACAGTTGTAGTGTATAAAATGATTCCAAAGAACGCTCATCCCTTAGCACTGTCTTTTCACATTGTATTCAACAACTTAAGATTAAAAACTATTTTGTCTTTTAAGTTATGGCTCAACTGGTATTCATATTTGCATTTAGGGTGTGTTTGTCTCAGCTGTTGTGTGATTAGGATCATTTGGTAATATTTAAATGCAATGTGAACCAGTGGTGAAATCCGCTATTAGTTATATTATTTCATCAACCACTGTTATATACACTTGATAACTGATTATAGCATATTAACAGCATATGCAGAAACTCTGTATATAAGACAGTATTTAATATGTAGTAACCAAATCAGTGAAAAAGACCACAACAGACATTTTGAGGAAAACTCCAATGATGGATTTTTATTGAGTGAGACCGAGAGAATTATAGGGGACACTAAGTACTTTTTCACAGATGAATTTTCAGTGTTAAAAAAACTCCAAAAACGCTTTAAATCTTTTTTCTTTGAATCCCGTAATTTCAAAAAAGTCCTCTATAATAACAGAAGGGTTTTTCTGGCCTCCTAACAAAGCCCAGTTACCTGTTTCAACAAATTGCAAAGGAGGTGTGATTCTTAAAAAGCCAGGAGTCACCATCTAATGCTGAACCTGGAATGTAAGCAGTCTTTAGTTGTTTTCTCTCTTTTCTTCTACATTTGTTGAACTCATTCCTCTTTCTTAAAGACAATCCATTACATTTAAAAGAAAAATAAAACAAACCCCGTACAGAAATGTCACAGACTCCAGAGCAACATCACAAGCACTAACGGACATACAGACTGAGAGCCTCCTTCCACTCCAAAACCCAGCTACAGACCATCCGCTTTTTAAAAAAAAGAAAGAAAAAAAAAGAAAATAAACGAAACGAAACGAAAGAAAGACGCCGCCTTTTTTTACACCTCTCATGTTGTAGACACCTGATACAGCTGCGGCCGAACACAAGACTTGTTTAGTCAGCTTTGTTTTTTGTGCTAAAAACCTGAACCAGTATTTACAAATTCGCTGATAAAAATATTCTTCTGGTGGTGATGGGCAGAGAGGAGGTTGTTGAGAGAGCTAGAGTGGGAGAGAGAAAACTGGGAGAAAGAGAGGAAGATAAAAGAAAGGAAAGGGGGCAAAGGGAAAGAATGGACGGACGGACGGGCGGACGGACAGGCGTGGTGCTACTCTGCCTTCGGGTCCTCCTTCTCGGGCTCTGCCTCCTCTTCTGGAGTTTTCTCAACCTGTGTAATAAAAGGAACAAACCCATAAGAATCAAGCAGGACTGCCTTTGCACCAATCAGAATCATTCTTTACAAATAATAAAACTATAGAGTTCCAAACTAGAGGTGAAGTTTGGATAATTCGCTTTAGTTCAGGCTATCAATGTCTTCGTTTTGGGTAATTAATTGAACGATGTAACTTGGTATTTTTGAAATGTTATTAGGAAGAATTCAAAAGCTGATGGAAATATCTTCGTGGTTTCAAGACAAACAAAAACATTATAGCCTGACATAATTTTTTGTAGATTTTTTTCAAAGTACTAGCCAAGTAAAGGTTTTTTGATAATAAAGTAATAAAGATGGAAGTAATAGTACTAGTGATAGTAATAAAGTGTTTATGTACGATCTGAGGTATATATTTACCTCGTTGGTCTTAGTCTCCCCATTTTCTGATTGATTCTCCTCCTTGGATTCCTCAGCCTTTGCCTTTGCTTTCTTCTCTTCCTTTTTATCGTTCACTTCCTTCTCTTTCTGTCAGAGAGGAAAAGACAGGGCAAAAGAATGACTATAGCGCAATACATGTAAGACAAACCGAATCATGGAAACAAGTGACACGATCAGAACAAAAGTGTGTATTAAAAGTGTAATTACTACAAGTACCTTGGGAGTTTTTTTCGGTTTGGGTTCAGGTTTTGGAGGTGTTGGTTTCTTAAAGGAAACAATAAATGATTCATTCACAAACATACTGTTTGATAAGAAAAAATGCACACCTAAACAATGAACATATAAATAGTTAAAATAGAGCACAGTATGGTGTTTGTTGTTCTTCCCTATACTGAATTTAACAGATCATCTTAAAGGAAAAGTCTGGCAAAACAGTGCTAATAATTTCCGAAACTATATTTAAAGTCTCTGAAGACATTTAAGCTCAAGGATAAAAAAAAGAAACATTCAAAATCTCTTTACAAAGAAAACAACTTACCGCTGATAATCTAGCAGACCTTCTCTGAGGCTACAAAAGGGAGAAAGAAAAAAAATCTAATTATTTGAGGGCAGGTAAAAGAAAACAGATACTTACTGTAACTCCTATATATTTTAAAAATCTTGTTCTTTGACTTTTCATTTCATCTTTTTGTGTACCAAGCACGCTTATACTTTAAACTTGGCACAGTGCACTACAAATATTATTGGCTCTTATGACAAATTTGTGGTGTTTCTCATTTGTATAATAATTTAGTAACTGTAATTCAAAAAGTGCCTGCTAAATAAATAACAAATTTGCAACCCAAAAATAGCGTTTGATATTCGTAGAATTTTCCTTTCGTACCTCTTCCTTGACTTCTCCATCAGTTCCCTGGAACAGAACCAAAAAAAAAACATAGGTTAGAACATGATATATCATATTATTAACATAAATGGCGGGAAAACCAAAAAGGCAACTAATATAAACACTGGGATCTGCTGTTCTGCAGGTTTGTAAATGTGAGCAACATGCTGGGTGCCAAAAAAGGGTGTGTTTAGCTCTATTAAAGTTCAAATGACTTTTATCAAAGGATTTGCATCTAAGTTTATTTGTCAGCCGGCGGCAGCGCAAAATGGTGCGCCGATTTTTTATTTATTATTTTTCTTCACGGAGACATTTCACTTCACCGGCTCCACACATTTGAATAAGGAGGAGGGGCGCGATTATCCCGCCTCAACTATGCCACCTGGCGGCAAGCAGGCGTTATGACACGCCTCTTCCATGGCGAACAAAGAAAATGCGTTAAAATTGTATAAAAACGCGACCATCTTTTCGCAAAATTACCACCATTCAGAGAATTAGAGTTATCCAGCTATTTTTTAATCCCCATTTGGCAGCGGCTGAGGCACGATTGCGCTTATAATCGTCGGTTTTCGCGTCGCGCTGTGTTGGAGATGGAGAGAGAGAGAGGGCAGCATGGCTGCGGTTCCACGGGCATGAGATCAAGCCGAGCTTCAGCACAGCTCTGCTCCACTAAAACCCTCCTGCTAAACGCACCGCCGTCGACAAAAACACCGCGATCCGTCAGAAAAAATCACAAAATTAACAACGATTTTTTATCGCCCACTGATTCTAAAGAAGTCGCCTGGGTTTTTATTAAAAAAAACATTGTCTCGAGGGCTTCCTAATTTCACGACTGATTAGTAAGGGCAAAAGTGTAGCCGTTCGCCGCGCTCGGCTTTTCTACATACCTTTCTCTTGGGCATGTTGAGTTTGGGATATTTTTCTTCTTTTATGCAAAACTAACAGGTTATCTTTTGTGATTCGTAGTTCACAGTTCAGGAGACTGTCGTCCGCTATGCACTAATTCTGTAGTAAACACAGGGCTACATTAGAGCCAGTGGTTGAATGGGAGGGTGGGGGCGGGGCCCTGCTGTGACTGATGTTCTGCTTGTCCAATCAGCGGGCGTCTGGGTCCACCACAGAAGAGGCAGATTCTTACCTCCGCTGTGCTTTTACGCGCGAAATCCTGAGGTGTAAATCCAACGGCGGACCTTCCTGTTATATTTCCCTCCCAGCATGTTAAAAATATAGTTTGTTGTTAGTGCGGTCTGCACCAAATAATGCTCTGGCATACAGTAGGCTACTGATGTGAAAAGGAATAGCTCACGCTTTTAAAGTCAGACCCTCCTTTATATCTGTCACCACAGCAAATCTGCATCTGTGAATTTTACTAATTGCTTACTTATATTCTTGAGAGGTTCTAGTTATGAGCTCTTTCTATAAAATAAGTTCTGAAGTGCCAATATAATGAAACATAAAATGCAGTCACTGCGCGCGTGTGGCAATCTGTAATAGAGAAGAGGAGCCACAAGACTTTTCACACTTCTGCTTTATTCAAGCAGAGGCCTAATCTGTGTAAGTGTTTGTTTGTGTGTGTGTGTGTGTGTGTGTGTGTGTGTGTGTGTGTGTGTGTGTGTGTGTGTGTGAGAGATCTATAACTGCTTACTTCCTCTGCTGCTACCCAGATCAGAGACGCCAGCTCAGAGAAAACATCTCAGCCATAGATAGACAGACAGATGATAAAACTATCTGAAAGTGACACTGTACATTGGACATTACTCGGCATTACTGTCATTCTTGAGATTTATGCAACCATACAAAAAGGCATTACACTCTAAAACTTTTGGTAAGTTTCTTTATAGATTTCTATATTCTTAATAAATAGTTGTGGCTAGCTGATTTTGTTTTCTTAACTAATTGTCTAAAGGTTTTTGAACAGTTTATTTGGGAATTTGTTTGATCTTATTAAATTGCAGTGATACGATTGGAGTAATCTTCTATATTCTGAAAGGCCTTTATTCATTTTAGATGTTATTAGGGAAGGAAGTCAGTATGTGAAATGTGTGTGTGTTTAAAGTTTCCATAATTCTGTAATTCAATTCCGTTAAATTCCTCATTTCAGTTTGATTTAATTCATGGTTTTTTTAAGCATGTTTGATTTTGCCCTGATTACACTCTGTTTTTGTATTTGATTCAAGTTTTTTCTTGAGTAAACATTAAAATGTATATTCACTGGAGCTTGAGATGTGTTTGCGTGCATAGGTGGCTATCATGCTCGGAGAAGCTTTCCTTCATGTTCTGAACTGCACAGAAGACACCACAAATCACGATGGACACTCACGCACACACTCATCCACCTGTCCCGACCCCTGTGCGACAAACGCCGCTGCCAGATCACCTCTGACACCACGAACTGTGAGAGGTGAGAGACCACAGAATTCTGGGTTATTAGGATGAGGTTGTGTTAAAAATAACTTAAAGTCATGATCTGACTAATGGCATTGGGAGATGAACAAATGAAGCAATATCACTTATATGAATGTGACCCAGGTCCTAGGAACAGTCAATAAATGTAAAAATAATATTCAGGAAGGAAGTGTGATGCTGCTGAGAATTTTAACCCACAAACCGAAAAGCCACTTAAATGCAGGTGTTACATTTGAGCAGAGTAGCTATTACAGAGCCGTTATAATGCAGAAGTAGTTAAATGAAAATTTCAGTCATCATTTATGCACTCTCATGTCGTTATAAAGACGTATGAGTAAAATTTTTCTGCAGAACACAAAAGAAGATATTTTGAAGAATGTTTCAGCTGTTTATTTGTCCATACAATGAAACAACTTTCATTGAATGGAAAAAAAATGCTTACAGGTTTTTGACATGAGGGTGAGTAAACGATGACATTTAAAAAAATTAACAATTTTAAAACACATTTATAACGCTATATTTCATGTTCTATTAACTTGGCAGTAAATTACAAAACATGAGTTCATCAGGGTTACCACTCTTTCATGAACACCAGATTCAAGGACTTTTTAAAGCACCTTTTATTTTAAATCAAGCACAATAAATACGATAAAGGTGGGTGTGTTACTGCCAATATATCAAATACCTACTGCACCTGTGTCAATCATTAATAATGCAGTAATGCTAAGGCATATACTGACAACTAAAATACAATTTCCAATGAGGAAAAATGTGCAATTTTACAAAATCAAATGAGGAAAGAGGCTGGTGTACAAGAGCGAGCAAGTTTTAACGAGAGATGCAGTTTGCAGCTCTTTTATTCCTGCTTTTAACATTTATTTCACACTAATTTTAGCTTTCTTTTTTCTAAATCACTACTTAATTAAAACATCAAAATATAGAGATAATATTGTATACATGAATTTTCCAATTAAATGAAAAGATATGGACAAGTTAATTGTTAGGCATTAAAAATATGCAAAATGATTTATCAAATCAACTGTACATGTACTTTTTTTAAAAATCAATTTGAAGGCTTTTAAGACCTGCACACATATATTAAACATATATAACTGCTGTCGTTAAAACGGGCCATTTCAAATCTTTACGTGCTTTTCTTTTTCTTTTTTGAGCGGTGATGAAATATTGCTCTTTTAAGTACCAGTCTTTTTAAGTGCTCTTCCCAGCATTTCAGTAATGAAAGTCTAGATCTTTAAAATGCATCCAAATTACAGCAAAGCGCAACCGTACGGTGGCCTGCAGTGGTCAAAAAGTATATAAACAGTGCATTTTGAAGTGATCTCATCTTGAAAACTCTGAGATGTGGATTCGGACAGCAGTTAAATGACCACATGTCCTTGGTGTTTGAAAAACAGTAGGCAATTCGGCTGGGGATTTTTACGCGGGTGGTGGGATAAAAACACTGACATTCTGAATTCGGGCGGCAATAAAATCTCCGAGTAGCCCCTGTCAAGGATGAAAATACCTTATGACCCCACGAGAAACAATTACCACCCGAATAGGGCTTTTGACAGTAGATGATATTATGGAACAGCAAAAATATTTTGAAAGAGCTTCCTCCCTTAATGCTGTTTTGTTCTGGCTTTGGCTGCGCATGAAGGCCAATTTTTGTAATAGCACCATGCTACTCTAACAAAATGCAGTTCATGCTTAATTCAAGCACTTTCAAGGACCCATGTTTGTTTTCAAGAACTTTCCAGGCCTTGAATCCATGTGTCTGAAATTCAAGTACTTTCAAGAAGCGTGGGAACCCTGGTTCATGCTGCTGCGATGCTGTTTCTAATACAATGGCTGAGGGATTGATGGCAAATTTGACATACTTCTGACTGCTGAAATCAATCTCTCTATATTTGTCCCTCTTTTTGGAAAGTCATGGAAACGCAATCACAATTTTTTTCTTTTGCTTTTAAAGCAAACGCAAATACAACAAATTTGTTTGCTGTCGTTTCCCATTCATTGCTATAGACGTTTACCCAACTATAATGACTTCTGCTTCTGAGAACCCCAGAAATGTGAAAAGGGTCCATTATTATTTTTTATGAAATATTGCAGTGTTAATTATAAATTATTCATCCATGCATTTTTTCTAATTCATATGCCTTTTCAGTCTCTTTAGTCAAAAACTTTAAGGCACAAGATGTATTTTTTGCCGCTAGAGGTCGCTTATTCAAAACAAAGGCATAGCTTGGGGATGCCGTAAATGAGCGTGGCATCATGGGAGTTGTAGTCTTGACTCTTCACCTCCACAGCCGAAAGGAATCCGATGGACTCATGACAGAAATCATGTTCATGATTGAGTGAATTTATTAAAGTTTTATTAACGTTACAGACAGTGGTATGAAGCAGGACGCGCCAATAGCCCTTGATAGAAAATGCTAATGAGAGAGACGTGAGCAAAACACTGGTCTCTGAGCTTTTATTATGCTTATGCTGCAGTCAGCCACTTCCGCTCTTTTCGTTGTGTATGTGGGGTAACGCAGCGCTGTTTTACATTCTTAATTTACATTCTTATTTAGTGTGTTGAAAGTTATATTATAACATTACTTGGTGCGTTCCCTCGGTGGTTGATATGAGATACTTGTTACACTTTGCAGTAATATAGATCGATATTAGAATACCATATCTGGAAATCGAGTGTAGCGTGGATGTCATTGACAGGTGACACAAGGCCACGGTTCGTAACTGGTTAAAAGAGCTGATTTCTCTGGATTTAAACAATGTTGGAAACGTTTGAGATAATGTAAATACACAGGTCAACAAAATATATAACATTGTTCTAGTGGTTTTTGGAAATCTAAAAATCTGACATATTGTGCCTTTAACTTACCCTCCCCCTTGCCACGTCAATTCCCTTACAGCAATCTATCACTCACATACTACAACAATCTAATCAATTTGAGATTGAAAGACTGTGAAAACTTGCATAACTCCATATTGTCTGGCGAAAGACAATAACTCACTGATAGGATACTTTTTGATTCCGACGTCCCACTGAGTGAATCAACTGAGAATCTCCTTAATTTGCATGTATTTACCTTGCCCCAAATATCCCCCATCTTACTCCCCTTCATGTTGAGGGATCACTTAGAATTCACCCAAAATCTATTGGATTTAATGTGAATTCTCACTATACAGTATCATATGTGTTTGATATCGTTTGAAATGTCTCAGTGCGAATGGTACAAAAATCTCATGCCCACAGAAATTGTTAATAAGAGTTTTTAGAGCTTAGAGATATTTTACTCATGACGGTGGGTGTGGCTTTTGGAGCCATTTGGTTTCTTCTTCCAATCCAGGAAAATGGGAACTGGATCCAATTTAAATTCCCTTTGTTATTGTAACGTACTGCTCTGAGACAGAAGGTTGAGGATCCAAACGCAGCTTTATTAAAGGGTAATCCAAAATCGTAGTCGTCAAACAGGCAAGAGGTCATAACATGTAATCAGTCCAATCAGGCAAACAAGACAAGAGAGACAGGTGACCGGGCTGGTGTAGGCAGAGCAGGCGGCCAAGGTGAAGGCTGGGCAGATGAAGAGGCTGGCGTAGGCAGAGCAGGCGGCCAGGGTGGAGCAGACGACCACCACAGTAATGCAGACGAGGTTGAAGACCCCCACGGGCGGAGCAGACGACCACCACAGCAGTTCAGATGGTCTTGAAGCCAATGGCGAAGCGTCCTGAGCAGGTGGCCCGGTCGGAGTCCTCTCTGGGCTCGGGACAGGAGGCAGAGCCGTCTCTGGACGCAGGTCTGTGGCTGGAGCCGTCTCTGGACGCAGGTCTGTGGCTGGAGCCGTCTCTGGACGCAGGTCTGTGGCTGGAGCCGTCTCTGGACGCAGGTCTGTGGCTGGAGCCGTCTCTGGACGCAGGTCTGTGGCTGGAGCCGTCTCTGGACGCAGGTCTGTGGCTGGAGCCGTCTCTGGACGCAGGTCTGTGGCTGGAGCCGTCTCTGGACGCAGGTCTGTGGCTGGAGCCGTCTCTGGACGCAGGTCTGTGGCTGGAGCCGTCTCTGGACGCAGGTCTGTGGCTGGAGCCGTCTCTGGACGCAGGTCTGTGGCTGGAGCCGTCTCTGGACGCAGGTCTGAGGCTGGAGCCGTCTCTGGACGCAGGTCTGTGGCTGGAGCCGTCTCTGGACGCAGGTCTGTGGCTGGAGCCGTCTCTGGACGCTGGTCAGTGGCTGGAGCCGTCTCTGGACGCAGGTCTGTGGCTGGAGCCGTCTCTGGACGCAGGTCTGTGGCTGGAGCCGTCTCTGGACGCAGGTCTGTGGCAGATGACCACCACAGCAGTGCAGATGGTCTTGAAGCCAATGGCGACGCGCCCTGAGCAGGTGGCCCGGTCGGAGTCCTCTCTGGACTCGGGACAGGAGGCAGAGCCGTCTCTGGACGCAGGTCTGTGGCCGGAGCCGTCTCTGGACGCAGGTCTGTGGCCGGAGCCGTCTCTGGACGCAGGTCTGTGGCCGGAGCCGTCTCTGGACGCAGGTCTGTGGCCGGAGCCGTCTCTGGACGCAGGTCTGTGGCCGGAGCCGTCTCTGGACGCAGGTCTGTGGCCGGAGCCGTCTCTGGACGCAGGTCTGTGGCCGGAGCCGTCTCTGGACGCAGGTCTGTGGCCGGAGCCGTCTCTGGACGCAGGTCTGTGGCCGGAGCCGTCTCTGGACGCAGGTCTGTGGCCGGAGCAGTCTCTGGACGCTGGTCTGTGGCCGGAGCCGTCTCTGGACGCTGGTCTGTGGCCGGAGCCGTCTCTGGACGCTGGTCTGTGGCCGGAGCCGTCTCTGGACGCTGGTCAGTGGCCGGAGCCGTCTCTGGACGCTGGTCAGTGGCCGGAGCCGTCTCTGGACGCTGGTCAGTGGCCGGAGCCGTCTCTGGACGCTGGTCAGTGGCCGGAGCCGTCTCTGGACGCTGGTCAGTGGCCGGAGCCGTCTCTGGACGCAGGTCTGTGGCCGGAGCCGTCTCTGGACGCAGGTCTGTGGCCGGAGCCGTCTCTGGACGCAGGTCTGTGGCCGGAGCCGTCTCTGGACGCAGGTCTGTGGCTGGAGCCGTCTCTGGACGCTGGTCTGTGGCTGGAGCCGTCTCTGGACGCAGGTCTGTGGCAGACGACCACCACAGCAGTGCAGATGGTCTTGAAGCCAATGGCGAAGCGTCCTGAGCAGGTGGCCCGGTCAGAGTCCTCTCTGGACTCGGGACAGGAGGCGGAGCCGTCTCTGGACGCAGGTCTGTGGCCGGAGCCGTCTCTGGACGCAGGTCTGTGGCCGGAGCCGTCTCTGGACGCAGCTCTGTGGCCGGAGCCGTCTCTGGACGCTGGTCTGTGGCCGGAGCCGTCTCTGGACGCTGGTCTGTGGCCGGAGCCGTCTCTGGACGCTGGTCTGTGGCCGGAGCCGTCTCTGGACGCTGGTCTGTGGCCGGAGCCGTCTCTGGACGCTGGTCTGTGGCCGGAGCCGTCTCTGGACGCTGGTCTGTGGCCGGAGCCGTCTCTGGACGCTGGTCTGTGGCCGGAGCCGTCTCTGGACGCTGGTCTGTGGCCGGAGCCGTCTCTGGACGCTGGTCTGTGGCCGGAGCCGTCTCTGGACGCTGGTCTGTGGCCGGAGCCGTCTCTGGACGCTGGTCTGTGGCCGGAGCCGTCTCTGGACGCAGGTCTGTGGCCGGAGCCGTCTCTGGACGCAGGTCTGTGGCCGGAGCCGTCTCTGGACGCAGGTCTGTGGCCGGAGCCGTCTCTGGACGCAGGTCTGTGGCCGGAGCCGTCTCTGGACGCAGGTCTGTGGCCGGAGCCGTCTCTGGACGCTGGTCTGTGGCCGGAGCCGTCTCTGGACGCTGGTCAGTGGCCGGAGCCGTCTCTGGACGCTGGTCAGTGGCCGGAGCCGTCTCTGGACGCTGGTCAGTGGCCGGAGCCGTCTCTGGACGCAGGTCTGTGGCCGGAGCCGTCTCTGGACGCAGGTCTGTGGCCGGAGCCGTCTCTGGACGCAGGTCAGTGACTGGAGCCGTCTCTGGACGCTGGTCAGTGGCTGGAGCCGTCTCTGGACGCTGGTCAGTGGCTGGAGCCGTCTCTGGACTGGCGGGTACAGAGTGAGTGTCACATTCCTCCATGACACCCACAGTAAAATCAGAGCTGCTTATTTGTAATGCCAAATCGATATAATGTTCCAGAGACGAATTAGGGTCTTGTAATGGCATAAACAAGCTGAGCGGCTCAGATAGTCCCCCACGAAAAAAATCTCATAAGGCATAGCATGTCCATTGAAGTAAGGTGTGCCAGTTCAACAAAGTCTCTAACATAGTCCTCAATAGGACGATCTCCTTGACGGAGACACAGGATTCTTGCTGCTGGATTCATGGTGGCGAAGTCTTCTGTAACGTACTGCTCCGAGACGGGAAGGGTGGAGTAGGTGGCCACAATCGTAATCAAAAACAGGCAGAGCTCATAACATGTAATCCGTCCAATCAGGCAAACAAGACAAGAGAGACAGGCAAACGGGTAATCCACGGAACAGGCAAGAAATCCAAAAACCAAGAGACAAGAAACCAGGGAAAACGCTCAGAATTTCAGTGTGAACATAACAAGACTTCACCATGAATGACTGAGATAACCAGGTTTATATAGGGTGAGGTAAACAGGGTAATGAGACACAGTTGCATGTAATCAGGGATGATGAGGAGCAGTGAGTACTGATGAGTCCAGGCAAAGAATTATGGGTGATGTAGTCTATGATAGAATGACAGTCCGGGTTGGAGTGCCCTCTGGTGGTTTATTACAGGCACTCACACTGGTGAATTGTGACAGTTATCATGTATTTCCATTTGAAAGAGGTTTCGGTCTGGTCTGAGTTACTTAAAGCAATACAGGAATGGGTTCGGGGCGCATACTGTAATGTTTTCGGCCCGTAACATTCAGTCAGGTATCGATATCTTATTCTTTGCTATAGAGTATTTGATGTTATGTACAAATATGATGTTATGTACGTAATATTCAGTCAGGTATCGATATCTTATTCTTTGCTATAGAGTATTTGATGTTATGTACAAATTATCTTTGAATTGATTATGTAATTGGCATTATACATTTACCTGACTGTTAATAAAATTGTTACATTTTGATCCTTTCTGAATTAGCCTACTCTGTAATTATTAACTATCTCCAGTACGTAACGGTATAATTGCAACAAAGGGTTAAAACGGAATGATTAAATGTATGATTAACTATTAAATATAAATTACCAAACAACCAATTGGCATTCTATCCTAAATTCGACAACTATGATAAATGGAGTCAGATAAAGAATATTATAATTAAATCCATTTTGCCCAGCGGAAACACGAACGCGCAACGGCCTTCAGTCGCGGTTCGTTACCGATCATTGGAGCGAATTCAGCGGCCTTACAAGATAGATAAAAGTCCCAACCTACATTTTTTCTGCTGTCACTATTGTGATATACATCACAATAGACAAGAAAAGATGATCATAATTTCAGTTTCATGCCAACAAGTGAAAATATTGTGCAATAGAATAAAAAAAAAGAAGTACTTAGTCCATTTTAGCATTTTTGCAATTCAGTTGAGTGGCTCACAGCTGCAATATATTTAGGTGAGTGCTCAAGTGAATTGCACAAAAGCGGCATTTGTATGAAGATATTCAAACTCTGAGCTGCAAACTCTGGGCTTTCCTTCAAACTTCCACATTTTGTGGCTGTTTTCTTTTTGTTCTATGTTAAGATGAAGCTGGTTATAGCAGTGCCTAAAACATGATCTCTTCATTTCAGCTGGCAGGCCTGTTGGCCTGAAAAAGCCAAGGCAGTGCCGGGCCTCTGCACCCAGCAACGCTATGCCCATTCTCAGCTGTGGCGGGGAGGATCACTTGGGCATGACGCTATATTGCTCCTGGTGCTGTCCCAGCTTCTACAAGGACTATCCAGACCTCCGGCTTGCAGGTGACCGGCTGGAGCACTGGAGTCCTCATAACCCAGACCTGCTCAACCCACCAGACGACGGGCCACTGCTTCAATCTCAGGACTTGAGCTCTCTGGAGCCTTCTTTGGAGCCAAGTCAACAAACAGAGGCTGTAACCCAGCAGGACGAGGGGTATCTTGTCATGGAGAGTGTTCAGAGCCCAGGCTGGGAGAGAAGGCTCACCAACTCCATGTTGAACGGCTATCTGGAGGTCCAAATGCTGGAGGTGTTTTGTCAGCATATGCAAAACATGGCGTGTTGCGGATCGTCATTGCTGGGCACTGACGTCATGCCAGCACTGGTGCCCACCAGCCTGACTGTGGCCAAAGAACAGACAGCCAGTCAGGGAGAAGAGCTGGATTCTTCATCCAATAATGTTGTGCGATACTTGAGCACTTGCTCAGCTCCAGCCACATCCCACTTCAGCTCACCTGTGCTGCGAATTTCAGAAGCTGAGTAGCCACCCTCATAGACACACACAACTCTTGCCCTCATACAATTTCCTGTCTTTTGACCAACACACAAATATTTTAAGTCATCTGTGTTTTAAAGGAATGTTCTGCTTTTAGTACCTATGTTGATTACCAGATAATTTTTGTAAAGTATACTTAAAGTACTTAAGGCAAGGCAATGAACATTAACATACACAATGTTTCAAAAAGTATAGCCATAAGATTTTAATAATATAGGCATGGGGTGTGATAACTTGTGACCTTGTCTATGCAAATTTACACTACTGTTCAAATGTTTTGGGGTACATATGTTTTTAAAAGCAGTCTCTTATCCTCACCATGAAGGCTGCATTTATTAAATCCAATATAATTAGTAATATTGTGAAATATTATTACAATTTATATTTTAAAATGTAATTTATTTCATGTACTGACAAAGCTGAATTTTCAGCATCATTACTCCTTCAGTGTCACCCTACAGAAATCATTCTAAGTTCCTTATTATTATCAATTCTGAAAAATGTTGTGCTTCTTATTGTTTTGTTTTTTTTGTGTGTGTGTGTGTGAAAATTGTGATACAATTATTTCAGGATCCTTTGATGAATAGAAAGTTCAAAAGAACAGCATTCATTTGAAATAGAAATGTGCTGTCAAATTATAAATGCCTTTACTGATACTTTCGATCAATTTAATGCATCCTTACGGAATAAAAGTGTTAATTTCTTAAAAAATTGACCCTTAACTTTTGAACAGTAGTGTACTTCCGATCTATATACCTGCTATCTAGCATGATACACACAAGGAATGTTACATATGTGACAAAGCCCTGTGTTAACATGGAGCAAACTCCACCCACAGGAATTCAGACATTCGTCCAGCCACCGATAAAAATAGTCCCACCTCAAAAGGATGATTTTAGCAGTGTTACAAATAATAGTGAATGATAAATGTTTTTTTTATATGAGTCCTTTAACAAATATGAGTCTCACATTTCTAGTTTAAGACTTTCCAGATTGCTGAACTTTTTACTTACATTGTAAATACAAAATTGTCTACGTAATTATCACTGTAACTGCAATTTTTGCTTTATCTAAAAAAGAGAAAAAGCCTGAAGGACAGTTCTTAAATTTTTGTTTTCTACATTTTGACACAAATTCTGTCGATAGAGCTTAACTTGTGTTGAACTCAGAGCATTGCTTTAATTTACATTAATGTTTACACAATTCATTAATGCTAATTCATCCTTTCCAGACCACAATCCTCCCCTCACAATCCTGCTCCTCCATTATAAGCTTCCACCAACATGGTATGTTTAGAAAAAAGAGGAACCAAAATCAGGCTGTCATGTGTAATGGCACTTATAAATGTTACCACTTCCTACTAAACAACCAATCAAATGTTGTTTAAAGGCTACTTTCACTTTCCTTGTAATCATAATGAAGTGTGTGTGTGTGTGTGTGTGTGTGTGTGTGTGTGTGGGGGGGGGGTTATGGATAAGTGTTTATTCCCATAATCCGTTATGGGAATAAACGGTACTATCCAATGTCCTCAGTTCTATATAACATGCCATAATTCAGTTTAATCAATTAATTTCTGCTTAAGATGTTTGTGGTAATGTTTCAATAATGTGAAACTGTTCAATAAGTGTTATTAAACTCTGCCACCTGCTGTTCTTACTGTAAAATGACACCCAGGTGGAGAACAAGTGCTGATATTGTGCTCGCGCCCTCTGCTGGGAGCTCTCGGAACGGTGGCCAATGTCACCATGAAGGGTTTTTATGTCATTTTGCCCATGGCATTGTCCTTCACCCAGAGCTGTGAGACTTCAACTGTTATATTTACAGCTAAAATACACGCATTACATTAATATAGGCTATGCTAAGAATTTCATTTTATTGTAGTAATGAATGGAAAAAAGCTTAAATGCCGTTACTGCCATGAATGTGCTGACATATTGTTTTG
Source organism: Gobio gobio (assembly GCF_949357685.1). Lineage (NCBI taxonomy): Eukaryota > Metazoa > Chordata > Actinopteri > Cypriniformes > Gobionidae > Gobio > Gobio gobio. The sequence goes on from NC_137100.1 coordinate 49,553,726, forward strand.
ACGTCACTCTGACGTAACGTTCAGGGAGGTGCCGGTATAACAGTTAATGGACCATGATGAGTAATAATGTGTGTTTCTGTGCATGCTGATATCCTGGCACCGGTACGCAGGAGCCAAACTCACAGCATCATCAACAGGATTAACTGTTAACTGTGATCTGTAAATGTGTTTGTATGTGTGTGTGTGTGTGTTAATCTGATCTGTGCCAACATGGCTACTTCACACTCTTGTAGTTGCTCTGTGGGCATCTAAACGGGCTCTTTAGCCTGGCACCATGTGGCAAACCATAATACCAGATGGACCGCTCTCTCTCTTTCTCTAGTCTTGGAAACTGCCCAGGCCAGAATAACATTTAATCTAGTTCCTTGCCATAGCCTACTTTGATGTCCTGTGGTGGGACAGGAATGTAAATGCATATGGGTCAATGATGTGATGATCATTTTTGTGCAAAAATGTTTCAAGTAAAAAATGAAAATAAATGCAATTTATAGACACTTTTTGAGATGTTTGATTTTTTAGCTAAAATGATTTTGAAGTAAACAATGTACAGTGGTGTAACTGGAGATTAAAGAATGCAATTAAATAAAAATGTAGCCCAATGTAATAATTAAAATGTGTGTGAAATATATGAAAAATGCTTAAGCAATATGCCTTCAAGTAAATTCAAGGTACAAAGTATTACTTTTATGAGTTCCACTTGATTAAGTAAGTACCACTTGATGAGTTTTCTAAATTAAAACCAAAAACGTATAAAACCGTAAAGAACACAAAGATTAGGCTATACATTTATTAGCATGTGTTTTAAAGGATTGTGCCATTTTAACATCTCGCGCATCTTTAGCCTATTTGTTACTGCCCCATAGCCAGAGCCCCAGCCAGCACCCCTCAATCTGTTTTCTCTTTCATTTTTCTGATCATTTGAGCAGCACAGACTTGTGTTCTCTGTCTATTTTATCGGGTGACCCGGTTTCCCTGGCTCGGTCGGTTGCGGTTACCTCACTCTGCTGCACAGCTATTGGTTGAGAAGGCGCACACTCCGACTTTTGCTATACGAGTGATATTGGGCTGCGGTGACGTAAGCGAACGGGCGCGCAGAAATTTTCCAGACGCGGACAGAGGAGCGAGCTCGTGTAGACCCGAAACGGTCCAACCGAGAGTGAGAGAGAGAGAGAGAGAGAGAGAGAGAGAGAGAGAGAGAGACAGAGAGAGAGAGAGAGAGAGACGCATACAAGCACGCATACCAAGTAGTCGTTTGCAAGGCACTCGGTTGCATCTCGCGCTCAGTATCGGACCCAGTGGAGCTGTTCAGCGTTTATCAGTAGTGTCACCGAACAGTCCCCGCGCTCACGGAACCGCTGACCCATGTGATACTGCAGCGTTGCGAGCGCGCGGAAGGGAGGGGGCGAGAGACACATTTCCCCCCCTGCATCTCCACTCGATAGACTGGAGAAGCAGGTGCACACTTGGGAGAGAGAGCGAGAGAAAGCGAGCGAGCGAGAGAGAGAGAGAGAGAGAGAGAGAGAGCGCTCTAGGGGGGCGGGGTAGAGTCGCGCGCGTGGATCTCTCCGTCGCAGTCCTCCGCGAGGATGTATCCAACAGCTAGACTCCTGCCGCGCGCGCGCTGCCGTCACTGTAACGGTATCACATGTGCCCCTGTGATCTAACGGCGGTTCTGATCTGTTTCTCTGGGTTCGGATGGTCCGCGCGCTCCATACACAATTCAACCGGGAAATCAACGCACACCAGCCATGGCGCTGGTCATGGAACCCATCAGCAAATGGTCCCCGAAGCAGGTGCTGGACTGGATGAAAGGTAAAAAAAAAAATGTCCCCCCGCATTGCCTCTGCATGACCTATAGCCGTTGGGGGAGGAATGGGTGAGCAGGGAGAGCGTCTCGGCTGCATGCGGGTTGTGCTCGGCTCTGCCTGTGCCGTGCAGTGAGGTATTGATCGCGCTTGTGTGCCATTTTGCGCCTCTGCTCGGCGCACCATGGTGTGTGTGATCTGCACAGCGCTACACGCGTCGCGCAATAGGGGGTGTGCGTGTGGTCTGGGGATGCGTGATGTGTATGTGTGTCTGTGTGCGCGCGCTCGCGTGTTTTGCAAGAAGATGAGCAAAATGGTTATAATGACAAAGGACGACATGGCGTTTTCACACAGTAGCCTACCTAAATACACACATACGTGCATGCGTGCACACACACAGAGATAGTGACAGTGCGAGAGAGACAGAGAGGCTGTTTCCAGCCTCAGTGAATAAATCTCCCTCTCGCGCAGTGATAACTAGCACCATGGACAGAACCAGGCCGTCGCGCGCGGTGCTGCGCTGCGGATGCGCGTAATCTAGGGACCAGAAGAGGGATGACGGTATCTGTGGAAACTAGCTGAGCCTTGACAGTCCCTCCACGACAAACATTTACTCATTTAAACTAACTAATGTCTATTTTTGTGTCACTAGCACTTGTGGTTTAATTACCATTAGTAATCCATTAGTATCCTTTTCAATTATAGCAATTGTTTAGATTATTAATTTGCTTCCTATGGTGAGTATCTATTAACTTTGTCACAGCACATACTAGTGCTTATGTATTTGTTTCTAGTCACTATCTAAATAGGGACAAGTAACTATTCCATTGTTGCTTGGAACAGATTGTACATTCCTTGCTTGAATTCTGTACTGCTACTTATTTGTGTTTTACTAGTAACTCTTTATTATGTACTAGTTGATCTACTTATTTCTTATTTACTTCTAACAATCCCAATAGTTATAATAATATAGTGTACATTTCAGCTTTACTTGTTCTTATTTGGGTTACACTTTATTTTACAGCATCATTGTTACAGTGTAATTATATATTTAAGTACAGAGTTTTAATTAACTACATGTATTGAGTTATGGTTGGATTAGGGTTTGGTTGAGGGTTAGTTGCATGTATTTATGCATAATTAACTGTTATTACTATGGTAAGTGCATGTAACATATGTAACAAGGACACTGTAAAATAAAGTGTTAACTCTTATTTGATTTATTAGATAGGCCATCTACCTATTTTATTATAGCCTAGTGTCTATCACAATTAACATTTCTTATCTCACTATAGTTACAATTGCTATAATTGCTGTCTTAATAGCTTTATAATTCAATTCAAATATTACTACTAACAAATACAAAATTGTACTATACTGGAAAACTGGTACTTAAATATTCAAACAATTACAGGTAACTAAAGAATAATTTCTAAAATGATTGAAAATATATTAGTCAAATATTTGCTTTACTTTTAATATGATAAAAATACATGCTATAGGAACATAAACATAGATCGTATTTGGCTTTTAGGAAAACTAGGTAAAATAGCTTTGCATAAACCCACTACCTCATCCAGAAGAAAGCAAGAGAGAGTATCCGAATGCTGCTTGCAGATAGTTTAAGGCACACCACGCGGGTTTCGTCATGCAGTTATAGCTCAGGGATGTGGACTTGGCCTCTCCTGTTTAGGAAAAACTGACAACATTTTCAAAAAGCTACACAGTCTGACATGACAGTTGGTATCTGATTGGAAATCATTATCCATTAATGGCATGCTCTTCTTTAGATGACACACTGATATAAGTAGAACACACTGGAGCACAGCTGTGGCGGAGAGACAGAGGGCCAAAATACCAGCCAGATCAGATGCAATCTGAAGTGAAGTTTAAGGGCATTAGTGCACATGACATTCAGCTGCTCATAATCTCTACCCAATGATCATTTTAAAGGTCTGATAGCCTTTGCCACCAATCTAATAATGGACAAGTGTACACAGGTGAATCAATAATGCGGTTGTGATCTCTACTGTATGTCCAAAACACCCATACTTTAATGAAATTCTTTCGTAGATGCATGTAGACTTAAGCCAATTATATGTCCATCAGGTCTCTCCTATATCTATTAATGTACTTAAAATGGCAAAAAAGGCCCCATAGTTGATCAGTCTTTCATTTATTGCTATTATTGGTATTACTGCCTGGTAAATTCATGTACTCAATGAATCAGTGTTTCCTACAGAATTTCACATATAAACTATACATGTATAGTTTAGGAAAGATTTGTCAGATTCATTCAAACCAGTTTAAGTTTTTGTTTTAACAATTCACTAAACGAAGCTTTCAATTCACCAAAAATAACCTTTATTGTTTGTGAATAGGATTACCCTGATCCGTTTTCGATTCACTATAAGAGCACCGGCTGATTAAGAGTCATTTGTTCTTGAATCGGATTACCCTGGTCTCGCTGAATGTTTTTGATTCACCGAAAAGAGACGGCTGATATAAGTCATGTGTTCATGAATCGGACGACTCTGATTGCTCTGTTTGTTTTGGATTCACAGGAAAGAACCAGCTCAAAATAGTAATTTTTTAAGACACCTAACCCCAGCTGCTCCCGACGAGCTGGATGGCGCCTTGCATGGCTGACACCGCCGGTGTATGAATGGGTGAATGTGAGGCAAGATGTAAAGCGCTTTTGATGGCCATGGGTCTGTTGAAAGCGCTATATAAATGCAGTCCATTTACCATTTTTTCATGAATTGGACTAAACTGGTCACGTTGTATGCTTGTTTGGTCACGTTGTATGCTCAACAGATAGATTCTTCTTGCCACCGTTTTGTGGTGCACATTCTATGTATTTGCTCACAATTCATTATAGACTGCAAACTAAAATATAATTTTCTTTGCCATGGCGTTGAAGATTATACAGATTGCAAGATCTATATTTTCTTACATTTATGCAATATGGACACTACTTAGGTGACATTACTCTTAATTGTAACATTTCTGTAGCCTGACAAGCCAGACCCACATCAAGATGTTGGGTCTGGGAACTCACCATTGGCAGGGCTCAATCCGAGGGGCGGGATAAACGGTTGTCTTTCAAATTCCCTCTGCACGCAATAGGATAGCGCCATAACCAACCAGAGCAACGAAGAAGGTGAAGCGGAGCTAGTTGATAGATTAAACTTTCGCTGTATCCGGTCGGCAAAACTCCGAACACATCTCCCTTTCTTACGAATGACTTCAGTGCCGTTCTTTGTTCTTTTCTCAAAGAAAAGCTTAACACCAAGTCTTCCAGAGTCGCGGCTAGACATGTGCCGGTATCAAATTTTCATGTTGCGATTAATTGCTGAAGCTTTTATCACGCTATACGGTATTATCACGATATTGAAATAAGTTGCAAAAAAAGTGTTGTCATACTATAACAGATTAAATCACTTTCTTATAACAAAAGAACCAAACATTTAAATACAATAAAGCAATACACAAAAATGTATAAAGTAAACAAATATTTAAAACAGATTAAAGTGCAAAAGAATTATAAAGAACAATAGGTATGCTGAAATGTACATTTAACTAAGATTAATACATGCTTTAGAAGTATTTTTCATTGTCAGTTTGTTAATGAAGGAACTAATGTTAAATACTGGAGCCTTGTAAAGTGTGTGATTGAACAACAGTCAGAACATATTCAAACAATATCTAGGGCATGTAATTTAGTCCAGATTAAAATATAAAATGCAAGTTTGAAAATGAATAGCCTTAAGTCTTTAAGTATTATGTGTTAGGTTATGTGATTACTGGGGAAACGGCTGCATTTCTGCTGTTCCGTCAGCGCCCTCTGCTGTCGAAGAATGAATGTGCACTTCTCCTCATTCCGCCATGTGCTCGGCTCATGCACGGTCTATTTACATCAGTGTGCATTCCTCTTTGACTTGTTTTTCATTTTAAACGTTTGATGGGTAAAGTATTCTTAAAGTTAATTCTAAAAATCTGAATAATTCGTAATAAATAATTATTCACGGTATTTTGAAGTGCCCACGATAACAATATTGTGCATGTTCATTATTGCGGTATATCGTATTACCGTTTACCGCCACATGTCTAGTCGCGGCAAAAGCAGATTTCGAAAGACTGCTCCAGCTTCTCCGGAACCGCGGCACCTCTGCCGTCATTATGTTAAGCTTGCCCACCGAGTCTATACACGATGTGATTGGCCTGAGCCTGACCAGAGTTTGGTTTTTCCAGCTCGCAAGCCAGCGGAGAGTTGCTAGACTACCCTGGCTGCAAATTAGATTTGCTCCCGCTAGGGTGCGTCTAGATTTCTAGGCTAACATTTCTGTAAAGCTGCTTTGAAACTATATGTATTGTGAGAAGCACTATAAATGTGAATTGAATTGAATTCTCCCCTGTGCAGGATCACTGATTAGTTCTGTATTTTAGAGAACTAGGTTTCACGGCCAGTTGTGCAGGATGGTTTCCATTTTCAGGAACTCTGTTCACTGTCTCAGATGCAACTGCAAACTAGCTGCTTGTGCATAATTTGCACAATTACTGCTGACAAAGAGTTTGTCAGACCTCAGAGCACCTGATCCAGGGTCATTTTGCTGGTATTGATGCTTTCTGTTCTGTTGCTTTGCATCACATTTTTGTAGAGATTCTGCACAAGCAAACATCTGTCAGCATGATTGTTTTGTGTTTATTGTTTACTGTTTATTTCCTAAATTGTACACTCTAAAAAAAAAGGCTCGTAATCATAGGGGAACCTTTTTTAGTGCTATATAGCACCAATTTTGGTGCTTCAGTGGTTCTTCAGCGGTTCTTCAGAGGTGCTATATAGCACCTTAGTCAAAGAACCGGTGAAGAACCTCTGAAGAACCGCTGAAGAACCACTGAAGCACCAAAATTGGTGCTATATAGCACTAAAAAAGGTTCCCCTATGATTACGAGCCAAGAACCAATTTTGGTGCAATATAGAACCTTTTTTTTTTTAGAGTGTAGTTATTACTTACTGTCTTGGGACCAACTGCCATTGCCATATTTCTGTTGTGTAATGTGTGTATCATTCGTTTTCTTACACTTGGCAGAATGTCAGTAGAAAAAAGACACTTGTATTGGTGCAGAGATGTGGCAAGTGCTGATGATGTCTGTAGGGATAATCTGCCTCCTCTAACATTACAGACATCTTGTAATATAAAACTCTGCTGCGTGCCCTGTTTTGACCTTTGCATCTTACATTTGAAAAATCATCATGTAGGTTGACATATGATAGGGTCTTATACCCAAGATGACAGTTAGGGCTGTGGATACACTCTAAAAAAAAAAACGGTTCTATATGGCACCAAAAATGGTTCTTGGCTCGTAATCATAGGGGAACCTTTTTAAGTGCTATATAGCACCAGTTTTGGTGCTTCAGTGGTTCTTCAGCGGTTCTTCAGAGGTTCTTCACCGGTTCTTTGACTAAGGTGTTATATAGCACCGCTAACTATGGTGCTATATAGCACTGCTACCATATACAGAACATGTTAAGATATGGTGCTATATAGCACCAAAAGTGGTTCCTCTATGATTACGACGAAGAACCATTTTTGGTGCCATATAGAACCATTCTTGTGTGTTACGCAGCACGCTTGAGCTTCCGCAAGAGGTTTGTTCTTTTGCGTCAAGCAGGTTCGGTTGAGCTTCTGTTTATGTTCGCTGATCAATGTTTATATGTGAATAAAACCGCTCAAATCATATGGATTAGTTTCACGGTTTCTTTATGAACTTTTAGAAGCGTCAAAGTGTCAGTTGCGTAGCTGTCAATGGAGGGACAGAAAGCTCTCAGATTTCATCAAAAAGATCTTCATTTGTTTCCGAAGATGAATGTAAGTCTTGCAGGTTTGGAATGACATTTTTGGGTAAACTAACCCTTTAAGGTTATCCATATAGTTGCAGATATGATATGATATTGATATTGCAGTCCTTTCAAATGTGTTACGTTTAAAAGAAGAAAAAAAATTGCCAATACAATGTACTACTTGTTTGTCTCACTGCAGTGGTTCTTCCCAGACCAGTGTTCATTGCTACTGTTGCTCTCCCATCACTTATCAGAGCATTTATCTCCAGTGTTCTCTGTTAACAAAATGAGTGCACACTCCATAAGCCCTAGTGGCTCACCTGTTTTATCTAATAAAATCTTTCCAGAGACCTAATTTCATTTGCAAACCTATTCAGCTTGTTTGTATCTCTGCATACTTCAGGGTTTTTAATAGATGACTGTTGTCCTGTGGAAATAATCAAATGCCTCTGCCTTTTCAACCAGCTTTTGTATTATTGCAATCAGCAGTAAATGTAAATAAACATTGTGTACTCTTTCGCCATTTACCCATTTATTGATAAAAAAGTCGTGTTTTATTCAAGTCTTTTTTGAAAACTACAGATTTTATTTGCACATTTTTGTATCCTTGCTCACATACAGTTTGATCGAACCCAGTGTAAACATCCCAACCATTTTTCTCTTCTCTAATCATATAGTGCCGATTCAAAAAAAAAAAACTTTTTACTGCAAAGACAGCCCATCTTGCCAGCTATACCCCTTTAAACTTTGGCTGCTCAGAATAACCTACTATCACACTACTCTGTGTTTCTGCAGTATACAGCATGCACATTTTCTGTAAGCATGAAAATCCTGGATGAGCCGTAATACATTTGCCAAAATATGCGTTATACAACAGAGCTCAATGCCCTGAATACTATATTCCATAATGGAAAGTGCTCAATTTGACCTTCAATTTTCAGTGTGATAAAAAAAATCAGAAGTAATATCAGCAACAATTTTTAACACCCTTTTCTCGACTCGTTATTTAACTAGACTGCCAAGATTGAAGACATTTTAAGACATTGCAATAAAACAAATCAATAAAAATGCTAAATAACACATATTTTACACATAATGGGGTCATGTTGCAGCATACTTCTGTTTGAAATGTTTATCAATGCATAATGCCTACTGCTTCACATAATACTTTTAAAAATAGTTGACAGTATAGTTTGCAGTACACTAGTTTTGTTCGAACATTGCATTTTCTTATCCAAGAGATAAAACTTTAGCATCTTGACTTCTGTAGTTTCATTGCAATTTGGCAGATGTATTCATCAAACAGTCATGGAGTACGCAGTTAATGCATACAAATCAAAACCTGGACATTTGTGGCTTTTAGTTCATGTTAGTTTTGAGGCCATATATTTGATAGTGTACTCCAAAAGCTTTATTTATATATCTTTTATTCACTATTTGAAGTGTCCCATTAGAGCATGCTGTTAGATGTTTACATTTATGCATTTGGCAGATTCTTTTTTTCAAAGTGACTTACATTTGATTCAGTGTACATATTTTATCAGTCTTGCTTTCCCTAAAAATAACCTTGGTGTTGATAGCACCGCGCTCTACTGCTTACAGGTAGGCTGAAGTGATCAGTCAAGCTTGTCATGGGATTCTTAACACAGCCTGGATTTCCAAAAACTAACATTCTAAATCGATGTACAAGACTGGCTGTCTGAAGGGGGCGATGGGAATAAGAGTGAACTCAAAACCACAGAGGTCACACAAGCCAGTACTGATGATCAGCTCAATTCAAACATTCTCTCCTATGCTGATTCAGATACAGAAAAAGAACTTATTTGATGAATGCCTTCATTTTAATAAACCCAAAACAAATTGACTGTATTGGTGGGAAAAGTGCTATGCACTCCCTCACCTTGCCTGAGCGGAGTGTTTTATCACTCATTACCTGCTCTTCCTGAAGCTGTGAAGGTCAGATTATCTTAGCCTACTAATGCTCCAGGCAGTCATTTAAAATGATTTCAAATGGTGGATCACCTTCCATGAACCAAAATCAAATATAGGCCCATCTAAAAAACAATCTTCACCACACATGCATGGTCATCACCACTTAGTTTTTAAATGTTTGGCCAGCAGGGGCGAATCCAGGATTTCAACCTGTCACACCCATAGCTCACACCATGTGCATGAAACAGGTTAGTGATAGGCACCAGCGGCCCCAGGGGGGGTCTTGGGGGGTCAAGACCCTCCTAAAAAACGCCTTGACCCCCCATTTGACCCCCCCCCCCAACCCCACCCTCTACCTGATTAAAAAATATATATCCGGGATAAAGATTTAAAAATGTTTCTCTTCAAACTACCCAGAACAATAATAATTAATAATTTATTCAACATATAAAAAAATATAAACATAAGAATCACTGCGAGGCCTCATGAATGTCGCTGCGCCTTGGATAGCCGTAACTTATGGCGGACCCTGGTGCAGCCACAAATATCATAACTAGCCTATCTATAGGCCTACTGTAATTAAGACATATATTCAAAAAAATTATTAAAAACAGAAAGACGGGCTTAGACTACTCAAAGGCCGCGGAAACAGGCCAGTGGGTTCGTACACACGTCAATACATTCCCGACGATCTTGGTTTGCTTCTTATTTATTAAATATACAGCCATTTAGTGGATGAAACCTTGATCAAAATTAAAATACAATTTATAGAAAACGAAATTCACTTTAAAGAAATGATTTCTGCAAAACAAAACTCAATAAAAATCATGTCTGACCCCACTCCATGTCTCCAGACATATTGCACGTCTTATAGCCTATCTTACTCATGCTGCTCACTTTTCATCATCAACATATGAAATTAAAACAATAATATAATAGGCTAATATTTAAACATATAGCCTATATGAATCTAAATAGGCTACGTTTTGCATGTAGCCTACTCCACTCCAAACGCTTCAAACATTTATTTTGTTTATTAAACGCAAAGTTTTTAATTTCAAATTTAATTTCTAAATTCAGTTCATATTTCCAACAAACGAAATTCCGAGCCAAAATAACTAAGTGGTCAAAAAAACTGCAAAAATTATAAATATTAAAGAATTCGCAGGCGATTTCGTCGGCATGAGTAAGATGGAGTGGGGTCAGACATGATTTTTATTGAGTGTTGTTTTGCAGAAAAAGTGAATTTCGTTTTCTATAAATTGTATTTTAATTTTGATCATGGTTTCACAAACGAATTGCCTGTAGCCTATATTTAATAAATAAGAAGCAAAATAAGAACGCCGGGAATTCGGATTGACGTGCGTAACGAACCCACTGGCCTGTTTCCGCGGCCTTTGAGTAAGGTTGAAAGCGTCTCTCTTTTTAATACATTTCTAGAATATATGTATTACAGTATAACATACAATATATCACAGTAGGCCTATTATAGATAGTTATGATATTTGTGCACCGGGGTCTGTGATTTCTAGGTTAATGTTACGCCACTGATGCTAATCATGAGCGGTCCATGGCACCTGCTACCCGTAGCTGTTAAGAACTGTAGGTTACATCAATAAATTACAATACTTTCGTGCTATGGGCACTGCCATTGATACAGGCAGCGGAAGAGCCTATTTTACGCTGAGCTTGCTTCTGCTTTTCAGACATGGAAGTGTGACAAATGCACATGGGCTATATGAATTCTCTAATGTGGATACAGGCATATGTTGTAGACATCACTGTACAACACATGTCCTTATTAGGAGAAAATATATGTCGTTTTAACGAGAAAAATATGTCGTTTTAATGAGAAAAATATGTTGTTTTAACGACATAAGATCTCGTTATTACGACATAATTGAGTGAAAAAAATTATATGTACGTGGCAGCAATGTGTCACCGTAACATATAGCCTAATAATAATAATAAACAAATACACAACTTAAATACACAACAAAAAAACCCTCAAATATGCTAGGCCTACAACACGTAGCCTATAGACAAGCTACAATACCATAAATGAAGGAGTAGGCTATAAGTTGTTGCTGCTATAGACCTAAGGGGAAAATCCAAACTTCACAGTCTATTCATCATCAAACTAAAAATGCAGTCAACCAAATCGAAAAAGTTATTTGGTTCAATTTATATTATTGATGTTTAGTAACAGTGATATGCAGTTATTAGCCGTGTCCACTGTATTTTTTGTTGGTTTTCATGAGACCCCCCTTGAAATGACCAGGACCCCCCATTGCCCCCCCCAATCAAAATTGTCTGGAGCCGCCACTGGTGATAGGATAAAGTAAGCTTTTTGAAACTTTGAATCAATTTTACCATTCGAATCGCCACGCGCTTATGACTCCTGCTGGTCTGAACAGTGTCAATATGGTGAAAAAAGCTTAAACAAGCATAAAACACTTCACAACGCATATACACCATGTGCACAATTATTAGGCAAGTTGTTTTTGAGGATTCGTTTTATTATTGAACAACTACAGTGCTCTCGGTCAATACACAATTTTAATAAACCTCAAACCTGAATATTTAAGGAAGTAAAAGTGAGGTTTTGGCTTTCTTAGGAGAATATCTACAGTATGTGTGCACATTTATTGGGCAACTGTTAGTGTGCAGAATTATGCAACAAAATGAAAAACGCAAATGTTCCCATCTCACTTGTTTATTTTCATCTGTTAAAGTGAGAATAATAAACAAACAACTCAATTTACAAATAAACATTTCTGACATTAAAAAAAGCCACCCTTCTTTTCAACAACAGTCATAAGCCTTCCATACATGGAGTTTCTTGATCTGTTGACGATCAACTTTTTGTGCAGCTGCAACCACAGCCTCCCAGACACCGTTCAGAGAGGTGTACTGTTTTCCTTCACCTTAAATCTCCAGTTTAAGAAGGGCCCACAAGTTTTCAACAGGGTTTCGATCAGGCGAGGAAGTGAGCCATGTCATTATTCTTTCATCTTTAAGGCACTTCGATGCATGTGATGGAGCATTGTCCTGCATAAAAATCATGGTCTTCTTGAAAGATGCAGAATTGTCCTGTACCACTGCTTAAAGAAAGGGTTTTCTAAAAACTGGCAGTAAGTTTGGGAGTTGATTTTGAGTCCATCTTCAACCCAAAAAGGTCCAACTAGCTCATTTTTAATAATACCAACCTTGCTGGCGTCTGAGTGGAAGTGGAGCTCTGTGCCCGTTACTGATCCAGCCACAGGCCCATCCATCTGGTCCATCAAGAGTCACGCATCTCATCAGTCCATAAAACCTTTGAAAAATCTGTCTTCAGATATTTCTCGGCCCAGTCTTGACTTTTCAACTTATGTGTCTTGTTCAGTGGTGGTTGGGTTACGGCCTTCCTAACCATGGCCATGTCTCTGAGCACTGAGCACTGGAATATGGAGGATAATGGGTTCCTGGTAACTTCACGTTTGATTCTTCTGAAATCTTTGGCAGTTAATTTGCGTTTTTTTCTCTCAACACGTTTCTTGCGACCCTGTTGACTATTTGCATCAAAACGTTTGATGGGTTTGTGATCAGGTCCCAATATCTTAGCAATTTCAAGAGTGCAGCTTAAATCCAATAAGCATTCAAGTTTATACAGCTTGGAGTTGGAAAATATGCATAAAAACGATGATAAGATCAAAATACTCACTTGCTAATAATTATGCACACAGTGCATATATATATATATATTTTGCTGTACATCATTAAACGGTTACACTGCCTAAGAAGTCTGTCCGAAATCAGTTTTGTGAGGTGCCTTCATGCTCAAACGCTGCCTTACAAGCCATTGTCTGATAAGGCAGTGAGGCAACGAGTCAGCTGCCTAGGTTTTCGGAGGCAGCCATAATGAAGCCTCGTTTATTGAAATCATGTGACTTTGGCAGTTTAGGTGTGCTCGAATTGAAGCAGCGCTGTGCAGACATCAAAGTATGACGAGAGAGTGATTAGAGAGTAGACGGCTCCATATGCTTTGAAATCAGTCCTGCGGTACTTATGCGCCACACCGTTTCAAGTCGAACACACCTTTTGATATAGGCTCCGAGTCACTGGTTTGAAACAAATGATTCGCAAAGATTTCATTAAAGGGGTGGTAAACCACGATTTCACTATTCTAACTTTAGCTAACGTGTAATGTTGCTGCTTGAGCATAAACAACATCTGCAAAGTTACAACGTTCAAAGTTTAAAGCAAAGGGAGATATTTGCTTTTAAAGAAATCAGTTTTTAAGAACTACAGCAAACGGCCAGTAGGCGACTACAGACATTCCTCCAGGGTTGGTGACATCAACAGGCTCAATATTTACATAAACCCCTCCTCCGAGAATATTAAATAAGGGGGGGTGAGGCCATTTTGTATCGCGGCGCTGTTGTGGTATAGTTATGCTGGAGTGTTGTTGCCGCGATGCAGAGGAAACGCTGTTATTTTCATCCGGATTGCAGGTCTGGGGTACTTGCTCTGTTCAGCCTTCCTTGGGACGGGGGTGCGTTGCAGAGCGTTTAACATAAAACATGTTATATGCACGTGTGTTTGAGTCAGCGGGGAATCAGGCGCGCAGGGCTCCCTGCAGCACATCTAACAGAGGAAAACATCCACCGTCTTCGCGATTTCAATGCCAGATTTGCACAACATCAGCTGCGTGAAAAAAACACTGCCGGTGCGTGGATGCATGACGCGCGCGCTGCACATTTCACGGAGGACAACACAAACTTCCACAAACTTCGCGAGTTCAATACAGGATATGCACAACGGCTTGTCCTGAAAGCTGGATTTACAAACAGAAGCTGTTCACGGGCCACAACCTGTAAGTCTGATTTATTTTTCATCGATGTGTTTTCCTGTAATAGGTTGTAGCAAGGAAGTAAACAGATGACAATGCTGTTCTGCAAACCAGTCTGTTAAATGCTCATTCATACTTAACGTTATCCGACGAACACCTAACGTTACAAACACTAACGTTAAAATCTCAACAGCGAACCTGACATTAGTGTAAATGATTCTTTGATTAGAGCTTTTATGTATTGTTTATCTACAGGCATGCTAAACATGGTTCTGTGTGTGATTTGGCTAACTTACTAGTTAAAGCCAGTGCTTAGTGTTTGTTTTGGGTTAGTTCTTGCGACAGATATTTGGCTATAATCGTTCTAAAAATACAAAAGTTAAAGTGCCATTCAGTAGCGATCATTATAGATCCGCAGTCTTTACTCTTGAGGACTGAACAGGTTCTGCTCGATCATCTTCACTCAAATGTTCTGGGTCTGATTCGGGCTCAGATTGGTATGGTTTTATTGACGCCGTTGTTTCTAACACTGACCAAAGCACAGCCTCCGGTAAGGGGCGTGACGTTTCCGACATACGTGCACTAGGCGTTTAGCGAATCACAACACACTGGGCCAGCTAACCAATCAGAGCCCATCGCGTATTTTTGAGGGACTGGCTTCATACAACCCGGAAAGCATCAGACCGTTTTACAAGGAGGGACAGAGCAGTGTAGAATAAAGGTCAAATATATGAAAAATAAGGCAATTTTTTTTAAAACAAAGCATGAACACGTTACAGTGCACCCCACAAACACAGTCAAGCCTTCAAAAGAATGTGTTTTACCACCCCTTTAAGCGTATATTGAACTCGAAAGCGATTATCATTAAAAACTCACAAAGACTCACTTTCATTCTGACAGCATTTCTGCTTCGCTTTGATAAAAAAAAAAAAGAAGTGATAGGCTATCTAGGTTGAGTATTTTAAGCGATAAAAAAAAAAAATCACTCACATGTCACTTCCATGAGAAATCCAAATGCCAAAAAATCTACACAAAAAGAAACACAAACCCCAAACTCCTGCAATAAACTCCTCTGGATTCATTCAGATGTGCTGGTGTTTGTGTAACTTGTTGCATGTGTAATTTGCATGAAGTCCGATAGAGATGACTTTTGCAAAAAAAAGTTTGCACTGATTATTTTAGTGCCTGCATCGAGCTCGCAGCATCCTCAAGGACTCCTCTCACCCAGCCCACAGACTGTTTTCTCTCCTGCCCTCCGGCAGGCGTTTCAGGATCCACCGGACCAGGACCAGCAGACTAAAGAACAGTTTTTTCCCCAGAGCTGTCTCTTTATTGAACTCAAACCCCCGTTGATCCACTTCCCTCATAAACTGATAACTCTCCTACCTCACATCTTCCTTCACTTTGTTATTTGCACTACCGACTGTTTATCACAGTAACAACTGTTTACATATGCATCTTACACTGCCATATCTTAACTGGATTATGCTCATTTGCACTGCCGACTGTATTTATAGTACCAATGTTTACATTTGCATTTTTGCACTGTACTTCTAAATGTAATATGCAACCACTTTCCACTGCACTTTACACTTTTTTTTTTCCGGATAGCTCTGTCCATAATTTATTGCACTACCCTAATCCACTGCTATTCCTCATATTAGCCTAGCATATTATTGTATACCTCTATCTGTAAAATTCTGTTTATAGTAATAGCCATCTGTATATTGTATTCATAGTACATATTCACCTGTAAATTCTGTTTATAGTAATAGCCATCTGTATATTTATTCACTGTACATATTCACCTGTAAATTCAGTTCTGTTTATAGTAATAACGTCTCTCTATTTATACATATTTATACATATTCAGTACATATCCATGTCCTGCACTTACGCATCCATTGTATATCCTGCACTTGCTGCTATTGCACTTCTGGTTAGACCTAAACTGCATTTCGTTGCCTTGTACTTGTACTTGTGTAATGACAATAAAGTTGAATCTAATCTAATCTAATCTAATCTAATTTTAAAAAGCCCTCTGTTAAACTCGCATGCTACATACAGGCCTGTGAAAAAAACTGAAATCAGCCAAAAGTACATTGAAAATGCACTATAAATGCACTATAAATCTCCACAATGTTTTACAATAAACCTGGTGTTTCTAATTTCTTTGTTGGTGACTGAATTGCTTGTGTAAATGTTTCACGAAGCACTTGAGTGAATGATTCAGTGACTCACTCATAAGGCCCTATCCCAAATGGCACACTTAATATGCACTTATGGTCTTGTGGACTTACAATGGCTGCCGCGTGTCCGTTAAGTCTACAAGACCATAGCATCTCCTAGCATTTGTCATTTTAGGTTTCAGAAGTAGGCTCGGGAGCGCCCCCTTTGTGGTCGATATGGGTCGATGTGCTATTTGGGACAGGTCCATAAGTTCCATTGCTTGTTAAGCTGGATTTTCAGCATCATTACTCCAGTCTTTAGTGTTATATGATCCTTCAGAAATCCTTCTAATGCTGATTTGTTGCTCAAGAATAATTTCTTATTATTATCACAGTTGAAAACGGTTGTGCTGCTTAGTATGTTTGTGGAAACTGTGATAAACTTTTTCAGGATTCTTTGCTGAATAGTGCTGAAAAGTCCAAAAGAACAACATTTATTTGACATAGAAATCCTTTGTTAGGCCAAATGTCTTTACTGTCACTGTAAAATGTAGTGTTTGATTACTAATAGAGTGGGGTTGTACTTGAAGTACACATTGTGATCTCATGAAAGAATAGACTTGAGAGAAAAGAGACAACATTTATGGCATGTTCGGTCATTTGGGATCATTGGGATGATCAAAGGACTTACAAAAAGTATAAATACAGGTGGTGAACAGATTTGAAAAAAATGTCCAAAGTGGGGTGTATCAGAACCTGAAACAGCAGCAACTGGGCTTAGAACAGTAGGATGTTTGCAAGCATTTGTGTTTGAGTGAGTGTTTGATGATTTTCTAAGGGGTTTCCTCACGATGAGTCACCACTCTCAGTGGGAGGGACCAGATACAGTTTTCCCTTTGTCAGCTGTTCTTGGATCAGCGTAGATGTGTTAGCGCAGATGTGAGATGTGGGATGTAAACCAGAAGAGTGGACTTGAAGAGATTATGTGTGTTTCTTAAAGGAGGCCATTCTCATAGGGAATTGCATGCAATTATGCATGATAATAATAACCCTATTTTCTATGATGAAGTACTCTCTCCTGTCCCAGCTTAATATGCAGAGACTGCAAAAGGTGTAAATGGATAGTTTATACATTGATGAGCTATTTCTATCTAATATGACATTTAAAAATTACTTGGTGAAATCTCATTTAGTCATGTTAATTTAGTCATTAAATATTTAATAATGTGTAAAAAATATATACAATAGAAATATTTTTAATATCTATATCTATATATATATATTTTTTTTTTATAAAACCTAGGATAGCAAGGTATATTTCAGTTTAGTTTGTGCCAACCCTGGGTTTTGGGCATCATGAAAGTGGTTTGGCTTTTAGCAGTATTCATTTCCATAATACTAATGTAGTGTGGCATAAGGCAAGCTCACACTACATGACTTTTGGCTGGAATTTGCTTTCGCAGACAGTTTTCCAAGGTCTGCAACAAAACTCCCAAATTGTGCCCAAATTGGTGCTTGTGCTGTGCAGATGCTGGTTAAATATGAGCAAATCTGAGCCTGTCTCGAGCAGTCACAGACGCTGTGTTATTTTTAAAACCTGTTTGATATTATTGCCACGTGATCTTGTAGTGTGTGCAATGCAAAGACAATGTGGAACTAATCCAGCCAATCACAGTGCAGATGGTTTTTGTATCAGTATTGGTCGGGACTGCCTATTGACCAAATGTCTTGTAGTTTTTGCACCTCATCAGCATTGTGATAAGTAGTGTGCGCTGCTATGACAAGACGACGACAGATGACAAGAAACCTTGTTGTGCACAGCAATTCATTATTCATTATTATTTGTTTAATTAATAATATTCCCTTAATCCATTAGACATGACATTTTGTTTAACAATTATTATTAAGCATTTAGTTTAAATGTATGTAAATATATACGTATGCAATACACACTTTAATAAAACACGCTTTAGAATCAGTAGATAGTGCTTTAAAGGAGACCTATTATGCAAAATTCACAATTATAGTGTTTTTGAACATAATTAGTGTGTAATTAGTGTATTAGTCCGCAGTGTGTGTACACAACCATCCTATTGTGGTAAAAATCCATGTTTGTTATTTTCCCCATAAATCTAAAACAGTGTCTCAAAATGAACCGCTTAGGAATTGGAACATCACATGCCCCGCCCACAACTGGCATGGAATCTCCTTCCCAAAGTGAGCTGTACACAGGGCGTTTCTTAATATGCGTTCTTAAGCAATCTTGCGTTCTCATACTACGTCATCATCAACCGTCGAAGTTCAATTTCAGTCCTCAAGAACTGAAGTACAAAGGATGCAATGAAAGTACCCAGACGTGTTCTTGATATCGAGGATGCATCGAATGCAGACTTGAGAGAATCGAACCATTATAAATCCTAGAAGACGCTGCGGGCGGACAACATACAGAGGCCTGTAACTTCTCGTTCTCACTTAAGAAATTCCCGCTGCCAGCTGGCAATTACGTGACGGCTTGTGAAAGTAAACATTTGTTTAGCTTTATTTGAATAAAGTGATAAAGACCTGAAGAAAGCCTGTAAAAAGGGGCATAATAGGTCCCCTTTAAAATGACATATGTGCTTACATTTAAACGATATAGCAAGATATTTACCTCTTGCTGTTAAATGCATTCATATACTTCATGTTGTTCAATCTCTTAATCCTCAGCAGAAGAGACAATTGAATTACTCTGACTCTCGTGAGAAGTGAATCACAGTTTTGCATGTTTCAAGGCATGTGATTGGCTGTTCGCTACTGATGTCACACTTTCACCGTTAGCAAAGATTCATTATTATTGCACTTCCATTTGGTCATGTGAGTGCTGCAGGAAATACACATTTCTCCTTTAATGTGTGTATATGTTTGCAGTGTATGTATGTGTGTGTGTGTGTGTGTGTGTATAGGACTGTAGGAAATGGAGGCCTTTATCATTGCCTGTGCAGGCTTACCTCCCCGTCTCTAAGCAACGGTTGCCAAGCAGCCCGTATAGCTGGAGCAGAACGAGAGAATGAAGAGAATGAGCACGAGAGAAAGTCTGTTTAGCTGAAGGACATCCTACACACACACACACATACATATGCACATGTCGATAAAATAACACACAGGTTATCTTGTGTGTGTTTGAGACCATGAGCTTGTGTGTATCTGCTAGTTCAGAATGTTCCCATCTGAAGAACCTCTCGGCCAACCTCATTCTCTGAGAAAGCGAGTGTGTCGCTGTCTTGAGAAATGCAGGTGTGTGTCTCTTTCTGAGAGACGTGTCTGTAATCACTAAGTGGTTTATCTCCGTTTTTTGGGGGGTGGGGGGTGGGGGATAAAGCACAAACTGTTACAGGAATTAGCCACTTGACATCATTTGCAGGTTTACGATGTGTTTATGCATTGCTTTTGGTGTGCGTGAGTGTTGTGTATTAATCATCCTAATGACAGCTCTCTGTATGGAGAGAAGCTCCATTACACTGGGTCACATTTTAAGTTTATTACATGACATAAATGAATTATGATCACATGGTTGTGTTGCACTTCTCTCTCTCTCTCTCTCTCTCTCTCTCTCTCTCTCAGGGTTGGATGACTGTTTGCTGCAGTATATGAGGACATTTGAGAGAGAGCAGATAAACGGAGAGCAGCTGCTTCACATCACCCATCAGGAGCTGGAAGAGCTTGGCGTGACCCGCATCGGACACCAGGAGCTCATTCTGGAGGCTGTGGACTTACTCTGTGCACTGGTGTGTGTGTGTGTGAGTGAAAAAGAGACTGGCTGTGATAATGATGTGTTTGTTTTGTATTAATGACACAACAGACATTTTAATCAAACTCCGCTTAACACTGAATGATTAGCACCCAGCGGGAATCTCCCAACCAGTATGCAAAAAGAGGAGCGAGTTTGTGTGCAAGGAAGGGAAGATGCGTTTTTGGTTCTGCTGGAGGAATTCATGCATCATAGAAAGAGAGGAGGAGTTAAATCTCAGTCAACTAGCTAACTTCCTCACAGCTGTTCATGCAAAACAATTCATCTTAGAAGCAGAATTTAGGTTTATTAGCAGGCTAAAGTGCTGTTTCGGGTGAAATGATTGCACGTGGACAGCATTAATACTAATGCAAACGGGGTCTGAAACAACCTGAGATCTTATCGCAGATGACAGCGAAGGGTCACCTATATTTGTCCAGTGTGCAGCAACATTGTAGTTCTTGTTGCAATTATTTTATTAGTATTTTGATGCTATTATAGTATTTATTAATATTTTTAATTAGATTTTGTTGACTCGTGAACTTACATTATCCCGAATGTTTCAGACAATTCAGACAATGGATTTCCAGAGAAATCCGCTATTTTAAGCAGTGTAACGGCCCGTGTCATTGTGTCGCCTGGCAGTGAAGTCATATCCACTTTACCCTCGATTTCTGGTTTTACTTCCATAGAAACCATGGGAACACCAAAGACGCATTAATATTATGTGTATCATTAGACAGGTGAGCAACTGTTTGAATATACTTATATACAGAAAGTTAATCATTGTTATATAGCTCACCATGGTTAGTCTTATTGTTTGAATTTTTATTATTTACCACGTGTAACATGTTTGTACCATGCCTCAGAGACAACACTATTTTGTAAAGTGGCTAACATAGCATAATCAGAAAGAGCTTTATTTGTAGCACCAGTAATACAGCATTTTCTCCACAATCCAATATATTTTAAAATGAACTCCATGTCAACACAAGTCATCCAGTTTTTATAAATATGATATTTAAATATCAATCTAGCTTAATATCAATCAGTGTGCAACAAATGTCTCATAGCAGCCTCTGAGTGAACGCACAGAGAAACATGAACATATCTTTCAACACACTCAATTTAAGTACTCCTTTTATTTCCTCAAATAAAGTGACCTGTATGAGTAGTAATACAGCTCCTGTGGCTGTTTCATTAGAATAAAATAAAATAATGTGAATTTAAAGCTGCTGTCCAAACTTTTTTTGGTTCAAATAATATCAAATAAATTTTTGAGCAAGTACATAACCAGTAAGTGTTCAAAACTATCTCCTCGCCCAATTCACCAGGGTAAGCTTGTAATAATGTGTTATAATTTGAGTGGTACTGGTAGCTTTCCGCGAGGAATTTGAGCATGAAGAAGGAGTCTGGCTAGTACGCTAAATCGCATGTGTTGATGCTGTAGGTGGCGGATCATTTATAGCCTTTTCTCACAGCAGCTGGAAAATTTTAATTTAACATTTTGATGCCGAATTGTAATCCAGAGAGGTCCAAACAACATCGTCAGTGACAACTGGAGATTCACCCGTATGACAATTAGAGATTAGACTACAGAAATTGAAATCTACAGGTACACACTAAATACACATAGTCATGCAATGCTGATGTTGTTAACTTGAGAACAAAGTATTACAATAATAAAAATGTGCATGGTTTGATGTGATATGAGCTAATCGAACGTTAGATTTAATCACGTTGGTAGCGTGTATTGTACAATTTTTTTTTCCTAGTTGGTCCGAACAAAAGTGGCAGAAATGTTACGTACAGTTGTGCTCAAAATTATTCTTACCCTTGGTAAATATGACCAAAGAAGGCTGTGGAAATAAATCTGCGTTGTTAATCCTTTTGATCTTTTGTTTTAAAAATGTATCAAAATCTTATATTGTGCCATGGTTGGATCTTCCAACAGGACAATGATACAAAAAAAAAAACTACAAAAAAACATCAAAATCAACACAAAGATTGGTCACTGAGAACAAAATTAAGTTTCTGTCATGGCCATCCCAGTTCCCTGACCTGAACACTATAAAATGAGTGGGGCGAACTGAAGAGAAGAAGCACCAACATGGATCTGGGAATCTGAAGGATTTGGAGAGATCCTGATGAAGGAATGGTCACTGATCTCTTGTCAGGTGTTCTCCAAACTCATCAGGCATTATAGGAGAAGACTCAGAGGTTTTATCGTGGGAAAAGGAGGTTGCAAAAAGTATTGAATAAAAGGGTATGATTAATTGTGAGCAATGTGTATTAGAGAAAAACATTTATTTCATTTCATAATGAGATTTTCCAACCATTTAAAAATGTTATTCTCCAATGAAAGATTAGATTTTTGTAAATTAAAAAAATACAAGACCAAAAGGATTAACAACACAGATGAGGAGGAGTAAATCATTTTCACAGTTTTCTTTGGTCATATTTACCAAGGGTATGAATAATTTTGAGCACAACTGTTCTTGTTCAGATGACATTTTCTGGGGAAAATTCTTATTTTGGTCATACTACCAAGATGTAGAATCTGTGATTCCGAAGTACAGTATCCACACCGGTGCAGGGACTGACAGCCATACATACTCCTCAAAACATTACAGTGCATCTGGAAAGCATTCACTTTGCTTCACTTTTTCCACATTTTGTTATGTTACAGCCTTATTCCAAAATTGATTAAATTAATTATTTTCCTCAAAATTCTACGAACAATACCCCATAATGACAACGGGAAAAAAGTTTGTTTGAAATCTTTGCAAATTTATTAACAAAATTCACATGTACATAAGTATTATGTACATTAGTACACTCTAAATCGTAATGCAGACGCATGCATTTTTGTAAAGCTGAGCCGATATGTATTGTGAAAAGCGCTATACATATAAATGTGAATTGAATTGAATATTCACAGCATTTGCTCAATACTTTGTTGAAGAACCTTTAGCACCAATTACAGCCTCAAGTCTTTTTGAGTATGATGCTAGCTACAAGCTTGCCACACCAATTTTTGGGCAGTTTGTCCCATTCTTCTTTGCAGGACCTCTCAAGCTCCATCAGGTTGGCAGTTCCTGCCACAGAAAACATCCCCACAGCATGATGCTGCCACCACCATGCTTCACTTTAGGGATGGTATTGGCCAGGTGATGAGCGGTGCCTGGTTTCCTCCAGATATGATGCTTGCCGTTCAAGCCAAATAATTCAATCTTTGTCATCAGACCAGAGAATTTTGTTTCTCATGGTCTGAGAGTCCTTCAGGTGCCTTTTGGCAAACTCCAGGCGGCCTTTTACTGAGGAGTGGCTTCCGTCTGGCCACTCTACCATAGAGGCCTGATTGGTGGAGTGCTGCAGAGATGACTGTTCTTCTGGAAGGTTCTCCTCTCTCCACAGAGAAACACTGGGGCTCTGTTAGAGTGACCATCGGGTTCTTGGTCACCTCCCTGACTAAGGCCCTTCTCCCCTGATTGCTAATCATTTGGCTGGGCAGCCAGCTCTTGGAAGAGTCCTGGTGGTTCCAAACTTCTTCCATTTACAGATGATGGAGGCCACTGTGCTCATTGGGACCTTCAATTTTCTGTACCCTTCCCCTGATCTGTGCCTCGATACAATCCTGCCTCGGAGGTCTACAGACAATTCCTTGGACTTCATGGTTTGGTTTGTGCTCTGACACGAACTGTTAACTGTGGGACCTTATATAGACAGGTGTGTGCCTTTCCAAATCATGTCCAATCAACTGAATTTACCACAGGTGGACTCCAATCAAGTTGTAGAAACTCAAGGATGATCAGTGTAACCAGGATGCACCTGAGCTCAATTCTGAGTTCCATGGCAAAGGCTGTGAATACTTATGTACATGTGATTTTTTCATTTTTTATTTTTTATTAAATTGGCAAAGATTTCAAACAAACTTATTTTTACGTTGTCATTAAGGGGTATTGGTTGTAGAATTTTGAGGAAAATAATGAATTTAATCCATTTTGGAATAAGGCTGTAACAAAATACTTGTAAATATTTTCTGGATGCACTGTAGATTCATCCGCACTGAGGAGCCGTGCCAATGCACAACCCACGTAAAGATGATAATTCTGCAAATAACTGCAATTGCAGGTTTCAAACAGAGATGGCGACAAAGAGGCAAAACTTAAGGACTGCAGCTTTACGCGATCAAACGTAGTGTTGGAGTCAAGACCACCTAATCCGAGACCAAGACCAGACCAGACCAGCATCCCTTAAATTCATAAAGATCCACATTAATGCCTGAGAAATGACTTATTTTTAATCAAGAAACATAATTAGAACAAGACACTATATATAAAGCTGTTATACCAATCAAATGAAATCTTTAACAACAAAATTCATCTTTGCACTGGTGGTGGTACAGAAGATGCATCTGAATTGGTAAATTACAACAGCATAAATAATGTTAAGAATAATGTTTAAAAAATATTTTTTTAATGTTTGTATGAAAGCAATATAATGTTTGCAGTCATGCTCAAATTTGTGAAAACAGCTCTCTTGTGATATTGCTTAATTATATCACGTTATAATATAAAAATCCAGATCTCATACAATACTTTTTTGCAACAATATTTTGAACTTTGTGAGCATTTGTATTCATTTTGGTGTAATTTTTGACACAATCCCTCATTTCTGAACCGGCACAATAAATAAAGTAGAAATAAGTTATTGATTGCATCTGAAGCAGTAAGTTTTATATCCAATCACATCAATGATGTTAATAATTAAATCAGACAATGTACCGGCAATTTAGTAATATCCCAAAAGTTGCTTTTGTCTTGAAACAAAATCCTGAGTCCTCAAAGTCTGAGGCCGAGACAAGACCGAGTACAAATGTGATCGAGACAGAGACCGAGAAAAGACCAAGACCTTCAAAAAATGGTCTTAAAGGTCCCATGGCATGAAATTTTCATTTGATGAGGTTTTTCAACATTAATATGAGTTCCCCTAGCCTGAATATTGTCCCCAAGTGGCTAGAAATTTTGATCAGTGTAAACCAAGTTCTGGCTGTCTTTTTCTGCCTTTGAGAAAATGACAACTCAGATGAGCTGATCTGGAATTTTCCTGTTATGACATCATAACAAGAACGGTTAACTCCCTTTCCTCCGCCCAGAGAATTTGGCACACCCATGCGAGGCCCATATTTGTTTGTCCTCGAGAGATCATGGCTTGTGAACTAGTGAATGCTGGCAGTTTCTCAGTGATTGGATGTACAAATGAAAACAGAAGTCTTTTTTCAGTTCCTTCTGATCTGTGATCAGTGATTTCTGATGTGTAGCTAATTATTCAAGTTCACACAGAACGTTATTATTCGTTTACACGCTACAGCTTCTCTCTCTCCCGACAGAACAGTGTTTTCGTGTTTTCTATCTTGTGAGTCAGTGTTTTTGTACGTCCTCGTCGCGTCTATCTGTTCTAAAATGTGCATACAGTCGTGAGTTTCTGCTCAACATCGGCAGAGCCACATCTTTAGAGATAAACCTCACGCACGCCGAAGCTCGGGCTGCACTGACCGGTCGGTCTTCAACATCACCAACCCCCAGTACTGCATCTCTCCCACAGCGGAGGCGCCATACACGGCGCAAGATTAAGCAGACGGGGGGTACGCGTGAGCGTATCCGGGCTAGGCTAGCCAGCTATCCCCACAATAAACTGGATTACATTTGATTACTGCTGTTGTGTATTTGTTTGCGCTGTGTACTCAATGCTGACGCCTTTCAGTTTTCACTGACGCTTTTCATATGATAGGAAAACATCTAAAAATAATGCTATAATCAACACTTACTCGTAACTCATTCATCTCGACAACTGTAATGGTACATTACATGTGTTACAAAGTTGGTAGAATAAGGAGGAAGATGGGCTCTGCGTGACTGGGACTCGTGTTTATTCAGAACTCTCAGATACAAACAAAATAAACTCGCGCTGACAGCTCTCTCACAACTCAGTAGTTACAATATATAACTTTGTTAGCAATCGCTCCGTCTCTGGTCCATTGATGTCCGGTTCGCGAACGAATCGTTCTTCTGAACCGGTTCTTTTTAGTGAACCGGTCGAACCAGTTCACCAAATTGGACTGAATCGTTCTAAATGGTTCGCGTCTCGTGTCAGCGCTGATCCATCATTTACTAAAGTTACTAACTTTCTGACATGAGTGACAGTCCCTCCGACTAGAAATAAACTAATAACCTGAAGTATATGCTAGTAACTACAACAGTTCACTGAACTGAGACGTGCTGAGAGAACTGATGAGAAGTGACATCCGTCTCTCTGGCAGGCCGCAGGCTTGTGCCTCGTAAACCACGCCCCCTCCGCTCATTTCAAATGCAAAGATGTCAGCCAATCACAACAGTGGGCGTTTTTACTGAAGTCTCACAGCAGACACGCCCCTTGAAACAGGCCATTCAGCCAGAGGGCAAACATCAGTATAGAAAAAATGCCTTTTATTTCTAAATTATGACATTTTATGATGTAAAAATTATACTAACAATATAAGTACACCTCAGAATACATTATACAATAAAATAAAAAATCCATGCCATGGGACCTTTAAGACCGGTCTCAGGACCAAGACCTACAAGACTAATCAAATGTAACTGTAACAAAGTTCAAGTAATGTTTAATCGTAAAATAACAAAACGAAAGGAGCAGCAGCGGTGGACTGCGGCTTATAAGCATAATAAAAACAGCAATGTAAAATGTCCCAGGCTCTCGGTTCTGCCCTGCTTCATACCACAGCGTTAATAAAACTTTATTACATTAGCTAATCCATGAACATGATTTCTGCCTGAGTCCCGTCGGATTGTTTTCCATCGGCTGTGGAGGTGAAGACGAGAACGCCCATGATTTCATGCTCATTCACGGTGCCAAGCTACGCCTTTGTTGTTGCAAGAAAAACTTACATACTGTGCCTTTAACTTTACTAATTTAAGTTTTAGTAATTTTGCTTTTGTCATTTTTATTAGTTTTTATTTATTTATTTTTTGTTTTAGTAATTTTAGCACTTCTGCTTGAACTTTTAAATTTGATTTCAGTTAGCAAAATTTCCTGAGTTGTTCATCCAATATTTATATTTTATTTTAATTTCATTCTGTTTTTTTATTTAATTTAACAATATTTAGTTAACAATAACAACACTGCTTGACATTAAATGGAAGCCTCTAGAAATGTTTTCAAAGTAAACATTTTAAAATTAAATATAAATACGTAAGTATAAAATAATTATAAAATGAATAAACATTGTGAATAATAAAACACAAATAAAAAATATATTAATTAAATATGTTAATATACAATTATAAAATAATAAATATTATAGCAAATCAATATTTTATAAATTAAATATATATATAATATAATATATATAAACTGTATATTATACATAATAAGGGTTTTAAACTTTGCTGTTTCCATTTGGATTTAAAATAAAATAAAATTTGGTGCATACCTCACAAGACCTGCCCTCTAAAGCACCATCCCAAAGTCTCTCTCTCCTTATAAATTTTGCATTGAATCTTTTTTAAACAAGAGTCAACTGTCACTCCTAAATCCTCATATGGGTTCTGCTGACCTTCTGTTTTTTTCTTTTTTCTTCTTCTTTTCTTTAGGTCTTTGCTATTTATTCTGACATACATAGCTACCTGGAAACTTATTTAAATTCTAAAGATGCCTCGAAAAGCTTTTAGGTGCCTTGAAATGATGAACAACATTTCAAAGATCTTAACCGTGAACCTATTTATATAAGGATCTATTTATAATAATGGTCTGAACATTGAAGGGGTGTCTGCATATTAATGTGCATCATGGCTGTAATTTATGCAGCGAGGAGCTTGAAAAAGAACAACAGTCACAACTGTAGAAAATGATACGTCACTGCTGCAGGTACCAATAAACACCATATAAAGAAAAAACGGAGAAGAAGTCAGAAAACCCCTAATTTTTATAAATGATAGATGCTGGGTCCAGCTGATTAATACTATAAACAAACCCAAAGGAAATGTGAGAAAATCTACTGTTTGTTACTTTAAACAGCCGATTGTGAATCAGAACGGTCCGGTGATTGAACGGTTCAGCCGATCGATTCACAGAAATGAAGGGTTTTGCAGTTCCACACTCTCAAAGCTGCAGTTCTGAGAAAATGGCATTTATTCTGAGTAATGCCTTTTCCAGATATGAATGGAGACTTGATTGTGTGCTTTATTTCATTCCACAGTGTAGGCAGTGTTTTATTTCTGAGTAACTCTGTTAGTGTGTAGTGATGACCCTCTGTACTTGCTGTGAGAATGCTTCTTGATTTTTCTGCTGTTGACACTTGGCTTTTAAGTCTCGGAATGATACAATAATTCATAAGGTTGACTGCTATGCTTCAGACCTCAGACCTTCTTAGAAAAAAAAAAACCTATTGAACTATGTTATAAAAATAACTGCTATCTATAAAAATAATAAATTATGCTTTGTCAGACGTTCACAAGTTTGTGGTCTAAATGGCAAGACCATAAAGAGAAATCATAACATTTATTTATTGCTATTTTCCATCTTCTTAGGTCACAAATAATAAAATTTCATGATTTAAAAAAAAAAAAACATGACTTTTATTTTTTATTTTAATGTTTGTATCCCCCAGGATACGTCGCCAGTTATAGGGTTAATGTTTCTGAAAGAAGTCTTTTTTGCTCACCAAGGCCACATTTATTTGATCAAAATACAGTATAAACAGTAACATTGAGAAATATTTAGTTGAAAATATTACAATTTCAAATAACTGTTTTCTAATTTAATATATTTTGAAATGTAACTTATTCCTGTGATGACTATCCGATAATTACTCCAATTATGCCATTACTCCAGTCTTCAGTGTAGCATGATCAAAAACTATAGACGTACAAAGACGGTTCACTCCTATTGCTTGTAAATGGGAGAAGCTGCAACACGCTATTTGAGCATAAGAAACAACATTTATGGAACATTTCATATCAGATTTTGTTTTTAATTTGAAATATGTTATTTCATTGTGAGTTCAGCAAGCAGTTTTTGAGATTTAAGGATTCCCCCATTCAGATAGATAGGACTTGATCTTGAATGCCCAAAATAGCTGCCTGGAGGCATTGCAAATATGGCTGCCGAGGGAACAGACGTTCCTTGAAAGGAACTTCCCTGTTGAAAAAAACTGCATATGCTGGTTAGCTATGTTTTGAAGCATGGCAGCTGGTTTGAGCTGGTCCTTAGCTGGTCATGAGATGGTTTAAGCTGGTCAAGTGCTGGTTCTAAGCTGGTCCTAAGAAACTAGCTCCAGCTCAGGACTAGCTTAAACCAGCTCATGACCAGCTAAGGACCAGCATAAACCAGCTGCCATGCTTCAGAACATACCTAACCAGAATATGCGGTTTTTTTCAACAGGGTTTGCACATGATCCTTCAGAAATCATTCTACTATGCTGATTTGGTGCTCAAGAAACATTTCTTATTATCAAAGTTGAAAACAGTTGTGTTACTACTTCATATTTTTGTGGAAACCATAATAGATTTTTTTTTTACTGGATTCTTTGATGAATAAAGAACAGCATTTATTTGAAATATACATCTTTTGTAACAATGCAAAAGTCTTTACTGTCACTTTTAAACTATTTAATGCATCCTTGCTGAATAGAAATATGAATTTCTTAAAAAAAAAAAAAAATTTTGAACAGTAGTATAACTACTTCAATAAAGATATTTTTCCTGTTGCAGAACTATGGTCTAGAGACAGAGAATTTGCGGACTTTGTCACACAAACTCAATGCATCCGCTAAGAATCTGCAGAACTTCATCACGGGGCGCCGCCGCGGGGGCCATTATGACGGACGAGTCTCACGGCGCCTTCCAAATGATTTTCTGACTTCAGTCGTTGACCTCATCGGAGCAGCTAAAAATCTACTGGCATGGCTGGACAGGTACTGAAACGTCCCTGAACAGGGAATGAACTCACCTGGGCTGAATAGAACAGACCTGAAAGACCTGATATCATAGAAATGAATGGAATTGAAATCAAACCTGATAGGACTGAATTAAAAGTTAGTCAAATAGCCTTGATAAGCTATCCAAAATATCAGATGAAAAGCAAACAAATTTAATTCTCATTTATGTAGTGGACACTCTTTGGACAGCAGAAGATTGGCACAAGTGCTCTGACATATTGAAGTGTGGTGCTCATGAGAGACCCAAGTCCAGCCCAGGTCTTGTTCCCAACCTCTGTGAAAAAATGCCCTCATCTCTTCATGTTTGTGTTTGCTTTGTTTGCAGGTCTCCATTTGTCAGTGTTTCTGAGTACTCAGTGCTGAAGAACAACATTGTTCAGCTCTGTCTAGAGCTAACCACTATAGTACAGCAGGTGTGTGTGTGTGTGTGTGTGTGTGTGTGTGTGTGTTTGTGTTTTGGTATGTGTATTCAACACACACAAACTTCACAGTCCTTTATTAGTATTTTAAATGTATTTTTTTCTTCTCTTAGGATTGCACAGTGTATGAAACTGAGAATAAGATTCTGCATGTGGTGAGTGTTTCTCAAACCACACAATTTTCTCTTTTACACACACAAACGTGTACACAAATACCTCACTAACTGTAGTAAGAGCATCTGTGGCATACTTTCGATTACCACAGACAATTATTTTGACTGCACAGTAAGCAGAAGTGTGACATTTATATTATTGTTAAACCATTTATGTGAATTATTCCGTTAAATGTGTATTATTTGCTTTTGATGTAACTTTTCTAGGTAAAGAACTGTCCTTTAAGAGATTCATTTAGACTTTAAATGATTTGACCACTTTGTAACAGCTTTATAAAAGAGAGAAACATCCTCCATCCTCACAGGCTGGTTATAATACATTTCACTATAGTTGTGAGGGCAAAAAGTCTTTCAAAAAATCTTTCATAAGAATATTGAACAAGCACACACACACTTTTCTCACTCCCGCACAGCACTTATATTTATATATTTCAGTAAAACGTGATTGCAAAGTCACATGTATCTGGCTTGCTCTGAAGCAAAAGTGTTATCTGTGTGTGTGTGTGCGTGCGTGCATGTGTGTGTTTAGCCTAAGGTTGGATATCTTGAATAATGCAGATTTTTCTCCCTTTAGGATCATTGCCTGTAGAACAGAAAGAGAGAGAGAGAAAGAGAGAGAGGGAGGGAGGGAGTGATACAAAAGGACAGAAAAAGATGAAAGAAGGAATATAGCATGAATAAATATACATAGAGCACATGACTTATTAAAGCAGATTCATTATACATTATGGGTATATTTCATGATGCTGAATGCCTTTCATGTGAATGGTTTGGACTGATGCAGTGTTGCCAGTATTTTCTGCTCCCTCCCAGTTTAACAGCTATAATTAGACTGAGAGATTTACTACGGAATCGCAAACATAGACTGACAACACTGTCTGTTTCTCTCTCATTGTCTTTCTGTCTTTATCTCTCTTTGCAGTGTAAGACTCTATCAGGTATCTGTGAGCACATTATTTCATTGTCGTCCGATTCGTTGGTGTCACAGTCTGCTCACCTCGAGGTTGTCCATCTGACTAACGTTATGCCTAGCGAGGGCCTGGTGAGTAAACAACAGCAATATCCCTTTCTAATCAACAGAAATATAAGAACGTTTAAAAAAGAAGGGTGTAATTGGTTGGATTTGTAGAAACTTTCTCTCATCACTGCTTAATATGCAGAGACAACTATAAGAAAGCCACTTGTAGGTTGATTAGCAACATACAAATGGCTAGCAACATTGCAGCATTGACTGAACCAATGGCATGAGTTAGGGTTATGGAAAATAGCAGGACTATTTGTTTGTGTGACCAATGGCAGACAGAGAAACCTGTTTGAAAACAACCATTGTTTTTGCAATTCCATTCAGTGACAGAAATTACACACTTCAGAACATTTTGAAAAATCTGTATAAATCTCACAACAGTCTCTTTCCTCTTTTTAGGGCATGTACATTAAGTCCACATACGATGGTCTTCATGTGATCACTGGAACTACAGAGAATGTGAGTTCAGAGCTGTATTTATTCCTTACTGGTCTTATAGTGTGGGTTCTAACAAATGACGAAGAGGAGCTTTTTATATAAATTCTACCAATTCAAATCCCAAGATTATAAACAGCTGCTCTCCTTATTTCTTCCCACAGTTATTTAAGAACCCCATCCGGATGGTCATTTAAATTTAGAGCCATGCCATTTAGGGGTTTGTGATATGTACTGTCAATGATGAAATAGTATTTATGTTAAAATCTTTTTTAATTAAACATGCTTTGAGAGTACATATATTCACTGTGTAGCCTATTAGAATGCAGCTAGAATCCCAACAAAAACAAAGCCATCTCTGAACAACACAGTTTTGAGTCTTTTGTGAACGATTCAATGACTCACTCATTAAGTAACACAATAACTCAAAATAACTATAAAGATAGTCACTTGCTTCATTTCTAACTGAAATGTATTTTGCCATTTTAGAGAAAAGTATTTGATTGAATGATTCAAAGACTCACTGATTAAGACAGGGACTTTCTTCCACTTTCTAATGGTTTTAGTTTCATATTTAAAAATATTTTACTTTATTTTCTTAGCCCTGTGATGGACTGGCCATCCATATAGATGTTCCCCTCCTTTGCGCCCGAGATGAATTGTCAAAGCATCCATTACCCTACCCAGCAAGCAATTTTCGTTTAAAAGACGTCTAATAGCTGTCCACCACTCCACACACAGCCCTGATATCTAGGCTAAAACAAAGCAAGATTTTGTCAAAAACGACATGTAACCAAATTTAAGGTTATTTTGGCTAGAAGTGGATTAATCATAGCCAGACTATATCGGGTCTATAGTTAACGAGATGGTGAAATTACGTCTTATTGCTTGCTGGGTACATAGGACAAGTGATTTTGAGAATGGATAGATGGATTTCATATTTCGGTATGCAAAAACATCAATTTCATAGTATTATTTAGGGCCCGAGTATTTGTAATTGCTGTGCACATGCATGTATGCAACTTCTGAGCCGCATTAAACAGTCTGTGTAAATACATCTAAATGCCACTTTAGATGCAGTTTCTGTGACACTCTTGTATTCTATTTAAATAAAAAAAATAGTACTGAAATAGGTGTCGTGAGAAATCACACCTGACTAGATGACAGACATAGACTAAGTATAGACTTTTTCACTTTTTTAACCAGTCATGGAATGTTCTATACCTTTATGTGTTGAAGATAAGGCAGTCTAATTCAGTGGTAAAGTCTAGCAGAAGTTGGCAAAACATCTGAAATTTACAATAGCACTCTTTGAACCACCTCTGCTTGTTTCCAACTTAGCTTAATTTATGCCAGTGTTTGATATTTATAGTTGATGTATTGCACATCAGCAAGAGAAGTGATGTTATAAATAACTAAAATAATTTTATCCAGACTGTTTAGTCCCTAGTCATAGTTCTATAATGTAAAGCACCATCAGTTCTACTGCTAGATTAAAATTTATACACTCTCATATAAAAAGGTTCAAAGCTGTCTCTGGGATGTTACTGCTACCCTTAAAAAAGGTTCTAATATGTACCATTTACAGGTACTAATATGTACACTTTTGGTACCAATATGTACCTTTGAGGTACTAATATGCAGTCTTAAAGGGATAGTTCACCCAAAAATGAAAATTCTGTCATCATTTACTCACCATCAAGTTGTTCCAAACCTGTATGAGTTTCTTTGTTCTGCTGAACACAAAAGAAGATATTTAGAAGAATGTTTGTAACCAAGCAGATAGAGCAGCCAACCATTGACTACCATAGTAGGGGAAAACATTCTATGGTAGTCAATGGTTGCTCTATCTGCTTTGTTACAAACATTCTTCTAAATTGTATCTTTTGTGTTCAGCAGAAAAAAAGAAACTAATACAGGTTTGGAACAACTTGAGGGTGAGTAAATGAAGACAGAATTTTCATTTTTGGGTGAACTATCCCTTTAAGGTACAAAGGTGTACCTTTTGAAAGGGTAACGCCTCAGTGACAGATTTTGTACCTTTTTTGAGAGCGTGTAAGTGTTTATGTCAAATATAAGATCACCATTGATGATGCCGTGTGATAGGACTTCTTCTCCATTGGAAAACCGGCCCTGGTTTTCTTCATATTGTCAGTGCCCGTTCCAGGCAGTATTGCTCTATAAAGCACATGCTGTGCTGCAGCTCTTCTGTGGGGACAGCAGAACCAGGTCATCCGCATTGAGCAGGCACTTGATTTCAGAGCTGGCTAGAGTGAGGCTTGGAATGGTGGATTGTTCCAGTGCTGTTGTTAAATCATTTATGTAGATGTTCAATTAGGTTGGACTCAAACATGGCTTTTTTTTAGCAGCTGGAAGAACAGAATTCATTGATTTCGAACTCTTAACGCACATTTAGCCTACTGTTCAGCTAAATGGATTTTACAGTTTTAAATGATTTTAAAGTCTATTATAGAACAACAAATCAAATGCGAAATCTTCTGAATAATATTCTTGACTGACATGATTTTGTGGTTGAAGATTTGGAAAAATTGTAAGTTTAAAACTCGAAAGCGTTGAAAATGTCAACTGTTGTATCCTTGAGAAAGGCATTTAATCTGAGGCTGCTCCAGGCGGACTGTCGCTGCACAAAGTGTACTTACTGTAAGTCACTATGTACAGAAGCATCAATAAAAGGACTGCTTACTATGTTTGAACAGATTCTAAAAATATTCTTTAAAATAAATGTTTTAGCTGTGAAGTGTGTGGGCAGAAGAAATGAGCAGAGCTGTGTTTCGCAAAAGCATTGCAAGCCTAAGTAGATTGCAGAGACCAATGCTCTCTACAATCTACTTAGGCTTACAATACTTTTGGGAGATGCTGTCCAGATGAGTGAGATTTTGATGAAAAGACCTTCAAACGTTCTTCATAGGGAAGGTCAACATTCAGGCATGTATGATACTATAATACAACACCTAAATGCCTGGGTAAATTATTGGCGTCAAATTGATCTCTATAATGAGCAGGGGTTATTAATATCTTTATCTCTCTCCTGCAGTCTCCCGCAGATCAGTGTAAGAAGATCCATGCCGGTGATGAGGTCATTCAGGTCAATCACCAAACAGTGGTGTGTATCTTTGCCTGGGTCAGTCAGGTTGACATCTGTGCTTGCATCTTAGTGCATAAACGTGCATTAATGTTTGTGCAGATATTGATTGGCTGTTGATGCTCAAGGGTTTTCACGTGGATCTCATAAAACCTGACAAGAACATGTCTGCAAAATTTGAGAAAACTTTACAAAAAGGTTTCATTTGTTAATACATTAACTCATTTTAATAAATGAGACCTTATGGTAAAATGTCACCAATTCTTTTTTTGTAAAGAAAATATTTCTTACCTTAGGACCATGTATCTTTTTTGCTGACATTTTTTCCCTCAAAATGAATGCACATTTCAAAATTAAAAAGCAAGTATGTTCCCTGCCACCAATTCTCTTCCGGTCAAACGTTTGGAAACATTTTTTAATGTTTTTGAAAGAAGTCTCTTATTCTCACCAAGCCTGCATTTATTTGATTAAAAATGCAGAATTAAAAACTGTAATATTGTGAAATATTATTACAATTTAAAATAATGGCTTTCCATTTTAATATATTTTAAAATATAATTTATTTCTGTGATGCAAAGTGGAATTTTAGTGTCACATGATGCTTTATAAATCCTTAATATGCTGATTTATTATCAATGTTGTAAATAGTTATGCTGCTTAAAAAAAGAACAGCATTTATTTAAAATAGAAATCTTTTGTAACAATATATACACTACCATTCAAAAGGTTGGGGTCAGTCATTTTTTTCTTTCTTTTTTGAAAGAAATTCATATATTTTTTCAGCAAGGATGTGTTAAATTGATAGTAGGTAATAGTAAAGATTTATATTGTTGGAAAAGATTTCCATTTTTAATAAATGCTGTTCTTTTTTTAACTTTTTATTCATCAGTAAATATTTTTCTAATATTGATAATAACTGAGTATCAAATCAGCGTATGAGAATGATTTCTGAAGGATCATGTGACCAGTGATGGGAATAACGGCGTTACAGATAAACGGCGTTACTAACGGAATTATTTTTTTCAGTAACGAGTAATCAAACGAATTACTGTTCCTCCCGTTACAACGCCGTTAGCGTTACTGAGGGAAAAAAAGCGGCGTTAGTCGCGTTACTATAATTGAGCTCACTGAAGCGCTTTTCATCCGAACAGGCTCTCTGTCAGTCGGACCTGCAACGTGTGTGTGTGTGTGTGTGCGCGCGCACACCAGCCATGCGTGTTGGGGGTGGGTGCGGTGGTGCACATAACTGATGATGATTTGTGGGTGGGAGACAAGGTTGAAGTTGATAGGTTGAGTTCACACCTATTTTTTTCACGGTATATGGTTCACACACACACACACACACACACACACACACACACACACACACACACACACACACACACACACACACACACACACTAAAGACGCACACGCATATACACATTCAGCGATGGTCCAACGACTTCAAAGGTAGCTTTCGCAAACTGGAAGTATAAGCGCTACTTTTCCCTCGTTGAGGTGAAAGGTAAGAATATTTATGTAACATGCAACTTATGCCCAGGAAGAAAGAGTCTCTCCACGCCGGTGGCAAGTGATTCTGAAGCGCCTCACATCATCATATGCCACAAAATTAGTGGCTAAAAACCCAGGTGATAACGTGAGCTCCACTACCAAAGGAAAGTATAGTACTGATAATATTTACACAATAT
Organism: Gobio gobio; assembly: GCF_949357685.1. Taxonomy (NCBI): domain Eukaryota; kingdom Metazoa; phylum Chordata; class Actinopteri; order Cypriniformes; family Gobionidae; genus Gobio; species Gobio gobio. The sequence goes on from NC_137100.1 coordinate 49,590,915, forward strand.
TTACACTATAGTAGGCCTACTGATAATATTTACAATAATGCATTGAATTTGATAGGTGTCTCTCACATTTTCCCACAGCAACATTACAATAGTGTACATTAATGTACAATGTTTTATAATAATAATTTATTCTATTTAGTGTCCAATTCATTCATTTAATATATCTAATATTGGGGGCATCCAAGTTATTTGACATATTTGAACATTTGAAAAAAAAAAAAGTAACGCAGTAATTACTTTCCCTGGTAATTAGTTACTTTTATAATGATGTAACTCAGTTACTAACTCAGTTACTATTTGTAAGAAGTAACTAGTAACTATAACTAATTACTTTTTTAAAGTAACGTGCCCAACACTGCATGTGACACTGAAGACTGGAGTAATGATGCTGAAAATTCAACTCTGCATTACAGAAATAAATTATATTTTAAAGTATATTAAATCAGAAAACCCTTATTTTAAATTGTAATAATATTTCACAATATTTCAGTTTTTCTGTATTTTTGATCAATTAAATGCAGACTTGATGAGCATAAAAGATTTCTTTCAAAAACATTAAAAATAGTAATGTTTCCAAACTATATATATATGAGAATTTGAAAATAAATAAATAAATAAATATATATTTTGGGTAGGAATATAACCTTTACACTACCAGTCTAACGTTATTTATTTATTTATTTTAAACTTCTTTAATATTTATCTTTAAATCATCTTTATGTTACAGGTTGGCTGGCAGTTAAAGAATTTGGTCAACTGTCTCCGTGAGGATCCAAGTGGAGTCATCCTCACGCTGAAGAAGAGGCCACAGAACACTCTGGGCTCCACCCCTGCACTGCTGAAGAACGCCCGCTGGAAACCACTTGCCCTGCAGGTGTGTGTGTGTGTGTGTGTGTGTCAGGATAGTTCAATGTGTTTGCTCAAGTGCATCCATTTAATGTGTAGTGCATACGATTGCGTGTGTCTGTGTGTGTGTGTGTGTATATGAGAGCATCTCAGAGCACTGAATGAGTTCCGTACAGCTTGTTGCCATGGCAGCCAGAGTTCTGTGGTTGCTCTGGATACAAGTATCAGACAGATGCAGTTAACAGCTTGCACATGTGTCCTCTCCTCACAGTCACGACACAGTAGAGCGGAGTGGACGATCACTCGTGAATGAATTCACATTGGCGATTTGAAGGACAAAATGATTATTGACATAACCACTGATCAAATTACACCAGAACAGGATTTTCAGTCCTCTCTGGATGATTAAATAAACAATATACACTTGTAAATTATTGCATGAAAACAGCACTAGAAATGACCTGATAAAAATGACTGAAGGGTACAAGGACATATTTGCACTTAAATGTTTACATGCAATAAAACGATGCCCATTGATAAATGATAGTGATAAATCAATGGACAGTGTTTTTATGTATGTTTCTCCAGCCTCTTGTTGCCGGGTGGCCTTCTACTGCTTGTTGCTATGCTTTTCCTCATTGCTAACTGACTGATGCAGCGCTCATGGTTGCTAAGGGCAACACTATCGTCATTTTGAAACACACTCTTGGTCCTCTGTTAGTCAAAGGTCTTTAGATGTGTGTGTGACCAATCACGGTCCTGCCCTCTAGTGAAACTACTTGTACAGTATGTTAGTCTAGTCCAGTTTTAGTATGATTAATATCATGAGAAATATAAGATCTGTCTGGTAATTATTTTCTTTCACATTAAAGGGGCTATATGTAAGAATGTTCATGTATTAATGGTTATTTTATTGCCAATGTATGTTTGAACTAGACTGGGTAAACCCAGCCTGATCTTCCGGCGATTTGATTTCACCTTGCTGCTCAGTCTGGAAACCTGTACATTAATTTCTACTGCATCTGTTACACTTTTGCGGGAAACAATCACAGACTGGCTTATCCACCTGGCGCGCTATTGGCGGGTTTAACGCGATGACGGATAGAGAAGCGATGGGTCGTTGCCCGTTGATCTGATTGGTTGAAGGACTATCCAATTGCGTACAGAGTCATTTGAATTATGCTCATTGATCACGCCTCTTGTGCAGTAGAAAATACAGAGCAGAATCCCCAGACCAATGTTCAATCTTAAATTGAGCTTGGTCTGGTCACTGGTGATAGCCAGACAATGTTTGAACAGCTTGTAACGAAACTTTAAAAAAACGAGACTTCCCCAACGTCCTAGGTTGTTTCTGAAAGCCTGGTGACTGGTTTTTATGTGAAGGACTCTGGACATTTTTGGCCGGGAAAATCAAAAGGATGTGACGTTTACGTGTGCTCCCGAGAGTCTCTCTTTCGTTCAGTGACACAAGAAATGAATGCTACAATGTTAAGGATAATGCCGAAAGAGCCATTCTGTATGTCAATGTGTCATGCAAAGAAAAGGGATTAATTCAATGTTGTCTCACATATGCCAGATCTATATAGTTTATAGTCACAAATATACTTTATAATCAAACTATCATAACATAATCTCTATGGACGGATGCTTTCTTAACTGCTGCTTTACTGTCATTGTTGTGTGTTTGGGTCATTCTTGGGATTCGGTGCCTTTTGTAAAATGTTGATCGATATCCATTTTAAACCTTTTTAAACCTTTGAACTCTAAGCATATTGAAGTTCATTGAAAAATTATAATCTGAAACATTTTACAGCATTTTGAAACACATATCACCATTTTTCCAGTGTGCCCAGACATGTGCATTTCTATGATAAATACAACACTTACTATACATTACCCCCCCCCCCCTTTTTTTTCCATTGTTGGGTATATCAGTAATGATTCTCGCTAATGTATATATATATATATATAACAAGTAATCTTGTTTTTTAGCTTGTCCCTCAATTTATTGTCCACGAGTACTTTCCCTTTAAATAAAAGTTGGAAAAATTAAATGACATATCATAAAGCAGTCATCAGTTCTTTGAAGGGAAAACAACATGGAAAAGTGAGTGAGATCCTTGATTATGTCTATTTTTACCAAATTTGATGTGGTCAACTTTAGTACGTCCAAGGGAACAAGGGAAAAAAAGTTTGTAGAAAAATCATAGTTTTAAAATGACAGTTTTAAAGACCATGCAATTTTTTATTTGATAAACATTCTATGTTAGCTTGTTTTTTCTCCGACACATGCATTGGCTGATTTTAGATCAGAATGTCCATCCTGCTAGTGTCCACCCTGTTATATCCAAAGAGATAACAGAGTAGATACTGAGAGTGTACATAGTAATTGTGGAAGTAATTTATGTTTAAAGTTGAAGTAGTGCATTTAAAGTTCGTACATATTGTTTCCCATCTAAATCCAGTTCAAAATTAAGTAAAATTATAACTGGTTGTTCGTGAGCAATATGAAATCATCCATTCTTTATATCATTTGTCCACCCTGTTAGGCAGTTTTTTACTATACTTTATTTCATAAAATCGGCAACAACAAAAAAACATAATAATAATAATTCACAGACAATGAAAATTAACTAGGGTATCAATAATTTAGTACTTTTTAGGCATTTGTGTCTGTCCCTAGGAGGGTGGACATTTTTAATCTTCCATTCCATTTATTTTGTTTAATAAATGGTTACATTTATTTACCCAAGCTTGGCCAGAACATTTTTTCAAATGTTTTGCATCACCCTATCATAACTGAGTTTGATTTTCTACATTTTATGATGGGCAAAAGGCACCGAATACCAGGAATGACCTGTTTATGTTAAGAGGAAAGCACGCAGAACATATTTGAATATTCATCTAAACGTCGCTCTCAACAGCGTGGATGGCGTCGGGATGTTCCTTAACTGTATATCGCTGCAAAGGCATTTCCAATTTCTTTTTCTTCTAAGCAAAGAACGAAAAACAACTTCACTGTGAGTATTTTGGGCATTGAATCACCTTCAGTTATACATTAAGTTTCTGGTCGCAGATCACTTAGCGGCCACCGGTGTTGCTAAAACAATGGTTTCTGATTTCTTCATATAGCCCCTTTAATATAATAACAAAAAAGTGCAATTAGCTTTATACTGAGGTTATTTTGTGTGTGCTTTTGATCGACAGCCGCTGTCCACCAGTCCGTGCAGTGGTTCTCCTACACCCCCCAGCACACTTGGGTCAGTTGGACTTTCACCTGGAGTGGACACACCTGGGGGACATGATGTTTTTATTCTATCCCCTGTCTATGGACACAGGTATTTACATATGAAATATATTCAAACCAAAACTGTTTGTTTCTTTTAGCATGTTGGTGTAATTTCTTTCTCTTTTCCTTTTTTTTCTTTCTTTTGCTCCTGTTCTCACTCACTTAGAGAGGAGGATCTGGATCGGGGTGGGTTTGGTGTGTTTGGCTCCGATTCTCCAGGGTATTATGTAGAACAGGAGGTACTGGGGGGCCAGTACTTTCCCCTCCTGGAAGAGGATTCCGGAAGAAATACCGGACTGCGACGCAGAGACCGGACCCCAACTCACAGTAAGGACATGCACATTAGGGCTGCAACTGATAATTGGACATCACAAATATGCAAACACATAAATGAAAAATCAAATAAATACAAAGTTCTGTCATGAAACTCAAGATGGCGCAGTCTGATAGGTCGTTAACTCAATCATGTCATTCTCTATAAGGCACAGCTGATTAGTTCCTGCTGTATCAATGAGCTCACTGCTCCTCCTTTAAAAACTTGGTCAGCATTTGCTGTATCAGTGCAGCACGCTTTCAGAAACCCTCCATCTTCCCCAGCTCCACCATGTTTTCCCACGGAATTGGGCTACTTTGAACCGCTTGCCGCGGGTTGTTTTTTATTCCACGTGTTAAAGGTTTAACATATTGCATCATTTATATTTAGCTGATATGGTTGTGTTGAAATATTTTACTCAACCCAATTTATATTCTACCAATACAAACTGTGCTAGGGCGATGAGACAGCGTAAACACACTTTGTGAGGTATAGGGGCACTGCTAGGCTGGGTTGCCAGTGGGTGTGTGAGCGCCGGCTGTTTTTTTGGTTTTGGGCTAGTTTTATTGGCCATTGGGCTGGTTTTGTTGCGATAACCTGGCAACCCTGCTCCACCTGTATAGATCTGTTAATTTACTGTATAGCAGCAGCATGTCTTACTTGTTCACATACTGTGTTGTGTATGTATTGGAAGCAGCAAGACCCGTACTTGCTCTGCAGCAGTTGCAGCGTAGCAGATCTATTCCACAAAAAAAATAAAAAATAAAATATCAACATTGTCATATCCATTACCATGCCAAACACTCAGAAATAAAATATTTACAAGTATATAAACTTTCAGATTTCAATTATGGTTCATTATTTGTGTTTAAAAAGGAATATTGTTTTGATCAAAATGATTGAATTAAAATTATTTGTCTGTAATTATATTTTTTTCATAAAGAATATGATTTTAAGACCATGAATATTTACATGGAGACGGGCGAATGAACAGATGGATAAAATGACTAATGAGTAAGAACCTATTTGCACTGCCCAATGATAATAATAAATAAATGGGCAGCATTTTTATGTCATTTGATAAAGAAAACCTATTTTCTAAAAATTGTATCAGATCATGAATTTTTTTTTTGCATTGTAATATTATTTTCAATCATTCCAATTCAATAATTCCAATTCAATCATTCCAATTCAATCATTCCAATTCTCTCTACAGTAAATTTAAATGTTATATTATAAAATATGATATAATGTATTTTATATATATTTAAATATCATGGTAGTATTTGTTTTACTGAAATTATGCAAATTTAATTTTAAAAACATTTCGTCTGGACAGGATGATTTTGATTGTTGTATTACAGTTTTGATCCAAATGATTGGATTTAAAGGGATAGTTCACCCAAAAATGAAAATTCTGTCATCATTTACTCACCCTCAAGTTGTTCCAAACCTGTATGAGTTTCTTTGTTCTGCTGAACACAAAAGAAGATAGAGTGAAGAATGTTTGTAACCAAGCAGATAGAGCAACCAACCATTGACTACCATAGAAGGAAAAAAAAATACTATGGTAGTCAATAGTTGCTCTATCTGCTTTGTTACAAACATTCTTCACTCATCTTCTTTTGTGTTCAGCAGAACAAAGAAACTCATACAGGTTTGGAACAACTTGAGGGTGAGTAAATGATGACAGAATGTTCGTTTTTGGGTGAACTATCCTTTTAAGTGATTTGAGAGTAATTATTAATATTGATTTTCTCAATTAGTTATTGCCATCCTAATTCATTTGAATCAGTACTCTTGATTAAAAAACAACATACTATGCTACATACGCTTTCTATACACAACAATATACGGCATACTGTTTTAAATAATGTATGAAACATTCCAACCACACAGTTTCCAAACATACATTTTTAAATTGTAGTATGCTTGTGCGATGTTACACAATGTACAGCTTACATCATGCCTGGATGGCCGTTTTTAAGCTGGACATAAATGCAGTGCATTACAGGAGATTAAGCCACTAGGGAGCTCCGGCTTTAAACTGCAAATCTCAACCATTTAGTATGTTTCAGTTGCACAACTGTGTGCACTAATACACACTAACAGAGGAGATGATAGATGCTTTGAAACTAGCCAGAACAGACACACTCAAATGTTGTATGTCTCTGCCTGTAGGTGACCTCCGACAGGTTTCCATGGGAACTGAATGGCTGGCAGAGCCTCAAGAATCTGGAGTTTACAAAAGAGGAAGCAGAGGTGATGATTTTACCTTTTTGCACACTTTACTACATTTACTCCACTGGCACCAAGTTTTTAATTTTCACTTTGACTCGCTTTTTATTTGAGCACATGTTCATCATACTTCTCTGCACTCTCTGTTATGTGCCTTATTGTTATCGTAGGCATTTTTGACATCCCTGGCCAACAGGGATTTTGTGTATCTGGCAAGGAATTTGAAAGTGGTTCTCTCAAAAATGGCATTAACAGTTCTGTCTTTTTAAAAAATGGACAGATGTTGAGGATTTTAGGTCAGAGCTCAGTGTCTGAAATGTGGGGCTAACATAAATACTCATAAAGTTAGTTGACCCACTCACATCTCACTTTTTTAAAGTGTTCATCATATTCAGGGATCTGTGACTATATAATCACTACTAGTTATGTTATACCAAAGATGTGTGTGTTAATGTTTGTTTATATCTCTAATTAATGAAGAGCTTCTAGTTAGGAGCTTCTTCTTGATAACTAAAACCTAGTTTATCATCATCATGAGGCATTCTCGGTTGGACATCCTGGCATTGTCATTAGTGTGTGATTTGTGCAAGTTATTTTCGATAAGAACACGTCTGCAAAGAACGTAAATGTCACAAAACTATAGAACTGACATTTAAGAGCATAATAACAGAGAACACAAACCTGTAAGTGTTAAAAAAGCTACTTTTTTCCTGTGAACTTTGCAATCAAAAGCAGGAAATGCCGTTACATAGTTTGTGAAAGCTGAGGTAAGCAAAGTGAAAGACAGACTTCTTTGAAGAAGCTACCTAAGCTTCAGAAAGCTGGAGGAACGGCAAACAACCATTTCCTTTGCCTTTGGTTGATCAGTTTTTGTTTCCCTCCTGAATATATTTTAATGAAAAAAATATATATATATATTTTTTTAATCAGCAGAACATTGTGGGCATATTAGAGGTTGCTGTTTTAATCCAAAATTTAGGTGTTAATCTTGGAGGACTAAAAGATTTTACCTCGATGACTGATATTGACGGTGTTCTTTTTTGGTTTTTGGGATGTGAGAGGTGAAAAGTGAACTGTAAACAAAATGACTCATTCATTACTTCTTTGTTTTTTGGTGGAAACACAACTCTAAGAATAGAACAGAAAATACGTAGGCAACATTGGCAGATAAAAATAGAAAGCAAACCTACTTTAGGGGAAATAAACCTCACACACACACAGGAAGGTATCAAAGGAGCTTCATTCTGTGGCAGCTAGAGTTATGAAGAGTTGAATATTTTGTAATACGCTCAGTTTCTTCTACATGCTCGCAAGTCCTTACGCTGTTTTTTTCTCTCTCAGAGTGTGACTCCCTGCTTGCTTTCTTTCTCTCTCCATCAGATTCTGATTCCTCCCTCTTGCGGTTTCTCAGTGATGACAGGATTGTGTTGATTCAGGAAGAGGCAGAGTTTTCCCAGCGGGACACAAGCAGGCGATCCAGGAAGAAGAGCCGGAATCCCAGCAGTCCCAGTTTTCCCATCAGTCCCTCTATGCTTGTCCCACCTGTGCGTCTGGACACAGGCCCCCCCGAGGGGCTGCCCTTCCCCGTGCCTGACTCAAACACGATGCCACACTACCATGTAAGTTAGAAATGTCGAATCTGATCAGAGCTGTCTACTGAATTAATCAAATGAATCGTTTGATACAATGCACTTATTGTGTACATGTTTTTACATTGTACTGCAAGTAATTACAGCTGTAAATCATTTCTGTAATTACATCTGTTGACCATTCCCTAATACCTTAACCTACCCTTATCCCACCTCAATAGCAGCAAAACACAAAAAGCACTTTTTTATGTAGGTACGTAATAATTAAAGATGCCCAATATAAAGTGATCAACATTTCAGAACTGCCTCATCTCGCGACATACATTTGATCTATATTGTCATGTTATTGTACATACACACACTCACACGTCTCTGAAACAGTGGTTTCTTTTCATCACTTACAACAGGAAATTCAAATCTCTCTTCCTCTCTGTCTCTTTTTCTCTTTGTCATTCTGTTCATTGCCTCAGAGAGCTGCAGACACACTTCGAGCAGATGCTGATAGGTGAGTAAACTTCAAACCTTACTGAATTTATCATACTTTCTTTTATTTTTTTGTATTCTAACTTTTATCTGCTGAGTTTGACCTGTAATCAAAAAGTTTAAAGTTTTTACGATCAAAAAGCCATCATTTTAGTTTTATTATAGTTTTTTTAGTCCATTTTCTTTCTTTTTTTTGGCTGTTTTTAGCTGGTTTGTCTTCAAGTATCCTTTGTAAACACCGTCTTCAAAAAAGCAGTAGGTTGGCTGTCGGGTTAAATTTTGTTTTGAACTGGCCCATGCTTAAGTATATGCCTCTTTGCATAGCCTGCATTATATTGTGACTCACAAAATAATTGGATTCCGTCAGAAAGATTTTCAGAGCAACAGGTGCCACACACAGCCAGTGTGTAGGTGCTATACAGAGCACAAGGTTTGGTGGATTTCCCCTTATTTTATTTTTATCCTTATTGCTTCTGGTGTTGATTAACAGTATCAATTCTGCTTCCACTGTATTACCAGACTGTGACTGGACTGGCCAAGATTCAGAACATTAGTATTCTTAAAGTGAGAGCACATCATTTTAGTATAATAAACCTTATCACAAAAGAGGAAGTAGAGTTTGATTCCTTGTGATATCTTTAAAGATATAATGGCTTTTGAACTGGTCACCTTAAATTCAAAATAAGAATTTAAAGATTTTGTTTATTGGTATACAGACTAACTGGATGCTTCTTTGTGCACACATCAGTCACCACTGTGACTGTCTTAATGAACTGCTGTTTATTTATGAATGAGGAACAGAAATTCCTTGGCTGCAGTCTTAAATAGGTTTTTATTTTGTATGTGACTAAAGCTGTAAGAGTATGTGCAGTCTAATTCTGTGGTTCGTGTCTGTTTAAAGTAAGAAAGATCTCTGTCTGCGATTACGATTCATACAGAGATTTAGATTTTAAAAAAACTGTCTTCTGGGTGTCTAAGATTATGGGCACTATCATACACCCGGCGATGTGACGCGAGTGTTTTTTGCTAGTTTCAGCCCGAGACATTTTCACATCTAGTGCCACGTTGTTTAAATAGCAAATGCACTCGCGCCCATCTGTTGGTGTGTTGCTATTTTGAGGTAACTGAAAACGACTGCTCAGTATTTTTTGTTTTATTTAAAGGGCGCGTTAATAATATGCGCCTATTGGTGGATGCACACAATATTAAAAATAAAAGGACTCCTGAGAAGCATTCAGTCTTTCCACTTGCAAATTCTACTTTGCAAATTTCAAATCCGCCATGGTGCAAACGCAACTGACTTTTAAAGGGAATGGGAGATGAGACTCTAATTGGTTTATTGCACGTTACGCCCAAAACATACCCATGACTCATTAAGGGCATTTTCACACCTACCTTGTTTGGTCCGGATTTTCTTACTTTTCAGTTTGGTCCGAATCAAAATTACAGGTGTGAAACCTCCCCCATACCACGGTCCGGACCAAACAGACGAAATTTAGTCAAACGAAAAGAGGTAGTCTCGGTCCGGATCAAACTGAACAAAGGTTCGGTTCGTTTCTAGTGTGAAAGCATTTTCTGTATGGTTCGGACTTTCAGACCATTTACAGGAAGTTCCTGTTTATGTTTAAATATTATAATGTTATTTTTAAATTCAATCTAGGCTACATTGATTATGAAAAATGATAAGATGCGCAATATGTCAGAAGACAGAAGGTCAGAAATGATTTTGAACGAAATTTTGTATGATTTTGCTTAGAAAGCCTTTCTTTAATGTGAATTTCGTTTTGTATAAATTGCATCTTAATTTTTATCAACGTTTAATCAGATAATTGCCTGGACTTTCAGGTGTGAAAACGCCCTAAGAGTCTGGGTACAACCCTTTTGGACCGCGCTGACCATTTTTTCTGTCGTTAAACTAGCAAAATGGATTCGGACACGTCCTAACTGCACTTGTGCCGTGTGCTGTAGACCATGTGCTTAGATCATTAAAATAGGGCCCTTAGTGTTTAATCTACAAAGGGTGTTTGTGTCACAGTTCTATGAGAGAGGACTCAAATGCAGGAATGAGTGATCAAGGGTTTATTGACAAAGAGCTGACAAGACAAGAAATGGTGAGGTGAACACGGTCCAAACAGTAGGCGGATTAGGAGCACAATCACAGGCAAGAAGAGCAGCCACTATAACAAGCTCCAGAAAGTGGTAGACTGGAGAGCAGTTCTGACAGCAGCATAAGACCAGAGGATACCAGGAATCTTAAGGCCCGGGTATATTTCAGCCCAAATTTTGTGACCGCGCGGACGGTCCGCGTGCAACAGCGCATGCGCCAGCAGTACAGAAGAGTCCACTAGGTGGCAATAAACACAGTATTGAGCACAGTGTTCAGCCGTCGAAGAAGAGTGTGCAAAGACCGGTTTAAAAACAACACGCTTGGAAAAAAAAGAGAGAATTGTTGATTCTTCAGTGTTTCTTCCAAACTATGTAGCAATGGTGGATGCACTACAGTTCTTCTCCGATCATGCCCAGCGAATGTCCCGTTGATGACAGGACTCAGTGCTGCCCTCCGATGTCTGGTGGAGCATAGACACTTTTTTACGGCGCATGTGTCGAACGCGATCCTCCGCGCGCATCCGTTGTGTAGTATACTTTGAAAGACGTGCGGACAGGGCTGCGCGCGTGACGCGTCCGGGCGCGGTAAGTGAAGTATACCCGGGCCTTTAGGGTAATGCAGTCAGGTCTTATCAGCCCACATGGAAAGAACCTATATGAGGATATATGCGCATATATGAAACCTATATGCAGTTTATATGCACATATATGATAATATACATGCCGCATACACTCACCTAACGGATTATTAGGAACACCTGTTTAATTTCTCAATAATGCAATTATCTAATCAACCAATCACATGGCAGTTGCTTCAATGCATTTAGGGGTGTGGTCTTGGTCAAGACAATCTCCTGAACTCCAAACTGAATGTTAGAATGGGAAAGAAAGGGCATTTAAGCAATTTTGAGCGTGGCATGGTTGTTGGTGCCAGACGGGCCGGTCTGAGTATTTCACAATCTGCTCAGTTACTGGGATTTTCACGCACAACCATTTCTAGGGTTTACAAAGAATGGTGTGAAAAGGGAAAAACATCCAGTATTCGGCAGTCCTGTGGGCGAAAATGCCTTGTTGATGCTAGAGGTCAGAGGAGAATGGGCCGACTGATTCAAGCTGATAGAAGAGCAACTTTGACTGAAATAACCATTCCGTTACAACCGAGGTATGCAGCAAAGCATTTGTGAAGCCACAACACGCACAACCTTGAGGCGGATGGGCTACAACAGCAGAAGACCCCACCGGGTATCACTCATCTCTACTACAAATAGGAAAAAGAGGCTACAATTTGCACGAGCTCACCAAAATTGGACAGTTGAAGACTGGAAAAATGTTGCCTGGTCTGATGAGTCTCGATTTCTGTTGAGACATTCAGATGGTAGAGTCAGAATTTGGCGTAAACAGAATGAGAACATGGATCCATCATGCCTTGTTACCACTGTGCAGGCTGGTGGTGGTGGTGTAATGGTGTGGGGGATGTTTTCTTGGCACACTTTAGGCCCCTTTGTGCCAATTGGGCATCGTTGAAATGCCACGGCCTACCTGAGCATTGTATCTGACCATGTCCATCCCTTTATGACCACCATGTACCCATCCTCTGATGGCTACTTCCAGCAGGATAATGCACCATGTCACAAAGCTCGAATCATTTCAAATTGGTTTCTTGAACATGACAATGAGTTCACTGTACTAAAATGGCCCCCACAGTCACCAGATCCCAACCCAATAGAGCATCTTTGGGATGTGGTGGAACGGGAGCTTCGTGCCCTGGATGTGCATCCCACAAATCTCCATCAACTGCAAGATGCTATCCTATCAATATGGGCCAACATTTCTAAAGAATGCTTTCAGCACCTTGTTGAATCAATGCCACGTAGAATTAAGGCAGTTCTGAAGGCGAAAGGGGGTCAAACACAGTATTAGTATGGTGTTCCTAATAATCCTTTAGGTGAGTGTAGATTATTTCCATGAGGGAGGAAACTCACCAAGCTTGCAGCTAGGCCAGGAGAGCAAGCTGCCAGGGAAGCTCTACTTGCAGGACAGGAACTAGAGACACAGAAAACAAGACGAGACCAAAAGGCAGCACAAACACTTAGCAATACTAGCATAACAGCAGACATCGGTACAATGTATAACGAACCAGCAACACATGAGGGAAAAAACACACTTAATAAAGGGAGCTGAAAACATGAGGAACAGGTAAATGCATTCAGACAAACAAGGAGCAGAGAACATGATGAAAGGTGAACACACTCAGACAAACAAGGAGCAGAGAACATGGGCCGTTTCTCAATACCAAGTACGCAAACTTCTGACTTGCTTCCTTGGTAGTTCAGACTTGCAAGTTCGACTCGGGAGAACGAACTCCAGAGAACGGGAGGAATCGTCATCAATCGTCAATGGTGAAACGTCATCAGTTGCTGCCCAAGTACTGTTCCAATTCAAAGTTCACATCTAGCCAAGTACAGTTCAAATCCCCGGATGTGTCCTTGATCCGCCCCTTTTATCGAGGATGCATCGAGAGGAGACTTGTGGACTTCAGACAGACCGGTATCCCAGAATGCATCTCGCACCAACAAGCAAACGTCAATAGCGGACGAGAAACCCCTCGTAATTTAAAAATACTACTGTTAATGTTTCACAAAATGTAGTTTTAAGACTTTTTCAGGCGAGAATGTACTTGTTTAAAGCTCAAATCTGTGGTTTATTTATAAAGAGAGCGGCTTTTTGAAAATTTGATCTGGTGTTTTCGGAGTTGTGAGATCCAGTCGATCAGCGGCGCTCAGCGGGCGCTCTCACCGCCAAGAGCAGCCTAAACACGGCTAGTCCTTCTGACGTCTGATGTCTTCAGATATAATTTGTCTTCTAAGGGCCGATCTTTGGTCTCATGGATCTATAATTTGTTCCCTGGCAAATCGTTTTGACTGAGGGCAAAGTGAAGTTTCATAACTTTATATTTTTAGGTTATTAAACACATAAACTGACATTTAACAAAAATAGACTGGGTTGTGTTTTATGTCATAATTAATTTTATTACAGTGATAATCACACTTGTCTGAACCACATATCAATATTTTTTTTAATGAAAATGAAAAGAGGCAGAGTGGTGTTTTATCATATATTTCGTTTTATTGTAGCCTAAAATATACATATATACAATGAATAACACTATCAAGAACGCTGCTGTTCCATTAGCAGAGTACCGGACTATTGTCCTCCCGTCCTCAGGAGTTGGTTCTCCGGAGTTGAACTTGTGAGCCTGAATTAACTACCACGGACGCAAGTCAGAAGTTCGCGTAGGCCTACTTGGTATAGAGAATCGTATATTTAAGGCTACAATAAAACGAAATATGTCATAAAACACCACTTCCTCTTTTCATTTTTTTTTTTTACAAAAAAATCTTAAACATATTACACAAATGTCGTTCAGGCAGCTACATTGATTATCTTATATATTTATAAAAAAACGAAGTATAAAACACAACCCTGCCTCTTTTCGTTTAGATTAAAAAAAATAATAGGCCTATATTAAACATTAATATGTGGTTTAGGTAAGGTGACCAGATTTCTGAAATGGAAACCGGGGACATTTCCTATTTGAGTGGTCAAAATATCACTAAAATCTAATTTGTTATTATCTTTTAATTAAAAAACGGGACAATATATTTTTTTAATGTTTTTGTTTGTTTATTTGTGGTTGTTGTGGGTTATTAACATTAATAATTATTATGATTTAGTTTGATTAATAGGATTTTTATGTGGATTTAATACAATTCAACGCACCCCCCCCCCCCCAAAAAAAAAAACAGTTAATAGTTGCCATTGTAAATAACAAGCAGTTCAAAACAATATTATAACATGACTTAACAAAAACACATTACAAAAATAAAACATAAATATGATCAATAAAACTATTTAACAAATATTTTAACATTTGATAATTGTATTTAATATTTTAATTTTCACAAGTTTATACTACTATATAAGTAATAAATAAAAAAAAACTTTTTTTTACTTCAAATGTTTTATTAGGCTTGTGCTTCAAAATAACTACTATCTATTATCTACTATTACTATCCTAAATTGGTCTTGTTTTGCATGTTAGGCTTATTTTAAGCAGAAAAGATGTGTATTCTGGATGTGTTGCAAGTGACAAAAGAATGCCGCACCTCGTTGAGGCTCTGTTATAAAGCACATGCAAACAGTATTACTTTAATTGATGATAATGTCGCTCTGCTCTCGGTTACGCTCTTAGTAGAGGATCGCGCACAACCCAGTTTATCATGCGGGGGTGTGGTGGGGTATTACTGATCGTTGCGTCCGTTGGTGCGAGATGCATTCTGGGATACCGGTCTGTCTGAAGTCTCCTCTCGATGCATCCTCGATAAAAGGGGCGGATCAAGGACACATCCGGGGATTTGAACTGTATTTGTCTATGGCTAGATGTGAACTTTGAATTGGAACAGTACTTGGGCAGCGACTGATGACGTTTCACAAGTCCACGAGAACACAGTCCATGAGAGTCCACGAGAACACACACCGTCGGTGTGTGAATGAGTGTATGAATGGGTGAATGTGAGGCAAATGTAAAGCGCTTTGGATGGCCGTAGGTCTGTTAAAAGCGCTATATAAATGCAGTCCAAGTACAGACAAGAACGCATATTGAGAAACGGGGAAAGGGTGAGCAGTCACTCAGACAAGGAACTGGTGAGCACACAATTAGTTAATTAACGAGGACTAGACAAGGACTAAACAAGTGGGTGTGGTAACAGGAAACAAGGAGGCAGGACACAAGGAGCACATGGCAAACACAAACCAAGACAGAGCCATGTGTTCAAGCACAACACAAACAAAGACACATTAAACAATGACAAAACAGACAGAGCTGTCAGAGGAGAACCCTGACAGTTTGTGTGTGTGTGTGTGTGGGGTTCTGATAAAACCTATGTTATGGGGACAAAATGTGGATGGCAATATACGAAATCCTTGTCCGTGTGGGGACATTTTTTGGTCCTCATGAGGAAAACAGCTTATAAATCATATAAAGTGATGTTTTTTGAAAATGTAAAAATGCAGAAAGTTTTCTGTGATGGGTAGGTTTAGGGTTAGGGGAATATACAGTTTGTACAGTATAAAACTCATTATGTCTATGGAATGTCCTCATAAAACATGAACACACAATGTGTGTATGTGTGTGTCTGTGTATAGGTTTCACTTGTGTGGTCCAAAAATGTCCTTACTGTTCAAAAATATCCTCACTAATGTAGTGAAACCTGTTGAACAGCAACTAATGAACTGGACCTCACTAGTTAAAAAGACTTTAGGCCAAATCTTGTAAAACTTTGTGTAATTATATATATATATATATATATATATATATATATATATATATATATATATATATATATATATATATATATATTTTTTTTTTTTTTTTAATATATATATATATATACATATATATATATATATATATATATATATATATATATATATATATATACATATACATATATATATATATATACATATATATATATATATATATATATATATATATATATATATATATATATATATATATATACATATATATATATACATACATATATAAATATACATATATATATATACATATATACATATATATATATATATATATTGTGTGTGTGTGTTTAAGGGTGTGTATGTGTCTGAGGGTGTGTATGTGTTTTTGAGGGTGTGCAGGAGTATGAGCTGCTGTTTCAGCTAGAATCAGTTATGAAGTCAACCACAAACACCAGCATCCTGTCCATTACCTATCTATATTTGAGTATATTACTCTTTTTTGTTGTTGTTGCTGCAGATGGAATCATAAATTACTGTTGTCTCATTCGTTCTCTTTCTCTCTCTGCAGATATGCCAGTTCAGGACTTGACCGACAAGCAGGGGCATCAATGAGGAAGGTAAACGCAACTATGCAAACACCACTTTGACGCTTAAAAACAGTCAAGAGATCGCAAAACTAATCCATATGAATCGAGCGGTTTGGCCCAAAATATTCTGAAGAGACACTTTATTTGATGAACAGATTGAATTTAGGCTTTATTTTCCACTTATAAACATTCATCAACTCACTCATCAGTTGTGGTACTATATTGCAATGTTTTTGTTTTAATATCAGATAAAATATTGGCAAGTTTAAATCAGGGCACTTTGCAGTCATTAGTATTTAACTATTATTTAAAATTTAAAATAAACTTTAATTTATTTGCAATATTTAGATGTAAAGAGCGAGCATGTTTATCTGTTATAGTATTTAACAATTAACCATTCATTTCTTATATAGAAACAATTAAATCCAGCACACTATCCCAACTTTTAAAAAGTATCACAATTTATTCAGCAACATTTCAGTCCCATGACCTTCAGCAAGCATTTACCAGGTCTGAAACATTGCTAAATAAATTGTGATACTTTTTAAAAGTTGGGATAGTGTGCAGGATTTATTTGTTTCTATATTAAGTTTTGGCAATAAGCTTCGCCCCTATCAATATCTACAGTGTGCAAGGTTAATTGTTTATTGATAATGATTTTTATAGAAATCCTCACGACTTTGGTCTGTGAGAATGTCGCTCTTCTGGAAGTTCTATATTTCTTAAATGATCTTTCTCTCCTCTCTCTAGTCTGTACATTATGCCTCTCTGAGGACCAAGCCCAAGAAGAAAAGCAAAGGTATGATGATGAGATCCTGGGTTTACTCTGAGCGCTTTTTGTATTACAGTGTGCTTGTATTATCCCAATGTTATTCTGTCATATGTGGTTGTCATTTAATATGCTGTGTGTTTAGGTTCCCTCAGTAGTGCCAGCAGAAGGCGTATTGCCTGCAAAGATCTGGGTCATGGCGACTGTGAAGGCTGGCTATGGAAAAAGAAAGACGCCACCGGCTACTTCACGCAGAAATGGAAGAAGTATTGGTTCGTTCTCAAAGACTCCAACCTGTACTGGTACACCAACCAGAATGTACGCAAACAAACACAATTCCCTTCCCTCGAGTGGTGAAGTCTGTTGGTTATATGTGTGTGTGTGTGTGTGTAATGTCCTTCTTTTATGATCCATTTCCATATTTGGCATCACTGAAAAACCTCATCAGCCAGTTAATCTCTACTATTATTACCAGTTACACAATTATCAGCACTTTCAGTACTCGCTGCTTTCCTTGATGGCCAAGTCACAGGCTCACAATGCTGGTGTGATGTTTTGTTTTCTTGTCCACCAGAATAAAATGTGCATCATATGTTCTCAGTTTCAGAGATGCTGATGTTTGCATTTATGCTAACACCTGCATATTTATGATGCAGAAATGATTTCTCTTGTTCTTTATTTGTTTGCTCAGGATGAGAAAGCAGAGGGTTTCATCAGTTTGCCAGAGTTTCGGATAGACAGAGCGATCGAGTGCAGGAGAAAACAGTGAGTGTTAGAAGACAACAATAATCACTCTTTCTCTCTGTTGTCTTGGGTTTGCTGGTTTTTGGGCGGCTCTGTGTTTGAAGCCCATCGGCTAGCGGAATCTGGGTCACTGCAGAACTGCTGATCTCTCTTTTACAAACACACACACAGTAATTGATTGTAAACTAGATATTTGTGTCTGAACATCTCTTTTTCTCTGCCTTTTTTGTTTCAGTGCCTTTAAAGCATGTCATCCCAAAATTAAGAGTTTCTTTTTCGCTACAGATCATTTAGAGGAGATGAACAGGTAAGTGATTTCAGAGCCCCTTCAGACTTCAGCTCCCCTTCCTTTTATTTTCTTCTCACATCTATGGTTCCTGTTTCAGGTGGATGAATCGTTTAGGCTTGGCTGCGATTGGCTACACGCCTGATGATCCGGTACCGCGTCCTGATGAAGGTGAGATCACATCCTGTGATGATATCATAAGCCCATAGTGCTGTGATCTCACTGACTTCACTAGTTTCACTCCATTCCACGAATGACTCTACTTAAAGCAGTTGAAAAGCCTAGTCTGAGTATCATAAACTATGTTGTCACGTACATGTGATTCTGATGTAATATTTCTGTTTAGATTACTGGAGTGAGAGTGACCAGGATGAGGTTGATGGGTCTATGACACTCAAACAGGAATCCACTTACCACCACAACCCCTCTGTGAGTATAAACACACGTCTATGAACACACACACATATATAATATATATACAGCCAAAAACTCTCTTTGATTTTCTTTAGCACAGACACACCATCATACTGGTGTGTTTAAACCTCAAATCATGAACCAGTGACATCAGAGGTCAGGAGTCAGGATAATGTCTCAAACAAGTTCTTTTTTTTTTTCAATTTAAAGTGCATAACAAAACTACATGCTACAAAAATAGATTTGTTTCCATTACAATCAACAAATCTTAACGCAAGCACCCAGTGAAGCACTTCATTCATATTCCTATTCACTCCACTTTTTTCCTTGTCTCTCTGAAAAGAAATATTATATATATATATATATATATATATTAGGGGTGTAACGATACCCTCATGTCACGATTCGATACATATCACAATACTGAACTCACAATACAATATTATTGTGATACTCAACGACATATGGTAAAAGGTTAACAAAAAATGTACTGTTGATTAAAATGCTAAATTTGGTATTACATTGGGGTGGAAATGAATAGGCTTTTGCTGCGTCCCAATTCGCATACTATCCGTACTAAATAGAATTCGAAAAAACAATTAGCATGTCCCAAATTGTAGTATGTTGAAAAGAGTTTTCCAAAGATTCCCGGATGGTCTACTATTTGCGGTCAGAATTCAAAGTGCAGATCGATGCGCACTCTAACGGCTGATATTGCCCACAACCCATTGCAAGATGGACAAGGATTCGATTCGAACTACAAACGCGGATAAAAAGTGTTAAAAAAACTACAAACATGGCGGTTATGCGAGTCCGACGGTTAAGTAGAGAGGGTTAGATAAAGGGGTTTGAGTGAGCAATTATCAGTATTTAACCAGATGAAAAGATATTTATTCAATATTATCCACATTATAATTCACCTGCAGCAGCATTGTGAAATTTGTAATGATACGTTTGGTCATTAACTTTTAAATGCATCATTAAACTGCAAACACATGAGAGGAGTCTCTGCATCATGGCAGATCAACGTGCTACTACATTTCTCTCCGATACGATAGGAAATTAAATTGCATGTGGAGGATTTGAACTGTGACGAAGATTGACAGGGCAGTGACGGGATGCACGAAACTAAGCAACAGAGTCCGTTATAGATGACGAAGTAGTATGTCCCAAAGCTTGCATACTCTTCTGCTACACACTCAAAAGTATGTACTTTTTCTTCACTAAAAGACTTTTAGGTCGTAGTATAAGTAGGTGAATTGGGACACAGCATTGGACTTGCTGCTAACCCAATGCAGAGGACAATGGTGACACCAGAATAAAAATATGCATGATTCTGAAGCTGAAAATAGAGAATTATTTTAGACATATATGCTTGCACTCTGTCACAGACTAGATATATTTCAAATAATGTATGCCACTTTTTACTGGTAACAGAAGACATTTGGCAATATCAGGACCCACAAATATTCCCCCATTGCATTATTATACATTATATTTAACATTATATATAGTAGTTATGTAGTACTGACACTAAAACTCTGTAAACTTAAATTTTTTCTTACACAGTAATTTTCATTTTGGGTGAACTATACACAATGTATAGTATATTGTCACTATCCATTCATAGTGTTGCATTTTTTATTGTGATATATTGTTACATAATATATTGTTACACCCCTAATATACATATCGCCTTGGTGAGAATTAGGCATTAGAGACTTATTACAAAACATTTTAAAAATCCTACCGACCCCAAACTTTTAAACAGAAGCGTACATTATATTGAATCTAGCGCATGATGCCATAGAGATGATAAATTACATTACTTTAGATGAGAAAATGAGTTGCAAACAAAGACTGATTCAACATGTTTGAATTTTGGCAATATATGAAGTAACATAGTCAGTTATGTCTTTTTTTTTTTGGCTCACGGTACTGGAAACATGGGCCGGTTCTGAGAGAGGTTTGCTGAGCACCCGGCCTTCACACCAACACCATAATGGTGGAAAACGTGCAGCAAACTAACTCTGTTGCTCTCTCTGACTATCGTCTTTAACCTCTAGCTCTCTCACTGACAGATGACAATGATAATGAGCAGTCATTCTGTTGTCCCCAGGGAACTTCGTCCAGTCCATTTCCTGAGCGTCATTTTTCCAGCGGCTCCACATTCTCGCATTCCTCTGCCGAAGAGTCCCATTCTTCTTGCCGATCCTCCCATCGAGAACGCCGCTCGTGGCAGGACCTGATTGAAACCCCCTTGACCAGCACAGGTCTACACTACCTGCAGACTGCAGAAGAGGAGGAGCCGTCCCTGCTGTCACCTGACCAGCATCGGCAGGCCACGCTCCCCGCCCAGCACCGGCGTCCTATGGAACGCGATGGGCCATTTCCATTGACGGACAGCGAGGAGTCCCGGCCCCGCCATCACACTCACAAGCAGCGCAGCCAGAGCCTTCCACGCCACCGTGACACACACGGAGGACACTCGCACCGCAGTGCTCGTACACACACTCACGCGCACACGCACGGCACTCTGAGGCCAAGAACTCATCTCCATGAGGAAGAGGAGGAGGAGGAAGAGGAGGAAAAGCAAGTGAGGAAAGCCAGCAGCAGGAGGCCTGAGAGCGAAGAGAATGTGTCTGACGGCACGGACGGCCTGAAGGAGTTGTACCGATCGCTGGAGCAGGCCAGTCTCTCGGCTATCGGCCAGCAGAGGCCTTCCACCAAACAAGAGTTCAGACGCTCCTTCATCAAACGCAGCAATGACCCCGCCACAAATGATCGACTGCACCGCATACGGGTTCTCCGCTCTACGCTGAAGGTATGAAAACACAGGAAGCGATGGAACCTTTTCACACTTCAGGGTTTGGAACATGGAAGTAAACCCTACATAACAGTGTAGTCAATAGTTGTATCCCTTAAAACTCATCTTTGATCACCAAAAAAACGATTTTTGTTATTTGTGCCTTAAAATAGCTTGAATCTAACTCTACACCCTAGCTTCATTTAGTATACACGGAACCATGAATATGCAAATGATCCCCGCCTCCACTCACTCACACCGGTTCAGAATACCCGATCCACTCGGTCAACTTTACTGTAGTAAACAATGGCAAGTGGAAATACTGGTTTAATTTAGCCATATATGATTGAACCAGAAAGAGTTTTTAAAAGAAATGTCTTATGCTCACCATGGCTGCATTTATTTGATCAATAATACAGTAAACAGTAATATTATGAAATATTATTACAATTTAAAATAAATTTGTTCTACCTTTAAAATTGTATTTATTCCTGTGATGACAAGGCTGAATTTTCAGCATAATTTCTCCAGTCTTCAGTCACATGATCTTTCAGAAATCATTCTAATATGCTGATTTGTTGCTTAAGAAGCATTTTTTATGATTATCAATGTTGTAAAAAGTGCTGATTATTCAGATTTATTATTTAAAAAATAAAAAGTTCAAAAGAACAGAATTTATTTGAAATAGAAACCTGTTTAACAATATAAATGTCTGTCACTTTTGATCAAATCTTACTGATCCCAAACTTTTGAATGGCAGTGTACATTACAAATTTGAATAATTGATATATTAAAGCAGCACTAGGTAACTTTTCAACCTTCATAATATATTTTCAAGACTCTTGTGATGATACATCGACTTACAATAGGTTGAATGACACGTCTGCCATAGCCTGACGGGGTCTGTATCGTTTTTAATCGTACTTTTAAACTTCGGGTTTCGAGTAGTAACCCGAGAACAAAAAGAACTACAAAATTCGACTGCTTTACGGCATATACGTCACTTCCACCACCACCCCCACTTCCTTCAATTCGGACGTGCGAGCCCGAGCCCAACTATCGTTTGTTTGCCGGATGTTATAGTCATGGCCGTAGCAGCACAGAAAAATAAGAAAGCAAAGGTTTTGTCGGAGGAAAGCAAAAAGAGGAAACGCGAAAGTGATTGGATTAAAGGGAGGACCAGGATCAACATTGGGCAGCGTTTGCTCGTTGCCGTGAGCTGGAGGAGGAGGGGCTACATTCTTGCAAGTAAATACATAAGACGTACAAAATCATATTTTAGGATACCAAACACGTCTGTGATATTTGTTTATTTGTCTTGCCTCAAGCTATAATGCAAATCGATTTTTCAAATTTGCAGATTCATCTATGGTAGCTTGATATTATAATATTGACGATGTATGGTTATTACCTACCACTCAAACATTGAACTGAAGTATCATATAGATTCCGTAAAACGGTAACCAATAGACTATGCTACTATAATGACGCTGGCTTGTAAACGTGAGCATCGCGATCATTTGGCGTTTGAAAAAAATAAAACCCATGAAATTATATTCATATGACATGCTGAAACATATGCCACTGTACCTGGGATGAAGACATTTCCCACGCGACGCAAGCAGAACACCTGCATGTGAACTCCATAGACATGTGAACTCCTCCTGCAGTGTTCAGGGCTATCATAGTTGTCATGTCAACAAATGCACGTGCGATGCATCCACTGATGTAAGATGACAAGAGTTTACGACAGTAGTAGAGGACAATACTGTTTCCCAACTGTATCGGGACCCCGAGAGCAAAAACTACCTAGTGCTGCTTTAAAAAAAAAAAAAGTGCTGTGTCATCACAGTCTGTGAATCTTTGTAAATAAATCTAGAGGAATCTAATGGACAATTCTAGAGGATCTTCATAAACATTTAACAAGTAAGACAAGGACATTGTCGGCTGCTATCTTGCAAGGGTGCAGGAACTTATGTAAAGAGGACAAGTTATATCAGCTTAGCTTATATAACAATTTTTTTCTGAAAGCCAAACCAATTACACTTGTTGCTAATTCCCTGCTAGGTGATATTTGTTAACCTCTTATGCTTCATAAAGCATATTTTAAACTTTTTGGTAACTTGAAAAATGTCAAACTCTTCAGCCAATCAAATGCTTTTTGTACAAAGAATGAATATCTGAGTATCTTGTGTTCTGAATCATCTATTTTCCACCTCTCTTTCTCTCTCTCTCTCTCTCTCTCTCTCTCTCTCTCTCTCTCTCTCTCTTTCTCTCTCTCTCTCTCTCTCTATTCCCCTTCACCTACAGGCAAAGGAGGGCGACTTGGCGATAATCAGTCAAGTGCTAGACGATCCTTGTTTGACCTCGAGGAAGTTTCGTGAATGGAAGCAACGTAACCACGAGCTCTTCCTGGATATCTGTGAGTTCAGCTCCGCCCCATTGGAACCGCCCAGCGACTCCAACGACCTTTCACCTCTCTCGCCAACGCTGATGATGCACACTCACTCTTTCATAGAAACGCACGTGTGAAACACACTGTCACGCACCCGCATGACTAACAAACAGTCACATGCTGAAAAAACAGACGCAAAGGTATATGAATAACCTGAGTTGTGTGTTTCAAACCCACACACACACACACACACACTTTGAAAAACACTGTGGATCCAGACTGTCTTCACTTTTTCCTTGACGGATGACCTGATACTGCCCTCTTCCCGAACGCGAGTGACACCAGATTGAACCAATACACTGTAAGATCAATGTCAAAGAAGTGACCCAGCCTCCAGAACTACTGCAGACAGACACGCAGGCACTGACAACAGATGGTGACTCGAACTGCTCGTCGTGGAAGCGAAAGTGTTACCTGCACATCTACGGCTCATTGCAAACTCTGTACAATATATTTCATCACGGCCACAATTTGAGACGAATTGAAGAAAGGCCCCGCGAGGTGCCCGCTGCATGCCTGAAGAATCATCTTTTCAGATTAATTGACCACCAGTTGAACAAACTAGGACCGAAAATTAAAACGAATCTCTTATTTTTGTCTCCGATTGGAGTGAAAAAAAATCTTTTTTTATATCTTCTGAAGATTTTGTTTATTTATTTGTTTGATTTTTTTTTTCCTTCCCTCGGAATGCTGCAGGAAGAGCACTCATGTAGCCATGGGCAACAGGCTTCACTCTGTTACCAAGCAACACCGCCCTACTGTGTTACTCTATACAACTCTCAAAGCAAGCAAGAGTGTTGGAAAGTGTGTGTGTGTATGTGCGTATGTGTGTGTGCGCGCTTGTATTAGAGAGACAAGAGAAAGAAAACGAGTCGAATGGATGCAGAAGAGTCTCTTTTTGAGAGTTTGATGACATTTGCGTTCGCATATGGGAAAAGATGAACTCCTGGCAGGTAGTAACGTGTTTAATTTGGCTTCTTTAGAATATTTATATTATAGCTAAACTCATGCATGGTTTAAAAGTATTACTATATGCTATCAGGCCAGAGAACAGTCTGTATATAAGAACATATTATTTGCATAGCTGCATCCTCTGTTTAAAACTGTGAATTGTACTCGTGAATGCAATCTTTTGACTCTGCCAAGGCAGAACCTTTCTACTCTCTATTTTTTTCTACAAAAAAGATGACAAAAGATGAAAAGCTTTGCTTCTCTGATGTTATGACTGTTTTTGCTTGTTTCCGGGTCTTTGCTGGTCATTACCTCTGAGCTATGGGCTACATTCAGGTTGTTCGTTTCTGTTTGCTAATGTACGTGTCCCTTAGACAGACTCCACTAGCCTAAAGCCAACGTTTTATTCCCTTTCGCAATTCTGGACGTCAGTGGCTCAGGATTCTAGAATTGGATAAATGGTAAAATGGGAGAGAATTTGAGGTTCAAATACAAAAAAAATCAATTGGTTCATTCCCGGCTGTGGAGTGCAAAACATACCCCTACTAAATGTTTGTGTGTGTGTGTGTGTGTGTGTGTGTGTTCTCATTTTGTCCACATTAAAAAGTCATCAAGACACATTGGTTTTTACCACAGCCCTGCATATGTGCTCAGTGTTACTGTTATGTTTGATTGTCACTTTTTAGAATCTCGTGGGATGTATTTTAATTGAATAGAATGTACTCATTCAATGGCTTGTCAATTGTAAATTTCATTGGAACAAACGCACACACACTACCCACACACAGACTTTTATGTCCGTGGCCGATGCTTTCTTACCAAAGCGACTCTCAAAATCACATTTGCCTGTTACAGTTACCGTTTTAATGATTATTTTTATGTAGAACGTTGGTTACACTTTACTGTGTTTCATCTCATGGTGTGTGTGCGTGTGTGTGCGTGCGTGTGTGTATGCGAGTGTTATCCAGGCCATCGGGGTTTCACTGTGGTTTTAAGGGCATGTCCCCCCTTCTCTCCCCCACACGGCTATGCTGTATAAGGTGTAAGTTGCACTGCAACATTGAGACGGAACATATTGCTCTTTTTTCAAGGTTTTCTTTCAAAAATGTCCCCTTCTGTATATTAAAACACCAGGAAGAGCCTGATATTTATTCACAGTATTATTCAAAGCTAACCCTCTTTGCTTTCAGAAATATAAATACATATATAAATATATATAATACAGATTGTAAAATGTTAAACTAATAAACTGAGTTCTCTGC
Source organism: Gobio gobio (assembly GCF_949357685.1). Taxonomy (NCBI): domain Eukaryota; kingdom Metazoa; phylum Chordata; class Actinopteri; order Cypriniformes; family Gobionidae; genus Gobio; species Gobio gobio. The sequence goes on from NC_137100.1 coordinate 49,617,378, forward strand.
ACTCTGCATTTGTGTGTTGTGTGATGCTTCCAATGTCCAGTGAAATCACAAGCTGAAATGCATCTGTATGTTCTGATGTACATCCACTGACATGCAATACAAATTCCGCTTGGTTTATCAAAGAAAGGATCAGTTGCGATGGGTTTCTTGTCAACAGCAAGAATCTTACCACTAAACCAACATCATATTGATTTTAGTATAGATTATCTGCACATTCTAATTTCATTTAATAACATTTTTGTTCCCTCACCTCAAAAATCAAAATGTTGTCTCTGCACGTTAAACTGCAATGGAAGGCAGAACAAATTACTTTACACTTGTAATGTGCAGCCTATACAGTCATGAAAAAGAAAGGACACCCTTTAGAATTGTATGGTTTTACGTATCAGAACAGAATACAATTATCTGGTTTTTAGCAGGTCTTAAAAGGTAAATATAACCTCAGATGAACAATAAATGACATATTACACCGTTTCATTATTTATTTAACAAAAATAAAGCCAAAATGGAAAAGCCATGGGTGGCAAACTAAGTACACCTAATGTTGCTTCAGTTCTTTGAGGTTTGCGGGCATTTGTTTATGCCTCAACATTTCAGGTGGAGGTCTGGACTTCGATTGGGCTGTTGTTGCAACACCTTGATTCTTTTTCTTGGCTGTGGTTTTGGGATCATTGTCCTGTTGCATGACCCAATTTCGGCCAAGCTTTAGCTGTCGGACAGATGACCTCGCATTTGACTCTAGAATACTTTGGTATACAGAGAAGTTTATGGTTGACTCAATGTCTGCAAGGTGCCCAGGTCCTGTGGCTGCAAAACAAGCCCAAAACATCACCCCTCCATCAGTGTGCTTGACAGTTGGTGTGAGGTGTTTGTGCTGATATGCTGTGTTTGGTTTTTGCCTAACTTGGCGCGTGCATTATTGTCAAACATCTCCACTTTGGTCTCGTCTGTTCACAGGACATTGTTCCAGAAGTCTTGAGGTTTGTTTAGATGCAACTTTGCAAACCTAAAGGCCGCTACATACTCCGCAAGAACAGAGAAAAAAGTTCTCGCTCCCAGGGCTGCGAGAACAAAATGACCCTTTTCACCTGCAACCCTTCCAAACATGCCATACTTGTCCCGTCTTTTTCTAATTGTACTGCCATGAACGTTAACATTTAGGTTAACTGAGGCCTGTAGAGTCTGAGGTGTAGTGTTTTTTTATTTATTTTTTTATTTCTCTGAACATGGCACGGTCTGACCTTGGGGTGAATTAGCTGGGACGTCCACTCCTAGGAAGACTGGCAACTGTCTTGAATGTTTTCCACTTGTGAATAATCTTCGTCAATGTAGAATGATGGACTTCAAAGTTGTTTGGAAATGGCCGTATAATCCTTCCCAGATTGGTGGCAGCAACAATTGCTTCTCTAAAATCATTGCTGATGTCTTTCCTCCTTGGCATTGTGTTGGCATTGCTGGCTGCTGATCAGGTAATCAGAGGCTTTTGATTGGCAGTGCCTGACTGCTACTTACCCTCTTAATCCCTATGGAAGCAGTAAGGGTGTGCTTAATCTGCCACCCATGGCTTTTCCATTTTGGCCTAGTTTTTGTAAAATAAATAATGACACAGTGTAATATGTCATGTGTTGTGAGGTTGTATTTACCTAATTTTAATTTTGAGTAGTCTCTCTCACCCCCCACAACATTTAGCCATTAGTTCATAGCATAAGTCTTTCCATGCAAAATGGTTGAACAAGTTGTCATAATATGTCAAGCATATTTCTATACATTTCCATTAGACGTTCACATTTCTACTTTTGTTTTCTTTGTGCTATGCAGTGCTGTCTTTTCCTTTCTGCATCGCAATGACATGGTCTGTCAACAAATTACAGTACAAACAGTAAAAGCGTAAATGTGAATCTTGTCCAATCTCTTGCAATCAAACTCCCACATACACTAAGGTGTAACCTACAATTTACAATAATTGTCATCAAAACTTTAGCCATATTTACATCAGAACATCCCTCCAGTGTACTACACCGTTATATTGACAACATGACTAAGCAAATTGACCGTCTTATGCTGCGTTCACACCAAACGCGAATTGAGCGTCAGGCGCGAGTGATTTCAATGTTAAGTCAATGGAAAGGCGCGTTGACGCGCGTCTGGAGGTCCCGCGGCGCGGAAGGCGCGTTACGCGCGGCGCGAAGGACGCGAATCCGCTTCATTCGCGCGTCCAGTTCGCGCGAATGGCGCGAATTGGACGCGAATTGAGCGTCTTGCGCGATACGCGCGTTACACGCGAATGGTGCTTTTGTGCATTCACGCGTTTGAAGCGAATTCGCGTCTGACGCCCGAGTTGAAAAATTTGAACTTTGGCGTCAATTCGCGCCGCGTTAACCAATCAGGAGCCTGCTCGCTGCTGTCACGTGGTAAAGTGACGTGTATGAGAAACCCTGCATAAATTAAAAACAGTACTATTGTGTCACAAAATGTAGTTTTAAGACGTTTTCAGGTGGGAATGTAGTTGTGTAAAGCTCAAATCTGTGGTTTATTTATAAAGAGAGCGCCTATTTAAAAAAAATAATCTTGTGTTTTTGGAGTTGTGAGATCCAGGCTATCACCGGGCAATCACTGCTCATAACCCCAGCGAAGGCAGCCTTTCCTCGGCCAGTCCTTCTGGCGTCTGCCGCTGGCTCTGATGTCCTGTAGTGGTTCGTCTTGTGTGGATCTAACGGGCGATCTTTGCTCTCATGAATATATAATTTGTTGTCTGCCAAATCGTTTTGACTGAGGGCAAAGAGAAGTTTCATAACTTTATATTTTAAGGATATTTAAACATACATGCAGTGAAGATAATGTAGGAGTTGCCTGGACCACATTTGTGTGGCTATTAATGCTTAATATATATGTTTAATGAAAATGAAAAGAGGCAGAGTGGTGTTTTATGACATATTTCTCCTGGAGTGCCTTGAACGCGCGTCAATTTCGCTTCCAGCGCTCGATTTCTACGCGCGTCCAATTCTCTGCTGACGCGCGAATGCATTCAAAATGTACACGCGTGAAACTAGACGCGGTAGACGCGATTTTGACGCTCAATTCGCGTTTGGTGTGAACGCAGCATTATCCGTACACAATGACACAAGGGGCCCTATCTTGCACCCAGCGCAATTGACTTTGTACACCGACGCATGTGTCATTCCTATTTTGCACCCGCGCAAAGCGCGCTTTTCCCTCCACAGAAGCACGTCGCTAAACTAGTGAAGGAACTTGCGCTACCTGGGCGGTTCAGCGCAAAAAAGGAGGCGTGTTCCGGCGCAAACAATCTCTGGTGCTATTTTGCTGTTCCATTAAACAATTGCGCCACTGACCAGAAAAAACCTAGTCTAAAGTCAGTGGCGCGTTGCGCGTTGTTCATTATGCTATTTTAAGGGCGCATGCTTGACCATAATGTATAGCGTGCACAACGCGCATACACTTTGCTCATGTAACCTACACAGATGCAACAGTTATTTTTGCAAATCATAAATTGTTACACTAAAAAAATATTAACACATGAGATGACGGAAATCATTGTGGTGTGCCACGAAGATGTGAAAAAATAGGCATAAATCTAGCTTACAAATGATTCAGGCTAATTGTAATTAAGGATAAGACCTGTTTGCCCAATAGTGGCAAGACATATATGTATAAGGACATCTGACAAATTGGTTTGTCCGTCAAGAACCAGGAACAAAAATCGACTGAAAAACTGAAAAAACTGAAAGACTGAAAAAAAAAAAGACTGTGAAATCACCTTTACCATAATGTACAACATTACAACTTCACTTCTCTGTCTTTCACTGCTCTTACAAGAACATCAGTCTCCTCGGCTGTGAACCGCTCCTGGCGTGCGCCTGGTAAATACGCCATAATAATAGCAATCCATAATGGAACTTGCGCACCTGCTTTTACAGGGAATGTTGGATGACGCTCGGATTGGTTTATTCACGTTACGCCCAAACCACACCTATGAATAATGAAGCTACTTCAGACCAACCCATTTTAGATTTGCGCCGGGCGCAAGAGCCATTTATCCCGCCGGGAAAATAGCAACAGCGCCGAGACCCGCCCACAAAGTTACTTGCGCTTCGCGTTTTGACACTTGCGTTTCAGATCGTTAAAATAGGGCCCAAGGACTTGTCATTCTGATGGCACTAACATGTTCATTGACACAGATATTTACTTTTGAGAGATGAACTAAGGATTTTGAGCAAGACTGGCTTTTGCCGGTAATCCATGGTGTTTTGCTATTTGTACGAATTGTTTTGAGAAATGCACTTACTATTTTGCAAATGTCGAGGATGATTCGAGAAATGTACCAAAGCGACTGAGAAAAACGGTAATATGAGATGTCTATCGGGAATATTATCTCGCGTTTTGAGGGCTTTCATGACTCCTCCTGCTTTCCGTAGTGAGACTGAAGGGGGCGGGACCGGCATGGCGGCCAAGGTGAGTGACACTTCCAACTGAGTTAGTTCAAATGATCATGAGCATTCTATCATAATATGTCTATTCTGCAGGAGAGTATCGCACATCTTGTCAAGTATGATTTCTCGTGAGTTGCATGATGCAGCTGTTAATCAGAGCGTGAGCACGGTGTTTGTTAAACCAGAGCGAAGAACATGCTGTTCTTAAACTAACTCTCACACACCGATGATCTGTTTGAGGCACCCGTCTCTAGACAGGCAGCTGACTCGTTTTTGGGAAACGACATTCTCTCTGTCACTTTCTATCACTTGTGAGACTCACAAAACAGTTTAGGTTTGGGATTATTACACGCAGTAAAGCGTCTTCTCTTGCTTCAGTCCATTAAACTAATACAGATAATGTGCTTAAGGGAAGATAAAGCTGAAAGGAGTAAACGCTCAGCCAGGACTAAGCCTATTACACTACAAAACAATTATTATGTGTAGTTATAGTTATTATAGCTATATATTATTGTAAGTATTACAATACAAACATGTGCACAGGGGAAACTAGAAAACACATACAAATGTACCATCATATTACCATGTTTTTGGACATGAACTTTGGTAGTAACATGTATGTCCTATTGTATATGAATATGCAATACTTCAGTATGATATGGTTGCAAAACAAGTTCTTGTAGAAAGAATCAGTGGATGTCAAGTCCCACCCTCGGACATAAATCCCTTAATCAACCAATATTTGAGAAATGACGAGCAGAATTGATAGAATGTCAAAATAACAAATTATTTTAAATACATTCTTTTAAATCAAGACATGACCAAGTTGAATTTACAAGATGTCGAATAGGTCATACTAGATTGACTCAAGGGTGAAGAAGCACCAAAATGTCTGTAAAACATATACTTTTGGACTGCTCAATCTTTATTCTTACGAGACCGCGCATTTTGTTAGGACAAACTTTAAAGGATTTATTTATGGATCCAGAATTGTTTTAATTTTTTTTTAGCACAAGTACATTTAAAGATTCTTTTGTAAAACGTACTTGTATTGGACATGTACTTATTATTATAATTTTTTTATTTGATAAGTTGTTTGTTTTTATTATATTGTATTTATGAATTTGTTGATAAATGTTTAATATGTATTTGCCATGTAATAGCCAGTGATGCTGATATGGCAAACTTAAACACTACTACTAATACTTGTATGATGGTATTATGGTCAACCACTGAAGTGAGTCTGTATTACTAAAATATTGTTGATCCTCAGATTCTGAAATATGCAGCGCTTCCTGCTGCTGCTGCTGCAGTGGGTTTGGGTTCGCTCAGAATTTATTCCATAAGTGAGAAAACGAATGAGGCGCTAATATCGCCAAGAGAGGTAAGAAAAGTCATGTTTGGAATAATATACACATATTAGCAGTGTTTTTGATGTATGTATATGTTGAGCAGTGTTTATTTTACCTGCTGTTACATATAGCAAATTGAATGAACAAAAATGTACTTCTATGTACTACTGTTTTGAAATGTTCATAAGTGCAAGTTTGCACTTTAGACAACTTGACTATGTAGAATGTACACTACTATTCAAACGTTTGGGGTCAGTAAGATTTTTTAAATTCAGTAAATGAATACTTGTATTCATGCATTAAATTCATGCATTAAATTGATTAAAAGCGACAAATATTTTGTTGCAAAAAGATTTTTTCTTTAAAATAAATCCTAAAAAATATCACAAAATGTTTCTTGTGCACCAAATTAACATATTAGAATGATTTCTGAAGGGTAATGATACTGAAAGTTCAGATTTGCCGTCACAGGAATAAAACAGAAAACGGTTATTTAAAATGTTTCACGATAATACTGTTTTTGATCAAATAGATGCTGCTTTGGTGAGCATAAGAGACTTTCAAAAACATTTCAACATTTTAAAGACCCCAAACTTTTGAACAGTAGTGTATTAGTGTGTGAAGTAATGCATAGGTTAGATATATCACCATCACCTCTCTTTCTGTTTCTTCCTCTGTCCAGTTGTCTATCTACTCCCCAGATGGCCCTGCTGTGCAGTTTGTGGAAGAGCAGCCTGGTGTCGTGCAGACAGGGCTGGGGGCCGTGAGGGTGGGCCTGCAGCCGTATGTCAGAGCCGTGCAGGTCTGATACACATGCTGTCCTGTCACATGTGATAATGTATTAGTTTGTCATTTTCCATCCACCTATTTCTATGCAAATATTGGGATATTGCACAAAAACACTGGATGGAAACGCCAAGATGCAATTATGCGCATACAAATCTTATGTGCACTCAATTGAGGTAAAAAGATGTGCATAAACTATGATGGAAACACATTTACAGTAAATTCCTCGATGCACAACAAAAAACCTCACGTGACTTTGCCTCAACAGAGGATGTGATTGGATAACTGAACTAACCAGCGGATCAGTTTAATTGCACAGAATCTCAAATGTTGTTTTAGTTATTCTCAAATGCCTGAGACAAAGTCAGTCATCTGAATTACATGGTATAATGACCTCCCAGAACTGTGTCATGAAACATGAATTTCCCAGGAAGTGACGATTTTGTTCTCTTGAACACATGGGATGGAAATTGGCAAAAGGTTTTGCTTTATTTGCAAATGTTTTTATGCGATATTATAATTTTGCATATAAGTTAAATTTGCAACTTTGGATGGAAACAGCTATTGTTAGATGATTAAAGAAGTGTGAGAGTTTATTATGGATTATCTGTTAGCATTCTCTCTGCTTTTTACAGAGCGCCATCACTTCAGTTGAAGTTGGAGTGATATCGCTTTACCTGGCTGGGCAAGGTGAGCCTGACATGTGCGACTGAGCGGAAGGCAGGAAATGACTGTAAACCTGGGACCGGTTGCTAAAAGCACATTAAGTTTTTCCCTTAAGTATGAGACTTAAGGCATGATTTCCCATGACCTAAGGAAATTACTTAAGGGTGTTGCATATAATCCCAAACGGTTCTCTTAGGCAAGGGAAACCATTAAGCAACCCAAGTTGTTCCGTTATAAAATTCTGTTCTTGCCATGGACATTGGACACGTTATTTGTTAATACAGTAGTACGTTTTCACAGAAAACAACATAACATGGATTCGGAAAACAAAAAAGAAAACCAAATATGAAAGAGAAGGACCAGATGGAGACAGAAACTCAAATTGATGATGCACTCAAAATTGAAAATTCTGTCATCATTTACTCACCCTAATGCCGTTCCAAACCCATAAGACTATAATTCATCTATAGAAACAAATAAAATATATTTTTAATATTCTCTCATCTGTCCATTAATTGAAAGACCTAAAAGTAATTCATATGATGAATTACTTTTTTAATTACTTTTATTGGACTCAATATTTGGCCAAGATACAGCTATTTAATGTCCAAAAGAAGTCCTTACCAATGCATATCACTAATAATAATAGCATTTTTATATATTTACTGTAGGAAATTTACAAAATATCTTCATGGAACATGATCTTTACTTAATATCCTAATGATTTTTGGCATAAAAGAAAAATCGATAATTTGGACCCATACAATGTATTGTTGGCTATTGCCACAAATATACCCGTGTGACAATGACGGGTCCAGGGTCACATTTAAGATTTTATCAATATTTATTTGTATGTAAATAAACTGCTAAGTTAAAATTAGTTTATCATATAAAGTGGCCAATCGTGTCAAACTTGGATTGAAACTTGGACTTGGATCCATGTAACACTTAAGGTGAAGTTTTCCAAACCTTATGTTATGCTTAGGAAAATTACGATTAAGGGGCTTTATGCAACACTTATCTTTTTTCAAGAGATTACTTAAGTAAAAAATAGATACTTAAGGGAAATTCTGAAGGTTTATGACATTTATGCAACACATGAAATTCTTCTCTCAGACGAATACAATCTGAGTTACATAAAAAAAAATGCCCTGGCTCTTCCAAGCTTTATAATAGCAGTGAATGGCTTTTTCTGTTTTGAGCGCTCCACATGACTCCGGGGTGTTAATAAAGGCCTTCTGAAGCGAAGCCATGAGTTTGTGTAAGAAAAATATCCACATTTAAAACTTTATAAACTGTAATCTCTAACTTCCGCTAACTGTCGTACGCGCGTTCACGAGAGACGGGTTCCAGCGTAGGACGTTCTGGTGAGAATATGCTAGTTCTCGCGAGAACCAAGTTTTGTTTTGCTCTATCCTCTGACCTTCCGCGTTTATCACTGGAACTGACGCTACGCCTGCGTCCTACATCATATGCAGGAACGCTAGTCTCTCGTGAGCACGCGTACGACAGTTAGCGGAAGTTAGAGATTACCGTTTGTAAAGTTTTATATATGGATTCTTTCACAAATGCATTGCTTTTCTTCAGAAGGTCTTTATTAACCACCCGAAGCGTGTGGAGCAGTTTTATGATGGGTAGATGCACTTTTATATAATAGAACTTTTATATAATTTAAAATGGAAAAAGCCATTCACTGCCATTATAAAGCTTGGAAGAGCCAGGACATTTTTTTAATATAACTCCCGATTGTATTCGTCTGAAAGAACAATGTCATATACACCTAGGATGACTTGAGGGTAAGTAAATCATGGGCTAATTTTCATTTTTGGGTGAACTACCCTTTTACGGGAAAAATACACTAAAGGTGCTTTATGCAACTGGGCACTTACTTTAACCCCTGACCTTCTTGTTTTAGACACATATCACTTCCTTCGAGATCCACCTCCTGGCTTCCTGCCTAGAGTGGGTGTCATTGGTGTGTCCGGATTGGGTGGCCTGATTCTGGCACGCAAGGGTAAGCTGACCGTGCGGATACCGCATGTTATTTTACTGTTTAAATCCATTAGGAAGCAGCATCTGTGTGAGTGTGTATGTGTGCTTTTGCCCAGGCTCTCGTTTAAAGAGGATTGTCATACCTCTTGGACTGGCTACTGCTGGTACTGCAGTATGTTACCCCACACAGACTGTAGCAGTCCTGAAGGTACATAATTTTTCTCTCGCTTTCAAAAAATATTTTCTACAGACTTGGGGCCAGATTTACTAAAAAGGGCAAATTAGCGCGAGAGCGCAATTCCAAAAAAAGCACAGATGGGAGTGGAAAGTTCTGCGCGTGATCGACTGACGACACGCAAATTAAAGAACACAGACGCAGCCGGATCATTTCCATAGTGACCAACGCAATCTACTAGTTAGCGTCTGGTTTAAGATGTGCTTTTTTTGGGCAGTAAATAATGCCGCAAACACCAGTAAATTGACTAGCGCAAACCTTAGTAAATCACCTTGCATGATTCATTTAAATACTCTCCTCCCATACATTTTGCATCTGAAAGTGAAAAACCTACAAATGCATATGCATAATAAAAATAATTGTCCATGCCTTTTCAGTGCTATTTTTTCACTGCGTGTCTTTAGTAAATCCTGACAGTATTTTTTAACGGCAAAAGAGGGTTTGTGCTGGCACAAGCGGTTAGTAAATCTGGCCCTTGATGAAAAATTTTCCCAAACCTAGAAAATATTTTCTCCTATCCTCTCAAATATATTTCTCCTTAATTACATTTTGCTCTTTTTTTATTTATTTATAGATCACAGGTAAAAAGGTGTATACTGTCAGTTCATCTGTTGCTTCAATGTTGAAATCCAAACCAAAGGAAGATGTTATCATGCCTGCTGTTAGCGTGGAGGTAATCTACAGATTTCATATTAAAATTCATATTAAAATAAGTTATGTTGGTTTTTATAGTACATATTGCAAATTTGGAGAAGTGTCTGCTAAGTTAATAAATTCAAATGCAAATATAAGGGCCTTAAAGTTGCCATTATTTTCTAAATGTTGTTGATCTTACTGTAAACAATTAATCTGTGCACTTTTTTTTTTTTTTACTTTGTAATTTTTTATTAAATTGTGATAACTCAAACTTCCAGTGAAGTCTTCCAGTGAAGTCTTTCTTTCTGGTGACATGCTGGATTCCAATAATTTCTTTCTGCTTAAAGATTAAGATCTGTCTCCACAATCTACCGATGGATAAAACTAATTCCCCGCCCTACATTTTTTTTTCCTTTTTTGATAATCCATTTCACTCAGATGTACGTCAAAATATGGAAGAAAAGATCTGTTGCTACTAGTGCTGGGCGATATGGCTGAAAACTGTATCACAATATAAGTGTTTCATATCGGTCGATATCGATAATTATTGATATTTTTTATGACCAGGAGAAAAATATTTTACATTTAAACATTTTTATTTTAAACTTAACTTCCTCTGATTATAATCCCCTCAGTAATAAAGGCAGAAATGTCAACACAACCATGGAAAACACTCAAATAATTTAAATATAACACAAGTCTAAAATCACAATGAACACTTAACAATTATCTCTTAACATTAAGTTGTAGTGCCTCCGTTATTTCTTTGTAACTGTTACCGTTTAGATGCTTTGTCATAAGGCACTGATGCAGAGTACCTCTTCATGTCGTTTCAAAGGCTGAATCCGAAATCGCCCCCTATACCCTTATAAAATAGGGCACTATTTGAAGGGACAGCCATTTGTAGTGATGTCCAAAACGATAGTGGACGTTATTGAGTGCACTCCTTCTATTCCACTTTGCACCGCTATAACTTCCAAATTCGCTGGAAGTGGAGGCTCGCACTGCGGAGCCAGACGAAACTATAAACAAGGCTGCTAAAACAAGTTTGTGGTATTACCAGTCTTGGTGGGGACAACGGTCTTGCCTAATTTGCAGATGACATTGGTCTGACTACGGTCAGACTCATAAAATCCAAAAAACTGCCATACTGGCGAGCGGACTTGTTTTCCTGTTTTATCAACAATTTCCTTGCTTGCTGCTGCACTCATTTTCCACTTGTCACTCCTCGCCAGTTCTGTTTACTGAAGAGTGAATCCAACACGAGACAACGATATGGTGCAACCAAACAGATACAGTTACATGATTGGCTGTTAGCCTGTCACTCCCTACGTTGCTTGGTTACCAGAGAGCGAGTGCCTTTGTTAATGTTCATGCAACCAAACTTATTGAACTTATTGAAAAAAATTATTGAACGTTTTATAGAACGCATTTTTTATTGATATCGATTACGTGTCTATCGCGATACATATCGTTATCGTTTTATTGCCCAGCCCTAGTTGCTACTTTAAAAAACTTTACACCATTTTTTTAAATACTAATTAAGCATAGCCAATTAGCCTGTCAATATAATTTTGCATTTATTTTACTCAAATCTATGTTTATAAATTGCAACATAATTTGTTTAATTTATTTACAGTCTGCTGCTACAGTAACGAGCCCAGATACAGAACCGCCCGTTAAAGCGCTTTCTGAAATGTCACCTGAGTCTGAGCCGCCCCCTGCTGTTTCAGATGAGGAAGTTACATTAATATCTGAAGCTGAATCTGGGGACTTTGCCCCAGTAGCTGATATTGTATCAGAAGATGCTGTAGAACCTCCTCCTTCTGCTGTTGATTTAACAACTGAAATTGCTTCCCCACTATCTGAGCCTGAATTTCCGCCTGCTCTTGAGACTGCCCCAGTTACAGAAACTACCCCTGAACCTGTTGATGGTACTGTCCGAGATGCAGAATCCACCCCTGAATCTACCCTGGAGCCTCTTGCTGAAACTGTCAAAGAAAGCCCCCCTGAGCCCCCTCTTCCAGAGCCAGTGGTCAAAACTGTCCCCCCTGAAACGGATGTTACTCCAGAAGCTGCCCCTGCTAGTCCCGAATTTGAAGTCCCTGCACCTACGGCTATTATAGAAGAGGCTACACCCTCAACTACATCTACAGTAGAGGAAACCACACCTCCTGCCCCCATCCTTCCTGAAGATACCACCCCAACCACAGTAGATGAGGAACCTGCTTCTGTTTCCCCGCCCCCTGCCGAAGAAGCCCTTCCTCTGACTCCTCCCCCAGCCGAAGAGGCTCCGCCTTCATCTCAACCTCCTGTAGTTGAGCCAGCCACAGGTGAGAAACTTTAATTTTTTTATATTCCTTCAACTAGTCTAATGCAGCCTTCCTAGGAAATTCCTGTGGAATAAAATGGATGAATTGAGACCTTTTTCAAGGGTTAATTATGCAGCAAAATATGCACCTTAATTTATGTATTATATTTTATCTGATATATTATTTCATCATTCTCCTGCTCCCTCACAGTATGATGGGAAATGTTGCATTTATTTAAAATAGAAATGTTTTGTAACAATGTCAAAGCCTTTACTGTCACTTTTGATCAATTTAATGCATCCTTGCTTCATAAAAGTAAATAGCAGTTTGCTTTCACCATGTTTGTTCGTCAGTATGTGCATCTTCATGTGTATCTTGCAAATACATTCATACTGACATGACTAATATCCCCCCTCTCTTTTATCCTAGTGAAGTCACAGTTTGTTCCTGACCCTTCTCTGCTCGACCACGGCCAGTCTAATCCAGAGGACGCAGACATGTACAGCACACGGAGCTGAATGAGTGACAGAGTAACTGCAGCTGAGAGAAAGATGGATATGATGAGATGTTTTAATGTGCCATGTTTCCAGCAGAATTTAAAGGGATAGTTCACCCCAAAATTCTGTCATTAATCACTCACCCTCGTGTCGTTCCAAGCCCGTAAGACTTAAGCTCATCTTCAGAACACAAATGAAGATCTTTTTGATGAAATCTGAGCACTTTCTATCCCTCTATAGACAGCCACACAACTGACACTGACACTTCAAAAAGTTCATAAAGCTAATCCATGTGAATTGAGCAGTTTAGTCCAAATTTTCTGAAGAGTCTCGATTGTTTATATGATGACAGATTGAATTTATGCTTTTATTCACATATAAACATTCATCTCACACACATCAGTTGTGATAAACGGAAGATCAAGCATGTTTGCTTGACATGCGAGAACCAATGAGGTTCATTCTCACGCGTCAAGCAGGTTCGGTTGAGCTTCTGTTTACATTCGCTGATCAATGTCTAAATGTGAATAAAAGACTAAATTAAATCTGTTCATCATATAAAGTGCTCGTGTCTTTTCAGAAAATTTGGACGAAACCACTCAGTTCATATGGATTAGTTTAATGGATCTCTTTCTGAACAGTTTGAAGCGTCAAAGTGTCAGTTGCGTAGCTGTCAATGGAGGGACAGAAAGTTCTCAGATTTCATCAAAAAGATCTTCATTTACATTCCGAAGATGAACAAAAGTCTTAAGGGTTTGGAAGAACACGAGGGTGAGTAATAAATGACAGAATTTTCATTTTTGGGTGAACTATCACTTTAAACGTGTGGTAATTAGGTTCATGGTTTACCAATGATGTGATGTTTTCTTTTTTCTGTGATGCTTCACTCTTATGAGAAGTTTCTTACCTCGGCAGGGATATCAAACACACACACACACACACACACGTTTCTGTGTTAACACATGTTGTCTACATTGTGTTTAGTAGCGATTTCTCAGTTTGACACTATGAAGGAAAATCCAGGGTTACAGTATTTTAATAAAAAGCCTGTGGTCCCTTAGTCTCATCTCCAGGTTTATTTCTGACATTTATTCCAGTAGCAACAGGAAGTTTGTGCTCAATTTATACTGTTAAAATTGACATTTAAAACTGGACCACACTAAAAATAATGGTATTTTTTATATGTTCAAAAACAGTTGATGTATACATGTATTTGTCTAAGTAATGCATTTCACAGGGGTTGGAGAACATATATCAAGCTTATCTAGCTTGTAATCAGACTGTATTTGTTTGAAGAAAAAATTTGATTGTTATATGCAGTTAATTTGTCAAAATATTCGGTCACGCCTCATATTTAATTTCAAAAGGGCTTTTCACACTGTGCTTAAACGTAGTTTTTAAACCTCGCCTTAACCCCGGGTAAAGGAACGTTTCACGCTTGTAATTCAGAAGCGAGGTTAACACCGCACTACCCGGGGTTATAGCACCCATTTAGCGTTGTTAACCCCGCATTGCTGTGCTAAACTTGGAAGAAGAAAAAGTCCCAATTATCTTTTAAATTGTTTCGTTATTTCAATTGTTTTCGAACTTCCATACAAAAACACCAACACTGCCTGTTGTATAAACGTTTCAGCGTTAGAAGGGGAAAGTGACAGAAAATACGTTAACTGGAGTAAAGAGACTTATTTATTCTTACCTTTATAGTCTGATAAGCACCTTCAGGGAAAAACGGTGATGTCGCATGCGCAATGCTAGCGCCTTTATGCACTGTAAACAGTTCCCGTGCTGCGTTCGCCCAATCAATGACACTGACTTTGTTTATGAATGTACCATGTGAAACGTTATGATTAATGGTAATACCCAGGATTAACTGTTAACCCCGGGTAAAGTATGAACAGTGTGAAACGCATTGTGACAAACGCATGATTCCATTTAACAGGGGTATGGCACAGTCAACAGGTGTGAAAAGCCTAGTATTTCTCAGAGGGCAGGGCACTGACGGCGCAGAGTAAATGTTTTACGTTAAAATATTTAATTGATACTGTCTTTACATGAATCTTTGTTGCCTGTGCAAAAGGAAAAACAGGAGATAAAAAATAAATAGATTTAAAGAACGTTTTGAGTGTTTATTTTTCTAAAACGTTTCCTGAAATGACAAACAAAAGATAACCACATTTTATTAATACATCTACAGAAAAAAAACTTGCAAAAAGCCAATTCACACATAAAATCAGTCTTTCAGTCCCTAAAAATAACAACTCATATCAGTCACACTGATATCAGTCCCAGCACATTTGTCATCTGATTTGCACAAGACTTTTTCTTTTGCATGATTATTTTTGTGATGGCCTCTCATTGAGTGCTGTCGGGCTGGCAGACGTCTGCTGTCCTGTAGAGTTTAGAGCAGATCATTTCTACCCTGCGTTCTCCAAGCAGACACAGATCAACAATACACACCACACGCTCTGACTCCAGCTGAGGGGCAGAACTCATCAGCGACCCTGCAGGAAAAAACATGCGCGCACACACACTTTAGTGCTACAGTATGTCACTGTGACTCGCAGGTTATTCAGCAGAGATGGAGGATGTGAACAGAACAGTGGTAAAACACATACACACACCTGGTGCGGGGCAGCTACCGTCTGGCTGAACACACAGACGTCCTGATGACATGCAGGACAGCAGTGAGTTGTCATGCTGAGTGTGCGGCACTCCAGCAGCTCTGGGGTCGTCAGATGAGACAACGGGCACAAACAGAACATCTACTGCAGCCGTTTGATTCAGCCCTGCGAGAAGAAGAGATGTACAGTTATTACCTGAAGTTATAGCTCCATTCCACAACATGGTGAGCTGCTCCTACCCAGAATCGTGAGCGTGAAGTAGCCGGTGCAGGCCACAGGTGTGTGCCTGTGGGTCTGCGAGGTCAGATCCGGGTTCCATCTTGCTGGGCTCAGGTTCAGGTCATGTAGTAGAACTTCTCTGTCCTCAAAGTGGAATTTTTCAGGAATACTTTCCTGATCGAGTCTGCCACAGCCAATGTGATCTGCCACTTGCTGTTTCACTAACGGCCAGACTCTGCTCTCCCATGATGCAGCGGGGTGGC
This sequence comes from Gobio gobio, assembly GCF_949357685.1. Lineage (NCBI taxonomy): Eukaryota > Metazoa > Chordata > Actinopteri > Cypriniformes > Gobionidae > Gobio > Gobio gobio. The sequence goes on from NC_137100.1 coordinate 49,633,405, forward strand.
TAGCAGCTTGCTGTACATCTGGGACTTGCGATGTCTGGTCAGTCTCTTTAGAAAAAAAATACAATATTTGATAAGTAACATTAATGTTTTTTAAGTCTCCTATGGTCACCAAGGCTGCATTTATTTGATCAAAGTACAGTACAAACAGAAATATAAAAAATTATTTTATTCCATTACTTTAGTCTCCAGTGTCACATGATCCTTCAGAAATCATTTTGATATGCTGATTTGGTGCTCAAGAAACATGTCTTATTATTATTATCAATGTTGAAAACAATTTTTTTTAAAAATCAGAAACTGAGATATTTTACCAATTGACCAATTTGCTGAATAAAAAAATTAACAAAAAGGTTTACTGACCCCAAAGTTTTGAACAGTAGTTGATGTACATATCATCATAACATATTACTCCAGACATTTAACACATTCTATCATATATTATATTATGTCAGTGATGTTCAGAGGGTGCAACACCTTTTCCTACAGCTGACTGTCTAACTGATGTGTGCTCATCTTCACCCTCGAATTCCTCTGACTCGAACTCCCCTTCGTCCGGTTGTTCTTCTTCCTCCTCCTCTTCATTGTACCTCAATGGAAAAACAAATCATATTCATATTATGCACTTACAACGGAAGTCTAGGGCAAGGCACTGAAATGGAATAAATATTAAATATACAGTTTTCGACTGTGGCCGCCCGCAATTTAACAACAGACAATAAACAACAGGCAAGTTGTCAGATAAAAATGTATGATATTTAACTAGAAGATTAAAAGAAAAAGTATATGGATATTTTGTTATCAGTATCAATAGATTCTTACGAAATTCTGACTAATTTAGTAACTCGAGTGAGACTAAATGTAATGTGCTTAGATTACCTGTCGTACTGCATTTTGGATCTGGTGAAATACTGACGATGCACTCTAAACAAAGAGGGAAAGAAATATTTGTTGACATACTAAGGAGGAAATTAAAAACATTTCACTCAAGTAATTCAACTAATTAAGCAATAATTATTCAGCCTTGTTTCCACACCTGCCACAGGCAAATAAACCAGCCATAAACTTCTTACCTGCCAAGAAACAGTATTTGGCATTATTTTTATTGATACATTTTGTCCTTTTGACAATAGATTTATTTGTCTTTAGACTCTTCCTTAAATATGTATACTGCTGTTCAAAAGTTTGGGGCGATTTATAATGTTACAAAAGATGTCTATTTCAAATAGATGCAGTTCTTTACATCAAATAATCCTGACAAAATGTATCATGGTTTCCACAAAAATATTAAGCATCACATTGATGATAATCAGAAGTCTTGATCACCAAATCATCATATTGGAATGATTTCTGAAGGATCATGTGACACTGAAGACTGCATTAATTATGCCTGATAATTCAGGTTTTCCATCACAGGGATGTATTACATTTTGTAATATTTTAAAATAGAAAACAGTTATTTTAAATTGTGATAACATTTCACAAATTTGACTGTATTTGTGATCTAATAAATGCAGTCTTGATGAGTATAAGAGACTTCCTTCAAAATCATAAAAAAAATTATCTCACTGACCCCAAGCCTAAACAGTAGTGTATAATGAACAATATCATGGCTTTAATACACTATGGCTACTTGTACCTTGAGCCTATCAGCACTCTCCTGCGTTTGGGTGAGACCGTAATGTCCGAATCAGGTGATGTTGAATCCGTTTCTCTCCGTGACTGAGTCATCTCATCCTTTGTGGAGTGAGGAATGGCAGCTCCAGTGTCGCTGACCCCTTGTACTGAGACACCCTCCTGCTTTAAAGACATCACCAATAATGCTATTATTTTAGTCAGGACATTTAAATTCTTTCTAAAAAAATGTAAAGGGAAATGACAGACTGTCCTCATGGTTTTCATCTTGAGTCAGAAGTACAGACCTGTTGATCATTATGTGGTGGTTCGGGCTGTGGTGGCCAGGTGTGATACTGCACAGCAGATACATAACCCTGTACAGCCACTCTCCTGTGCTCCCTGTACTGCAGACTCTCCAGCTCCCCCTTCAGCTCAGCAACTGCTGTAATGGATAACTCATCTACAACACACAGGATTAAATGCGTTTCATGAGTTTAGTTAAATCGTTAAAGACCCCTTGTGGTGAAAATCAAGTTTTTTAAATGTTGATTATATGTTGTTCTCATTATGCTTTTAAGACAAACCAAGTGAAGAGAAGAGAATCAATCGAAGAAGCAATCGAAGAGAAGCAATCGAACTTCAGGGAGAACAACTAGTCTGTGAGTACTGTTTACATTTTCTTAAGTGATCTGTAGTTCAGCTGTTAGTCAGAACGTTTTCTGTGTGCTGTAGTTGGTTGTCTGTTTGCTGAAAGTTTGTTAGTCACGTGACCTCACGCGAACGCGTTTCACTGTGCGTGGCCGCTAGCCAGCGTGGTATAAGAGCTGTGTTGTTTACAATTGGAGGTAGAGAGAAGCAATCGAACTTCATGGAGAACAACTAGTCTGTGAGTACTGTTTACATTTTCTTAAGTGATCTGTAGTTCAGCTGTTAGCCAGAACGTTTTCTGTGTGCTGTAGTTGGTTGTCTGTTTGACTCCACTGCACACCTCAGATCACTTTCTCATCACTCTTAACCTCATACTGACTCCTGACACAACACACACTCCCCCACAGATCACCTTTCGGCGTAATCTACGCTCGCTCTCTCCCTCCCGTCTATCCACTATGGTTTCATCCTCACTCCCTCCACCTGCTCAGTTCTCAGCACTAGACACTAACAGTGCTCCTGACACTCTTTGCTCCACTCTAACATCCTGCTTAGACAACCTCTGTCCCCTTACATCCAGGCCAGCCCGCACCACCCCCTCTGCCCCCTGGCTGTCTGATGTTCTCCGCGAACATCGCTCTGGACTCCGGGCGGCAGAGAGGAAGTGGCGCAAAACTAAAAACGCTACTGACCTAACCCTGTATCAGTCTCTTCTTGCTTCATTCTCTACTAATGTCTCCACTGCTAAAACTACATACTACCACAACAAAATCAACAACTGCTCTGACTCTCGTGCACTTTACAAAACATTCTCTTCGCTCCTTTGTCCTTCTCCTCCCCCTCCTTCATCAACTCTTACAGCTGATGACTTTGCATCATTTTTCACAAACAAAACCTCCTCCATCAGCAGTCAATTCTCCACACCACAAACTGACACGCACATCTCAACAACCATCACACACATGCTCCCCTCCTTCTCTCTGCTCTCTGAAGCAGATGTCTCCAAACTCATCCTATCCAATCATCCCACTACCTGTCCGCTTGATCCTATCCCCACCCACCTCCTTCAGGCCATTTCTTCTTCTGTTACTCCTGCACTCACTCACATTGTCAACACCTCTCTTCGCACCGGGACCTTCCCCACAGCATTTAAGCAGGCTCGGGTAACCCCACTGCTTAAGAAACCCTCTCTAAACCCAGGACTTTTAGAAAACTAAAGACCTGTATCCCTTCTTCATTTCATTGCAAAGACACTTGAGCGAGTGGTGTTTAACCAGCTGTCTACGTTTCTTGAACAGAACAACATCCTGGACATCAACCAATCCGGCTTCAAAAGCGGGCACTCAACTGAGACTGCCCTGCTCTCGGTTACGGAGGCACTCAGACAGGCAAGAGCAGCTTCCAAATCCACAGTACTTATCTTACTGGATTTGTCTGCTGCTTTTGACACAGTTAACCACCAGATCCTCCTGTCAACTCTCATGAAGATGGGCATCTCAGGAACTGCTCTCCAGTGGTTCAAGTCTTACCTCTCAGGTAGGTCCTTCAGGGTGTCATGGAGAGGTGAAGTGTCTAAGTCACATCATCTAGCTACTGGAGTTCCCCAGGGCTCAGTGCTTGGACCACTTCTCTTCTCCATCTACATGTCATCACTGGGATCGGTCATTCAGAAACATGGCTTTTCCTATCACTGCTATGCCAACGACACTCAACTCTACTTCCCATTTCAACCAGATGATCCATCGGTTGGTGTTCGTATCGCTGCCTGCCTAACAGACATTTCTGCCTGGATGAAGGAACATCACCTTCAACTTAACCTTGCAAAGACAGAACTTCTTGTTGTCTCTGCCAACCCAGCACTTCACCACAATCTCTCCATTCAGCTAGGGTCATCAACCATAACTCCGTCCAGGACAGCCAGGAACCTTGGAGTTGTGATTGATGATCAGCTAAAATTCACTGACCACATTACTGCAACAACCCGATCCTGTAGATTTGCATTATACAACATTAGGAAGATTAGACCCTTCCTATCAGAGCATGCCACACAACTACTGGTCCAAGCTCTTGTTCTCTCCAGACTGGACTACTGTAATGCTCTTCTAGCGGGCCTTCCGGCATGCACTATCAAACCCTTGCAACTGATCCAGAATGCAGCGGCGAGGTTGGTCTTTAATGAGCCGAAGAGAGCACACGTCACGCCTCTCTTCATCGGTCTGCACTGGCTGCCAATAGCTGCTCGCATCAAATTCAAGGCACTGGTGCTCGCCTTCAAAGCAACCACTGGCTCTGCACCAATATACCTAAACTCGCTCGTTCAGACTTACACACCCTCCAGGAACTTACATTCTGCTAGTGAACGACGCCTTGTGGTGCCATACCAGAGAGGCATGAAATCGCTCTCACTGAGCTTTTCCTGGGCTGTTCCCACCGGGTGGAATGACCTGCCTATCTCAATTCGTGCGGCCGAATCTGTAACCATTTTCAAAAAACACCTAAAGACACATCTCTTCCAGCAGCACCTGACCAATCAAGAATAGCACTTATCATTCTATTCATTTTCTGTCTGTCTAATTTATAAAAAAAACAACAAAAAAAAACAACAACTGTCCTGTGTGTTCTGAGCTAGATTAACTGAGACTTGCTACAGCACTTGCATACTGTTGCCCTCGACTGTTCTAGTTGCTTCTTTTGCTCTCATTTGTAAGTCGCTTTGGATAAAAGTGTCTGCTAAATGACTAAATGTAAATGTAAATGTAAGTGCAAATTCAACAGTCAACACCATTGCCGAGTATTTTTTAAAGCTATAGTTCACCCAAAAATGAAAATTCTGTTATTATTTACTCACCCTCAAGTTGTTCCAAACCTGTATGAATTTCTTTCTTCAGCTGAACACAAAAGATGATATTTTGAAGAATGTCGGCAACCAAACAATTGATGGACCCCATTGACTTCCATAGTATTTTTTTTCCCTCCATACTATGGAAGTCAATGGGGCCCCTTTTTGGGTGAACTATCCCTTTAAAACTGCAGTGTGCCAAAGACAGTCTTAAAAAAGCGCCCCCGTTCTCCTCCCGTCAAACATGTAACCAATTCCGTCAAAGTGCAGGGCTTTTCTCCACTGACTTTCTAAGTTGTTCAAAGCGTTTCTAAGGATTCTGATTTTGCTGATTAAAAGGCAGCTGTCTGACTCGAAGATGGCAAACAGGAACATGGATTGTGTAACATTATCAACGCATTATTAGCTGTTTGATAACATAGTCAAGCAAAAGGCTAATCACATCAATTACTGTTGTGTCCGACGTTGTAGAGAGCATTTACATTACCATTGTGATACATCGACTTGTATACAAGCTTGTATAATTCACTCTTCCAATTCTTTTGAATCACTTTCTGGGTTAAACATATATCGCTGAAATAAACCAGTATTTCCAATTGCCATTGTGTAGCGTGTACTACAGTTGACCGAGTGGATCAGGTAGTCTGAGTTGATATGATTGAGTGGAGGCAGGGACTAACTTGAATATTCATGGATCCGCATATACTAAATGAAACAAGAGTGTAGAGTTATATTCAAACGTTTAAATGTCATTTTGTTTAATTATTGACTGCAGGGGGACTTTAACATGAAAAATTATCTTAAGTCTTCGGAACATTGGAAATCAAATAACTATATAAATCGCAATACTGTCTACATTTAAAGTTAGCATGAAACGGAAGTTATTCCCTATCATTACGTATATAAGAGTGAAACGGCTTTTCGGGAAGAAAAAAAAATGTAGGGTGGGACTTGATTTTGTTCATTGGGAATTTATTGGATCGTTGTGGTCCGCTATTGCTGTGATCTCATGCGAGTGACAGGTTGGCCCGGTCATTATCCAACGCATTATCAGAGAAGTTTTGATGAAAGATTATGATGCACATAAATAAGGAATGTCCGCAATGTTAATAAATATAATAATGTGAACAGATAAATCATGTATAATAAATACTGCAATATTCCATAAAAAAGGTCAATTTTGAATTCATGGGGACTTTAAGGAAGTTAAATCTTACTGGTCATGTTGCTATTGGTGATTGGTGTGAAGGTGGGTGGGGCAGGAGGGTAGCAGTAGTGTCCTCCAACTGCAGTCCTCCGCAGCATGACACTATCCTTCAGTGTCTTGGTCCACTGGATGAACGCTTTAACTTTTGGCTCATTGACATAGGGCTGCTTTTTATGACAGCCTGTTGATGCAAAAACATTGACATACAGGGTGTTTCAAAAAGATGGACCCAATTTCAAACAAATCTTGCAAACAACTGAGGCTAGATGCTGTCGGTGCGCTGGGAGGGACTAGAATTGAAACTCTATGCCCCACCCTTTCAAGTGGTGGTGAAAGTTTTATTCATGGGCGGTCGTGGTTGCAGAGATATAGCGATTTCAAATCGGTCCATCTTTTTGAAACATGCTGCAGTTGAACTGGTTGTGGTTATCTGTGATGTACCTGTGATGAAGAGCTGTGTTTCTGTGCTGCTGGTCAGATACACAGAACAGCCTGTCTGACACACCCTCATCTGAGTGCACACCAGATACGTCACTGAGAGAGAGTGAGCGAGAATCAAATAAGGTCATTCAGCATAAGAGAAATACAATGATTGCGGACATAAAGTCATGGGCTGATATTTTACTAGGGCAGACGTTGTTGAAAATCTCTGGCTGAGATGAGGAGAAGATCTCCAGGATAAAGGGAGAGTCAGTTGTCCCATCCACTGCATGTACCCAGCGATATGCCCAAAACTTTTCAGGTCCTGACACACATCAGATGTAAAAATTGTTTGATTAAACAGTCAACCCTAATTATGAATATTACAAACGAAGCTTGCATTAGCAAGCATTATTAACTGACAACCAGCCGTTCAATAACAGACTATACCTGTCTTTTCCTTGCTCCTGATTCGCTCAACCCGGCCCACATAAGTCACTAGACCAATGACATCACAGGCTTGATTACTGTTCATCGAGTCCACCTCTGACCTGATCACAGAGAAAAGTTTTGTTTAGCCAAGTGAATTTATTATCCACAATGTGGAAAATTGTTATTTGGCTTCATGACAAAAGAAAAAACTAAAAATTAAAACCATAATGCAATAAAATAACCCTAACACATTAATCATGCTCCGGAAAGGGGTTGGTAAGATTTTGTTTTATAAATGATTTTGAAAGAAGCATCAAGGTGGTATTTATTTGATTAAAAATATAGTAAAACAGTATTATTATTGTATATTAATAATATTAAACCTGAATTTTTCAGCAGCCATAACTCTTCAGTGTCGCATGATCCTTCAGAAATCATTCTAATATGCCTGATTTGATGGGTCAAGAAACATTATCATAATTTAAAAAAAGTTCTGCTGATTAATAATTTGATACATTTGCCGTGATACATTTTTGATGAATAGAAAGTTCATCAAAAATGTATTTAAAATAAAACCATTATTTAAAATAACGTAATAAATGTCTTTACTGTAGCTTTTTTATCCTTCCCGAATAAAAGTATTTAAAAAAAATCTTACTGACCCCAAACCTTTGAATGGCACTGTACATCTAATGTAAGAATGAAATGTAAGAGTCCCTTGAAATGTTAGTATTTCTTTCAAGCTAATACACTAAAACAAAACGTTCAAAGGAACAAATTAAGTTGTAAGTGGTGAGTATATGTGTACCTTGTGGCAAAGTTGTATGGGACATCAGGCAGATCCCACTGAGGCTGAACACTTTTTGGTGGAATCACCGTCACTACAGATGCAGGACTTCGAGGATTTAAGCAGATCTCTACAACACACAAAACAATCACAACCAAAGAGTTAAAAATAATGTAACTCTTCCATGAAATGGTCCAATATTGACATTGTAGCATAAGAAAGCTAGCTTTGGAAAAGCTCTGGAGTTCATACCGATGGAGTGGAAAGTCATAAGAGAGAGTGTGTGGATCTGTGGTCTAGAGCGCTTTTGATAACTGTGTTTCAACGAATAATGCTGCAGATATAGAACAGAGCCAACTGTCAGTCGGTTGAACCACTCAGGACAAAGATCATTCCATACAACCATAGACATGACGCCGCTCTGATCAGCCACCTCACAGTAAACCTGAAAGAGGGAGCGAAAAAAGAGATTATGTTTTGCACCACTGAAGAAATCAACAGCTACAGACAAAAAAAGTGACCTATGACCTCAACTCACCTGAAATGGGAAGTCAATGTTTTGTCCTGGTTTTCCGTAGTACCGGATCCTGGACCTATGCAGAATTCGGACCAGTAGTGGGAGAGGACGTCTGGAGCTGTGAAAGAATGCGTCCAGATCCGCAAGAAGAGTGATTCTAGAGACTGACAAACAGAAAGGCAACAACAATAGCATTAACCAAATATAAATGGAAGGACACACTACCATTACACAATAAAGTATGTGCAAAACAACAGCCGTGTTCGAATATTATATGTAAATTCTCTCATTCAATGTTCTCATTTTTGTCCACAAATTTTCTTTCGAAACCGTCCTTCAAATGAGACGTTAAACCGAGGTCCTGACTCTCTGTGGTCATTAAAAATCCCATGGCACTTCTCGTTAAAGAGTAGGGGTGTAACCCGGTGTCCTGGTCAAATTCTCTCCATTGGCCCTTACCAATCATGGCCTCCTAATAATCCCCATCCATTGAATTGGCTCCTCTCCACCAATAGCTGGTGTGTGGTGAGTGCACTGGCGCCGTTGTACTGTGGCTGCCGTCGCATCATCCAAGTGGATGCTGCACACTGGTGGTGGTTGAGGAGAGACCCCTGACATGAGTGTTAAGCGCTTTGGGTGTACAGTAGCGCTATAAAATGGCTCATTCACAATTTTTGACCTACAACATTCTATTTGTCAAACTCAAATATCTAACCCTTTTAAGCTATTATTATTTGAAAAGTGTTTAGTTTTTTTGCAGTAGCCTATTTACTATAAATTATTTCTAAGCACAAATTTTTTTTTATATTCATGTGCCCTCATAATCTTCAATAAAAATAACTTCCCCTCCCACTTGCAATGACATTTCTTCTGAATATTCATATTCTCACTGATGACATATTTACTGGTGTGAGAGCGGGACAACGTCACAGCAAAAGCGGGACAACGTCACAGCAAAAGCAAACTAATACTACCTAACGATCCGATCAATTTGCGATGGACAAAATCAATTTCCGCCCTACATTTTTTTTTTTTTCAAGACATTTCACTCAGTTGTACATCACAATAAGTAAGTAAAAACTATTGCAACTTTCATTTCATGCTGACTGTAATATTACTATATTAATAATTTTAAAACATTTATATACAAATATTTTATAATATGTATGGCACTTATTCTTTTATTAGTAACAAGAAAAACATTTGGTCCTAATCTAACTAAGCTTTAGGCAACATTTAGATTTTGTTACTTGCAATCTTAACTCTTAATATAAAATCTTAATAATAATATATATATATATATATATATATATATATATATATATATATATATATATATATATATATATATATATATATATATATATATATATATATATATATATATATATATATATATATAAATTGACCACTGCTGATCTCATACCATCAATAACCACGTCTGGAGGTGGGTTGTTCGGAATCCATACGCTCCCATAAGGATCATCGTTTATCCACAGTGGTAAATAATATTTTCTGCTCAGCTGCAGAGGTCCATCGGATCGGGTCACATAGTCCTGGCACCACTGCGGGATTTTCTCTACGTCTTTAATGGCCAGAAGTCTCTCAGGAAGCTCCACGACGCTGTGAATGCCGTCTATCCTCAAGTAACTGTGACTCAGTCTCGTCTCATCGTGAAACAATGACAGCTGGGACACCAGGACCCCAGAACCGCAGCGCAGCGAGCCCGTCCGGACCCAGCGGGTCAGACTGTCCGCCAGCTGACACTTCATCCTCCATTGGCCGTCCGTGATTGTCAGGTCGTAGCTGTAGCTGTAGCTCTCACCCGAGGGATGTTGTGAGCTCAAGTACCGGTCCAGAGCGATGACAGCCAGGCACAGCGGGCTGGCGAGGGTCAGGGAGAGAGTGTGCGCGGACCGCAGCTGCTCAAACACCGCCTGAAGAGCAGAACCGGACCCGCTGTCACTGTGATCCGCTGGACCTGCCATCACTGAAACCAGAGACGGTTAGAACGTCTGGATCCAGACCCAAACCTCTAACGTTACACGATTTGGCCAGAACCAGATCGAAACATTTAAGTACGTTTAATAGGACGTTATATGAGAGTGAGTGTGTATAGGATATAACTGTTACACTTGCTGCGCTTAACGTTACATATCTAACCTTTACGCTGTATTATTTGTCTACATTTTGAAATAATATAAGTGATTGCGATTGTATTACTTATGACGGTGTCATTTATTGCAATTTGAAGTCAGCTCGAACCTCACGAAATGTAAACAAACTCCAAGCGCGCGGTGAGTTCGTGTTTCTTCTTCCCGAGTCACTGAAAGTAAGCCGCATCGCCAACTACAGGCACGGAGGACACGACAGCTTTGTTCCCATGCGTCAAACACTTTTAGGCCTGGTTTCTCAGACAGGGCTGACAGGCAGGAGTAGGCCTTAGGTAAATTAGGACATTTTAAGTAGCTTTTTATAAATGTGCTTTAGAAAAAAAAAAACATTACTGGTGTGCTTCTTGAGACAAAAAATATGGCACTGAAACTACTCAAACATACATTTTAGTCTGGGACTACTAGGCTTATGCCGTGTCTGTGAAACCAGGCATAAGTGTTAAGAAACACGACCTTAAGGAAAATATGTTTTTTTTATGGTCCCAAAGTGTATTACGATAGATTTTTTAATTTTTTAATTAGATAGTGTTGGAATAACACAATTTTTGTAAGAATACATTTTGTGATGCAATTTAAAGTCCTAGTGAACCGGAAGTTGCAACCGACTTTATTTCAGTGATTTGACGTATTTCCGAGAGAAACGGAATACTAAATGAGCAGAACAGAGGGCGTGGTTTGTTTTTTCCTCCCTGTGACCTGATTGGATATAGAAACGTAGGCGTTTCATTCAAAAAACGCACCTCCTCGCCATCTCTGTTTATTAGCTCGCGGGCAGTTGGATGGGCGTGTTTAATGATGGTGTCGAAGCCCAAGCCGTCATACAGACATCATCAAAAAAGGCCTGCCAATGTAGAGGGGAGGAGCATTTTCAGATTTTGATTAAAGATTACAAAGCCAAATAATTTTTTGATGCGGATTGACTTGCACGGATGGATTGTTCACCACAAAACTAGCAATTTGCGCTAACAAAGTAAATATGATCAATTTTGATTTCACGAGGACTTTAAAGTGTTAGTTCACACAAAAATGAAAATTCTGTCATTAATTACTAACCCTCATGTCGTTCCAAACCTGTGACCTTCGTTCGTCTTCAGAACACAAATGAAGATATTTTTGATGAAATCCGAGAGTTCTCTGACCCCTCCATAGACAGCAATTTAATGACCACTTCCAAGGTCCAGAAAGGTAGTAAAAACATTGTTAAAATGGTTCATGTGACAACAGTGGTTCAACCTGAATTTTATGAAGCGACGAAAATACTTTTGTGTCTCCTACGCTGTTGACGTAGTAAATACAGTGCAGCGCTTTCAAAGTGCTACGTCAGAACACCGGCTTACCATTGGCCGATGCTGTTGACGTGAGCACCACGACACATGCGTGTGATGCTGATGCAGGAGCTAGCCAATGGTGAGCCGCAGAACTCGGAAGCCCTGCACTGTTTACACTATGTCAACAGCGTAGGAGACTGGCACAGACGAGAAGAAATAGTTGAATAAAGTTGTTATTTTTGTTTGGTTTTTGCGCACAAAAAGTATTCTCGTCGCTTCATAAAATTGAACCACTGTAGTCACATGGACTATTTTAACAATGTATTTACTACCTTTCTGGACCTTATAAGTGGTCATTAAATTGCTGTCTATGGAGGGGTCAGAGAGCTCTTGGATTTAAATTCAAAAATTAAGATAAAAAAAATATTAGGTCTTACAGGTTTGGAACGACACCAGTAATGACAGAATTTAAATTTTTGGGTGAACTAACCCTTTAAGCAAGTGGTTCTGTTTATAATTATACATTTTGTTTCAAAATAATGCAGGGTCACTATAACATATCCAAGCTGTTTCAGAATGTAAACTTTTTTTTATTAATAATTTCTTTTAAAACAATATTAACAATATGTTAAAGCTTGTTGTGATGGTATATGTACACAGAAGAATAAAAGGGGGAAAAACAAGCCATACATCATTGACTGTGCAACATCAACTCGCTGAACTGACAAACAGAAAGCTTTACGTCCCCCAAAGTAAGACACTTCAATAATTAATCTGTTACAAAATACCTCTGTTTTTTTACTTTCAAATCATACAATGTATATAAATTTATTTCAATCTATTTGACATATTATAAAATAAACAACTATATTTTTCTAAACCTTTTTGTATGTCTTATATTACAATATCTTCCATGTATTATCTGCAGAGTATCAGCAGAGATGGCTGTTTATACCAGGTTTTCCGTTTCTTCCCCACACCTGGTAGAATATAAATGCATTGACGCTCTCATACCCACAGCGAGAGTTATGTCACCTGGCTAACACACATAACACATACGCTCACAGCACACACTCGCACAAATCCATGAGGCCTAAAACCTCATCAGAACAGACACTTTTGGGGAGAAATCCAGGCCAGAGAGTAAAAAGCTAAGAAGGGTGAAAGAATAAAGTGCAATCTCCACAACCATAGTTTCACAGGATGAAAAGAGAAAGAAGAAGACAGTCAGAACAGGTATCATCCACCACTCACAACCCAGTCAATGAACATAAAGAGCATACACAAAAAACATCTGCATGTGCAAACGACACCGCAAAATACACAAACATCTGCAAAACAATCAAACAACATTCGAGACTAAATGTTTGAGCCTGGCTGACAAAAAATTTCATGAAAACACCACAAGTGGGCATTAAGTGAAGGACGAAGCAGCTGGTTTTGTTCGGGGATGATGCGCAATCTAAAATGGCGGCACACATGAAGACTGAATCAGAACGCAAACTTTGGATTTATTCGTCCGGCTCATTTTGAAATCAGTGTTCCAAGATGGATCCTTAAGTTGGGTTACGAAAACATGTAAAAGGAAAATCTGACTCAAAGTGTAGTTTCTCTCTTGTCTACAGACACAAAGAGCATTTGTGAGACCCAAAGATAATCTCAGAGCAGCAGAAGATGATAAACGGGAGGCACTGATGCTGAACACCCTAAAACGTTGTGCTAGACACCATCTGAAACACAAACACGGCAAACATCTTCCTCGTCTTTTCTAGTGCCACTCCAGGAAGGCAGAACGAAACACAGAGATGAACCAGTTACACAATTCAGACTCTACACAAACTTTTGAAAAACATTTGCGAAATGGTTCAGATGGGCAGGTTGGGGACACTTTGGGGCCGTAAATGGAAATGGGGCTCTTGGAAATGTAAAAATCTCTGGAGTGCTTCCATTGAGTGTAAGAATCTGTAAGAAACATCTGATTTGAAGCTAAAGTTTAACAAGCTACAGAAGATGTCACACCGGAGAGTGTGACATCAAGGACTTTCACACTTCTGTACATGACTGAAGGAATGTCGAGGATCCTTGCATACAAAAATACTTGCCGCTTCCATTCAAACGGCACTAATATGAAGTGTTTCTTGCTAATGCAAGAAAAGATACCTGACTAAAAACTCAAATCTAAGTATAAATTACACACATTCTTGTTTTTCGATTCACATCTCACAACAGGCAGAAGGGCACATGATCATCTTAGGCTTTCTTGAACAGAATATTCTCAAGTTTGAAAAAAATAAAAGAATCAGCACCAGTCTTTAATGAGCAACGGGTGACAGGACAGAAGAAAGCGCAGCTTGAAGACCCCGCAAAGAAGAAATGAATTGAGATTTTTACAATTGTCTGATCCCCCCCTCCCCTGTTTGTGTGTCTGTGAGTGTTCACAACATTCCAGAACGTCTGAAATAATTTTGCCCTTTGCCCGACACGTATGTGTCTATACCAGAGATGCCCAAACCAAAGCCGGCCCGTGATGACCTTTGACTTGCCATGAGGGGAAAAATGTAGCCTAGGAAAAAAAAACATGGCTTTGAAGTAGACGTGTGCCAGTACTCGGTAATACTGTTCATCGCGGCAATTATAATGCACAATGTCAAAATACTGGGAATAATTCTAGATAGCATATTAGCATAACGGATTCCTTTTCTCTGAATTTACAGCGGCTTAATTTCCATCAATGAGTCAAGATTCCGAAGGCTCTAACGCAGCCCTTATGGGCTGTTTGGCACAACCATTCTGTGCCCCATCTGTCTACAATGAGAGGACCGCTTACGACTATAGGGGTGAAAAAAATGATCGACCTGATAATGAAAGTGCATTACGGAATTGAATAATCGTTTGTGTGAATTATTATTACAGAAGCCGTCTCGGATTATAATCACGTGTGCTGCCACAACAAACGCAGAACATGCGAGATTGAGGAAATTCTGCATTATTATTCATAAATGTGTGCGTCAATTTAAAAAAAAAAAATAATTCCGTCCCTATGCAGTTGCGATATACTTTGCATATGTGGTAATATTTGGAGAATATACTCCGTGCTGTATCTTGCCTTTCCTTTATTATGTGTTATGCAATAGATAATGTGCAATCGGCAACAAAAACTCAACAGTCATATTAATACTGAACTGTAGTTCTCTGATATCTTTTTTCAATGCAATCAATAAATGAAGAGGCGCAAGATTGCGGCAGTTGATACAGCGTTGCCATGGACAGCATTGAATATGTCTGACTACTAAATGCCATTGACCAATCAGAATCACATATTATTGGGGGACATGACAAGGTTTTCAACTAAAAACAGAAAACTTTGTATGCCTTTTGGGTGTTCATTTACACGACAACGGCATTTTGGGGCCCTGAAAATGCAAACTTTCAAAGTGGTTTCAAAGTGCAAGTTTTTGTTTTTTGTTAATTAAATAGTTTCATTCAATCATAAAATACCTTGAAATAAATACAATTTCCAGGAGTCATTTTCTTATATACAGTAACAAAAAGAACAAAAAAAACAAAACAACCCCCCCAAAGTGCAAGTTTTTGAATATGATGATATCGTTACCGTCTCTGTATAAACTACAAAAACGTAGAATCTGTGAAAACTGTGACGCCATGCATATGCATCTTACGTGTTCAGTCTATAGATGTGTAGTGTCTCTTTACAAAGTGACATCGCCAACTACTGGCCTGGCAGCATAATACAACGGGTTTAGTCGTTTTCACGGATCCGTGTGAACGGGGATTGTCGCCTGTACATGAAAAACGCAAAGGAAAATCTTTTCCGTGTTTAGTACATCGTTGATGGTTAGGCTAGTATTCCCTTATAAATAATAGACTTCATTTATATTTTAATAGTCATCAATGTTCTGTCATCTGAAATACACATCTGCTTTGCATATTATTTCTCATTTATTTGTAGATTAATTCAAATGTCATAAATGAGGGGAACCAAGGTTAAACACGTAACAGTTTGATATAATGCAACTTTTACTTTCGGCCCTCAATCAAATTGGATTTTTGGCCCTTCGTTGTAAAAAGTTTGGGCACCTCTGGTCTACACCATCTCCCAGAAAAAAAAGAAGAAAATAAGTGCATGGGTTTTTTTTGTTTTACAAATATTGCAGCCGTATTTGTGAAACACCGAGCACAAGTGACACACAGGCAGATGAGAACATTTCCAGTTTTGCAGGCCTGACAATTATGATTGTCTTCAATCATTCAGTCTGCAGTATTGTCTTATTTTATCTTCATTTGTTCATCACAGTTAAACTGCTGCTGCACTTCCGCCCACCACCGTAAAACAATCACAAAGTCCCTCTTCTACGAAGCATAAATTAGACAGAGCTTCATCCCTGTGTAATACTGAAACAAAATATTAGCTCATCTGTTTATATTGACATCAAATCAGTGGAATTTTACTGTGTGGACAAAAAAATAATAATCAAAGAACCGTTCGATCAGGGAAGCGAACATGCTTCTCTTGAGGAGTTGTCTAGATGTTAGCCTAAATATGAAAACCGAAATAAACGTACCGAAATATGACCATCCAGAACACATTATGTGGAGGAACTATATGTACAATAAAGTGGATCCAGAAAAAAAAAAAGTAAACGAAAATAGTAGTGCGAAAATTGTTCTTAAATATTTGAAATAAACAATGTGATTCAAGTTTCTACATAAGGGGACCGAACCTGCTCTGCACATGATAACAGGAAACCAAATGTATGCATTTTTGAAACATTAGGTTTTCACTGAACAGTGTCCAGCTCCTCTCATCAGCATACACATATGAAATATGATGTGTGAAAAGCAGTTCATGACCATGTATTCTTCTTCTTTTTGGTGGGGCGTTTTCTCTTTTAGTTAGTACTTTAGTATGCGTTTGAGAACGGAACATGTGACAACACACTCAGCGGACTCTGCATTGAGTTTAAGCTCTGTCAAGGCATCACTTGATTAGTTGATTTTGTCTTGTTTGTGTGTTTTTGTTTGTTAAAAAGTCCAGATAATGTCAACTGCTGTAACATTACAGTGCCAAAACCCTTTCGGCTTTCTGTCCTTTTTCTATCAACGGAGCATCTGCTAGACTGCTCTGTGACCCCTGGCTCCATGAATAACAGATGGGTCACACCCCTATGGGCTCCTCCTACATCTCCCAGCATCCTCTGCGTGCAGTCCGGGCCAGGCAGAGCCTTTGGGCCTCGTGACATTATCACCATCATTTGCTGTCATGGGAAGTTTAAGGGACTTTGGCTTTCTCGATTTGGTTTGGCTCGGGACCGAGCCTTCCTCTAAGCCGAGAGAGTCCCTTCCCATCATGCCTTTCAGAGCTAAATGCTCAACGCGCTGGCAACCTCTTGTCTTCTCCCGGGGGGGCGGGGCTACCGTGGGAGCATGTTTCTGTAGTCCGACAAGTTGCCGGAATGATGATGCTGCTGTTGCTGCTGCTGCTGTTGTTGTTGTTGCTGTTGTGGCTGTACGTATCCCACAATGCTTTGCTGTGGAACGCTAGGGGTGTGGAATAAGGCCTGAGTGGGAGTGCTGTGAATCAGACCCTGAGGCTGCATCTTCAAGAAAGACAGAATTTTACCAGAATGTTTATGAATCACAAAACATGATTCAAGATGATATGATTCAGTTGATGACTGAAAGAACTGTAAATCAGAATCACAAATTGTGTTTGTTTACCTGAAAGAACTGCTGAGGGTGCTGTAGTGGTATGCTGTGCGGGGCAGCCGACGGGTGAGGTGTGTAGGTGGGTGTGGTCTGATGGGTGATGAAACTATTATGGGGGATCATGATTGGTGAGGTGAAGACGGGGGACGGGACAAGCACAGCGTTACAGTTCACCTGCTGCACAGGGAAGGAAGGAGCCATCATCTGCTGGTCCAGCGGATATCTGTAACACAAACAGACAAACAATATTGGTGAATTCACAATAGTATATTATTGTACTATGTTATGGCAGAAATAGTAAAGTAGTATGCTAGCATGTTCTTCTGAATTCAGCTCAACAAGTCTTTACATTGGCTTTACATTCATTTGGATCTCACACACACTTACTTGGTTTGTTGAATAGTTGAGCTGCACTGGGAAGACTGAGCCCCCCCATTGCTGTCTGGTACAAGCGTCTGCATTGGCTGGTTTAGCAGCATCCTACCAATCCAAAAACACCCTGTATTATATTACTATTCAGATCAGGGAACATATCGTGTTACAATCTGTGATATAACTCAAATCAGCCAATCAGGAAGCTCCCTCACTCTACCAATCAGAAATCACCTCTCATTCTGTTGTACCCTGGGGCACGTTCAAGTTCAAACCGGTGCGCAACGTTTTGCTACGGTTTCCGGGTAGAACGACATGTTTGCTGGAAACGGTGTGCAACGGGGTTTGAGATATGTTTTCTCTTGTTTGGTGTCAAATATGTCAGCCCAATCAGCAGCAACATGTATATAAACCACGCGGTATTAAAGAGACAGTTCGCACAATGGGTCCAAGTAAAGTTGTTTACAAATGTGTCCGCTGCAGCTCGGTATACCCAACAATTGAAGATATTAGAAGACATGATTGTCGTAAGAGTTTTATAGTAAAAATATAGCATATAAACATGATGATGTATATTTTTAGCTTCATTGCAAGGCAAGTTTATTTATATACCAAATTTCATACGCAATAGTAATTCATTGCTTTACATGAAAATGAGAAAGAAAATACAAGCTTTTAAAAAAGTAAGAACTACAAATAAAAATGATTTAAATTAGAATTGATTACCAGGAGATAAAAAAGTTAATTAAATGGGATGGGGATGTTCTCTTTTATTCTGGACGGCAAGGGCAGTGACTGTAACATCGAGTGTATTTTGCAGTATTAAACACGTACTTATATCAATTTCATCAGGCTCCGAAAATTCCTCAAAAAGAACACAAAGATGGCCTTCTCAGCTGCCATAGTTGCAACTCTTGCGTCATCAGCAGGGTGTTCAACGCAGCACCGTTTCCATATAAAAAACTTTTTGCAACGTTTTGTCGGGGCTGAACGCAACCCTGTTGTACAGACATCACTAAATTAGATTTTTCTACTATATTATTTATTAAGAAACGGCTTATTAATGGTTGTTAAACTGGTCATAAAATATCATTAAAGGGGCCGTGACATGAGAAATCAAGTTTGCCTTGGTCTCTTGACATATGTGATAGAACCCATTATAAATTACTGATGCCCTCTACAGTGGATAGAGTAAAGGGAAGCATAAAGGAATATTCGCTTTGACCCATCCTGTTTAAACAGCTCATTTGCTCATTTCTGTAGCGACTTCAGCAGGATACCAGCATTGGGAACAAGTGGATGGTTTTTTTTTAATGGCGTCCCGAATCACGCTGGAGGATTGTATGTTTATTCGGAGCATTTTGTTTTGTAATTGAGGCAGAGTGTAATGGAGAGTTCGCAAAGAAACTTTTGTTGAAAGATGAGGCAGCCAACTGTATTGGATCAAAAACCGCAAGTGAATTATTTCATAATGCTTTGTCTGTAAATTACGGTTTTATATAGATAATGTTTTCAACACACATCAACCATATCAACGCAAGTAGGCGTTGATACAGTTTCTTATGCATGGAATGGTGTTAGCCAATCATAACAGTGGCTGTTTACTGACCTTAAAGGAGCTGCCCCTTAGAAACAGATCATTACAGACAGAGGGTCAGAATGAAGGTGAAAAATTGTTTCCGCATATATTTTTGTTTTTTGTGCAACTTTATAAGTGATCTCAAGAAACATCCATGACATGACTCCTTTAAAACTGCTATTCCAAGCAGAGATACTGTTTTAGCCCCAAAGTTTTTCTTCTGATCTCTAAAACATAATTTCCAGAATATAAATGTCTACCTAATTTGATAATATTGAATAGAGAGGTTTTACAGCTGGAATATTATAAAAGGCGAAGCACATGTTCACACACAAATTTGGTCCGATTTTCATACGAGATTTGTCCGTTTAGACCAATGCATCAAAAAATGGCAGATGGTTTAAATCGAAGTTTAAGAGTTCCAGATTCTTCCTCTGCTATTCACTGTCCCTTAAATGTGAAAAACTTTAGTTTTATGTAACAGCAGCCACTACGGGCAAGAGACCAAAAGCACAGTTTTATTTGCGGTGCAATGGAAAAGAGATTATTTAGAACAAATCTCTGTAAAAACAACTGTTGCATTGACAACATGCAAATGTTTGTGTCAGTCTGAATATTCAAATTTATGTGTGTTAAGGTGTGTTGTTACCGTAGTTGTCCATCCTGGCTGTAGTCGGTGTGTGTATGTCTTTGGCAGTGTGTGTCGAGTTGGGGTCTGTGTCCGTGGTTGGGTGAGAACATCATTGGGTTGCTGTAAAAGGGTGTGGTGAGACTGGTATGTGTCTGCATTGGAACACTGACGGCCTGAATGTGTCCAGTCTGAACCAGTCTCTGCTGCCCCTAAACACACATAAACACAAGACAACCATCAGTGTGTAAGTCCATGGGTGAGTAATGTGTGTGTGTTGTGTGATATGTGTTGCGTACCTGAGCAGATGAGCTACTGGGCTGTTCTCTGATCAGTGTGTGTGATGAATGTGAAACACAGTGTTGAGGTTTAGGGTGTGTGCTGTGCTGGGCCGGCCTGCCTGGACCCTGCTGTTGCGAAACAGAACCGGCAAACTCTCCCTGTATCGGCTGCTGGAGAAACATCTGCAAAACAGCGATCCAAACATACTGTTCAGAATCAAACCACTTTAGTCCTAAAAATAAATTAAGTAAGACTTCCAATAAAATAACTTCCTCTGTAAATACAGTAGCATTTTTTCTAAAGAGAAGGGAAATTGTATATCTACACTACTTTTCAAAAGTTGTGTAGATCAGCAAGTAGTGTTTTTTTTTTTTTTAAAGAAATGAATTAATACATTTCAGCAAGGATGCATTAAAATGATCAAAAGTGACAGTGAAGAAACGTATAAAGTTACAAAGATATACATTTCAAAATAAATTGTTCTTTTGAACTGTCTATTCATTAAAGAATCCTAGGAAAAAAAATTCCCCCACAGTTTCCACAAAAATATTAAGCAGCACACTGTTTTCAACATGATAATAACAACAAGGAATGTTTCTTGAGCACAAAATCAACATATTAAAATGATTTCTGAAGGATCATGTGACTGAAAACATAAAAGTTATAAAACACTGAAAAGTTATGATGCTGAAAATTCAGCTTTGCTATCTCAGGAATAAATTACATTTTAAAATATATTAAAATAGAGAAGAGTTATCATAATAAATAATAATAATACATTTATCATAATGATAAAAAAAAATGAAAATTAGCCCATAATTTACTCACCCTCAAGTCATCCTAGGTGTATATGACATTCTTCTTTCAGACGAATAAAATCTGAGTTATATTGCAAAAGTCCAGGCCAATCCAAGCATTAGAATTGGATTCATAGTTGCTCTATTTTTGAAGTCCATAAAAAGTGCATCTGTCCGTGAAATAACGTGCTCCACGCGGCTCTGGGGTGTTAATAAAGGCCTTCTGAAGCGAATCGATGCGTTTGTGTAAGAAAAATATCCATATTTTAAAACTTTATCAAGTAAACTTCCGCCTTCCCTGTTCAATTTATGGAGAAATTGTTGAAAGTTCCCCTGCCGATCGAAAGACTAACGCGACCAGGTACGCTCGTCATGACGTCGCGTACGCATCTTGAGTTTCACTTTCAACATTCAACACTTTTCCACGGAAAGCGATCGGCTGGAACTGATAAAGTTTTAAATATGAATATTTTTCTCACACAAACGCGTCGATTTGCTTCAGAAGGCCTTTATTAACACCCCGGAGCTGCGTGGAGCACGTTATTTGACGGACAGATGCACTTTTTATGGACTTCAAAAACAGAGCAACTATCCATTTCTAATGTTTGGATTAGCCTGGACTTTTGTAATATAACAAGAAATGTCATATTGATGGTGAGTAAATTATGGGCTAATTTTCATTTCTGGGTGAACTATCCCTTTAACAAAGATAAATAAATACAGTAACAAATGAACTATTTCTTCCTCTTTTTACGTCAAATTGTCCATTTATGATGTATTTTATCTGACCCAAATTTTCACAAATAAAAAGAATACTGCAAGTTTATGATTAAATGTGCGTACCTGTAGGTTAGCGAGCTGTAGTTTCTCTTTAATGTCGTGCAGCTCTTGCTGTTGTGTTTTGATGTCGGCCTGTAGGATGCGTGTCCGCTCCTCTAGCTGCTCTTTCAGCTGATGCATGACGCCTAACTGAGGCTGCTGGAATCCATACAGAGATTGTGTCTGTAGCCCGCATGCACACAGAACATTGAGAACACACACTTAAATATACAAAAAAGAGTCAAGAGCAGCCACACATACCCCTTTTCCACCTTTTAGAAACTTTGAACTTCTTTCAAAACCACCTGTGGTTTCCACTAAGCTGAATGAAGACATAACTGACTACAACATTCCATAACATTTTGAAAAGCTAGTTATTTTTATGCCACTGTGAGCTGCAACGGGCAAATAAAATGTATAGCGGTACATTCACAAAACTTTATTTCACATCATTTTATTTAAGATGTACAAGGAAAGTAAAGTTGCAGAATTTTTTAAGTTTACATATTGAGGACACCATCCCAGCATGGCCTCCGATATTAGGGTCCCTGGTTTGAGACCAGGAAGGTTTATGGGCCAGTGCAAAACAATTTTTACGGCCCCAAACTGCCATTTCTGTTAGGAAACAAGGTTCTAAATTGGGCACCGTTACCCTGTCGGTGGTAAAATATTGACAATATTTCTATTCTAAGATTACAACAAACACTAAACTGTAGCTATAGTTAGACATGTGGGGAAAGACAGACAGAGAGGATGGAATAGAGGGGAAGAGAGAGGGAGTACTGACCATGGTGGAATGCTGACTGCAGGACGTGGAGAGGGACGTGGAGAGGGACGTGGCCTCAGAAGAGCTCTGCCTCTGAATCAGGGTCTAAAACAAACAGAGACACAAAGCATTCAGATACGCACCGACTGATAATACCAACACATAAAATACTGTAGAAAAAAGATTTAAAAAAAAAAAAATAAATAAATAGTTTAATTTTAAAAAACAATTTAAATTGTAACAACATTTAACAACATTACAGTTTTACTGTATTTTAGATTCAATGAATGATGAGCATTAGAGACTTTTTTCAAAAAAAATTACCAACCCTAAACTTTTAATAAGTAGTGTACAGAGCCATAAAAGTATTCAAAGTGGTTTTAGGGAGACACTAGTGGTGGATTTAGGAAGAATGATGCAAAATTGTACTGTTGACTATTAGAAATGTGACCACGTTGAATGACACTATCATGATAGGAAATTAAAACTATAAATATGTTACTGCCAGAAGTAGTGTTATGATACATTTCAGAGTATGAGCTGCAGTTATATGCATTGGTTATAACTTATTGGTTATATAATATTGGTTTTTACCAATATTTAGTAATGTGTAATTATTAATTAAGTATTAAGTTATTAATTAATTATTAACGTGTAAGTATTATTTAATCGTTACATTTTTGCTACAGTTGGTCACTTTTCTCATGTCTGAGTCCTTCATAACTCACCTGGATATTGGTGGGGACTTTTATGTTTTATTAAACATCTGATGAGACAAACTAATGACCTACAGATCTGAGGTCATCATCCATCTGCCTGTCTAATCTACACACCCTCACCTGTTGAATTCTATCTGCAAACACCTGTCTGTTGAGTTAATTAAAAAATAAAACACAAAAAAACTAAAATAAATGTTTTATCAAATCACAACATTATAATGTACAGTAAGAAATACTTAACATTTATTTTGAGAACTGCTTAAGATTGCATTTAACTGTCTTATTAAATTACTAAATTAGTGTTTTTATAGACTTTGGGCCCTATTTTAACAATCTGAGCACACGGTCTGAAGCGCATGGCGCAGGTACAGTTTTGCTAGTTTAACAAAAGGGAAAAAAAAATTGCCGTGCCAGGCGAATGGTCCAAAAGGGTTGTAGCTAGTCTCTTAATGAGTCAAGGGTGTGTTTTGCGCATAACGTGCTATAAACCCTTTAGCGGATTCGCTATTTGCATGGCGGGATTTGCGAGTGGAAAGACAGAACGCTTCTCAAGAGAGGAATACTTTTATTTTTAATATTTAAAAATGTTTGTGTGCGTCCCTGTGTGTGTAATAAGCAGAGTGTATGCGCGTTGTGCACGCCACTAAGCGCATATTATTAACGTGCCCTTTAAATAACAGAAAAATTACGCAGTCGTTTTCAGCTGCCTCAAAATAGCAATGCACCAACAGTGAGCTGTTGAGACCAGCATGGCCATGAGCGAACAGATGGGCGCGACTGCATTTGCTATTTAAACAACGTGGCGCTGGACGTGAAAATGATAACCACGTCAGGATGAAACTAGCAAAAAACACTTGCGTCGGGGCCTGGCGTCGTATTGCGCCGGGTGTATGATAGGGCCCAATAAATGAAAGTAAGTCTGTAAGTCATACCCTATTGATTTATGAAATTGTAAACTGTAGCTGAGACTCTTCGAAGAAGTCAAGAAGATTTATATAAATCCAAAAATTAATCAACGGAGCAGTGACTACGACTATGAAGATGATGATGATGATGATGAGGTGCATGTTCGTACCTTCGTTCCACTATGTGGCATCCTGCTGGAACTCTTCTCAGGACCAATGGAAGCAGACTGCCGTGACGACGTGCATGCTTCTGTGTACCTCACCGAGTTCGCTGTGGCTAAAGAAACAAACAGGCTTACATTCACATTACCCTCTTATGCACATTGACACCTCATAAGTGGAGAAGAGTTAGCAGAGGTGCGTGTTTGTACTTACATGCAGAGTCGGACAGTGCTGTGTGTGATGACTTTATCGAGCTTTGTGATGACACTGATCGAGCGCTGTTGATTCTGTCCCGTTTTTTTTCCAAAGGAGGACACATGTCCAAAAACACCTCCTGCCCCTACACACACAAAACTCATTAGTATAACTATTCACAAAACTCAGAAAGCCGAACTATATCATGTGTGTGTAGCACCTTGACTGAGGATGTGGCCATATCAGATGAGCTTTCCTCCAATCCAAACTCTCTCCTTCTCTCCGCTCGGACTTCAGCATAACTTTAGAGAGAGACAAAGTGTTTTGTTTTTACTTTTCATTCTCTTTCATCTTGTACATCCACCGTGAAAAGCTGTAGACCAGTGGTTCTCAACCTTTTTGGACTCCAACACTGTCTATATCTGCGCCACAACAGCTTGAGGCGGTCTACGATGGACACGGACAAATCTACCGTTGCAAATCCATTTGTTCTTCGTGTCAGATGTAGCGTGAGCACTTGAAGTATGTCAGAAATAGAACAGGGCTTAAGTTTACTGTCTGGAATTTGTTGTGTCACATCGAGCTGCATCCAGTATATACAATACTGATTATAATTGGTTCTATCTGCTTTTTTTCTGTTGCGCCGCTTGCGTTTCTTGTGAACTTTTTCAGTTGTTTGTGGTTTAATGGATAAAGATTTTTTTTTAAATACACAAAATATATTTACAATTACCACCCAATAAAATATTCTAGAACGTGTCATTACTAGATAAAGGTTTATTCTATAGAAAAATGCCCATAGAGTGGTACGTTTACATTTGAGTTAGTTTAATAATCAATTTACAGGACTTTTCCAGGTGTAGAAATCACACTTTTAAAATGACTCTTCCTCATGTATCCAGGGATTTCCAAGACTGTAGGAATACTGGTTCTTTCTTGACAACCTCTGGAAGTTTGCTGATGCCCCCTAGTGGGCCCCAGCTCCCTGGTTGAGAACCACTGCTGTAGACTTATTCTGTCATGTGGTGCATTTCTGAGAATATGGGCTGAATCCGAAATCGCCCCCATAAACCCTCATTCACTATTCCCTACGTTAGTCCACTAATATATATCACTTGAAGGAGTGAATGAAAACGAGTGTGTGAAGTCAGACAGCCGTGGTGTGTACATCGTCTGTACACTCGTTATTGCGGTGGATTGTGAGATTGAATGAGTGCACTCAATAACGTCCACTATGGTTTCGGACACCACTACAAATGGCTGTGCCCTCAAATAATGCCCTATTTAAGGGTATAGGGGGCGATTTCGGATTCAGCCATGGTCTATTTTGAAGGCCAAATCTGTAGTAACACAAACTAACCACTAGATGGAAACAGAGGCTAAAAAATAATAGACATTGTAAAACAGACTCAATTAATTGAGCTGACAAGCATATTGACTACTTTGAAGTTATGAACAGGCATTTGAACATATCTATGAGTTACAAATACTGTTAATCATAAAATATTTTAAACTTGTTTAATGTTCTTGTGTGAGCAAAGTGTTTTTGTTTAAAAGCATATCAAATTGAGTGTGTATACTTTCCAGTGTGTGTGTGGCATGCTTTCCAGTATAGTACATGTATGAATTATGGTTGTGTGTGTTTTACCTGACCACGTTGTGTGTACAGACTATAAATTCTGGTTTGGAATTCCACTGGTGGTATGTGATGTAATAGTGTGTCTGTAGCCAGATCCACTGCTGCCCTTTGGTCAGGAACCGATAGTAACAGGATTTTCCTTTCCCAAATTGCATCACTGCAATACACACATGTATGCACACAAACACTCAAGATCAGTAGTCTCTATAAAAGATTTGAGAGCTTCTTACAAGGTCTTTCATCTTTCCTGGCTCCTCTGTGATTTGCACAAACAGCACAAAATTTCCAAGCCAGTACACTGACCTAGTTTTAAAAGAGAGCGAGCGCGAGACTTTGAGATAACACTCACATTGTTTATGACACTGAGCAATCAGCTCCAGGTCGTCCACATGGTAGTAGTCGTAACCTGAGGTCCCCAAAACCTCAAACGGAAGGTATCCAATGATAGGAGAGGCCCTGTGAACACACACACACGTTCAGTACATAATATCTGCTACCAGCACATGCACAATTCCAAGCATTGGCCCAATTTACAAAACAAGAACTCAAATTTTGTCTTTTCAGACCCCTTAAAAACGGCTGTGCATTTTCTCTTTAGACTAAAGAAACATGGGGGCTCAGATTAACCTGCAAACACTCATCACCATGGAAACCACTGAAATAAGCAAGAGCGTGGTGTCCATAGCCTGCCTGAGTCATGTATATGTTTGTAAATAGAGAGGCATGTAAGCTTATTAAAAATAGTACAATTGAATATAAAAGGTTTCTATTTTTATATGGGCTATTGACAAATAGAATAAAATATTTTTTTAAAATCTTTTCACAACTGAAAGTCATGATCAGTGTTTAAACAAGTTTCAGTTGTTAAATAACATTTCAAAGTGTTTAAATTCCTTTTTTGACGATTGTATGTCAGGCGGTACAACCCAATAGTTGTATGTATATATACTGTAGTAGTTGTACCGATTGACAGAAAGTTTACCAACCTACTCGTACTTGAAATTAGCAATTTTTACCAGTATTTGAGAGAGGAGAGATCTATAAACATTTTCACTCTGCCACAAGGATGAGTCGGGCTCCTCTGGATGATGCATTATCATGTATCCTGTTATTACCTTGTCAATTCATAATAAAACAGCCATGTTTGCAGTTGTGCCACCCTGACATTTGAGAACATACAAATTGCTTGACAAAAGTTTTTCAGTTATCTCAACAGCTTTAAAACTACTGAAATTTATAAAATGTATTCAGTTTTACATTTTTTTATTATTAACAGACCATTTTAAATAGTTTTATTAGTCTGCTCATTTGTTCGGACAGTTGCACCACCTGACATTTTGGGGGTTTAAGATAACAAAGCATAAAATAATAGGCATTACTTAAATGTACTAAAAATGAATTCAAACTAAGTCATACGTTTATCAAATAATTTGAAAAGGAAATAATGCACCTAGACACAATAATATGCAAAGTCATGTCACTGACCCATATCTTAAAAATGTAATTTATTCCTGTGATAAAGCGGAAGTTTCGTCTTTTCATCTTGTCTTCAGGGTCAAATTTTCCTTCAGAAATCATTCTAATCTGCTGGTTTCATATCGGTTTATATCGATAATTATTGATATTTTTATGACCTATTTAAAATAAGGACCAGGAGAAAAACATATTACATTTAAAAACACATTTTTAAACTTAACTTCCTCTGATTATAATCCCCCTCAGTTATAAAGGCAGAAATGTCAACACAACCATGACTATGGAAAATTAAAATGTAAACATAAGTCTAAAATCACAATGAACACTTAACAATTAAACAAATAATATCTCTTAACATTAGGTGCAGTGCCTCCGTTATTTCTTTGTACCGTTTAGATGCTTTGTCATGAGGCACTGATGCAGAGTACCTCTCCATGTCGTTTCAAAGAATAGCACAGCGGCGAGCGCGTCGAGTATAAACACGTCCCCAAACGGACGAGGAGTGCACGCAGTCAGCAGAGGCTCGCGCTGCAGAGCCAGACGAAAGTATAAACAAGGCTTAAACAAGCTCTGACTACGGTCAGACTTATAAAATCCTAAAAACTGCCATACTGGCGAGCTGACTTGTTTTCCTGTTTTATCAACAATTTCCTCGCTCACTGCGGCACTCATTTTCCACTTATCACTCCACCCCGGTTCTGTTACTGAAGAATCCAACACGAGACAACGATATGGCGCAACCAAAATGATACTGTTACATGATTGGCTGATAGCGTGTCAGTCCCTACGTTGCTAGGTTACCAGAGAGTGAGTGCCTTTGTTCATGCAACCAAACTTGCTTCGCAACCTCTGGTTTCTTCCGATGAAGAAAAAAACAAAAATGATCGAACATTTTATCGAACGCATTTTTTATTGATATCGATTACGTGTCTATCGCGATACATATCGTTATCGTTTTATCGCCCAGCCCTGACCAATGGAAAATGCAGGAAGTGTTTAGGAAACCTGTTTGAAAACCACATTATTTTTGTTGATGCTGAAATTACACACTTCCCCTTTAAAGAGAGAGTTTGACGAGACAGCTCGAATGTCCAATTATAGCTCTGTGGGGAACAGGACATCCAGTACTCACACACACACACACACACACGGTTATGTAACTCTCTGGGGGTCAGAAAAGCCTCCTGAGTAAATAATCTCTATCCTGAATTTTATGAATGGCCACAGCAGAATAAAAACATCACAATATGGGAGTGTGAGAATTGATTCAAGCACACGCACATCTGATGACATCCCTGGGCCTCGCAGCCATGCGTGGGACAGCGGAAAGTCTGCATTAGCAGATGTAAGTGGGTCAGTGACTGATGAATGAATTAAGCAAATTACATAATCAGAAGAGTCACAAATGAACCTACTAAATGGACCTAGCGGAGTGTAGTACAACAGACCATGCAGAGCCACAACATCAGAGGAGTCGTTTGCATAATGGAGCGGCATTTGACTCACCTGTGATCTAAGAAGAGAAATTTCCATTCCAGACTGTGTCTTGATGTGAATTCATCACACACATCCTCCAGGTTGCACATGTCCTTTAACACACACACACACACACACACACACACACAATAAGTTCGTTCTTCCTTTGACGCAAGGATGAATGCACGTAGTATGTGTGTAATATTGATTTTGTGCATATGTGCTTCTGTGCATTGTTACCTTCAGGAACTGAGGGGTCACAAGTCTCACTGTAGCTATAAGACAGATCTGCTCCTCTAGTGAGGACTGCAGCGTGCGCGGGAACGCCAGCTCATAACCGTTACATGAAGACAGAGGCACTAAGAAAACAGAAAAACATCTTGTTCTGTTTAAAAAAACACCCTCAATGACCCCATTTCAGAGATTAGGTATTAAACTTAGCACAAGGTATATTTCATGCATGTTCCACAAACTTTTAGTGAATGGCACAAATGAATTTAAAATGTATTTTTTACTTCTATTTTTATACTTATTTTATTATACAATTTTGTATTATTATTATTATTTCATTATTCATTTGTATTATGTATATCTTAGTTTTATCTGCCTATTTATATACTATTTATAGACCGTTGCATAAACAGTCACTATGTGTATGTGTATATACACGTTATAATTTTATATCCTATATATATATATATATATATATATATATATATATATATATATATATATATATATATATATATATATATATATATATATATATATATATATATATATATATATATATATATATATATATATATATATATATATATATATATATATATATATATATATATATATATATATATATAAGATGATTTTAAGATGAAAAAAACGATAAAAACAAAAAACAAAAGTAAATAACTTTATTATTCTTAAAAGTTATGTTTCAACTAGTAGTTATAATATTGTACTTAAACTTTATACTTATTAAATAAGAAAGTTGAAAGTTGAAAGTGTTTATAGAGAGAACTAGCATTGTTCTGGTGGTGGCTTGAATGTTTCCTTTCCATTTCAATTCCAAAAAAAAAAAGAAAAAGTGACCTCACAATGACATTCTACATGCAAATGAGGAGATGGACCAATAATTCCAACATAAGCAAATCATCCTCCTCATTAAATCTCTTCCTCAACCAAATGCACAGGAAGAAACAAATGCATGATCACTCCAAATGCTTGCTATCACAGCAAAAGTCTACTTCACGAATCAAGTCATAAACAGAAATATAACTATATCCATAATTTATTAGTGTCTCTGTTTGTGTTGCATGTGGCTCTGGGTGATGTAAAAAAGAATAAAACTCACCATTATTATGAAACTTGAAATCTCCAACAAATTTGACATATTCGTATGTGGGCGGTTCTTTCGGGTCAATGTTCCCCCTCGCTAAATGACAGCAGAACTCGACATGTGTCTCACCTGAAAGAAAGAAAAAAAGAAAGGTACAGGGAGAGGAAATAGATTGTTAGCAGCTAATGTAACAGCAATTCAGTTTGTCAGACGAATCCATGAGGTTGAGGTTAATGTTCTATTATGGCTATGGCCCCAGTGTGACTTTGATGATTATCCTAAAATAGAGTACAATGACCTGACCGATCATTCAACAGTGTGTGAGTGTTTGTTCATTTGTTCACAAGCGAGTGTGACCAGTGAAACAGAGGAGGTTCTGGTGATTGAATGAGATCAATAAGTCAACAGTGACTTTTTTCTTCCAGTATCTCTCAGTGTGTGTGTGTGTCTCTCTCAGGGATTGGGGTCAGGGTAAGAGCTGTATGTGGGATTATCAGGGTGTTGTAACAGATAATCTGTGTTACACAGCACACACAGAGCCTCTATAATTAGCCTTGAGTGTAATCATAGCACACACTACATCCAGGCAATAAGGCGGCACACTCTCACAGCATATTGCATCTGTGTTTTCAGGTGTGTGATGGTCTGTGTTTGTGTGTGTGTGTGTGTGTGTGTGTGTGTGTGTGTGTGTGTGTGAATATATATACACTCACTGCTGTTGAGTAGGTCCACAGAAGAAGGCTCCGTCAAGAGCATGTGTGATGACAGAAGTTTATACACCTCTCCGTGCTCTCGCTCCGGCAGGAAGTTCAAAATGTTCTGATCCACCATATCTGACTGAGACAGCAGTATCCATAGGAACGTCACTCCCTGCTCGCTTTCATCATTGCTACACAATGCACTACATTTCCCACAATACTAAGCACTTATGTATAACATGATTTCACAAGAAATTTAATCTTTAATTATTTATTAATTATTATTATTATTATTATTAATAAAATATCAAAATAATATAATAATAATCTGCTATCCATAAAAAAAAAAAATCAAAAGATAGGTCCTACAGCATCATCAACTTGTGGCAGCGTTGTTATTGAAAAAGTTATACAAATAAATAATAATAATGATAATAATAATAATAATAATAATAATAATTTGCAGATGGCGATGGGAGACAAAGGTTCAGCGCGTGATCGACTGAAAATGCGCAAATTAAGGAACATAGATGCAGCCGGATAATTTCCATAACGACCAACGCAATCTACCAAGAGCAGTGCAAATTAGCGCCTGGTTTAAGAAATGCCTTTTTTTGCACAAACACCATTAAATTGACAAGCGCAAACCTAAGTAAATCTCCTTGCATGATTCATTTTCGTGTTTCCCATAAATTTTGCATCTGAAAAGGAAACTCCTACAAATGCATATGCAATAAGGTCAGCCGCATGTCCATGCCTTTTCAGTGCTAATTTTTCACTGCTTGTCTTTAGTCAAATTCTGACAGTAGTTTTTCAACGCCAAACGAGGGTTTGCGCTGGCGCATGCTGTTAGTAAATCAGGCCCTAAACCTATTAATAAACATTTATGGTAATAAAGTTGCAATAAAACAAATATTGGATGCAAAACTTACATTTTTAAAAAACTTTAAAGAAAATTTGAAAATGTTGACTTGGCAACTAATTGAAATAAATAAGTTTAAGTGTAAGTAAAATTACTGAAATAAAAAAAAGTAAAGCTATATAGAAATATAAAAAGAAAAGCCAACAAAAGCACATCAAATTATGGAAAACTACATTCAAAATAATAATAATAAATACTACAATAATATATAAATAATAC
The DNA here is from genome assembly GCF_949357685.1 of Gobio gobio. Taxonomy (NCBI): domain Eukaryota; kingdom Metazoa; phylum Chordata; class Actinopteri; order Cypriniformes; family Gobionidae; genus Gobio; species Gobio gobio. The sequence goes on from NC_137100.1 coordinate 49,666,031, forward strand.
TAAAGCTGCCTTGTGGCTTGAACCAGCATTCTGCTGTTACAGGAACTGGGTTGGCATCCAAGCACCATCTCAACAAATTATTAGCACAATCTGTGTAGGTCCATGAGTTCAGCTCGTTCGGTTCCTCAATAACAAGAGTCTGCTAAGCCCTCCTTTCTTCTTAACCCTTAAAGACCTAGAACATTTTTGGGGTTTTTCACTTCCAGATGAAATTGTGTCTACATGTAACAATCCCTCAGCAAGTTATAGGCATTTATTATAATATTATAATTATTATAATATTATTCTGGGGCTGGAGGATGGGAGGGGGGAATAATGATCAACAATCGTTTCTGTTTGTCTCAGGGGAACAACCCACAAGCGTTTCCTTGACGAATCAATGCTGAAGATTTTGATGACGCATCCACGCTCACCACGGAGCCTTTAAATGATCAATAAATGTGATACTTCTGAAAAGCTGAGATTCTCCTCTTTACGGTGCATTTTACAGCATACAGATTGGATTAGCGGTTTAAAAGTTATTAAACATTTTAGAACGATAGTTATTTTAAGCCGTGGGTGGCTGTCTCTGTCTTTAAGGGTTCATAAGGCCAAAGGTTATGGCTTTGACAGTGATGGAAATAACCATCACTATTATCAAACCGCATTCGTGACCCACACACAGCAGGAACCGAACTAACAGTAAAGTTTGGAAGCAAATCTCATTAGACTGGCAGCATGTGATCACATGTTGAATGGATTTTGACGCATTTGCAGCGTTAAGAAGAGAGGTGCATTGATTCAGGTTTATGAATTGTTTTTTTTTCTTCTATAAGTTAAACCACTTAACTGGCAATAAGCCAAAGCACTTGACATTTCATGATTTTCAGATACTATACAAATACATTTCAGAACCTCTAATAAAAATCTGCAGCGTTTCCTGAGGACTGTTGTCAACAGCCTACAGAAAACCTGCTGTGTGTGGGCTGTCTTAACTATGTTTAGAAAAACATATTACTAATAGCATGAGTTTGCCAAACTAGTCATAATAAAATAAGGTAATGAGTTCATCCAAATCTAGTTCTCTTTAAAATCGCATTGGACCACCCCACCCCCCTCACTTACCGGCAGATGGCCAATGAGAGACGAGACACTGTCAGATACATATATGATGTTCCCATCTGTGGTAAGAGCTACTAGGAAACCATCCAAAGCCTGCCATCACACACACACACACACACAAAAAAATGACATTATGAATCAGCAGAAATTCTCATAATATAATGATGACAGTTTTCCCCGTTATTTAAGAAATAGTTCATCCAAAAATGAAAATTCTGTCATTATAGAGTCATCATTCAGTCATTATTCAGTGAATGACTGAACTGAACTTTGAATATTGGTCTTGTCCCCACATGAAAATCGAATTAATGTGGAATATAATTTATTAATCTAGAAATTCTTTCCTCTGAGAACGCTGGTTATGAAAAACCTTGGTAGCTGCAGAATTTTGACTATAAGGCTCTTGAGGTAGCACAATATTTTTTCATTGTTTTCTTTATTTAATGAAAAAAAAATGAAGGATTCCCCAACTCATAACGTCTTCCCGTGTCACTGCTGTTATAGGCCTGATTCACTGTACTTGTACCTTGGAAAGTCTGAGACTGAGAAGAGCCCGAGATTGTTTTTAAAGGGAAGTGTTCATGTGTGAATGTTTCCTTAATGCTGGAAACTCTGGGGATAAGTCAAAAATGCCCCATACAAAAGCGCAACATCCGGTTTTCAGGCTATAGGAATGCTGTGCGCAGCTCAGGCTGACTCTGTATATTCACTACATGTATTTCTGCTACATGATTAAAGTTAAAGCTTTCCTGTAGCTCAAACAGTAGAGCATGGCGCTAGCAATGCCAAGGTCATGGGTTCGATTCCCAGGGAAAGCAAGAATTGACAAAATGTAAAATGTGTACCTTGAATGCAATGTAAGCCGCTTTGGATAAAAGCGTCTGCCAAATGCATAAATGTAAATGTAAATGTAAATGTTAAACATTTTCCTTTATTTGTAATGCGTGTTTCCTTCTAGTTGAGCCTGAAGCAGTGCTATAAGGCATCTCATAGTCTCGCAAAATACATGATGTGTTGACAGCATGGTGCTTAAGAAATACAGCTGAAGTATGGAATATTCCCACTGGGACAATACAACTGGAGTATGGAATATTCAGGGCTACAGAAAAACAGTGGATGAGGCAGATATGATGCTTTACCTCCAGCATTAACTGGGTGAATTCCTCGTTGCTGAGGAAAGAAGGCTTCCAGTCCTGCCGCACCTCACAAGATTCTGTTTGTGCTGTGATCTCTGAAAAACATCAAACAAAACAAAGTTTAGGAATGCTGTATGAACTTGAAATTCTGAGAAAGAGATTGTGTGGACTAAAAATATAAAGAAATATAAATTGAGAAGTAAGGAAGTCTGAGATTGGGGGAAGTTGGAAATAGCACTAGAACTGTTTATAGGAGCAGTGAAATCTGCTGCCAGAAAACATTCTGCCGACAGCCTGACAGCTGTGCCCTGGATTCAGACAGGAAATGGGACTGGGCCCATCACAGAGCAGCTCCTGGCACTGAAAGGTGTTGGTAGTGACATTCCCAAGAGCTTGCAGCAGTTTGCTCCTCAAACCAAATGCAAACATAAAGTAAAAAAGTATTCTGTTTTTCTAATCAGGGTCCAAAATTAATACTGGCTAAATGTGCGTAAACCTCTGCATTAGCGAGTTAATAAAATTGGGTCATGGTTTAAATCAATTGTGGCAATGATAATATGACCATCACTGATGTGAGGCGGAGAGATTCAAAACAAATCCAACCGTCAACCAAAACAAACATCTGTGCTCGTTTATTTTCTTATGAGGTTTACCTCTCTGGAAAATCAAGTTTACCTAAATGCCTAAAGGTTTTTTACTCCAGAACTCCATGCAGCCACACATATGAGGAATATTCCTTCCATACACAAATAGGAGGGACAAAATCATGTTTTTGTGACAGGTGCAGTTTCACTTAAATATTCTGTATGACACAATGAGTTACAGCTAAATAAACACATTTTTCAAATATATGCAATATGTGTCCTGGTTGATATTATTTATACATTTACAATAGAATACATGTATTTAATACACACACAGATACATACATACATACATACATACACACACACACGATGCTTTATTAAATATAAAATATTCTTTGCAGAATGCAATTTTTTTTTATAAAAATAAAGTATGGTTTGAGCTGGGTATCATTCTTCTGTTTGAACTACATTTTCTATCCAAAATAAATAAATTAAATAATTAAAGGCAGGTTAGGTGATTTGTTCCAGAAAAATGTTGAGCTATGCTGATTGAAAGTCTCTTTACATCTTGATAGCAAGCACTAAAGTTAAGTGGTCTAAATGTATTTGGGTTGTTGACGTGACATGGCATTTTTACTGTCACGCAAGATAAATATTTAGATAATTAGTATTGGCATTATTTAAAATGCAGTAAATTGTTGAACATTTCTTTGTCTTACATGGAACTGTTGATAAAAAATTGAGCCAAATCTCAAAATTGACCTATGGGTGTGACTCTCTCAAGCATGGTTCAATAAATTACAACTTTTATAAATGAAAAAGAAAAGCATACAAATGTTAATAAATACCATCATTTTACAAGTGTCTATTTTAGTAAATGACAATAATTTCTTTTCATCCATATATTTCTAAAAGCGTAGGAACTTGATACATTTTGTCACTGAAAACCATGTCTTCCGGTGTGACACCATATCCTGATTTTAAATCGGGCAATTCCACTGACAAGTTTAATTAGTTGAAGGACTCCATTCAAGGTCATGTTACTGTGAAGCTCATGACATGTGCACATGGAAAGATTTTGTCTCAGAAATTTCACTTTTTTGGAACCACTATAAAAGTGTTATTTTCTGTTTTTCTTGTGTGCGACACCCCTATGTTCTTAAAAGATTAGTTCACTTTTAAATAAACTTTTGCTGATAATTTACTCACACCCATGTCATCCAAGATGTCCATGTCTTTCCTTCTTCAGTCGAAAAGAAATTAAGGTTTTTGATGAAAACATTCCAGGATATTTCTCCATTTAATAGACTTCAATGGGCTCTAAACGGTTCAAGGTCCAAATGACAGTTTCAGTACAGCTTCAAAGGGCTTTAAACGATACCAGACGATGAATAAGGGTCTTATCAAGCGAAACAATCCGTTTCTGCGAGAAACCGAGCAGTATTTATGCTATTAATTTACCTCTTATCAGATGAACGTGATAATCTCTGAGCTTCGCCATCACTTCCGCTAAGTGCGGTCAAAATACAAGCGTGGTCATAGATGTATACGTAGATGCCTCATTAGCGCCTGCATGGATCAGTAGAATGAGGCATCTACGATCGATATATCTATGACCACACTCATATTTTGACCGCACTTAGCAGAAGTTATGGCGGAGCTCACGTTCGTCTGATAAGAGGTAAAATAATAGCATAAATACTGCTCTGTTTCTCACAGAAACTGATCGTTTCGCTAGATAAGACCCTTATTCATCGTCTGGTATCGTTTGGTATCGTTTAAAGCCCTTTGAAGCTTATTTAAAAGTGAACACACCATAGGACACCTTTTGTTTGCTCAATGCTGTATGCGAACTCGCTATTGGCCAGCCTCTTCGAAAATCGCCTACCCTAGCCTTTAATATTACAAATCAAGGTGAGAATGAGAATGAAATTCAAGGTTGGGAGAAGAAATTGGGTAAGTAATGCATGTTAGCCACCAACATAAATTTCCAACAAATCCATTTTTCCCCCATCTGGTTAGAGACTAGGGGCAACTTTGAATATTTTAACGTGATTTTTCCCTGACCTTTCTGTTTCTGCAGGAAGTCAATGGTCCTCTGCAGGATGGTGGATTTGTCCATCTTGCGGGGGTGACCTTGACCCTGCATCATAGTACACAGCTCTTTAATGAGAACATTGAACTGGTCTCTCCTCTTCTTCTCTGATTTATTACGGGACGCCCTGCAGAGAGATAGAGAGACAGATGGACGGAAAGTGATGACACTCATATTACTTCAGACAATGAGAGATGGAAGAATGAATGTTTGTGTATGTCTGTGTGAATTGGTTTGCAATGTAAGAAAATAGATGAAAACAAGATAAATGCATAAATATAAAATTCAATGTACACATGCTACATGACTACGCACAAATATATAAAATGGAATAAAAGACTTCTTAATGGCGTAACTTTACTGACAGTTCTATTCTGTATCTACCAGTCAAGTCTGTATGTGGTGATGAGGGTGTTTGTGCATGATTTCTCATTAGGATCTCAGATATTTGTAGAGAATTTCAAACACTTTTGTTATTTGCATCCATATTTCTTAAATGCATCTTCAACAATTTTACAAATTTTTTTAATTACAACTGAAGATAATTATTTTAGGCTTCCAGCTAATGGTTTATATAGTAAATTTAATTATTACGGTTTCTTATCTCAGACATTCCCAATACTTCAACATGACTAAAATGCACACTCTCATTCAAACTGACAAATACCCTGTACACACACACACACACACACACACACACACACACACGTCTCTTCTGCTCACCAAAGCTACATTTATGTTATTAAAAATACAAAAAAAGCTGTAATATTGTAATATTGTCAGTGGTGCAAAGCTGAATTTTTAGCATCACTATTCCAGTCTTCAGTGTCACATGATCCTTCAGAAATCATTCTAATATGATGATTTGCTGCTCAAGAAACATTTATGATTATTATGTTTTTGATTATTATTAGAATACACATATGATTACAATGTTTTTCAATATTCTTTGATGAATAGAAAGTTCAAAAGAACAGTATTAATCTGAAATAGAAAACTGTTGTAACATTATACTACCATTCAAAAGTTTTGGGTCGGTAAGAATTTTCTTTTTTTGTTTTTGTTTTTTTGGGAAAGAACTTAAAGAAATGAATACAGTCAGCAAGGGTGCATTAAATTGATCAAGTGACAGTATAGACATTTATAATGTTGCAAAAGCTTTATATTTCAGATAAATGCTGTTCTTTTTAACTTTCTTTTCATTAACTAATCCTGGAAAAAATTGTATACAACTGTTTTCAACATTGATAATAATAATTGTTTCTTGAGCAGCAAATCGGCATATTAGAATGATTTCTTAAGAATCATGCATGTGACTCTAAAGACTGGAGTAATGATGCTGAAAATTCAGCTTTGAATCACAGAAATAAATTGCATTTTAAAATACATTCAAATAGAAAAAAGTTATTTTAAATTGTAAAAATATTTCACAATATAACTGTTTTTGCTGTATTTTTGATCAAATAAATGCAGCCTTGTGAGCAGAAGAGACTTCTTTCAAAACCATTAAAAAACAGACACACACACACACACATATATATACACATATACATATATATATATATATATATATATATATATATATATATATATATATACACATATATACATATACATATACACATACATTATATATACATACATACATACATACATACATACATATATATATACATACATATACACATATATATACATATACATATACATATACATATACATATACATATATATATATATACATATATATATATATATATATATATATATATATATATATATATATATATATATGTATAGTGAGGAAAATAAGTATTTGAACACCCTGCTATTTTGCTAGTTCTCCCACTTAGAAATCATGGAGGGGTCTGAAATTGTCATCGTAGGTGCATGTCCACTGTGAGAGACATAATCTAAAAAAAAGATATCACAATGTGTGATTTTTTTAACTATCTATTTGTATGATACAGCTGCAAATAAGTATTTGAACACCTGAGAAAATCAAATGGTAATTTGGTACAGTAGCCTTTGTTTGCAATTACAGAGGTCAAACGTTTCCTGTAGTTTTTCACCAGGTTTGCACACACTGCAGGAGGGATTTTGGCCCACTCCTCCACACAGATCTTCTCTAGATCAGTCATGTTTCTGGCCTGTCGCTGAGAAACACGGAGTTTGAGCTCCCTCCAAAGATTCTCTATTGGGTTTAGGTCTGGAGACTGGCTAGGCCACGCCAGAACCTTGATATGCTTCTTACAGAGCCACTCCTTGGTTATCCTGGCTGTGTGCTTCGGGTCATTGTCATGTTGGAAGACCCAGCCTCGACCCATCTTCAATGCTCTAACTGAGGGAAGGAGGTTGTTCCCCAAAATCTCGCAATACATGGCCCCGGTCATCCTCTCCTTAATACAGTGCAGTCGCCCTGTCCCATGTGCAGAAAAACACCCCCATGTTTCACAGTAGGGATGGTGTTCTTGGGATGGTACTCATCATTCTTCTTCCTCCAAACACGTTTAGTGGAATTATGACCAAAAAGTTATATTTCGGTCTCATCTGACCACATGACTTTCTCCCATGACTCCTCTGGATCATCCAAATGGTCATTGGCAAACTTAAGACGGGCCTGGACATGTGCTGGTTATATCAGCAGGGGAACCTTCCGTGACATGCATGATTTCAAACAATGACGTCTTAGTGTATTACCAACAGTAACCTTGGAAATGGTGGTCCCAGCTCTTTTCAGGTCATTGACCAGCTCCTCCCGTGTAGTTCTGGGCTGATTTCTCAACTTTCTTAGGATCATTGAGACCCCACGAGGTGAGATCTTGCATGGAGCCCCAGTCCGAGGAAGATTGACAGTCATGTTTAGCTTCTTCCATTTTCTAATGATTTCTCCAACAGTGGACGTTTTTTCACCAAGCTGCTTGGCAATTTCCCCGTAGCCCTTTCCAGCCTTGTGGAGGTGTACAATTTTGTCTCTAGAGTCTTTGGACAGCTCTTTGGTCTTGGCCATGTTAGTAGTTGGATTCTTACTGATTGTATGGGGTGGACAGGTGTCTTTATGCAGCTAACGACCTCAAACAGGTGCATCTAATTTAGGATAATAAATGGAGTGGAGGTGGACATTTTAAAGGCAGACTAACAGGTCTTTGAGGGTCAGAATTCTAGCTGATAGACAGGTGTTCAAATACTTATTTGCAGCTGTATCATACAAATAAATAGTTAAAAAATCATACATTGTGATTTGTGGATTATTATTTTTTAGATTATGTCTCTCACAGTGGACATGCACCTACGATGACAATTTCAGACCCCTCCATGATTTCTAAGTGGGAGAACTTGCAAAATAGCAGGGTGTTCAAATACTTATTTTCCTCACTGTATATACACACACATGCATACATTATTTCTTTCTTTCCATTTCTCTCTCTATATATCCGCCCTAGACACTCTTTCAAAAGGAAAATCTATTGTAAGAGTGAAAGTGTGAAAAGCTTTTAAATGTGTGATTTCTTAACTTTCTCAGGGCACAATTAAAGTTCACAGGTTTACAGCCTAATGTGGGATTTTATTATTCAAAATATCCCACAATAATGTGTAGTGTACTATGACTATACAGCGCTAAACACACACAGACCTTTTTGCTCTGTCCTTCTCATCTTCGTCCATTAAATCATCCACACAGCTGCTTGAGCTGCAATCAGAGGAAAATCTATTTAAAATTCATATTTGGCATCATCAAAATCTCACAGAACAATATTACATGGCAAATTAATTATAAAGGGACAAAAAGGACAAGCATATCAAGACATTAGTGTAGACTCACTCCCATTCCCTCCGGCTGGACGGACAAAGGCCTCCAAACTCTGAAAGGTTGTCCATGCTCACTCCTTCTCCCATTCAGGCCGTCTGTGAAGGCTGGTGTGTCCCATTCGCGTTTTCTACACTTAAACCACCCACAGCAATTCTAATAGACGCCACACGCTAACCACCTAATGCTAGTGATTAGCCACTACTCACAAATCTCAGATGGCTTGCTGCCGGTGTTACCCCACTGATGATTGGCAGCTGATAGATGCTGAGGTTATGTCCTTATGGCTAGCCAGTCCTTAAATGCCAAAAACTAGCTTATCATCAAGATATTGTTAACCGGGACTCTTGACTTGCAGCCAAAACTTGCTAGTGTACATTTGCAAAACCTTGTTCTCTCTCCATGAAGCTAGTGGTGGAAACAGCAGACCCTGTGGAGGGAAAAAAAAAAGGTTTTAATTTTCAGTTTTTGACTATATTTATGATATTTTTTTTATCCTGATTAAATTATTCTGCAGCCAAAATTGTCTGGTATTGCTAAGTAGTACCATGCAGGTTGATCATGTGATCTCAACATGCCAACTAAAATGCTTTTTTATAGGCCGAGGCCTTGTGTAAGTAATACATCATTTGAAATATATTCTTATTTTTCTTGAATAAAGTTTTGCGCCATCCACCGGACTTTAGCTGACAAATAAACCAGCAGATCTCGGTGTAGGTAGTAACGTGGAGAATATACTACTGACATTGAAGCTGCTGGTTGAAAATCATCACCCCGGCTTTAAAAGGTACAGTAAGCGATATGATAACAAACATGAAGCTGCAAACTGTATTGTACATAATCAACAAAAAGAGTGTTAAATTAAACAGCATTTACAAATTCTGTTTAAAAGCATGAATTGGAAAAAAAAGGCCACCAACATTAATTAGATACTCTCTCTCCCTCTCTGTCAAATGAATAAAACATTGGCACCTCTCCAGATACATTACAGTTCAGCAAAGCCTGCAGAGACACCACATGCTGTGTGCTTCATGATCAAAAATCACCCAAAAATCAACGTACACCGCTGAAAACTATTATGTTAAAATGATTATATTCATATAAAATATATAGTTCAGATAATTACAACTGAAAAGTCCCACCCAGACCTTTTCTTTAAACATATTCCTGACAGCTAAAATAATTTGTATAAAAGTGCACACTAATCAGTAATATTAATAAATATTAAATACCTTGATAGTATATACCTTGGCTTGAAGTGATGTCTTACTGGAGGCACAGAGTGATTAATTTTTCAAGTGCTACAATTTGCCCCAGCCTCTGTTACACTGATTGTAACACTCTGTCTTCTTGAATTAAATTATGTAATATGATATAATCTGTAAGTCTATTCACAGTATAGTTACTTTTGGCACAAATAGAAGTTTCTAAAACAAGACTAGATTTGTTTAAAAAAAAAAGTAAAAGTAAAAGGTTACAATTGCCCCGGATCTCCCTTACATTCACTGTGAAAATGTGTGAAACCAGAATATGGAATATCAAAAATATGGAATGTGCTTCCAAAACTGATACATTTTCATCGTTCTCTCATCCAACTTGTCCCCAGCTGCTTGCTTAATGAATCTGTTGAAGCACAACATAACTTGTTCATCATCTAGACCTACACACTCATGTCTCATTCAATAACTGCCAATACTTGTTTCTTATGACAACCTCTGCAATGATGAGGATTTTGGGTGTATCAGAGCGATTTTAGCTCAAGTCTAATTATATACAAATCAGCTGTAGATCTCCACCTTTGTCTAGTCAATAATCCCTCAGCTTCAGACTGCATCATAAACAGTTCAAAATGACTTACTCACTTTATCAATTTCTGCATTAAACATGCAATATTCAATGACAAAGTAATGAAAAGTGCAAGAGAAGTATCATGTTGATACCTAGGCTTAAAGCGTTAATGCAACATTGGCACAACCCTTAGGAAATGTTGCATCGGGAAGGAGTGCCATGACCTAGAAACATCTTTTATGCCAAGCTCATAAACCAACACAACAGACAAGAGGAACGAGAGAGAGAGAGAGGGGGGGGGGGGGGGGTAGTTATAAGAGTGTATGAGAGAGTTCATATGCATGAGGCCTTGTATTCCTGTGACCCTATAGAGGATAAGTGGTTTGGAGGGATATATAGTTTTATGGGAAAATTATGCAAAAATATTCAACACATCCTTAAAACAAGATGAATTAACTTTTGATAAAATTATATAGTTTTCAAAGAATATAGCCTTGATTAAAAAAATATTTCTTACCCTATTGACATGCAAAATAAACTTAAATTCAACAGATCTTATGGGTCTTATTTTATACTGCATTTTTGCTTCTCAATTCCTTCTTGTTTTAGCTAAGGATATTTAGATAGTTTAACTCTAAAACAAGACAAGACAGAGATATTAGGAGGATTACAACACAGGTTTGTCATACATTTAAGTTAGAATATGATTTTTTTAATTTTTGTTAGGAGGTGCTCTGCAAATAAAGGCCTAGCTAAGCAAGCTCTGTCTATATTGTACTGCTTGTTTTGACATTTTCCTGTAATGCAAGTCAATTTGGTAAGCGCCGCCGAAGAATATACAGTAGGTAGACTATACATCCTTGTCAACTAGTTGTTCAGGCAGACTGTTTTGGGTACACCGCCCCTATATATATACATACACACACATATACATACACACACATCCACACACACATATCAACTGTGGTTTGTGGATATAATTCCATAAATCTGACAGTTCTTGCTTATCAGCTGAGAAGAGGTGTGTGTCTGTGAGAGAATGACTGACCTATATTCTCTCACACACACACTTCTTAAAACGACCACAGACCTGCGAGATCAGCCACACAAACACAGCATTGCCAAATTTCTTATTTCAGGACAAAATGAAAAGAATATTCAGTGTTTTTAGAAATTTTAGGTTGTAATGTTTCAACCAAAAACTGTTAGTAAGAGAAAAGTGTTTCACCCATAGCTTACTATCCATAGCTTGCTATCAGCCAAAATGTATTAAAAATGGGAGTGTTTGCAATTTACTTAATATATTTCACAACAATTTCATACCATCAAGCTGCCTCAGGGAACAACGTGTGTGTGTGTGTGTGTGTGTGTGTGTGTGTGTGTGTGTGTGTGTGTGTGTGTGTGTGTGTGTGTGTGTGTGTGTGTGTGTGTGTGTGTGTGTGTGTGTGTGTCTGTGTGTGAGTGTGTGTGTGTACGTGTGTGAGTGTGTGTGTACGTGTGTGAGTGTGTGTGTACGTGTGTGTGTACGTGTGTGAGTGTGTAAGTATGTGTGTGTGTGTGTGTGTGTGTGTGTGTGTGTGTGTGTGTGTGTGTGTGTGTGTGTGTGTGTGTGTGTGTGTGTGTGTGTGTGTGTGTGTGTGTGTGTGTGTGTGAGAGAGTGTGTGAGTGAGTGAGTGAGTGAGTGAGTGAGTGAGTGAGTGAGTGAGTGAGTGAGTGAGTGAGTGAGTGAGTGAGAGAGAGATTCTTTATTAATTTTACCATACATGAGTTGGTTAAGAATAGTTGCAGAAAAACTGTGATGATGACCAGACAAGCAGAAGTGAGAAACTGTAAGATTTAGTACAACTGGATGGAATTAGAATACAGCCCCTCCACAACTCTTATAAATACAACACAGAGGTGTGCACAAACACACACACGACACACACAAACACAAGCATCCACCCTCACCCACATTGTGTTCTGTCCATTTTTTCAGACTAATCCACAGTAAGTGTGTCTGACAAATAGTTTGTTCAAAACCTTTGAACTACAATTTCTTATTTAATTCACACAATAAAAATGAAATTGAAAAAGATGATGAAAGAGAAGAGACACAAAGACGGAGCGAAATGCAGCAAACTCTCGGCTAATGATGACTAGAGCAGACTCTCAGCGAATAATAAACAGCAAATTCTCAGCATATTATATGATAGGATTCATTCTTATGTCTAAAACATCTGGATGGAGCACAACAGAAACATTTTCTTAAAAATGCAATTCTCATGACGCAAGAAATAGGGTTTTGAATAGTCATTTTTGAAGCCTAAAAGCCGGCCGTTGCCATCTTGGCAGCGCGTCACTCCCAGATAAGTAAAAATGGGTAAAGAGGCGGGACGTGGGTGGAGCTGAGGTGCCTGGTTGCTGGAACCACGCCCCGCCTAGCTTGACCATAGCGGAAATCCACCTGTCACTCAACTGACCATGCACTTAATTATGCAGAACTTTAAGGCTTAAAGGTTTCATGAACTGGCTTTTTTTATTTTTTAATACTGTTGTCTGAGGTCAACTTATGACGTATGCATGGTTTTTACATTCAAAAACATCATGAAGAATAACTAATAGGCTATGTTCTACCCTGGTTTTGAGGCTCTCTCCTGGAACACTCGGTTTTTATGGGCGTGCCGCACACAAGACTTGGAAGTAAACGCCCACAGCTAGGATTGGATAAGATTTGCATATTTAATTAGCTTCAGCTCCCCTGTCAGTACATGTGGGAATTGTTTTGAAAGCGTGAGGGGAAAAAAGCAACCAGAATGATGATTTGCCCACAGGACTTGAAAACGAGATGTCACATCTCAAGGGGTTTTTCCTCTTAACAAATAAATTCTAAATAAATAAATGTGTTTAACAAACAAACACAATGATTCATCTCTCATCCACCTGCGATTGACTGGAATGTTATTTTTTATTACTTGGTCTGCCCTATCGGTGGATATAACCGCGAACCGTGCATCCCTAACACACACATGCACACACACACACACACACACACACACACACACACACACGCACACGCACACACGCACACGCCTCACTGCAGAGTCAGACAAATCAGCATGTTCAAAACTTCCGCGATTGTATTCTTCCTTCAAATATCAAGTCAAGAGAGTGAACAAAGCACATCAAGAAAGGAATGTTATTTCACTTTATTTAAAGGGTAGTTCACCCAAAAATTAAAATTAGCCCATGATTTACTCACCCTCAAGTCATCCTAGGTGTATATGACATTCTTCTTTCAGACGAACACAATCAGAGTTATATTACAAAAGTCCAGGCTAATCCAAGCATTATAATTGCAATAATAGTTGCTCTGTTTTTGAAGTCCAGAAAAAATGCACCTGTCCATCGAATAACGTGCTCCACGCGGCTCCGGGGTGTTAATAAAGTCCTTCTGAAACTAATCGATGCGTTTGTGTAAGAAAAATATCCATATTTAAAACTTTATCAAGTAAAGTTCCAGCCGATCGCCTTCCATGGATTTTCATTTTTGGGTGAACTATCCCTTTAAGATAGCCCTTCGACAGGATAGACTTACGTTTTGGTAGCCCGTCTGGAAAACCCATAGCCCCGGGACATTGGGCTTTGTGAGCCCTGGCCCATACATGTCCGATTCTGATCCCGAATCGCAATGAACCAACAAATAAAGGATTCTTCAGCTTTTGACAGCGTGCTAAGGCATGTTCAGTTAGACACATACACATAATCAATAGATATCAAACGATCTGTAACAATGCAATACTATCACATATAAAAGATATGTTTTACTCACATTAGTGTGTTGCTTCATTCATTCTTGTAATCTCATCCTGTCTGCAAATCCAGCCTCTTGTTTACAAACGAATCCGTGGTGAAATGAAGGAACAAACGCGCAATGTCTTACAAAAATAAAGTTCATCCATGCATTCATAATATTGGAATCCAAATGAAGCTTATGCCGTGTTTATTGCTTAGAAGTTCGATCCGGTTTAGCTCTATGTAGGCCTATGTCATATCAGACACGAGTTGGTGGGCGGGGCTACAGAATCAGGCGTTGTTCTTCTTCTGTTGAGGCGGTGTTTCACCACACAATGACATCAAGGTGTGGCACATTCTGAGATCGATCGTTTGCTGGGCCTGGTGTCAATAAAAGCTTTTCTTTGACTAACAAGGAAGTTTTCAGCTCTGAAACTTGTAGGATATTCTTATATTACCATGACCTTTTATATATCAAAAGCTCAAGGGAAAGTTAATTTCTCAACGCAGGACCCTAAACGGATGAGTAATAAAAAAAATTCACTGGTTGTCACAGTTGTCATGAAGGGCAAAATTAGCTAGGCTATTTAGACCAAAACTACTTTTTGAACCAGGCTGTAAAAAAAAAAATCTGCAGTAAAGTTGGGCATTTTAACATGGGGGAGATACAGATTGGACTCCCTTTTTGGAGCCTGTCTCTAGCGGCCAGTCGATGAATTGCAGTTTAAGTCACTTCCGTGCTGGTTTCAAGAGAGACCGCAGGAGGTTGCCGCATCCTTCGAGGACTGCACACTGTGCACAGTACTGTGTGTATTGCTACCTAGCGGACTCTGTTGTATGTGCACCGTACGCCGACGAGTTGTGCGGACGTCTGAAAGGCAGTCAAAATGCGGCACAACACCGGCACACGTAACGAGTGTGTGTCGTGAAAAAACAGAAGGAGACTGTCTGAACATTTTATGAATTTATTGATAATGTTTTCTTTGTTTTCGGCTGCAAAGATTAAGTCGACGATGCTGACTCGCCTATATGCAGGTTTCAAATGAATTACATAGTCAGAGAATATTTAGTTTCTGTTTGAATTGGTTCGTTTAAAAGTAGACTGCTTTCTATAGCCTAGATATATCCATCATGACTGTGAGGCAAGCATACGTTGAGTTTCAGTTCATTTTTGTGACGAGTTCAAGTTCACCGAGACCGAGACGGCAGAAAGCACATCCTGACTGTTTTCATTATTTTACAAAAGCACAACGTTTGTTGTTATTGTGAGTTTACAGAATTAAAAGTAGATCCTTTACAGTTTGCATTACTCTCATCTGTATGACCAAAATGGCGGAGTATTTTAAGTTGAATGCAAGTGATCATGCCAGCGCTTGTAAGTCATGCAGTAAGCACTCTCCACACAAACACATATTTATCTAGTTTAACATTAGGAGCGAGCGGACTTGTAAAGTTGGTACTAATTACATGTTTCAAGTGATAAGTCATATTTGAGATGAATGTTTGGATTTCCTACCGTTATCAATCTGTTCATCAAAGCCTGCGTGATTTCGCTAGTTCCTGTGGAGTTTTTTTTCTGCGACTAACTGACTAATAGACCAAGCCTCTTCTAGTCGACTAACGGTTAGTCAACTATTAGGGGGCACCCCTAGTTGACAATTTTAATTTTTTTATCGTATTTATCATAAATTATTTATCTGTGAATGGTGAACATCTTTTTTTTTTATGTGCCCTCAATTTATCATCAAAATAACTTCCTCTCCCTCTTGCAATGACATCTCTTCTCTGATGATGGGTTTACTGGTGCAAGGGCGGGACAACCTGTCACTCACATGAGGTCAAAGCAATAGCAAACCACAATGATCCAAGATTTTCGAGAAACGGTTTTACTCAGTATTTTCTTCTCTGTTGTGATTTATATCTAACTTCACATCCATTTCATGACATCTGAAAGGTATTATAAACATTAACAATAAGAATTTCTGTAAAGCAATGTGTATTGTGAAATGTGATATACCAATAAAATTGACGAGCTGCACTATTAATTATTAAAAGTTTGCGATCACGATTCAAAACCAATCGCGATCTCATTCCTAAATAACAACGATTCGTTTGTGTCTATGGACCCTCATTTCACTGACTGTGATCAAACGTTTTAACGGTCATCTGCACTGTAAATCCTGCAAAGGTTTTCATGTTTTCATTTTTTTTAAATGCAGTTATCATGTATGAAACAGCTTCACAAACAGACTTTTCAACCACACAGTATCGTTATTTCTGTGTTACAACTATTCATATTAAATCACAGAAGTACTGGGATAAAAGTTTATAGTTACAACACTGACGTCTACGAAAGCGTTAAAAATAGAGCAAATCTAAATCACCTTTTGATAGTAACTTGGTGCTTTAAATTACGATTGTATTGATTACATTGTTACACCAGGTGGCAGCAATTCACTGTAAAAAAAATAATTTTCATTGAATCATTCATTCAAGAGATTCGGTTAAAAATGCTGATTTATCCTAGCCTAGAAATCTAGACGCACCCTAGCGGCAGAAAATTTATTTTGCAGCGAGTGTAGTCTAGCAACTCTCGGTAGACCTGAGAGCTGGAAAAACCAAACTCTGGTCAGGCCAATCACAGCGTGTGTAGAGTCGGTGGGCGGGCTTAACAATGATGGCACGTCACGGCAGAGTTGCGTAGGTTCTGCGTGCTACTCGTAAACAAAGAAGCTGACGAACAACGGTCTTTTGAATCTTGAAAGGCTTGGAGTTCAGCTTTTCTTTGAGAAAAGAACAGCACTGAAGTCATTCTTAAGAAAAGAAGATATGTTCGAAGTTTTGCCTACCGGATACGGCGAAAATCTATCAACTAACGTTAGCTCGGCTTCACCTTCTTCTTTGCTCTGGTTGGTTGTGGCGCTCATGGCGCGATCCAATTGCGTGCCGAGGGAATTTGAAAGACAACCGTTTATCCCGCCCCTCGGATTGAGCCCTGTCAATGGTGAGTTTCCAGACCCAACATCTTGATGTGGGTCTGGCTTGTCAGGCTAGATTTATCCAGTATAGAGCAAGTGAAGTATTGGAGTGATTCATTGAATCATTCCTTCAAACACTTAAAAAAAAATAATGAATTCAGATTAATTAAACAATATAAAATCAACTGCAGCGATTAACATTGATCAGAACCTCTAGTAAATGACATGTTATTTTGTTTAGTTGGATGTTCAGAGTCATGAGAATCATGATCTCTACTTGAAACCAAAAAATCTGATTCTAAATGTATCCAGGATTGTGCAGCTCTACTTGACATGTATGACTGTAGGTTTTTAATAACAACACTAAAACAAAAAATGTCAACATCCCTAATTGACAAGACAGTTGGACAATTTGTCAGCTAGTTTAACACTTTCCTAATAATAAACAACTCTGTTGAGAAGAACACAACAAATCCCCTGCTAATAGGGGGAAGCCAAGTCTGATGATAACGAATCAAATTCTATGGCAATAATCATTCAACACCGCAATCATTCAGATGAACATAAAAAAGAAAAATTTCTGCTGATAATGAATCAGCAAACTCTCCAGTGGTAATAAGCAAACTCATGATAAACACAGCAAGCTCTCTGCTATAATGAACACAGCTATCTCTTTGCTAATAGCCTAATAAAACTCTCAGTTACAATTAACAAACCGAACCATAATATTTATTCAGAAATATTTGACAACTGCACAAAGCGATTAATCAATCAAAATCAGGTCTTCCAAAACAACTGTGTAAAATTTACACACACGAAAAAATCTGCTAATAATAAACACACAGCAAACTCTGCTGGAAAATGAATACAACAAATTGTACTAATAGCAAACACTGCAATCAGTCTGAAAAAAAGTTCAGAATGAATCAGATCTCTGCTAAACAAAGTCTTTGCCGATAAAATGAACACAGCAGAGTTAAACACATACATCACTCTGAGCAAACTGCTAATAATAATAGATCGAAACTCTGCTAATAATTAAATCTTTCACCACCCAGGGCTATAAAAAATTGCATTAACTCATGAAACATTTGAACTGAACTGAGTTTATCTAAACCCAAGTCAGCAGCATACTTCAAGATCAATTATGAAAAATATACAACTGCTAGAGAAAAGACAACTGGCTTCTCATTTTAATGAAATGACAACACATCAGTGCCATTATGACATTATTAATTATATACTGTAAATAAAGTTCCTCAGTTTGAGATGCTGCATCTCACTCCAACACATGGCTCTTCTCAGTGTGAATTTGCTACTCTTTTATCCACACAGCAAACAGCACTGTAAAACACAAATAAATTGTTTATGAAATGTTTATAGACATAAAAGAGGACAGAACAGAAAAAGTGAACCACGTGAAGTAAACCACAGAGGAAATAAGAAAAACACTTTATTCCATGCAGAAAGACCTAAATATCTATCTTTTTGTCTCTGTCAGGAACACAAACAAAAGACACTTAGAAAAAAAAATAATAATAATTGTCAACTGGCCACCCCTCCTTACCCAAACACATACACACACTTATTCTTAATATACTCAGTTTATCCCCTTCAACAGGACATAGATAAATATTTTAGAAAACTGTATGTGTGCGCAATGTTTCTACCTGACTGGCCTCACAAAATCGGCCTTCAGCCACACAGAAACGTGTTTATAACCTACAGAGTTGCCTTAAATTACACTCACACACAGACACACACCAAGCAATGAGTTCAAATCAAAAATCAAATTCATAATCACTTCTTGAGACAGCATGAACAACTTTCAAACACTCCTAATAAATATTCACAACTTAATATGCATATAAAAAACCCTAAAAATGGACAAACACAAATTTTTACATAAATTAACTGGGGCTTGGGGCAAAAATGCCACCAAAATTTACTTAAAAATGCCCCTCAAATTCAAGATAAGGGGCGAAAAAAATGCCCCTGCACAATTAAAGTGCCCAAATTATGCTATTTTAAAGTTTCCTAATTTTGTTTTAGAGGTCTCCTACAATAGTTTTGCATGCATCCAAGGTCAAAAACACTTTAAATGTACATTGCACATCAAAGAGTTTCTCAAAGATTTCTCAAGAGTTTGTTCTAAGATTCAGTTTCTCAAAACCCCTCCTTTTCAAGAGCCTACTGTGCTCTGATTGGTCAGATGGCCCAGACAGTTGTGACTGGTCTACCGCTTACAGCGCGTGTCAGAATCTAAGCGCCCGATACTACCATTTCTGGATTTCAGCTCTGGAGATGTGAAAAAAAAAAAAAAAGAATGAAGAAGTTCAACTATTACAACCTAAGCAGAATTAAGTGGTACAAAAGTGAATGAAAAGTGTAGATAGAGGCATGACATTTAGATTTACTCACGATCAGTGATTTTTTCTAGCATTGAACATTATAACCACTCACACACATTTCTGTTGACCTTTTGAATGCAATGGCGTTTCAATTACTAGACACCACTGAGTTTTGTTCAGTGCGCATGTTCACAAATTCTCTCATTATAAATAAAGTTCAGCTACGACGCAAGAGATTCATTTTCAGTGTAGACAGCTTCAGACTGATTGAAGTAATTGGTTACATTTAAGTATTTGACATAAAAGGCAACACAAATACATGCAATAAGATAATTATAAAAATTGCGATTGCAAAGGTAAAAAGAAAATAATTCAATTCCAGGGAGCAAATATTCCCCCAAATTTCTAGTCATTTTTACATCCAAGGTCTTCTTCTTTTTTTCTTATGCCATTCATTTTTATTTAATCTTTACTTCCCTTCAAACACCTTTAAAATTTAAACATTTTTAACGTTGTCCCAATCCCATACATTTTCACACCATAAATACTGACATTGTTTCTGTCCTTAGGCTGTGGCACAATTTTGCCACCAATCATTTTTATTTCCTTTAAACGTTTGTGTACTTGGTTACCAAGTAGACAACAATTCCGGCAAAGAGCTTGAGATTAAATATGATACGTGATTTGTTAAGAAAACAAACTAACTAACAAAACGTGAACAGGATTGTTAATTGTCAAACCACATATTAAAGTTACTAATATTAATAAACAAATATGCGTGAAAAGTGTTGTTTACAACAAATAATTTTCATAGTTGGAGACATCCATTCGTGTGTCTGCTATAGAAACCAACACAGCACATATAATAAAAGAGTACAAATGCAGAGTACAGAGGTCAGTGTAAGAAAGGAGATTATTCTTTTATCAGTATCATAAGAGTTTCCCAATTGTCTCTCATTTATCTCACTAATATGAATGTACTCTACTCTAACACCAACCTAAACATTGATAAATGAACACAATGCATTCAAGCTTACAAACACCTGAACTCGCTCATATAAACACCACGGACCGGACATGAGAGTGTGTAAAAGTAGCTGTTGGGTTCAGAAAGAGGCCAAGGATCACACTCACGGTGAGAGCTGATAGGGGCCCCAGGAGCATTCCGGAAAGGCTGGAATCACTCGAGAATGTTACAGCAGCAACAGGAAAACACACACAGCTTTAGCAAAATGTTGGACAGTGTTACAGGAGTGTTAATGCGATGTTAGCCGAGAGATATGTACGGGCCTCATTCATGAAACACGAGCAGAACAAATCTCTCACACGGAATTGAGTGCAACAATGTATGCATGGTTTTACAAATGACACAGACAGAAATTCGTTCTGCTTGTGCTTCATAAATGAGGTCCATTATATATACACACACACAAGCATAGACTTTATAGCTTACCATTAAAAATTTGGGGATTAGAGAGATTTTTTTAAAGGTCCCGTTCTTTGTGTTTTTTTGAAGCTTTGATTGTGTTTACAGTGTGCAATATAACATGTGTTCATGTTTCGCGTGTAAAAAAACACAGTATTTTTCACACAATTTACTTATCTGTATACCGCTGTTTCCACTGTCCTAAAAACGGCTGGTGATTTCCTTGTGCTATGAAGTCCCTCCTTCAGAAACACGTACCGAGTTCTGATTGTGCCAGCGGTTCCTGTGCTGTGATTCGACCACAGCTTAGCGCACGTGAAAGCGGTTCCTGTGTTGTAATTTGACAGCAGCTTAGCTCACGTTGGAAAGGTCACGCCTCTTAACGGAGAGATGTATGCGTTCAATAATCTCTACAGCGTCCCTGGGAAAGCCAAACAAAGGTGATTTGACTCCTGGATGAAAATAGCAGCGTCTCGATGACATGGCGATAAACACACTCAACGCAACAGTTCCTTTTCTCCATGCGACTGTCCGCTTCTCCACGTGGGACAGCAACAAGACCGCGCCCCCTTTTTCGCGTTTCTTTGTGGGCGGAGGTTAGTCTGTTCTACTGCTCTACTGACGTAATTAAAGAAGGAAGTACCAGGATGTAGTCCAAGCCAGCCGTTCGCTGTAGGCTTTGAAAGGGAACTTCTGTTAAATAAAATATCTCGCTTGGCATTGAACTTTGAGCTTTATAATTTTACAGGTATTATTTATGCTCTAACAGCAACATTACACACTAACTAAAGTTTGAACAATGGAATCGCGAAGAAGGGGACCTTTAAATCTAAAGATTTTCATTTCAAATAAATGCTTGTCTTTTAATCAAAGAATCCTGAAAAAAAAATGTATCACGGTTTCCACAAAACATTAAAATCATCCGTGCAAATCAATAATAATACATTTTAAAACTTACCAATGGTTTACTGTGTCTGAATATTAAGTCATTAATATTTAAAGGTGTCCTAGAATGAGTTGAAACAATATTTTAAATTGTTCTCTGATATCTAGAGGGTATGCGAGTTATTTATGGGTAAAAATTGTCCAGATACGGTTTTACAGGTCCATTTACAACCCCAGAAATTGTCCCTAGAATGAAATGGTCTGTTTTTGCCTTATTTGGAAGGGTAATGAATATTAATGTGGAGTTCTGCTCTGATTGGCTGTTTCACTGTGGCTCATTTAAGTAGCTTCAGTGACAACAAACAGATCTACACTGTCCGTCATGACAATGGAGAGATTATGCATTCAACCTTATATATGTTTGATCCTGTTTCTGACGAAGATGCAGTTTTTGAGGAACAACCAATTGTTTTGAGATTGGAAATGGACGCTTCTGAGTGGTAAGTTTAGTATTTATTTTCAGTAAGACCTGCAAAACGTAACGTCAGTACTATAACTTCAGCCTACATGTGAACTAGCATATAATAACATTAACTTTACACATTATAACTCATAACGTCAGCAGTCACAAGCAGTTTTTAACATTGTGAAAATCTTTTAATTATTGTAATGCGTGACTATGATTTTACAATGATAGCTTCTTCCATTTGATTCACGAACTGTAAACAGCGAACTGGGTAGCGTGTAAATATGTTGTTTGTACAGTACAGTACAGTAAAGGTTTTTTATTTATTTAACAAACTGACTAGATGCCTTGTCAAATGACTACCGTTTCAACTTAAGTGGTGGAGAAGGTGACGTTAGCTAGAAGGATCGAGTGAGCTGCATCTAAACTAACATAGTTAGCTCCTGAGTTATGTGTTGTTGATGAAATATAGGCTCAATTATAATTCTATCAGACAAAAGGGATTGCCATATGTATCTACGGTTGTATTTTGTAGATTTATATGACAACACTGGCTGGAAATAATATTAACCTTTGACATTTGTCATACTGTTATGTATGCTACTTGGAGTTTCCTACTTTACTAGCATCTTGCGTTGGATCTAGACAACACGGGGATATTATTGTTAATGTTGTCTCACTAAGACACTTTCAATTTAATCAGAAATAGTTTAAACAGTCAATAAGTGAATAAAATCACTACTGCTAGCGGGAATATAGTTTGAATTGCCGCTTCTCCAGTATCAGACGCTGAGTGAAGCCTGTTTGATATTGTCCCAGGTTAGAAAAACTGTCTGTTGTGAAATGGGCCGAGAAAACGAACAACTTTGAATTAAATTGTAGCGGTTATAGATAAACATAAACAATGCCTGTTGACTGTTTTGTTCTGTGGGAAGGGTATGCAAAGTCCTCATGTCCCCTGCACAGCCTGGAACATAACATTTATTTCCCTGATCTGCCATTTTCGCTATCCTTGTGTGACGCTTGTTTCTTCACAATACCTGCAGATACGCAACTCCCGATGATTCGGCTGTGCCTTTCCACCTGGCCTAGAACATGTGCTGGCATATGCAAATGTTGGGGGCGTACATATTAATGATCCCGACGGTTGCGTCACACTCGGTGTTATGTTGAGATTCGCCTTTTTTTCCGTGGTGTTTTTCACAAACGAGATTTACATATGAAGGAGGAAGCAATGGTGTTTGAGACTCACTGTATGTTATGTCCATGTACTGAACTCTTGTTATTCAACTATGCCAAGGTTTATTCAATGTTTCATTCTAGGGCACCTTTAATATTTTAATTTAACAACCACACAACTGTTTTACACTTTGATAATAAATGTAAAAATGTTTCTTGAGTAACAAATCAGCATTATAATGATTTCTGAATGATGCTGAAAATTCAGTTATGCCATCACAGAAATAAGTGACATTTTAAAATATCTTTAAATTGAAATAAATTGTTTAATTGCAATAATATTTTCACAATATTACTGTTTTTACAGATTTTATATTATATTATATTATATTATTTTATTATGTTATATTATATTACAGCATTGATTGGCATAATATACTTTTTTCAAAAATATCAAAAATCTTTTGTAGTCAAAAGCATATTAGCATACCCTAAAATAATACCCTAAAAAGAGAAAAAACATAATATGAGGGACGGTGAGTGCCCTTTGTGTCTCCATCAATGTATAAGTGCACTTGTATATTCAAGTTGCCTATTAATTAAAAATATATAGTCTGCACTTTCTGCGTGCATCAATGTTAAGGGGTGGCACTAATCTACACATGCTCCAAACAGGGTGCATATACAGTTGGGTGTCATGCCAATAAAGCACACTTAAATTTAATATTAACAAGGGGAAATGCGACAATGGTAACGCAAATGCTGATATATTTCATTAACACATCAGCATTGAGCACAAAAATCTGAAAAGGTTTAGGTGCGCACTTGTTTGCTAATATGGAGGCCAAAATGCCCTGACTATACTGAGAACTATAGCAATTGACCATCATGTCTTGCTTTACATCCACTAATATCAACAGGTTTCTGTGAGGGTTAGGTTTAGGGGTATAGATAGGGTTATAGCAAAATATAATTCATTACCTAACTATATGAAAACAATTTAGTCTATGACACTTCTTCACTAGTATAGCCTCAAAGATCTGAAGAGCAACAGTATAAAAAGCTTTTCAAAATGTACCAAATATTCTAAAGACACAAACACAAAGTAAATACCTACACAATTGTTGCATTTAAATCTACTGTAGTGTCCTAAAACTCTACGTTAGATCTAAATGAATCAATGGCGTAAGTATTTCTAGTGCATTTAGACTATACAGTAATGCAGAGACAATAGCATGTGGATCTTGTTAAGTACTGATCATTGTTGGGATGATTCAGTGTTGGCCCTGCACTAACTGTAGATGCTGCCTTCATCAGCCAGGTGAATATTTCAAGTGCACTTCATTCATCTATAAATCACACACACTCAAACAAAACCACACCAACATAAATAAGAGAGGTCAGGAAATAGCAGTGAGGATCAAGTACCTTCTGCGCTTCTAAAAACACAGATTCATTTGTCTCTCAGGGCAATATGTGCAGTACACACAGAAAGGACAAGCGGTATCTCTGCAACTGATCCAGAATGTTGTAGCAAGAGTGCTCTTTAACTAACCGAATAGAGCGCATGTCAAACCTCTCCTCATAAAATTGCACTGGTTGTCAATTGATGCTCGCATCAAATTCAAGGCATTGATGTTTGCCTACAGAACAACCACTGGCTCTGCATCCCTATACCTAAACTCAATATACTTCAAACCGGAGTGCCCTCCAGAAGCTTGCGTTCTGCAAGTGAATTGTGCCTTGTGGTGCCATCCCAAAGAGGCACAAAATCCCTTTCCCGCATGGGCGACGGAGCCATTGTATGTGGGTGAGACAAGACCCACCCACTTTTTAAGACCAATGATATTGGACCCACTCACTTTTACTGTCTCTAATTCAGCGCATGTCTTTTCACCTACCCCTAACCGAAAACACTTAATTATTAAACACGTTAGATGCATTATTTCCATTAATTTTGATTGAAAATAAATTCCTTTCCGATCTGATTGTGATCGGAAAAGGGAGTAGAGCGAGTTCGGCAATAGGCGGATTCGAACCTCAGGTCGATTTGCGTCAAAACTTCCTGCTACGTGCCTTACCCCTATACTATTGTCGCTGTCTTCCGTAATTTTGTCTGGCCCAAGCAGACGTTTAGTTAACAAGGCAGGCTATTTGCACTTAATGTAGGTGGCATTCACTCCAGTAAAAATGTTCTGTGGGAGGACCCAGCCACTTTTTTTGCATCCGATTGCCATGCTTTCACGAACCTTTACCTTGAATGTTCCAAGCTAGTGTCATGAACCCGAGCATCTTCTTATTAACACTTACTATTCTATATATCTATTTAAGAAAAAGCCTTGCTAAGTAAGTGTAGGCTACTGTGCTAGACTAACTGGGACTAGTCACAGCCTTTGCATATTGTTGCCCTAATGTTGGCTTGATTGCTTCTTTTGCTCTCCTCATTTGTAAACCGTTTTTGATAAAATCGTCTGCCAAAGGATTAAATGTAATGTAAATGTAAATCTATATTAGTAACAATACGCTCCTGACCAGAGCAAGAGAGAGAGGAAAACAGATAAAGACAGAGAGTGAGAACAACAAAGTGTTTTCTAGGAGGTGAACAGCCTGACCCCCATGTGAGAGGTGAGGGAATTATTGCATCACTCTAACAAACTGCACTGTTAACAGTATTGCCATGAAGCCTAGAGCCCATCTTTAACCATGCAGGGCCCCATGCACCACACAGCAGCCCAGCCCAGGTATAGGCTCCAATACACAAAAACATTCACATAGGTCTCCCAATCACATGACCATGCAATGTGTGACATTACAAGAACTCACAGATTCATGCATGCTCGCACTTGCCTCTAAACATTTGAGGTTAGTTGACATGAAATATTTTTGTGAAGGGTTAAGGCTAGGGCTAAATTTACTTAACCCACAACCATCACTTAAAGGGATAGTTCACCCAAAAATGAAAATTCTGTCATCATTTAGGGGAGCGTGGGGCACAACCTAATGCAGGGTTAGTTGTAACACGCATGTTTTAACCCTTTCCACACATGCCAGAATGACGAAACTAAGTGTATTTACTAGTTGCCATATCAAAATTATTTAGAGAAAAAAATAGCGCCAAAATTAAAAGATATTAACGAACATGTATTTAACCATAGCAAAAGTAAATTTCCTACTTAAGTTTAGTTTTCATCTCTGTTTTTTGTGTTTATTTAAAATAAGACAAATCCAATATAATTTTAATCTTATATCTGTTATTTATATGCTGATCTAACCAGTAGAAGACATGAGCCGCGATTTTAATCCCAGTTGCGCAGGTGGGGTGTGTTGTAACACATATGCCATATGAAATATGCCATTATATTCTATACTTTTATGAATTCTTTTGAGAAACCATGAGAAAAGGGTGAATAATGACTGAGAGTTAATGTTCAGAAATTATTAATTATTATTATGTTTTGAACTATGCTGTATAGCTGTATTTAGCGATGTGTTTGTTGTCAAACTCAAAAATGTGTATATTTTTAATGATTAAAAAATGCCATTATTTTATTTTAAAAAGTTAAAGGTCCCGTTTTTCGTGTTTTTTTGAAGCTTTGATTGTGTTTACAGTGTGCAATATAACATGTGTTCATGTTTCATGTGTAAAAAAACACAGTATTTTTCACACAATTTACTTATCTGTATACTGCTGTTTTCTCTGTCCTCAAAACGGCCTGAGAATTTCCTCGTTCTAGGAAATCCCTCCTTCAGAAATACGTAACGAGTTCTGATTGTGCCAGCGGTTCCCGTGTTGTTATTCGACAGCAGCGTAGCTCACGTTGCCCGGGAAGGTCACGCCTCTTACCATAACGGGGAGATGAACGCACTCAAACTACAGCCCCTGAAGGCCAAACAAAGGTGATTTGACTCCGGGATGAAAATAACAGCGTCTGAACGACATGGCGACAAACGCAACCGAACCGAACCGAACCGAACCGAACCGAACGCAACACTTCCTCTTCTCCACGAGGGAGCAACAAGACCACGCCCCCTTTTTTGCGTATTCTTGTGGGTGGAGGTTAGTCGACAAACTGCTCTACTGACATAATTAAAGCAGGATGTACCAGGATGTAGTCCAAACCGGTGTTCTGTCGATTTGTCCTACCTTGTCAGATTTTGCTACCTCCCATTAAAACAGTAGGTAGCACGATTCGACAGCAAAAAATGCTGCCTATCAGATTGTGCTACCAGCATCATATTCATCTGATTTGAGGCTTTATTAAAATCCATACCTACTCCTACCCTACACCTACCCTTAAAACTATGTAAATATTTTAAATAAATAAATATTAAATATGGATGTAAAATGCTACCTATCAGATTGTGCTACCAGAATCATATTAATGTGATTTGCTTTATTAATATCCATTATTATCCATACCTACCCCTATCCCTACCCTAAACCTACCCTTAAAATGTAAACATAAAAAATAAAAATAAAAAATATTGATGTGGGCATGCGCAGTAAGCCTTGGTAGGACAATCTGACGGGTAGGATGAAATGTCAGGACACCGGCCGTTCGCTGTAGGCTTTGAAAGGGAACTTCTGTCAGATAAAATATCTCGCTTGGCATTGAACTTTGAGCTTTATAATTTTACAGGTATTATTTATGCTCTAACAGCAACATTACACACTAACTAAAGTTTGAAAAATGGGATCACGAAGAACAGGACCTTTAATAATTGTATTTTGTTGACAAAATATTTTAGTTATTTTTTTATTATATCAGGTAACATTTTAAACTGTCATTTGGTCATATTACATTGTGCCCCACCACATGTTACAATGTACCCCACCTACGGGGCATGTTGTCACATTTCACTTCCATTCTTTCGGGATAAATCAAGAAAAAAAAGTATACACTGTATTAATGAAACAAAACCACATAATTGAACTAGACATGTGTAAAATTAATGTGGGAAAAACTAAATACTCTGAACCCCAAGTGGATTTACACAAACTGAGAAAGTCAAAAAACGTTAGGTTGTGCCCCGCTCTCCCCTACTCATCCTCATGTCGTTCTAAACCTAGGTGACTTTCTTTCTTCTGTGGAGCAAAATATTTTAAAGATTGTTGGCAACCAAGCAAGGACAAGAATTTTGTCCCCATAAAGTATGGTATACCTGAACACACACACACACACACGCACTATTTGTATGTTCCACAGAAGAAAGCCATACAGGTTTGAAATGACATAAGGGTCATTAAATGATGACAGAATTTGTTCATCCCTTTAACTAATCCACTACCAACAACAAAGACACTACATCCTATTCAATAACTCATAATCAATAATAATTTCATCAAAACAATTTTAAGCAGCGTTTTGTTTAAAATCCTCAGTCTTTAATTATTCTACAATTATTATGCATGGAGTTTTTAGCTTCATATTAATAAACGTGTTGCATCTGCTTATGCATACATTTCAAATAAAATCTCAATTTAAAAGTCCATGGACACATTATGCGTCCGCTACCCTTAAACGGACACTGGCAAAGTCCAAATCATTTCCTGAACCACAAAAAAATAGAACCCAAACAGCAGGAGTCAAAGGCCATGGAACTAGTAATAATAAAACCACTCTTATTTAACCACTTATTTCCTTAAATGATATAATAAAATGTAGTGCGGAATTGCATTCACCGTTTCAACCACTTTGAATAAAACAAAAAACAAAAAAAACGGATGAAGAAACAAGTGGATGGAAAATATGCTGTCACAACATAACGATGAAAGCATTTGTACAGTCAGTGTAATTAAACCAGACAGGAGCTCTTACGCATTTCTCACACAAGTGCAAATGGATTCAAGTCATTTATTCAAAGTTTCAATAGCCCAACATTAAACGACATTGTCTTGGTTGACAGGTTAAGTGCTCCTGGAGATAATGGTTTCAGCGCATTAAACAATGACCCACTTTGACCGCATTCCAAGATTTCAGATCAATCCGGAACCGCGACAGTCAAACCAGCAAACTTCCTAGACAAAATATTAGAAAGTTTTCAGTAACATAATTCCATTGTCCAAAAACTGGACGTGTTTGGTGGTCGTGCGCTCATTCAGTCCATCGCGCCTGGGATAAAAAGATTAAGGCAAGAAAACGCTCGAGGTAACATCAGAGAGCCCGGCGGTTGCGTTTCCATGCCACTCTCTCACATCAATTTCTCAATATGGCTTAGCCTTATAGTTTCTTCATAGCCTATACTTAGAAAAGCACAGAATCCAAATGGAAGCTAACAAGCTATAAACGCGTTAGAAACCGCTCCGCAGACAGCTTTACCTTCTCATTTGGTTTATAACTTATAGGAATATCTTACCGTGCGTTAAGGACTACAGGTCTATCCACACTTCACTTTTGCCCTCCTCGTCCGCGCCTCTCAAGCCACGAGTGAGCGCGCCTTCATCATAAACAACCCACGAAACAGCCACTGTGAAGTCGGACACGGGGCAAAATATGTATAAAACACGCAAACCGAAAAAATCCCAAGATAAAGCAGTACAGGAGAGCACGCGTATTTTCGTTACCGGGTCCACATCCTCCGCTCACGAGCGCCTGTAAACAGCGCTGAGCTGATGCGAAGTACGAAAGTAGGTCAGACGGGAGCTCAATACTCAACCAACGACATCACTAACCGCCCGCAGCCTCACACACACACACACACACACACACACTCCAGAGAAAAGACGGCCTCGAACATAAACACTCGGCAACAATCGTTTTAAAATCATTTTCACAGACGATCTGCTCTTTTGGCCCTAGGTTTGGTGAATGTCATGCTGTTGTCAGCCCGTGTGGAGCTGAGGGCCCCTTTTTGCATATGCACATTTGCCTCAATATGCTTTCAGTCAATTAGATTCAACAATTTCCTGCAAGTTCTGCGTGAGTTAATCAAATAAATTATTATGATTATTTTATTATTATGATTCATGAATTAATTAATTAATTAATAATAATGTTTTATTTATATGGTGCCTTTCTAAAACGTCAAGGTTGCTTTACAAGACCATGAAGAGCTTTGAAAGTTAAGAGAAGTATTTTAAACAGAATATGTAATGAAACGGATAACTATGCATATTAAGCAGGATATATGCGGAGCACTTGATGTAGAAAAAAATAACTATTTTCGGTAGTTCAAAGAAAACAGAATCACAATTGAGACAGGAAGAAAATATATATGGTGCAGTTTGTAGGCTATATGTGGAGGCTTCAGCAAATTGCAACCTGTCTATATCAAAAAAGTCAACATGGCGGTTGGTGGAATTGACTGCAATGTCCAGACTTCATAGACAGGGTGCTCAAATTTATGTGTAACTATTCTGCACTATTTTGGAGGCAGTTTCCTCACATATTCCATTGATGCAGCAAAAGGTGAAACTGGGTCTGTTGCAGAAGATTCGGTGGAGCTGAAATAATGATGACAAAATTAACTGATGTGTATAATAAAATGAAGTGACTCTTTAGAAATTTGCACTGAAACTACACTGACAGCAAAGCACTGCACTGAATTTAGTTCTAGTTTTTTTTTTATAGGATAAAACATGCCTAAAACTGTCAGCATACACAGATCTTTTATACAGGACATCTTTTAAATCCACTCAAACAGCTAAAGCAGAAATAATGTGTGATGTTGGAAAGCACAGTCTCAGTACCAGTATCGGTTGCCATGGCAAACACAGAATCCTCCATCAGACCCTCTTGTCCAACATGGCTGCTGGGCAGAAGAGCAGATAAGCCCATCAAACACATCAGCTGTGTGCATATTTACCGGCTCTGAGCATTTTTACTGAAACACACCAAATAGATTGAATTGCTCCGCATTATTCTTAACACTTTAATGGCTTTGGTTGCGATGGTGTTCATGCAAAAATAGTTGCACAACTCTGCTAATTATAATAAAACCAAAGGTAATAAAGTCTAATTTAAGTCTGATGATAACTCTTAAAGGAGGGAGTCTTAGATTGATCATGTAATGAATGAGTCATTAAGTGTTCAACAAAAACAATGTCTTTCTTTCTTTCTTTCCTTCTCTCTTTCTCTCTTGTTTTTTCTCTCTGTAATTTATTTTATGTTTGGCTTTGTCACTGTCTTTTTTTATGTTGGTGCTACTTTGGTTTGGGAGGCAGACTGCGGCTCTGTAGCTTTAAAGAACTTCCAGAGGAATATGGGTCAGTGGAACACCAGCACGAGTGTGAGGGAGGAGAGAGAGAGAGAAAGGGAGAGGTTGAGAATTTAAACAACATAA
This sequence comes from Gobio gobio, assembly GCF_949357685.1. Lineage (NCBI taxonomy): Eukaryota > Metazoa > Chordata > Actinopteri > Cypriniformes > Gobionidae > Gobio > Gobio gobio. Next base: position 49,697,888 of record NC_137100.1, read on the forward strand.
ACAACATTCACAACTTCAGGAAATAATAACAAGAACTTCAAGAACAGCAGATATGAGTCAAGTGAGTGAGTGCGTGCGGGCGGGCGGGCGGGCGTGTGCGGGCTTCAGGTATACCATACTTTATGGGGAAAGTCACTCAGGTTTAGAACGACAAGAGGATAAGTAAATGATGACAGAATTTTCATTTTTGGGTCAACTATCCCTTTACGTGATGGTTGTGGGTTAAGTAAATTTAGCCCTACACTCTAAAAAAAAAAGGTTCTATATTGCACCAAAAATGGTTCTTGGCTCGTAATCATAGGGGAACCTTTTTTAGTGCTATATAGCACCAATTTTGGTGCTTCAGTGGTTCTTCAGCGGTTCTTCAGAGGTTCTTCAGCGGTTCTTCAGAGGTTCTTCACCGGTTCTTTGACTAAGGTGCTATATAGCACCTCTGAAGAACCGCTGAAGAACCACTGAAGCACCAAAATTGGTGCTATATAGCACTAAAAAAGGTTCCCCTATGATTACGAGCCTTTTTTTTTAGAGTGTATAGCCTTATCCCTTCACAAAAATATTTCAAGTCAACTAACCTAACCTGGTGTGAGGTTTGGGGGGGGGGGGGAGTGTAACGAAGGCCAGGTTGTAGTTGCTGTGCAAGTAAACCTCACTCCTCTGATCTCAAGAGACGCTCTAGCGGCTAACACTAGAGGTTGCAGCCTTTAGCTTCATTGCTAAAGCGTCCGACTCTCATGCTGGCGGACCTGGGTTCAAGTCCCGCTTGGAGCGAGCGGTTTGAACAGGAGGGGTTACACAAGTTGTTAAAACAGCTCTAGATACTTCAGTAAATGCTAACACAATGCTTAGACAGCATTAGCATAGCATAGCATAGCAATTACTGAGTAAGATTAGAACATTCAACATACCTGTTCTCAGACTAAGGTCATATTCCACTCGACACCATGATGGTAACCCCCAAAAAACACAACAGACACTCTTCTAAATTAGCATAGCTAAACATTAAATAAATCTCCCACTGAACATTAATCTTGCACAAAAAAACTTTAAAATTTTTAGCATTTATTCGCCCTTTTGAGTGTCATGGCAAAGCATGCTGGGAAATAGAAATCCCAGTCCAGATTTAGTTAAATTTAAGTTTGTCTAAATGAAAAGAAACAAGTTCTTACAACTCAAACCAATGAAAAAAATTCAGATTACTTAAAAGTGTCAGTTTTGTGAACTCAAAATATTTTTTTTCCTAAATACTCATAAAAGCTCATTTGATTGAACTAATTTCTTTCATTTAAGTGTACCCTACTCAAACCAATTCATTATTTTGAGCATTATAGGGTTTACAGTGCAGTGTGACATGGCTTTACAGGGATCGTGTTCTTACAATCTGACAAGTAACAATCGTAAAGGACTATTATAAATCATACAGTGTGCGCCCGGCTTTAAACCTTCAATATGCATTTCTTTGCATTATCATTATAACGATTGATTGCATGCAATTCATAACATGCAGAAGATTTGTATTCCCGTTGTTTCAGTCAGTAAGGATGAGTGTAACCTCTCTGCTTCTATTGTTGAGATTATGTAGGTCAGCTGGAGTAAAGCAGCAGTTTTCTTCAATCTCAGAGGACAGGAAAGTCTTGTAGACGTTTAAAACCCCCCAGCCAGAAATACACCTCTAAAGTGTATGGTCATTTTACAGGAGGCCATCTTACTCTTTGAGCTGAGATAATTGCTGCTCTCTCTTCCTCCATCATGTACCAAAGCTCCATCCATCAGTCTAACCATCTTTCTATTTATTCCCTGAGCACTGTCATCATAACATATGGGCTGTTCTGGGCTTCGGCCCTTTATACTTGTGTCATTGTGTGTTGCAATTATCCACATATGCATCTCCTTTGCTGCTGTAATAAACCTACATTGTTCTTTTATAATTGTAATTATCTTAATGTGATCTGACCCAGCTAAATGAAAGAGCTAATCATCACACATTAGATCAAGTAAAAGGGGCTGTTCATAAGTGTGTGTGTGTGTGTGTGTGTGTGTGTGTGTGTGTGTGTGTGTGTGTGTGTGTGTGTGTGTGTGTGTGTGTGTGTGTGTGTGTGTGTGTGTGTGTGTGTGTGTGTGTGTGTGTGTGTGTGTGTGTGTGTGTGTGTGCGCAAGCGCATTTTCTTCTCAATACTGTCAAGAGTCATTAAAATGATGCAGTTTTTCACCTCTCCCTTTTGGTGTTTATGTGTGGAAAAGAGAATAATGAGAGGCAGAAAGAAAAAAAGAGTGAGAGTGAGGAGTCTATTATACAGAGTTAAGAAGGAAAAACACAAACTAATTAAGGGAAAAGAGACTATAATTAAAATGGCCTGTTTTTAATTTAACAGTGAGCTACTTATATCAAACAGAACAGTGATCACTTAATTATACAGGCAACATCAGAGAGGGAGAAAATGGGAGGTTGGGTCTATAGTCTATATTCATATCTTATGTCAGTGTTTTGTCTCAATATGCACACCAGGTATGTTTATAAAAGCTACTTAAATGCCCTAGTTGAACTAAGGCTTAATCCTGGCTTAATCTAAGCCGTCGTCTGTGAAACCGGGTCTAGTATTTGGAAGCCGCACTGGAAAACATGAACCATGGGTCTTGTAATTTTCACTAAATAAATTAAGGTGATAATTAAAAATAGTGTGTATATTTTCTTAAGAAAACCGTGGTTCAGTGTTGTGTGAAAAAAAATAGAGAACATTTCACTTATAAAACCAAGAGATACATTTTCCAAATTTAAAAAAAGGAAATTTAAAAAAATGTTGAGGGTTGAATTGAGGAACCGATTAAGCTGATAAAATTAAGGGAAAAAAAGACTACTTATTTATTTCAAGAGAATGAGCTCAATTGTGCAGTTTTATTTAGAGACATTTTAGATTCACAAATGTGAATTAGTTTCACAAATGTTATTATTTGATTAGTGACTTTGATCTTAATAATCTGTCATGATTTTTCGTTATTTTTTCAAAATCCTAAATGGAAAACATCCTACACTGTAAAACATGATACAAAATGCAACAGTAAAAACCTGTTAATTGGTTAACAGTAAGTTCCTGCACCATACAGAGAACAACTTTAATAGATATAGGCCTAACTACATTTCGTGTAATTTTAGTAAAATACAGTTAAATGTACTGTTTAATACAGTAAAAAAACAACAATAACAGCCTCTGAGTTTAAATTCGCTCTCTTGCAAACTATATCAAACTCTAACTGTCACCGTCCCGCTGGCGGGACACCTGGCACTCTTTTTTGATCGCCTTTTTTTCGTATCATATATTTGAGTAATTATCATAAATTAGGCATCATTCGAAATCTTACGAACTCAAAATTCATCCTGTGAAAACCGTTTTAAAATTGGACGTTGCTTTACCATGGAAATGGTACTTTAAATTATTCTAGCAGGCTCCTCCCCTAGTGGGCGTCGTCATGTTTTATATTGCAACATTTATTTTAACTACTTTATAATCAAAATCTTTTCTTATCTTGACAAAACGCATATCGTCGGAAAGGTCTGAGTCTCAAGGTTCCATATTTGATGACCGTTTTGTGATGGAAGTGATATTTGGACAGAAATGTACAGAAAAATGCATTAAAAAAAAAACAATCAATATGTGTGACACCCGGTGGCTATTTGTGGTACAGCGCCTAAACAAAATCTCATGGGAACTTTTGTGATATCAAATTTGGAACACAACTTGGTTAGACATATGGCTTTGATTTTATAGTAATTTTAGATTACATTTTTTTTGTAAAATTTATATTTTATATAAAATAAAAAATATTTAGTACAGTATTTTTTATTTACAGTAAATTAATTTCCATAACTTTTCCATACTTTCATATTTTGAATTGTGTTCACTTCAGCAATAATCTGCCAAGTGTCTGCTTTAAAACAAGACCAAACTTAGGTCTATATTCCAAAGCATTCCTGAATTACAGCCCTTTAAGTTTGGATAGTGAATTTTCATGTGTATTCTCAAAAAGGGGGGTGACAGTTAAGGGGTTAAGGGAAAATGTTTTTAAACAAAGACTGAAAGAGTTGTCGAAAGCTTAGTGATGTGACGTTGCAGTCATGCGACTATGGTGTAGTTTGTTTATAGCCTACGTTTAGCTTTTGACATCTTTCAATTGCATTGCGCTTCAAAAATTATAAAAGTTTTGTTCATTTGTGAAGATTATCAAGATGAACAAAACGTGCAACAATCATAAGCTTTGGTTAAATCACAGACCTTCTTTTCTGCAATAATCCAAAAGCCAATGAAAAAATCCTATTAGGTTTTCGTCAAGGGAAACAGGGCGATGTTAACTTCCGAGTTGGAATATGTCATCCCTGCACCACTTTGATTCATCACATGGCTTTCTTTATACCACCAGTGTTGTTATTATGGTGGATGTCAGTATATGCTAAAAGTACAAAACTGAACATGGCCTTGCTAATTCAGCAGAAAAGGGCTGTTGAATTAATGTAATTCTTTACAAAGAAGAATTACATTCATTCAACTATCCTTTTCTGCTAAATGAGCAAAGCCATGTTGCTACTTAAATTTCAGTTTTAAACTGCACATTTTACTGTACTGAATTATTCTGGCGACCACAGCTGTAAAAAAACGACAAAACCTTTTTACAGTATAGTTTTTTAATATGGTCTCAGACTTTTGGTTACAGGTTTGCAGCTTGACTTTTTTCCAGGAATTAGTTTCTTTCAACCTGTTCCACGTCCAAAAGCAAACACTGCTTGTTCTAATTGTCCATTTAAAGGTGCCCTAGAATGAAAAATTGAATTAACCTTGGCATAGTTGAATAACAAGAGTTCAGTACATGGACATAACATACAGTGAGTCTCAAACACCATTGCTTCCTCCTTCATATGTAAATCTCGTTTGTGAAAAACACCACGGAAAAAAGGCGAATCTCAACATAACAGAGTGTGACGCAACCGTCGGGATCATTAATATGTACGCCCCCTACATTTGCATATGCCAGCACATGTTCTAGGCCAGGTGGAAAGGCACAGCCGAATCATCGGGAGTTGCGTATCTGCAGGTATTGTGAAGAAACAAGCGTCACGCAAGGACAGCGAAAAATGGCAAATCAGGGAAATAAATGTTATGTTCCAGGCTGTGCAGGGGACATGAGGACTTTGCATACCCTTCCCACAGAACAAAACAGTCAACAGGTATTTTATGTTTATCTATAACCGCCACAATTTAATTCAAAGTTGTTCGTTTGCTCGGCCCATTTCACCACAGACAGTTTTTCTAACCTGGGACAATATCAAACAGGCTTCACTCAGCGTCTGATACTGGAGAAGCGGCAATTCAAACTATATTCCCGCTAGCAGTAGTGATTTTATCCACTTATTGACTGCCTTAACAATTTCTGATTAAAATGAAAATTTATTAGTGAGACAACATTAACAATAATATCCCCGTGTTGTCTAGATCCAACGCAAGATGCTAGTAAAGTAGGAAACTCCAAGTAGCATACATAACAGTATGACAAATGTCAAAGGTTAATATTATTTCCAGCCAGTGTTGTCATATAAATCTACAAAATACAACCGTAGATACATATGGCAATCCCTTTTGTCTGATAGAATTATAATTGAGCCTATATTTCATCAACAACACATAACTCAGGAGCTAACTATGTTAGTTTAGATGCAGCTCACTCGATCCTTCTAGCTAACGTCACCTTCTCCACCACTTAAGTTGAAACGATAGTCATTTGACAAGGCATCTAGTCAGTTTGTTAAATAAATAAAAAACCTTTACTGTACTGTACTGTACTGTACTGTACAAACAACATTTACGCGCTACCCAGTTCGCTGTTTACAGTTCGTGAATCAAATGGAAGAAGCTATCATTGTAAAATCATACAGTGACGCATTACAATGATAAAAATATTTTCACAATGCTAAAAACTTCTTGTGACTGCTGACGTTATGAGTTATAACGTGTAAAGTTAATGTTATATGCTAGTTCACATGTAGGCTGAAGTTATAGTACTGACGTTACGTTTTGCAGGTCTTACTGAAAATAAATACTAAACTTACCACTCAGAAGCGTCCATTTCCAATCTAAAAACAATTGGTTGTTCCTCAAAATCTGCATCTTTGTCAGAAACAGGATCAAACACATAAGGTTGAATGCATAATCTCTCCATTGTCATGACGGACAGTGTAGATCTGTTTGTTGTCACTGAAGCTACTTAAATGAGCCGCAGTGAAACAGCTAATCAGAGCAGAACTCTACATTAATATTCATGACCCTTCCAAATAAGGCAAAAACAGACCATTTCATTCTAGGGACAATTTCTGGGGTTGTAAATGGACCTGTAAAACCGTATCTGGACAATTTTTACCCATAAATAAATCACATACCTTCTATGTAGATATCAGAGAACAATTAAAAGTTTTGTTTCAACTCATTCTAGGGCACCTTTAATAACCTTCCAAACCATCTTAATATTTGATATGATACAGGCTGAATTAATTTATCAAACTTGTATTTAAAAGGCCCTTTGGCAAATGCTCTGATGTTTTTAGTGTAATGACTGTTGTGGTCTCCTCTCATTAATTAAAGAACCATCAATCTCTCCTGTGAGCACCAACATAGCATAAATAATTTACTTGTGTATTCAAAACTTTCATTAGATTTCATTAATATTAACCACTCAAACAATCCCCACAGTCCTGCAAAACAGAATGAGAAAGCCAGAGGGATACAGTGAGAGAGAGGCACAGAGAGAAAGATTGTAACTGCATGTAACAAGAGCGAAAAACTGATTTATGCTGGCACACATACAAAATCAGAAAAAAAGAAAGTCACACACACGCACGCACGCACACACACACACGCACAAAGGCTATTGGATAATCATAGTTTTGCATAACAGCAACAAAGACTTGTATTGAGAACATTATCTATGACATCAGCATGACATCACTGTATTGCCGAGGTGATGTTTGTTTATGCGTTTAATTTTTGGGATATCTGTAATCAGAGACCAAGGGCCTACGGCTATTCCTGGCCTTTAAGCAAACAGGAAAAAAAACAAGACAATACAGTCAAACTGAGTCATGAGCTGACATCATTGGTTATGAGCTGCACAAGACAAACTTAAAATGAAAAGAAAAAAAAAATAATTATAATATATATATATATATATATATATATATATATATATATATATATATATATATATATATATATATATATATATATATATATATATATATATATATATATATATATATATATATATATATATATATATATATAAAATTAATAATAATAAATTACACCCACACCAACAAATCCCCACTATGTTTTTGTGTAGGCAAACATTTGCATAAGGCTGCTTGGAAATAGTAATGCTGGAAAACTTCATAATCATATCGTAAAAATTAATATATGCCAGCAAATATTAGCTAATAGTCAGTTCAACAAACCACAAAACCGAAGTTCAGATCTGAATCTCTAGCACTAGAGCCACACCTAAGCTGGCTGAACACAGACTGAGAGAGCAAACTGTCAGATATCCCATAATGCATCGCTGTATCCAAACCAAGCCCTAACACACAAGGCTAGCGTTAAACACAAACATGAAATATTACTGTAAAAGCTAGTAAGTGTTACTTTAAATTGGCCCCCATTCATTTAAATAAATTATTTGACATTTTAATAATTATCTAAAATAATCATCACCACAGTGTAAATTAATTCATATTTTATGAATTAATGTTCTACATAAGTTGTTCTGTGTAAATTCTAAAGTTTATAAAAACATGTTCTACTTAAATTCTGCTGTTTTGTCACCAAGATTATGTCATCTGTCAGTACTGTTTTGCAGCAGTTGCCATCTTTTTTCAGCAATTAAATCTTTTTTAATTAATAATACACATAATATATGTAATATGTATAAACATTGTTTATAAAAATAAAAAAAACATACATTAAAATGTATAAAAAAAGAATGCATTTAATTATTCTTACAGTGTGTGGTGAGGTCAGTATAACTGTTGCCAGGTCAAGACAAATTTTCCAGCAGACAAAAATCCTGCCAGGCTGCAGGTTTTCCAGGTCAGGACGACACTTTTCAAACCGCTTTTTGTATCCAACTGAAACAGATTCTTCTGCATTTCAATTTATTTTGCACCATCCATTTTCTTTCTATTTTCAGATGGCCAGTTTACCAGCCACAATACTAGCATTCACAATGGGTATATGCCATATGTTAGTATTAGGCTCTTTGAAAAATGTGAACTTATATCTGACCATAAAATCTTTTCCAGGACCCTGTCATGGTACCAACCTGACAAACCAAACAAATATTTACAAAGAAATATTTGCAATATATTCAAGTAGCACATTGAATTAAACATGACATTTTGAAGAAAGAAAGACTAAAATAGCATTGTATTGTAAAACATTCTCCAATAATATGCACTTTATATCCAACTTTAGAAATCATTTTTACAGTGTTATTTATTGAAGCTTGTTTCCCCCACGAAAAAAAAGGTAATTGCGACTTTTTAATCTCATAATTCTATCAAATATTTCCTCGCTATTGCAGTTTACGGCGCACAATTCTGACTTGATAACACACAATTGCAAGTTTGTCACGCAAACGTTGACTTTATAACTCACAATTCTGAGCGAAAATTATAAATTAAATAAATTAGATTTGAAACTTTTTTGTTTTGTTTTTGATTATATACATGTTGAATTTTGTTAAAATATAATAAATTACATACTTTTTTAACTATCACATATTCGAAATATTTGTTTTTATATATATCAAATCAAACATTTTGAATATCTTTGTATAGTAAAAAAAAAAGTAGGTCAACTGAATTTAGTGTGATTTAAAAGAAAATTATGAAATTAGAAGACAGCTTATGGTGATTCATCAAACAATAAAAGCAATCAACAGAAAACAGATGCTATTTAGCATCATACATTTGTTTTGCGTTATTATATATTGGAATTCTCTACTCTTCCTCTGTAAAGCAAACCAATTCATAAGTTTTTTGTTTTTGTTTTGAAGAAATTATTTTATTGAGCAAAGATGATTTAAATTGTGACAGTAAAGACCTAATGTTCTTTTAAATAGATGTCCATTTCAAATAAATGCTGTTCTTTTTAAATTTCTATTATTTATTTTGGTTCAAGAATCCTGAAAAAATGTATCATGGTTTATAAAAACACAGCTGTTAAGAAATGTAGCACATTACAATTATATCTGAAGGCTCATGTGACACTAAAGACTTGAGTACTGATGAACATTCTAAAAATAAATAAATAATACAATTATATTTCATATATTTTAAAAATAAATTATACTTTAAAATATATTAAAATAGAAAACGGTTAGATTAAGAAATCTTACAGAACATACTGTACATTTAGGTAGAAAGTGCAACTGAAAAATAGAACCAAAAAAATAAATCCTGCATAGAGTTACACAGTAATTCACACAATGAATCTACAATAGTGCATAAGATTCACTTAATGAACATGAAAACACAATAGTTCTCACACAATGCTGCAGAATTTTAATGAGTAAGACTTACAATTGAACATACAAAAAAAAAGCCAAATGCTATACAACCAACACCCCACTAAAACAGATGAACTGTAATGGAATTAAGCCCGGCATGGACAGGAATAGTTTTAACCTGAACAGACTCTGATGTTCTAAGCAGTGGTAAGAATAGGACTAACCTAGAAACCTGGATAAATAAACACCCATGCTTACAAAACAAGACCCCACTCAAGCCCAAAAGAGGAAAATGCATGGATTAAAAGAGGTCTTAACCTGAAAAACTCATCCATCCACGAACGTACACACACACACACACACACACACACACACACACACACACACAAATGTTGGGTTTCCATGTTTTATTGGGACATTCCATTGGTGTAATAGTTTTCATACTTTACAAACTACTAACCCTAAACCACAGAAAACTTGCTGCTATATTAGATTTTGCATTCTTACAAGATTTATAAGCTTGTTTCCTCATGGGAAGCAATGTCAAAATTGACTGGTATTACTATAATTGTGGTAAACACACACACACACACACACACACACACACACACACTCAAGGGACTCTCCATTGGCGTAATGGTAACAAAAAGGTCTCATTTGTTAACATTAGTTAATGTATTAACTATGAACTAACAAATGTAGTGCTCATTGTTACAGAATTGATTAATCTTTGTTAGAGTTAATAAAACTCCAGCTGTTAATTTTTCTTCACACTCACATTGCATTAACTAATATTAACAAATACATCATTTGATTTCCATAATGTATTAGAAAAATGTTGAAAATAACAAACTCACATGAACAACACACACACACACACACACACACTCAAAGCTCAGTCTGATCAGTCTGCTGAAATGGGCCATATTTTTATCATTACAGTATTTTTCCACTTAGAATTTTTTTTAGTTTTTCATGACATCATCCACCCCGTCTCAAAGTCATTTTTTGTCAGTTTAATTTAGTAAATGGTGCTTTTAATGTGAGATGGAACTTAAAATAGCTTTATGTGCTTTATCTATCTCAGAACATCAAAAGGACCATTTGATTTCTCATGATATGATCCCCTTAAGGCTTCCTGTGTGCCTCCATTCGGCCTCACACTGCATCACTCTGACGATTTCTCATAAGACAATGTTTTATACCAAGGTTTACCAAAAGTATCTCTAAGGCAACATCCTCAAACAAACCCAAATATGCACAAACACACAGACACGCTTGTATCTAAAGAAGGGAGATGAACCAAAATAAAGCACAAGGCTTTTGAATATGCACCTTAATCATGCACCCATAGGCAAATTACGTAGAAAGCAGAAAAAATTAAGCTGGGGGAATTGGGTAGGGGATGAGAAAGAGACTTAGGGGGAAAGAGAAACAGAGAGAGAGAGCGTATAAAGGAGAGAGGAGGAGGGATGTGGGGAGAGAGGCATTTGAGCAGTGAATGACGTCTATACGAGAGGTTATATAATCATGCGCTGAACATTGCGTATGTCACCATTAGAAGGTTACAGAGAGCAACATGAATACCAGACATTCTCTCTACAGTCATGTGAAGCACACTTCCACTCGCTTAACGTACTCATGAAGCCAGTGTACAGCTGCTCCTGCCCCGCGAGACCTTCTACGGCTATTAAATTCGTACTCAGAGAAACGTATCTGCCCCGACACCATCTACAGCTGCTCACATCCCCAAAGTGCTCTGACTGGGAGTCTCTATCAGTGCTGAGATCTGGAGGTGGACTTGTTTTTTTTGTCATCATTTACTCCCCTCAAACCTGTATAGCATGGTTTTCTCCAATCAAACTCAAAAAGAGGACATGTTAGAATGTTTACGCTGCTCTTTTACATACAAAGAAAGGACAAAAAACAACAACAACCATGCACTAGTTTTCCAAAGTGTGGGGTCAGTTAAATTTACACTTTTATTCATAAAGAGCGCACGAAATTGATCAAAAGTACAAAATATTTATATTTCAAATAAATGGTGTTCTTTTGAACTTAAAGGTATAATGAAAAATATTCCACAGAAATATAAAGCAGTAACATTGATAATAATATAAATGTTTAAAGTTTTTAATCAAATACAATTCAGCCTTTGTGAGCATGAGACTTTTTTCAAAAACATAAAATAAATCTTACCAACCCCACACTTTTGAACAGTGTTTAAGTAGTTCATATGACTTATTCACTATATTCACCATATGATAGCTTTAATTTAGAAACTGAGTGATGTCATCGTTTACTTGTTACTGTAAATCATTCTCTAGAAAATGATAGGCAAATTCTATGCTTCAGATAGAATAAAACAATCCCAACCGTTTCTGCATAACTGCATTACAAGAATGTATATACTAAACGTCTTCGATTTGAAACAGGACATTTGAAAATTTGCCATAATTTGTGTTTATAGTTTGCTTAAAGACCTGCACGAGTTGGCAGCGATTTTTGCAAATGGCCCTTGAATGACTTTCCAAAGGAGTTCTCTGGCACGTACCACTCATGGCTAAATAAAATTGCTGGATGCAATTCTCACATGATAATCACAATAAACATTTCCATTGAGTGTGTCACCTTGACCCCTTTTCCCTACAACACTGACATTTGCAGAGCTACAAACTCATAGTACAAGCATACATGCACACAAAATACAATAAAATGATGGTTTCAAAGTCAAACACAGTAAAGCAACATGAAGTCACATTTTTAAGGAGTTAGCAATTTCAGCAATACACAAGTAAGCAGCCACTGGAATAAAAGGGTTGGATTTACATGATTTAATCATGTACATCGGTTCCACATGAATCAATTAAGTTAAACAAACATAATTTGTTCACATAGGTTTCAACATCATGGAATGAAGTCATTTTTAAGTAAACCCAATTGAGTAGTCAAAAATGATATTAATATGGCTCCGTAACAACAGCGGTGTGCACAGGGGGGGCTTGAGACCCTGCCTCTTTAATCAAATCACAAAACACAAGTTTATTTTACTTTTGTGGATTTTTGTTGTAACTTGACTGATTTATAATCCTGTACTAACTAGCTTTCATTCTATTAGCCAGCAATAGCACAAAATGAACATGCCAAGTGCGCTAAGTATGAAATGCTCCAAGCTAATGACGTACTGAATTAGTCCACAGCCTAAGCAATTGCTCCGCTCTTCTCCACTATGGTAACAAAGTATAATTTAAATGGTTCTAATAATTCCAACATAATATTACACATTAAACAATATAAAGTCTCCCCCTTTTCTCAAAAACACATAACATAACACTTAAAGTCCCTGTAAAGGCAATTCTGAGATTTGTTTCGAAGCACATTATAAATGTATCGCTGAAACATGTTACAAAGACTGAGACCTGTGTAGTAATGAATTGTGGAGTTAGACCGTTACAAACTGTTTTTCACCATTGTTGTGTTCAGGATTTCAGGCCCAAGCAAAGCATGCTGGGAACTACAGTTTCAGCAAAAATCTTTTTCGAGTACTTAATTGGTTCACATTCACCACAAATAATTGAATCTAGTAGATTTCATATTTTAGAGAATTACATTAATCGAAAGCAAATAAATCACGTTTAGAAGAGAAACACAGTTTTGATGCGCAAATCGCAAATAATATGATTAAGTAAATTGAACAATATGTGTTTTCCTGTTTTTTTCAGTGCATAAACACCCATAATTGTTTTACAGAATGCTACCAACAGTAAATGTAACTTAACATTGTCAGCGAACGGAAAAGCACGCATGTCCAACGGTAAGTGAGTAATGCAAAATATTAACGTGGCTGATGGTGGTAGTAGTGTCCTAATCCCAAATCCGTGACACATCCTGCTGGCTCTGCACTTTGATATGATCACTGTAAATAACAAATGTGGGTCAAACACACAAGCATACTGAAACTAATAAGGCACAACGGATATAGTCTGAGCATGATTCTGGACTTAAAGAAGAGCATTTATCAATGAGTTTTCTCATCAGAGAATTTATAATCATGGCTGGAGGTGGTTGTGTAAATCAGCTTTTTCAAAGTAGATTCAGCAACAGGTTTTAACCTTCATGTCTCATTTATTACGCCAATAGAAAGAGGAGATCATGTCTAAGTAATGACTACGTTCAAAATAAGGGTTTTAGACTAAGGGTATATCACTCAGCAGTGTCCTGTGCGTTCAGCTATTTGAATCCAAATTGTAGGGAGTGTACACTATCATTCCAAAGATTTGGGTGGATAAGATTTATTTTAATTAATACTTTTATTCAGCAAGGATGCATTAAATTGCTCAAAAGCGACAGTAAAGACATTTATGATGTTGCAAAAGATATCCATTTCAGATAAATGCGGTTCTTTTGAACTTTCTATTCATCCAAGAATCCTGAAATAAGGTTTTTGAGCACCAAATATATTAGAATGATTTCTGGAGTAATGACAGTTGAAAATTCAGCTTTGCTATTACAGGAATAAAATTACATTTTAAGATAAATAATAGACAACGGTTATTTTAAAGTGATAAATATTCACAATATTCCTGTTTTTGCTATTCTTTTTGTTCAAATGCAGCCTTGGTGAGCATAGGAGCAAAAACCTTACCAATCCTAAACTGTTCAATGGTAGCATATTCACTCCCCTAAAGGATTATTAGGAACACCTGTTCAATTTCTCATTAAATGCAATTATCTAATCAACCAATCACATGGCAGTTGCTTCAATGCATCCAAACTGAATGTCAGAATGGGAAAGAAAAGTGATTCAAGCAAATTTTGAGCGTGGCATGGTTGTTGGTTCCAGACGGGCCGGTCTGAGTATTTCACAATCTGCTCCGTTACTGGGATTTTCACGCACCACCATTTCTAGGGTTTCCAAAGAAAAGGGAAAGGGAAAGGGAAAAACATCCAGTATGCGGCAGTCCTGTGGGCGAAAATGCCTTGTTGATGCTAGAGGTCAGAGGAGAATGGGCCGACTGATTCAAGCTGATAGAAAAGCAACTTTGACTGAAATAACCACTCGTTACAACCAAGGTATGCAGCAAAGCATTTGTGAAGCCACAACACGCACAACCTTGAGGCGGATGGGCTACAACAGCAGAAGACCCCACCGGGTACCACTCATCTCCACTACAAATAGGAAAATGAGGCTACAATTTGCACAAGCTCATCAAAATTGGACAGTTGAAGACTGGAAAAATGTTGCCTGGTCTGATGAGTCTCGATTTCTGTTAAGACATTCAGATGGTAGAGTCAGAATTTGACGTAAACAGAATGAGAACATGGATCCATCATGCCGTGTTACCACTGTGCAGGCTGGTGGTGGTGGTGTAATGGTGTGGGGGATGTTTTCTTGGCACACTTTAGGCCCCTTAGTGCCAATTGGGCATCGTTTAAATGCCACGGCCTACCTGAGCATTGTTTCTGACCATGTCTATCCCTTTATGACCACCATGTACCCATCCTCTGATGGCTACTTCCAGCAGGAAAATGCACCATGTCACAAAGCTCGAATCATTTCAAATTGGTTTCTTGAACATGAAAATGAGTTCACTGTACTAAAATGGCCACCACAGTCACCAGATCTCAACCCAATAGAGCATCTTTTGGATGTGGTGGAACGGAAGCTTCCCACAAATCTCCATCAACTGCAAGATGCCATCCTATCAATATGGGCCAACATTTCTAACGAATACTTTCAGCACCTTGTTGAATCAATGCCACGTAGAATTAAGGCAGTTCTGAAGGCGAAAGGGGGTCAAGCACAGTATTAGTATGGGGTTTCTAATAGTCCTTTAGGTGAGTGTATGTTCAGTGTACCAATATATAATGTATCGGAAGTGTGGAACGAAATGTTGTTATTTAGCTTTGTTTACTTTTATTGGATATGTAGTGTTAAATTGCTGTTTTTAATTCACTTAAATGTACCAACAATATATAAAATATAAAAATAATTGCTATAAACTGTTTTTCGAGATGATACGGGGCAAATGACGACATACTGTATGTACATACAGTCAACCTAACGACCAAGTTACACACACTCCATCTTTTGCATATTTTAATTAAATATCCTAAATTTGCTAACAATATTAGTGTAGTCTCATTATACCATGTTTAATTCTGCAGTATTCAGCAGATATTTCCTCCACAACAGCACACAAATCTGGCGTGCTCAGGTCCTTGTGCCTGCCTCTTGACAAAGGTTCTAGCATTTACTGATAGGAAAGAGTGAGTTAGAGGATGTAAATGAAAGTGAGATCAAAGAAAGAGAGGAAATGTAAGTGATGCCCCAAAGTGTTTCTAATTGAAGCATGAATGAAGGAATTGATTAGTTTGACTAACTGATTAGAGTGAAAGGAAAGACAGAGCACTCAAGAAACGACTAAGTAAAAATAAATGAGAAGGGAAAAGGCACATGACATTTCTTTGGATTAAAAGGAGTAAGAGAAAGAATATTTGAGTACAATATAGCAATATGCAATAAAAGAAATGAAAGGGACAGATTAAAGAAGAGCCCAGTGTTTATGTGTTGTGGTCACATTTAAGTCTTTCATAATAAGACAGTAGTAAAATGCCTCGCATGACAAACAAATCCACCCAAGAACATTACTGCCCTCAAACTATGTTTCACAACCTTAAACAGAAATAATTTACACTGCATTCATCTGCCAAACTTACACAACCACCTGGGCGACCTTAGGGCACAGAGAGACACTGGGGATGAGTTCAAGAAACATACATTTTATATAATAAATCTATGCTTCTAATTCTTTACTGCTATTTTGCTATTACTAAAAACCTACATAACATGTTGAAGATAGTGGTTTTCAAGGCTTTATGTCAAATGTCCCAACTCATCACATTTGCTTGTCAGAGAAAGTGTTAACAGCAGTATGAACTGACGGCCATATCTATGGACTTTTAAGGTAATTCACTAGCTAGGCCTAGTTATTTTTTATTGTTGGCGTGTGATGGAGAGACTGAAAAGTAGTCTTCCATCACTGTTTTTACTGTGTTCTTACTGTTCCTATGCATTTTATAATATTTATGTTGGGTTTGCCATTTTAGTAGCTGAGTGGCGTACATTTATGTGGCCTTAAAATGTAGCCATTTATGGAAATTTTTGTGCAAATGTATGTCTTGGTTTATCCGTTCTATTTATTGACTTGTTTTAACTCGTTCTTAATCATCTTGTGTATTCATTAATTAATCATGGTGAAGCAAAAGTTATTTAAAAAATAAAAAAAAAATGATATGCATGCTCCCATTAGTAAGAGGGTAAATAGTTCAATAGTTCTTCTATTTAAGAAAGCAAGTAGCGCTGCTCGAGCACACTGAAACTCAATGGCCTCAATAATTGAAGAGGAGAGTTGGTACTGTTTTAGTACCTAACAGTTCTAGTTTGATATCCTGCTTTATTTAGGCTCTTAAACATTTTTATTTGCACATTTTCCACATCTGCTTGTAATAAACACCTTTTTGGATGCTGACATTGCCCGACTCTCCTTGTGACCGCTCAGGTCTCTCACACAGGCGTTTTATTCAATTTTAATATCTGAATGTTAGTGAGGAGAAGAAGAAAAATAAAACAAACTTTTAGATATCAATCTGCATATACAATAGACATCGGTTATGCTAGTCTTTGGTAGATCCTTTGAAGGGGCATCTTAAGGTAACACGTTTTACAAAATACAGAAGTTTGTTGCGCATAACTCCCATGTCAGTACAAACAATCTTACACTCTGTAACCCAGACCAAAGGCCTATCTCACTTCACCAGTCATCTAGGCATGTTTTACAGGGTAAAGTTTATAGGTTTACAGTCTAACTATAAATCCACTTTCCCAAAATTGGCAGCAGACCATAGATGCAAATAGGCTTCCCAAATGTATTAGTACGTATGTATATATTATTAAATATTGAAATTAACAATTACTAAGAATGAACAGTACTTCTACTGCATTTATTTATCTTAGTTAATGTTAACTAAAGTTGTGTTATCGATCATGTGTTATACAAGCTCAAGGCTTCTATCTATTTCTGCATTTATACAGGCGTTTTTACCCATCGTTTTTTCTCTTGTTTACCTTACTTTCATTGTACCTATTCTCTGCCTATCTTGCGGAGTCCTTTTCATTTTTATCTAGTTTTTCCAGTTTCATGCTCTGCTCTCAAGGCTGTAGATCTGACACAGGATTTGAACATTCACCATTGCTCTGAGAGCTCTTAAAGGGCCGGCGCTTCTCTTAAGTGCTCAGGCACAGCAGCAGCGGCTCACTGCCATTTCTGCCTGCCGAGTCACAATGACATGCTTGCCTGCGTGCTGGGGCGAAGCTTGCAGGCCGTGTCCCAGTAACCCAGTTTCCCCAGTGCGAAAGCTCCGTAACAGCCCAGCAGTGGCCACTGTGTCATCTGTTACCTAACACACACACACACACACACCGGAAGGGATGTACCTGTCATATGCCCTCAGCACCCACCACACCAAGTTTCCGCTGAGGTTTTCATTTTGGTCTATTTGTGAGTCACTATACAAGGTTTTCTACTAATGAGAACCTTTATTCAGACCCATTTAACATTTAAAGCAGATAATGGCACTTCTAACTGCCCACACATCACAACAGATATAAAAGACGGAACAAAGAAAAAGATTGAACCACATTCATAGAACATGAAAGAGATACAGCGAGCCATATAAGACACTGAAGATTAGATCCAAAAGTCACCTGTATTATTGTGATGAGATATAATGATGGCCTAGTTAGTGAATGGCAACCCCAAGATGAGCCACTCAAGAGGCAGGAAAGTACTAACAATTAGAAGTTTTGGAAAAAAGGAGAATCACAGAGGCTTTATTCGAAATTGCCCCTTATACCCTTATTCACTATTCCCTATAAATTACTCCACTAATAAAAAAAAAATCCATTAAATGAATGAATGAAAATAATATTTGTACACTCATTATTGAGGTGCATTATTGAATGACTGCACTCAATAATGCCTCTATGTTTAGGACAACACTATAAATGGCTGTCCTGTCAAATAGTGCACTATATGCGGTTAGAGGACTGCAATTGACCAATTAAAAATGTACTAGCATCACAGTCTAATTTAATATGCGCCACAGCAAAGTTACAAAATGTTTGTAGCTAAATTAGCATATCGATCAGCTCATTACTAACATGTCTAATTAATTGCTAACTTAATTAGCAATGACAGACTGATTCACAATCTTTCAATCTCCCATCTCTACACTGTCACTACAGACAGATCAAACAAGGTCCTGACGCTCTAAAATAAATCATGTAGGCTATATTTATTCTCATTTACAAAAAAAAATTTTTTTACACTTTGTACGCGTAATCAGAATTCCTGTTATTCTCTTTGAACAAGGCAATATAAATGGAAAAAAAGTCAAATATTTAACTCATGTGACAATAAGACCCTACCGGAATATGTGTTCTACAACAATGTAGGAATATGGAATATTGCATGGAATATTTGAATATGGAGATTTATTATTTAAAAAAATTCTCACAATATTTAAATCAAAATAGCTTCCCCTCCCTCTCGCAGTGACATCTCTTCTCTTCTCTGATGACGTGTTTGCAAGGGCGAGACACGCAGCAATAGCAAACCACAACAATACAACGATTCAATCAATTCCCGATGTACAAAATCAAGTCCCACCCTACATTTTTTCTTGTTCAAGAAGCCGTTTCACTCGGATATACTTTGCAATAGGGAAGCAAAGACTATTCTGACTTTAAGTGAAACATACAGCATCTCTTGCTCTTTGTGGGCTTGGTAGACACTAGACAGTAAACAAAGAGCAGTCAAGCAGGTAAACTATAGGAGGACCAGGATTGAGAGAAATTACTGAAAGGGAAAGAATGAGGTGTGAAAGTTCAGAGTTTTGAAACCAGCTGCACAGGTTTTAATCAAATGTGACATCTGATGGATCTGATACTCTTGTTCAAGGGAGATCTGAATCGGTTATAAGTGTTGCCTAAAAAGCATGAACTACATGCTTGTTTTATTCTGTCACCTATTTCCAAAAAAACATTGCTCAAAAAGCTCTTGGATCAATGGGCACATCATTTGTCAAATAAGGCTATGTTCACACCGCAAGCCTTAGTGCTCAATTTCGTTTTATTGCTCAGATCCTCAGATTGTTTTTTTGTTGCACAGCTGTTCACATTGTTGTTTTAAATGGGGCCAATATCAGATTCCAGTGTGAACAGATCATGGTCGTGAACTGACCCTTATGTGACCCACATGTACCTGCAGTCTGAATGTAGCCTAAGTGCTCTGTGTGCAGAAAGACAAACAGGTCTAAATTTGACCCATGTTGTGACCATATTTCCCCCTTCATTTATAGCACCTTTTCACTCCCAAATCACTTTACAGAGCAGCAGTGTGCAATATGCACAAGGGGTGCGTTTCCCAAAAGCATCGTTTGCCAACCACGGTCACAAGTTCCATTGAAATCTATTGCAACCATAGTTGGCTTTGGGAAATGCACCCTGGCCTTGATGATGTGCCAGCATGGTTAGCCAAATGGGCAAATCTGGCCAGCATACAGGGTTTTTACCCCTTCTCTTTTTCAAGAAACTCCCTGGGAATTTAAGACCGCAGATAATCATAACTTTATTTTAACATTTAATCTGAAGAATGGTGCCTTTTTACAGTATAGTGCCGCTATCACTAAATTAGGGTATTATGACAGAGTGCAGGGTGAGCACCATCTGCTGGCCTCACTAATACCCATTCCAACAGCAGCCTTAGTTTCCCCATAAATCTCCCATCCAGGTACTGACGACCAGGCTCAGGGAGATGAAGGGTTGATGGGTGGGCGATGAAACTTTAGCTATAACAAAAAGGCCTTCAAATCCTTCAGCCTTATATTGTTTTGCAATGCTGTACAACTGAGGGGAATGCTAAGCACAACTTTTAGGGATTTTTTTTTAAATGATTTTCAATGGAACAGCTGTTCAAATGTAAACAAAGTACAACAAAATAAACCCTTTTGTTCGTGTTTTGATGACTTGTCACTTTGGTTTCACTTAGGCAACCACAGAACAAAAAATTAAAACAATTAGATTGAGGACTGACGGCTGCTCTCGCGCTCTGCCAAGACATCTGTGGCTCATGCGCGTCACGGAGAGGCCGCGCGCGATGTAGGCCTATATATAAAACTCTCGTCGTATCAAACTACAGACAGTAAAGCCTTCATAGCACAGTCTAACAAGTCATCGATATTTCAAATAATTTATAACTTGTGTCTATTTGTTAACTTTCTCCAGAACAAGCAACACCAACAATTGAACAAACACATGAAATTAGCAAATTGGATAGATCAAAAGTTATTTAAGGGTACAAAATATTCATAAATCACCAAATACTAGTGAGTTCAAATGGAAAAAGGTAACAGCGCGCACATCGTCAGCAGTTATAACTTTTTATTCCTCTCAACGAAATCCAGGGCATGACGTCACTGCCACCGGCTCATGATTCTCAAGTCATGTGTGTTACATAACTTGCAGTTTTTTCATAAGTGCTCTTATTTTGAGGGTTAATGCGTTCAAACTTTCAATTGGCATATAGGCATCGGTTAATCAAAGCTTTGTGTGACTTCGGTCCGTCAGAGACTGTAAAAGACAGACTAGACAAGATTTTACCCCGCGGTTCCTCTTGACCTCCATTAAAAACACAGAGACGTCACTTCTGTCAATGAATGAATATGTATATGCAGACTCACGGAGAGACTAATCTGCCCTCCATCTGACACACTTATATCACAGCAACTATCTTGATTCTTGCAATATGTCATTTCAAATGTAGCCTACAGGAACAAAGTGCAGAGACTGTCCTTATCAATTAAGAAACAAAATCATTAACATCTCAGAGAGAGAGAAAGAAATTGAATGTAGGCTATTACAAGAAAGACCAATTTACTTACAGTTCTCGCTAACGAAACACTGACGTTCTATCTGTTGCAACTTTAACCGAATACTCGAAATGTCCATAGCACCGTAAACCCGTTATGGGCGCTTGCACCGGGCGCCTTTAACACAATGACACACTTCTTGTGTGCTCTAATTTCACAAACTAAACCAAGCAACAACCAGCTGTACTCACCTAATCAGAGGAAGCAAAGAGAACCCGACTTTAACAGAAAAGTTGTTAGGAATCTCCAGCGACGAGACACTTTTGCCTTCCTTGCCGTACATATGAAATAGAGTTACATAACCGGCACCGTTTCTGTGGGCAATGAGTGACTTCCAGAGCGCTTTTTTCATTCACTGATGTTCATTTTCCAACGCACACACCTCACGCTTTACGTCATCAGCCATCGTCACACCTTAAAAGGAGCGAAGGGGCGTGATCGGACCGGATTCGCCAGAGTCGGCGGAGGGGAGCGCGCACACCCGCAGCGCGTGCTCGCCAGCCCGCCAGCCAGTCTCTCTCTCTCTCTCTCTCTCTCTCTCTCTCTCTCTCTCTCTCTCTCTCTCTCAAACAGCTTGAGAGGCGGCCAGAGAATGTCATCGGCGGAGAATTAAGGAGGCCGTGTCTCAGTGAGGCAAGCTCTTCGTGTGGAAATAAAGGGGGAGCCTGGGTTACAGATGAGAGGAAAGCAAGATTTAGTAGAATATTACAAATGCCACATATTAGAGTGAACGATGTTTTAAAAAAATAAAGTTGCGTTCGAGTTTCTAAAATGACATGGGAGTTCTGTGTTCAGTTATGTTACGCAAGGACTATTGTTTCATAAGGTTTATTTTGCCAGTTTATTTAGCTGAGGCTGGGTTGCTTACGCGAAATGACTTGAAATATTGCGTCACCCGTAAGTAACCCCCATCTGGACCAACGAGTTTACGCGCGCATGTAGATGGGGTTAGGCTGTAATGGTTTTGTAATCATTATTCCACATTGTTTTCAAACGTTTCGGCGTCGATAAAATGAAGATTACAAGTTAGTCACTCAGAGTGCATATTTTCAACTCTCTCCAAAAAAAGATTCCAGCAAACACAAGTCGAGTTTGTCTGAGGAGGTAACCATGGAAACAGTACGCCACTCACGCCCTTTCCGAGCGCGACCCGTAACTGGCACATTTAAAAAGAAAAGAAAAAAGCCTACTGTAATTATTCAGCACTTTATTGCATATAACAAAACAGGCAGATTGCGTCCCAATTTCATTTCCCATAGAACTTTGAAAAACTCGACAGCCAGAAAGCCACAGCATTCATACGCTGACCCCCATTCGTTTTACTTTAAGAAATCATTTTTCTCACACAAACCGTTAAAATTCACAATTGTTTGAGTTCGATAAAGAAACATAATTCTTCGAAGTGGAAAGATTTCTTTCAAACTGTACATCAGCGGGCGGGCGGGTGCTTAATTGGATCGTGCTGCTGTGGTCTGTAACTAGGTCATGTTAGACAATGATTGCCATCAGCCGCCGGTTCGCTCAGTGGTGCTTGGTCAATGAAACGCTCAGCTGTGGACTAGAGGCAGAAAGCACAGCTGATCCATACTGAGTCACTGTTGTGCAGCCTGTAAATGTCTCACTAATCTGGACGCATGCAAACAATTCATTATCATTCGAAATATTTGAGGAGAAGAATAGAAACTAGCAGACGCGGTTGCCAGAAATACAATGCCATTAAATGACAAATGTAGGCAAGTCTAATTGTAAAATATACATAAATGTAGAATTGGACTTTAAAAGTAGCCTATACTAAATTGTTCGTTTATGACATTGATAATAATGAGGGAGGAAAATGCCACATAATGACTTACATTCATCATTGACCTCTTTAGCAAATAAAGACAGATCAGTGTTATCCATGAGCATAAATACAAAACCAACAGGGTAACACACAGGACATTTAAAGGATGCAGTAAACATTAACATAAAAAAAAATCAACATACTAATGTACAAAGAAATCAATATAATCCAAATAAATGTATGGTTTGTGCAGGGACTTCTGGAAATTTCCCTTTCCCCATAAATTATTAATCCTACATGGATTGCCTGATTTAATAGGCTACTACGCTTAGTTTCGCTAAATTATTAAGGTAATTCATATATATAATCCCTATACCCCTACAACATTTTAAAACTATTCTGTATACCGGTCAAAAGTTTGGAAACATTACTATTTTTAATGTTGTTGAAAGAGTGTGCTCTTGTGCTCCTCAAGCCTGCATTTATTTGATCAAAATACAGGGGGCGGGGGGGGGGGTGTGGGGGGGCAGTAATATTGTGAAATATTATTACAATTTATAACAATTGTTTTCTATTTTAATATAAAATATAATTTATTTGGAAACAGTTATGCTGCTTAATATTTTTTTGGAACCTGTGATACTTTTTTCAGGATTTATTGATTAATAAAAAGTAAAAAAAAAAGAACACCCTTTTTTTCTAGGCTATATATATATATATATATATATATATATATATATATATATATATATATATATATATATATATATATATATATATATATATATATATATATATATATATATATTCAGACACCTTCAACAATTTCTCACATTATCAAAGTTTATTTGCTATTTAGAAAATGGTAATAAAATATGACAATAACTCAAATTTAAACTGTGTCAGAACAAATTCATCTTGATAATGAAGGTATGTAATGGATTACAACCAACCAATCAGTTTAGGTTAACCAATGACCAAATAATGCTTCATTTTGTTCAGTCTGTGGTGTAAAAGGTCGCATTAGCAATTAAAGAAAAAAAACACTTAAGCAAAACATGATGGTTTTGGGGTATAATATGTCAGTTTACTTTATTATTCTTCACTTACATAAATGAATGCAGAAAAATATATCTGAACATATAGGTGTCTGAATAATTTTTGGTTTGACTGTATATATAAATAAAAATATTTACCTAAATCAGTGTTAAAAATTCTATGTGGAAAAAGATGGGGTGGCTGGTTCTAGGTGGTTTTTACCATTAGTAACAGCAATTACTGATCATCAGAAATGACAATGCATAAATCAAAATAAAACAGTTTGTCATGGAGTTACCACTGAATGCTGAGCACAAACATTTTTTTGCAGTCAGTTTAGACCATGCGTTTACAAGCCTCAAATAGCATCTGTGTATTACACTAAGTTTAGAATTATTCTTTCTTTCCATCTCTCATTTTTTTCTCTCTCAGACTAAACTTGAAGTGATCGCTCTGAAAATTCCAAGATAATGTGAGAGAGAAGCCAGTCTCCATGGCAATGGTCGCTAGTCGGTGATTCACCCTTAGTTACTATTGCACAATCAAAATACAGGATGAGAGCCCAAATTGTGTCCATGGCAACTTAGCGAATGTGTTCTACTTAGGGAACAGGATTCTGGTTCTGCAGGTTGAGACGGGACTCATACTTTTACAAAAATATTCTGCAATGTCTGAACCACTTTCTAGCCTTTCATTTCGCTTCAGATCCCACTACAGCACTAGATCTGCGCCAAGAGTCACTTGGCTGACTACCAATGTTTCTCATATTCAGCATGAATTCCATCTCTAAATATGAGCAAAATTAAATGAATGAATATATTAAATGTAGTTCAACCATTATGTAACTGTACTGACGTAACGACAACTGACCAGCAGCCAAAGAATGAAATCCCATCACACTAACCATGCACTTCTACTTTATTCAGCTTATATATATATATATATATATACATTCTAAAAAAAAAGGCTCGTAATCATAGGGGAACCTTTTTTAGTGCTATATAGCACCAATTTTGGTGCTTCAGTGGTTCTTCAGCGGTTCTTCAGAGGTGCTATATAGCACCTTAGTCAAAGAACCGGTGAAGAACCTCTGAAGAACCGCTGAAGAACCTCTGAAGAACGCTGAAGAACCACTGAAGCACCAAAATTGGTGCTATATAGCACTAAAAAAGGTTCCCCTATGATTACGAGCCAAGAACCATTTTTGGAGCAATATAGAACCTTTTTTTTTTTTAGAGTGTATATATATATATATATATATATATATATATATATATATATATATATATATATATATATATATATATATATATATATATATATATATATATATATATATATATATATATATATATATATATATATATATAAAATGTATTTATACATTATATATATGTACATTTTAGCCATTTAAAATTATCATATATTAAATATATAATTTATTTTAGATTGGGTTATTTTATTATTATTATTATCAAACTGTAAATTATATATTAGATTTAATATTTATTTTAGATGAGATTAGTAAGTGTTATTTAGATTAAGCTAACAGAAAATGATCAGTTGACTTAACATAAAACAAGTGAGGATACCAGTTGTCTTAAAATTAAGTAAATAAACTTCAAATGCGTAATTAAAAAAATTAAGTTATGTGGAATTGTCAAGTTCACATAGCTTATTTTGTTCAATTATGCATGGTTTATTTACTTAATAATATTTGCTCACTTTTTCAACTGACCTTTTTACAGTGAACTGATGGGTGTCTGTTTCCATTCGTTTATATGATTTATGTACAGTGCAATGCGTCTAAATGTGTCGGTTGTATGTGTGTAAGTCTGTACTGGCCAAGACTTTCTTGACCTCAATGAGGCCATGTATTGTCTGAATGTAGAAAGCCACACAGGAAATGGGGAGGATTATACAACATCCTCTCACCTCTCTGCATGTGTGTTTACATGACGGGAGTGAGTCACAGAGAATAATAGGGGAAGATTGGTGCACACACACATACCCACCCATAAACTCAAGTACGTGTGCACACTCACAGATACATATACACATCGACCTGGATTAATAATTATAATGATGACGCATAAATGGGTGAAATATCTCCGTCATCTCTTTGTGTCTGGGGAGGTGGCGGTGAGGAGAAAGAATGAGCGAAGCAGAAATAGACTAGTGCTTCTATCATGTGCTGTGTTGATTTCAGGTCAGGACTGCATTGTCGGAGGAACAGTTGGATAACAGCTATCTTGCCCTATTTATCTGTAATTGCCCCCCATTGTGGAGCGGGAGCTGCTGTTGCTTTCGATGAGACCTTTTTTTCATTCATTCCTCTTCTCCAGTTTCCCCTCAGTTCTTCTCTCTTGTATGCCATCGTATTATTGCATTGATATTAACAAACTTGTGACCTCTGCTCTCCATATCCACTGTTATCAAGGGCGTGTAGACCGTGCATAAGTCCTTTTTTAGAAACATCTAAACATCTATGCAGCAATGCAACAAGAAATCATAGTTGTATGATTTCAAAAGAAGGGAAGTAATAAAATAAATATATATATATATAAATATATAAATAAATAAATAAATAAATAAATAAATATATATATATATATATATATATATATATATATATATATATATATATATATATATATATATATATATATATATATATATATATATATATATATATATATAATATTTGTCAATTAATGATGTATAACATAACTATATTTAGTGTCAAATAATGATCTTTTAACATTATTTATGCTAATATTAATGGCATAACCTTTTAATTGAGTTGATATGATCCCTCTATATTTGTCACAATATGATTTGACCATGCTTGAGTGTGTCACACACAGACTTCAACATTCAGCATGCAAAACACAACAATGGTAACAAGGAATTTTTTTTAAATTTTTTATTACTATTAATACGACCTTTACTATTTTACTTGCTGTCATTATTCGGGTTATACTGACAAAAGACAAATAGTAAAATAAAGCTAAAAATAGTCAAACGAAGCAATTAATTTATTCATGCCACAATGCACTCTGGGAGTACACTTCCTCAGATCCCAGATAGAATTAAGTTGACAAAACTTAAACGGTTTAAGTAAGAACAGCTTAATGCAATTAAGTAATGCTTACTTAATTGTTTTTAGTACCTGTAGACTATTGATAAGTAATAAATAAGTGTTGAATGGAGTTCAGTTGTTGCTTTTTGTCTTCACTTATTTTTTTAAGTTCAACTTACTTGAGAATTTTAAGGCAATCGGTTTCCTAATATTTTCCTAGTAATGTGAGCACTAATAACAAGTTAACATAACTAATAATTTTGAGTTAAGTAAACTTCATTAACAAATTTTCTGTACAAATTTTGTTAAGTTTAGCCGACAAAAAAATAATACGCTGCTTTACTTGAAAATTTTAAGGCAATCGGTTTCCTCACTTTTTCTAAGTAAAGTCAATTTATTATGTTTTACAGTGTAGGTGTATATGACATTCTTCTATCAGACAAATAAAATCTGAGTTATATTAAAAAAGTCCTGGCTAATCCAAGCATTATAATGGCAGTGAATTGTTGCCTCATTTATGAAGGCCATAAAAGTGCATCTATCCATCATATAACTGCTCCACACAACTCCGGGGGGTTAATAAAGGATATATAACAAAGGAATAAATAAGAAAAATATCCATATTTAAAACTTTAAAGACTAAAATAACTAACTTCCGGCGGGAAGCCGTACGCATTTGACTTCCAATTCAACTCCGAATATAACTCTGATTGTATTCGTCTGAAAGAATAATGCCATATAGGATGACTTGAGGGTGAGAAAATCATGGACTAATTCTCATTTTTGGGTGAACTAGCCCTTTAAAGACCCCCTGTGGTGAAAATCGTTTTTAATGTTATTTATGTCTATGTGGTGTTTTTAATATACTGTAAGATAAACCATGTGCAAATTCATAAGTCAACACCATTGTTGAGTATTTTCTCTTTAAAACTACAGTGAACCAAAGACTGGTGAAATCACTGGTGTTCTCTACGTCACAAACTGTCTCATAACCAATCACGTCAACGTACGTGCGGGTTTTAGGATATCATTAACTATGTTGCGAAGCAGGGGAGTCTCAAGAGAAGGTTATTCTGGTATATTTTTCTGTTGATATGAAAAATCAGGTACATTTAGCACATAGCGGGTGAAATATATAATGTATATTACAATGTGATGAGGAACTATGCCTTTCTCCACTGCCGTTCTGAGTACATGGTTTGTGAAACATTAGCCATTACATTATTAGCTTTTTAATAAGGTAATCAAGCAAAAAGCGAATCATATCAATTACCGTTATGTGTCTGACCCTGTTGAGAGCGATACATAAAACGCATTACCATTCTGATACATCGGCTGAAACGCTGAATACGAAATCTCCCAATAAACCCTCAATCACTATTCCCTATACGTTAGTCCACTACAGTTCACTTGAAAGAGTGAATATAAATGAGTGAGCGAATTCAGACAGCCATTGAGTGTACATCAGCTGTACACTCGTTATTGCGGTGCAATGTGGGATAGAATGAGAGCACTCGATAACGTCCACTATGGTTTCGGACACAACTACAAATGGATGTCCCCTCAAATAATGCCCTATTTAAGGGTATAGGGGGTGATTTCGGATTCAGCCATTGACTTGTACAAGCCTGTGTGAGTGAGTGGAGGCGGGCCCATTTACATATTCATGGAACCTATGAAGCAAGGGTGTAGAGTTACATTCAAACTATTTTAAGGCATGAATATTTTTTTCACAAAAAAAACCCCATTAAATGTCATTTTGGTGATCAAAAATTAGCTTTAAAGGGGTGATGAACTGAGAAATTAACTCATTAATTATGCAAATCTTATCCAATCCTAGCCGTGGGCGTTTACTTCCCAGTCTTCAGTGCGACACGCCCATCAAACCAAGGCAGAAAATAGCCTATTACTTATTCATTATGATGTTTTTGAATGTAAAAACCACGTGAACGTCATAAGTTGTCCTCAGACAACAGTATAACTTAATAAAAAAAGGCAGTTCATGACACCTTTAAGGGTTACAATTATTGACTACAGGGGGACTACAGGTCCACACTGGTTACTGGTTTGCTCCTTCCACGTAGTCGTCATCAACAGAAAATAAGTTTATAATTGTGTCCAAAAACGCTCTTTAGCCATGACTATAAGCATAGCGTATCATGTTATATTGCTTAAACATGAACTTCTCTTCTTATGTTCTATTATCTAGAGTTCAGTATTGTAGTGTTCTGCTGTCAGCAGTTCTATAGTGTAGATTTACTCACTTGGGCTGCACAGCTCGCAGAGTGGGTGGAATGGAGAAAAAAAGTGTGGCCAGAGAAAACGGCAGAGCTGGAGGGGAAACCAGGATATTCTACTAATTCTCCTTTTCCACTCTTCCTCTGTCACTCAGACATGCTCTCAATATTTCCGCCTGGATGTTTCTCTTCTTTCCTTGTGCCCCTCCCAGCTTCACCCCCCTCCCCCCCAAGACATTTAACTCAGTTTTTTCCCTTCCTCTGTTTATCAGTCTCTTATTTTCTGGCTCAGTCTGCATTAGCAGATGGTGTGTTAAAGCCTTCATTCCTTCCACTACCGGCTGTACCGATGAAAAATAACACTGAGAATCTATCCAAACCAGAGCCCATTCATGAACTCATTAAAAACCAAAGCCTCCCTTGGGGTTAGTGATTTGATGTAACTTGACACAGGCTGTCTCAAAGGGGCCTTTTTGTTTGTATAATATGAAAAATATTAAATATACATCCCACTTTATTCTGAAGTGTCTTTTCTTAGAATTGCTCCAATTGTTAAATTTCTTTACTTCTTTCATTGCACAGTGT
Source organism: Gobio gobio (assembly GCF_949357685.1). Classification (NCBI taxonomy): domain Eukaryota; kingdom Metazoa; phylum Chordata; class Actinopteri; order Cypriniformes; family Gobionidae; genus Gobio; species Gobio gobio. Next base: position 49,728,144 of record NC_137100.1, read on the forward strand.
AGAGTCGCTGGTTCTTCGATCTTGATTTGAAACAGTGACACTACATTCTCTGGAGATTAATCTCTTTATCTATATAGCCAAAATTAATGGCAGGCTAGTTTTTTTTATCAGAATTTCCTCTTATTTTTGTTACCTATTCACTGCTTTAGGAATAACATGCTTGAATGAGTTTAAAATCACCGTAAATGTAGTAGATCTCAAGGCTGATCTCTTATAAACATGGCTATGAGTTTTTTTGTTTTTAAATTAAAACACACACACATGCCATTTCTTTGCATGTATGCAGCTTCCTGTGTCGACTTGACCTGTGTTGCTCACGCTTGTCTAAACTGGGTTGAGAAGTGCAGAAACTTCTCAATGAACATTTACTAACCTCCTCCATCACTGTCCCCAGCTTAGGCTGCTTCGCTTGTCAAACATGATCACAGCGAATTTCCACTTGATAAATGTGCAGAGCTGTAGCTACAACTTCTTGTATTCAAGACAGAAAAGGACATGTGTTAAGTCATGAGAAATGTCTATTTTAAGTATATAATAATGTAAGTGTCAGCGTGTTAGTTTCACAGATAACCATTCAGGAGAAAGGGTTCAGGATTCAGTTTATTCAACGCTGATTCCATGTTATCATCAAATATTTGTGATTCATTAAAAGATATTACAAGCATGGATCAATCCAAATTCAATCCAATTTTCTGACTAATGCGGTGATAAAATTAATTCATCCCTTTCAATCATATTCTAAAAGGGGCACAAAGAATAAAATGTGTTCGGAGGGCTACACTGATCCAAAATAGAGCACAGAACATATGAACTCATATCCCACTCAGCATGTCATATCAAACTATATTTATAAATTATAAAATGTTAAATAGTACTCTTTGAAATGAGAGTTCCAAAGAACAGCTTTAATTGATAAATAAAACATGAAATGACCTTGGATTTTTTTTTTTACTTAATCACACAGACACACACTAGTTTTAACTCACTGACTGTCAATGAAGTTTGTGTAAAAATACAAGGGAAGACATTGAAATCATACAGAACAACAGCTTGAATTCAGTTCTGAATCAACTGATTTCATTTATTGGCTTGGCTGATAATGACACTGCAGGAACAACGAACCTTCATGAGAAAAGCTTGTTTTCTCAACTGCCTTGTATAGCCCTGCACAAAAACACAAATTAACATCTAAAACCTTCTGACACAACCTTCAGCCAGCCCTAAAGATATCCTCGACCATAGCATGAGATGAAGAAGAAATCAGGCATCTTCTCTCTGATAGGCTGAGACATTCAGGAGAAAAGTAAACACACACACACAGATGGTGTCACTCCATTATGATATTTTGGTTCAAGAGGGAATGAGACAGAGTGGCATGTGTGTTTCCATCTCTCCCAGCTGCTTCCAGTTTGGGTTAATCCTGTTTTCCCTCTCTCCATTGGCGTGATCCTTCATTCCATGCAACGTAAACAAAGAGTGCCAGAACCACGTGGACTGCAAGCACAGCAACGATGGCAGCATAGAAATAGCTGTCATTGCTGGAGTAACCCAGAGAGGCTGTGAAGAAAAGAATAGGATTAAGGAGAAATTATGGTAAAAGCAACCCAGCAACTAAAGACTTAATAAAATTACTTGTAGAGTAACATATAGCCGAGATATTTAGCACTAGGATTATTGTATGGACTGTCCAACAATATCCAGTACAATGGCAGTCTTATTTAGATGATAATAATAAGTATTATTTAAATAAATGAATAAATATAGTTGGAAGCAAAATACCTTCAAAGAAAAAAGACTTTGATGCAAAATACAGTCCGATGGGGAGAGTTATCATCAGAATAGTGAAAAACAATAGTGTCTTGAGCACAGAAACAAGAGAACCGTCATTCCTGAATGGATTAAAGAGGAAGAAAGAGACACGTAGAGATTAGACAAATTAAAATAGTCGAAATGTGGATTTTTAATTATTTGTCATCGTCAAGTGCACCAATGACATTAACAATATTATATGTAAATGTTTATTTAATTTTAATCTGTTAGTTTCGTGCCCTTAGTGATTTTGGTGAGGTCACGTGCAGTCTGAGCAGAATAAGCACATTATATATAATATCTTACCCTCTGAAATCAGGCGCGGTCTCGGGAATGGACCCAACATCTGTCTTGTCGTAATTTTGCATTGTGTATTTTTATTCATGGACAAAAAGAAGAAAACACATGAGAGGAACTCAATCGCTGATAATTCCGTGCTGCGACATCTTGAATTATTTGCGCTTCCGGGTCTTTGTCACATGATCTGGAGGATCATGATCATCACAACAGTTGTGTGCGCGTTTGCACATGTCCACTAAGGGGCGCCGCAGTACTGCACTGCGTTTCCAGTAGTAAAGTATCCCTGCAAACTATCTAGGTTTCAATCACGCACATTTTGTATGGCTTCTTTTAACACACCTTTTTCCAAAACAAAAGCTCGTTAGCATTAATGAAACTGAGCATTTGCAATTGCAAATGTGCATTTGCTGTGTGTCCACAGGACCAGCACTGAAACCACTGATGACCTCAACCTCTAGAAAGTAGCCTAGGCTACGAGATGTATTATTTTGTTGCCTTTTTTCATTTTCTTTCTTTTTGAAAAACGAACTAACATCTAACGTCTAAGAGGAAACCGGGGCTAGTTTTCAAACATTTTACCACATTTATATAGTCTATGATTATGTCGGTCGCAGGATGAAATTATTCTAATTTATTTATTTTTGAACTCGAAAACAACATTAAAACTATTCTGGAGAAAACCAGCATTTGTGGGCATTTGACTCAAAACCTTATAGCTACTGAGTGTTTGTGACAACCTCCCTAGCCTAATCACAAACAACCCCTATAGAATTTATATAAAAAAGGCAAATAAAATCCTATCATGTACGTGAATATATATTAATAATACAATTAATAATAGTAATAAATATAATAATCTCTCTGAGCAAAATTAAGAACTTGAGTCATTTTACTCCACTGAGCTTAAAAAACATTTTTGTCTATGCCTTTTTATACACTGTAAAATCCAACAGTAATTCTAACTAACACTTTTGAGTTAACTTTACTTAATGTCTTAACTCAATTGTAAAAATCTATTCAATCAACTATTCACATATACTTTTTTTACTCAGAAAACCCAAGTTAACAGTAATAGATCGGTTTGAGTGCCATTTACCCAGGTGAATAGTCAAGCCCACAAAAAAAGTTTTTGAGGCGAGGCAATTCTTTATAGACTTTTCACTCATTTCCTCCAATTCTGCAGTTTTTTTCCTGTTTGCATTCACTCATTTCCCAAAGTCATCTTAAATGTTCACTTGTCAATACAACTGAAACATTTGAGAGAACATCATATAAGCTGCTATATATATATATATATATATATATATATATATATATATATATATATATATATATATATATATATATATATATATATATATATATATATATATATATATATATATATATATATATATATATATATATATATATATATGAATGATATAACACAACTATTCATGTTCAACAATGATCTTTTAATTTTTTGTTGCTAACACTTAAACTTTTAATTGGATTAATATAATCCCTCTAATTTAAATAGACAAAACCAGGGCTGGCTGTCAAACATTTTACTGCATTGTGGGCTTTTAGTTTAGTTTAGGTTGGGCTTGGCCCCTTAGTTCCAGTAAAAGGAACTCTTAATGCTTCAGCATACCAAGATATTTTGGACAATTTCATGCTCCCAACTTTGTAGGAACAGTTTGGGGATGGCCCCTTCCTGTTCCAACATGACTGCGCACCAGTGCACAAAGCAAGGTCCATAAAGACATAGATGAGCGAGTTTGGTGTGGAGAAACTTGACTGGTCTGCACACAGTCCTGACCTCAACCCGATAGAACACCTTTGGGATGAATTAGAGCAGAGACTGCGAGCCAAGCCTTCTCGTCCAACATCAGTGCCTGACCTCACAAAAGCGCTTCTGGAAGAATGTCAAAAATTCCCATAAACACACTCCTAAACCTTGTGGAAAGCCTTCCCAGAAGCAGGGACGGATTGGTAATCTGTCACAAAACAATACATACTCCGTCATTTTGTTCATACAGGACATCATTCAAACTGCAAAGTGTTTGCTTATATTTGTGTACACTCGCAATAACACAAAACATCGTGCTTTTGTCAAACTGTAACCTACTGTCATCTAACCAAACACACACACACACACACACACACACACACACACACACACACACACACACACACACACACACACACACACACACACACACACACACACACACACACACACACACACACACACACACACACACACACACAGTTTAAAAGCAAAAAATATGTATCCAACCCCATTTAAAAACAGTCTGTAGGTGTCATCTTTTGGACATTCATCATCGTAGTGCATTGGTTTTCATTTCTTTCATTAACTTTGTTGTATATGAGAGGTTGCAGTGATGAGCTCAGATTTTTCTGCTAGAATGAAGACTAAGGTATTGAATTAAACGGGAAAACATCAGGCATGCATTGCTACCACTCTAAACGTGCTAACATACAAGGAAGGGGGATAGATATTTGACAAAATTTTTGTTTAACCAAAAAATCCTAGCTTGCACTTTTTGTCTGTCTGCCATCAGAGTGCAGTTTTTCCTTGCCTTTGGAATTGGCACAATGTGGTGATTGTTTGTGAAAGCTTCACAGACAAAATTAATAGGGCCTAGCCATTTTTATCATTTCAGAGTCTTAATATAAATCAAAGTTTATTATCATCATTGGTTTTGAGATGTTACTTGTTGTGAATACCTTGTCTGATAGTCTGACAGTATTGTGGCATAGTACATCCTGACTAGTGTCTGTTGCGCACGGCTAAGGGCGAATGGGCGGATGATGGGCCTATTTGGGAGAAAGTCCAGGGCTGTTTTTTTAGCCCCAGTCCGTCCCTGCCCAGAAGTGTTGAAGCTGTTATAGCTGCAAATGGCGGGCCAACTCCGTATTAAACCTTACGAATTAAGAAAGAGATGTCATTAAAGTTCATGTGCATGTAAAGGCATGCGTCCCAAAACTTTTGACAATATAGTGTATAGTAACAACTTATACATAAACATGTAAATAAAATCATGTCCTATAAAATAAACAAATAAAAGCTGCTCAAAATTAAGACCTGTGGGTCTCCAAAACCCTCAGTGTATGCTTTTATTCCACTGAGCTTGAAAACACATTTATGCCTCTTTATGTTTGTGGTATATGGCACTGCTAGAGCATCAGGGTGAACAATTCCAACCATTCTTAGAAAATTACTGCTCTGGAGAATCTTGTGTCAGGTCATCATCAGCTGCCCCTTTTAGTCAGCGCTATCTCTCAAGGATAGGAGCAAGAGTGTGGCATATGCAGAGTAAATGAAGGCAATCAGGGAAATGAATCGGAGTTGAGAAAGAGTATGGATGCCATATTATGTTCAGATAAATGGAGGCAAGATACAGCAAGATAAGAATGACAGGACTAAAAAGAAAGACAAAGATGTAGTTTAGTTCTTAGCACCATTACATGCAGACTACTCAGATTGGAAATGCCCACTCCGATTGTAGGGAAATACAGAATATGATGAAGATATCTATCAAAAAGATTTCACTAAAAAAACATACAACATTTTGCAAAAGTAAAAACATACAACTCCATATACATTAATTAAGAACGTATCATTGTGTGTTACTCTAATGAGCATCAGTCTTATTTTCCTTTTTCATTACTGCAAAAAAAATCTTTCCAGTCTGTAACTTGGAGACACACTACCTGATATGCAAAGCATCCATATACAAAGAATTTACAAAGGACACAGAGCATCAAACATATTTTTCAATGTTGGTTGCCATGGTATCAGCCATCTCTGTAGGAATTCAAGAGCAGACAGACTCAACAGTCTGCAGTAGTCTTATTTTTTTTCTTCTGGTTTTTAAGTTCAAGTCACAAAAACAAAAAGGCTGACAACCACACCGTGTGTTAAGGAATGTTCATTCTATACCAGTCGTATAGACCCCCCACAGACTACAATAGAGTACATAGGATACGACGGTGCTAAAGGCACACCTAATAGGGAAAAATATCGTTTAAAAAAAAGTTTTTTTTAACTCAATTGACACTATTACCTTCTGTAGAGTTGCTTATAGCTAAATTGAACTTGTTTTATAATTGATAAACTTTGCAACACCGACACAGTTAAAAAAATACTGAATTGAACAGTTGAATTGAAACTGAGCAGTATAATTACACTATTATCTTTCTAGAGCAACTTTACAGCTGAAATTGGATTTGTTTCATGATGAATTTCATAACATCAACACTGTTATTTTCTTGTTTAATACTGTGAAGATGTTTTGGAACAATCTGCATTATATGAAGCACTATATAAACAAATATGACTTGACTTTTAATATCATATAAATGTGTGTGGTGGCTCACCAAATGGCCCCAGTACTGATACGATCCAATTAAATCTGACAAGATTCCGAAGCATGGTGCTAATATTCACGTTGTGCTATACGCTTTCAGGAATAAAAGGTACAAAAGCTGTCACTGAGGCAGAACCCTTTCAAAAGGTACACCTACCTACAGAGTGCATATTAGTACCTTAAAGGTACATATTGGTAAAAGTGTACATACTTTATTAGTACCTGTAAATGGTACATATTAGAACCATATTAGAAAGGGACCATCCCAGTGACAGCTTTTGTACCATTATTTCTAAATGTGTACCAAATCATGATCCCAACCTTTATCTCCATAGTGAAATTACAGATGGTCAGACAGTGATTCGTTTTTGAAAACTGTTACATTTTGGTGTCTGGGGAAAAAAAAAAAGGTTTAGATTTAAGATTGTTAATAGTGCTCATAAATGGCTGAGATAATATTCTCATTTGAAATGTAGAGACTTAGACCCAGAAACAGTATTCGATACATCACAACTTTACAAGCGGGTCATCATTACGCAAAATATATTAATACTCAATAAGTAATCAAAATCGCTTAAGCAACGTTTGTACCATATTCTGTATTTAAAAAACATAAATTAATGCAATAACTATACTGTCATTAGCATTAGTTCATTTTAAAAATACAGAAAATGGAATTTATAAGATTCTGAAAGCTTCTACTACACAGGAGATATAATATAATATGGCTTTACAGTAACAATAATAAATAATATTTTATATGAATAATATAACAATTTTAAATATTATAGTTTTATTTTTAATATAGTGGTTATCTCTAAGGTGGACACCCACTATAATAAATAATGTTAATCTAATTCTAACTTTAAATCTTAAGTCTCAATCTAAATCTAATCTAAATAGTCAGCCAGCTATTTATTATTAGTTCAATGAATGTGCCTGTAGCCCCAGCAATAAGGGCGCTTTTCACCCCAAATACCATACTTTTATATATTCTTCAGTTGAAAAACCATTAGTTGAATTACTTTGAACAAAACTGAAAATCATTAACAAAAACAAATGCTCATTTTACCCTGGTGCACCTTTAGGCCTGTTGTACCCTTATATTGTGGTTGTTAGGTAAATGGGGAGTGATCTACTAGAAAAGAGTGTGTGTTACTCCGCCCTTATACATGTTGGTCTCTTTCACATTGTTATTGGTTCCCGCCGGTGACTGTTTACTCTTTATGGCTTCTGTGTTGTACCTGGAGCTTTCAGTGAACAGCGCTCTTGGGGTGCAGAGAGAACGAAGAATCTGTTTGTACTCTTGCCTAAAGTTCTGGTTGAGCAACCCGTAGACAACAGCATTCAGACAGCTGTTGAAATATGCCATAAAGTAGCTGGTAACAAACAGCCACTCCGGGATATTCGGCCCAACTCTTGCAGGGTTAACCGCCACGGCGAGCCCAATGAAGTTCAGGGGCGCCCAGCACACGGCGAACAGCACGAACACCACAAACATGGTCAGGAAATTCCTCAGGTCAGCTGCTCTGACCTTTGGATTGGGCCGGACACGACTTTTGACCCTAATCACTAATGTCCATATGCGCAGGTAGCAGAAAGAAACCACACCCAGCGGGACAAGGAAGTGGATCAGAACAACGCAGACCGTATAAGAGGAGCTTGCTGTCTGGGCGAACGTGCAGGAGAAGATGCGTGGGTCATATTTTAGGGAGCCCACAAGGAAGTTGGGCACGGTGGCCAGAGCGGTTAGCATCCAGGTGAGCAGCAGGTAGAGGCAGGTGTTCCGGCGCGAATACAGTCGGTCGTAGCGGAGACTGTGGCAGATGTAGCAGTAACGGTTGATGGCGATAGCCGTGATGTTGAAGACCGAACCGATCACACTCAGCCCCATTACAAACCCACTCAGCTGGCAGTGCAGGGAGCCCATTGTCCAGCCATTATGGAAGATGGCGGCCAGGGCCAAGGGGTAGGGGTACAGCGCCACCACCAGGTCAGCAACAGAAAGACTCACCACAAAGATGTTACCTATGAGAGAGAGAAAAAGAGAGTGAAATATTTAAAGGTGTGGTATGTAGGATTATGGTTAAAATGTATGTTGCTTGTGGTTGAAATGGGTACTGCAGTCCAAATTCAAAATATTGTTTTCCCCGCCCCCTTCCTCCTCAGACTCAATGGCTTGCCTGCTTGAGGACACAACAGGAGTGAGCACAATTGACAATGAAAGCCACACTGTAAGTTGATGAGTTGACTCTTTTTTTAAATTGCCTTTTTGGTATCAAATATTTTAGTAATCATCATAAATTAGGTATCATTCGAAAGCTTATGAACCGGTTTGAAATTGGATGTTGCATTACCATGGAAACGGTACACTAAATTCTTCTAGCGTGCTCCTCTCCTAGTGGGCAGTGTCAGGTTTCATATTACAAAATTGATTTTAAATACTTAAAAACTGTCACAGACACGTCAGGTTCCAACCTCCACCAATCACAACGCACGCCATCTCCTGAGTACTGATCACCATCACCTGCACCTCATCACGGCACTCATCACCAGCACTATATAACACACACTCACACAGCACTCCATGTCCGGTCTCGTTCGCATATACTCTGTGCTATGCTTACCTCAAGGACTTCTCTTCGCATACTTACCTGTCTCCAGCGTGTCTCCTTCCCTTTGTTTTCCTCGTCTGCTGTGTGGGTGTGTTCCAGTCAGCTCCTCAGTTCTCCAGCGATCTCCAAGCTCCAACGTTCATCTATCTGCAAAGCAAAGGACAGTAACTATCTCTATCATATCCATTCAAGTCCATCTACAACCAGTTTACTCACCTGTGTTACTTCATCTGCTCTACTGTGGTCAAATAAACAACCATTACCTGTTACGTCTGTGTCTGCCTCCTGTGTACTGTAACAGAAGACCAGACCTCAACAGAAGACCCAGTATGAGCCAGTCGGATCCCTTTCAAGAACTGAAAGGACATTTCCTCCACCACCCACTCCAGTTACTGTCCCTTCACCTGCACCAGCGAACACCAGCAACTCTGTCAACAGTCCTCCTTCACTACTAAACTGTATGCAAGTCCCATGGCCAAACCGGCGCCCTACTCAGGATCGGCGGAGGATTGCAGCGGATTCCTACTGCAATGCACACTGGTCCTGGAGATGCAGCCACACCTGTACCCGAGCGACACTTCTAAAATTGCTTTCATCATCTCTCAGCTCAGCGGCAAAGCATTGATGTGGGCCGATTCCATCTGGTCACAACAGGGCGCAGTAACGCAATCCTACTCAGCGTTTATTTCCTACTTCCGGGAAGTGTTTGGGAAACCGATCACAGATTCTTCTGCTGGTGAGAAACTTTATAATTTAAAACAAGGATCCATGTCTATTTACGATTATGCTTTGCAATTCAGAACGCTTGCAGCAGTCAGCGGATGGAATGAACAGGCGTTGATAACGATGTATCGACAAGGATTAGAACCTCGGGTACGGCTGCATCTCGCTGCATGCTAGGACTCCATCGGCCTTGAGAAATTCATCCAGCTCTCCATTCGCTGTGCCACTCGCATGCAAGCGTGCATCCAAGAGCACCAGGACCAGTATTCCATCAACGTGCCCTTCCGCCGATCCGAACCCGTCAGCACCCCAGAACCAGCCCAAGAACCCGTGGAAATAGAAAATTCCCGTTTGTCTTCTGAAGAACGCCGCCGTCGGCTGACCCTTCGTCTTTGTCTCTATTGTGGTGAACCTGGGCATGTCATTGCTGCATGCCCCACACGACCCGCGCGACCCATGGTGAGTGCTATTATTCCTGCTACTCATAAGATGAAACCACTCACCACTGTCGTCATCCTTACTGCCGCTAATGTCTCCCTTTCAGTGGTCGCGCTCCTCGACTCGGGGTCAGCCGGCAACTTCCTCTCCGGTGCCATCTGCCGCCAACTACACCTCAAGACCACTCCGTCTCCGACCATCTACAGGATCAGTTTCATAACCGGCAGACCCCTCAGTCGCAAGCGCGTCCACACCGTGGCTGGACCAGTTACACTACAAGTGGGTTTATTACACCGTGAAGAGGCTCATATGCTGGTTCTGGAGGATTCAAATGCTGACGTGGTTCTGGGGCGCCCCTGGTTGGAGCAGCACAACCCTACCATCTCCTGGAAGACGGGCGAAATCCTGAAGTGGGGCGACACTTGCTTCTCTCGCTGTTTGACGGAACTTCCTCTTCCACCATCGTCTCCGCCTGATTTAACTCTCTGTGCCACATCCATCGAAAGTCCCGTTGAAAAACGCTCAGTTGACGTCCCCAAGTGTTACGCCCCCTTCAGAGATGTCTTCTGCCCGCAACGGGCTTCCAAGCTGCCTCCACACCGGCCATGGGACTGTGCCATCGACCTGCTTCCGGGTGAACCAGTACCAAGGGGTAAGATATACCCATTATCCATCCCGGAGGAGAAGGCCATGGAGGATTACATCAAGGAAGCCCTCGCCCAAGGTTACATCAGGCCGTCTACTTCCCCTGCTGCTTCCAGCTTCTTCTTTGTGGCAAAAAAGGACGGAGGCTTGTGGCCATGTATCGATTATCATTCTCTCAATAAAATCACCGTCAAGTTTCGATATCCCCTTCCTCTCGTCCCAGCGGCCCTGGAACATCTCCGTGGTGCCACTGTGTTTACCAAGCTGGACCTCCGCAGCGCCTACGACCTCATCCGGATACGTGAGGGGGACGAGTGGAAGACTGCCTTTATTACCCCTACAGGACACTATGAGTATCTCGTTATGCCGTATGGATTGGTAATCGCCCCCTCCGTATTCCAGGATTTCATCCATGAGGTGCTCCGGGAGTTTCTCCATCGATTCGTCCAAGTCTACATCGACGACATACTCATATACTCCCGGAGCCAGGCCGAACATCGCCAACACGTTGCGGAGGTCCTCAACCGTCTACGTCAATTCCACCTGTTCCTCAAGGCAGAAAAGTGTTCATTCCACCAAACATCAGTTTCCTTCCTGGGTTATCACATAGACCACAGTGGCATCCAGATGGACGAGAGGAAGGTGGAATCCATCACCAACTGGCCAGAACCCACAACCATCAAAGAACTCCAACGCTTCCTCGGATGCTCCAACTTCTACAGACGTTTCATTAAAGGTTACAGTTCGATCACTCATCCACTCACCAGTATGCTACGCAATAAGCCCAAGTCTCTGTCCTGGAGCCCGGCAGCCACCAACGCCTTTGAACAACTTAAGAAAGCCTTCACCACCGCTCCCTTACTCGTCCATCCAGATCCAGAAAAGCCTTTCATCGTGGAAGTGGATGCCTCCACAACTGGAGTGGGAGCGGTGTTGTCCCAGCAGCAGGGGACGCCTAGTAGACTCCATCCATGCTCCTTCTTCTCCCACAAGCTCAGCCCGGCGGAAGTCAACTACTCCATCGGTGACAGGGAACTCCTTGCTGTTAAGCTTGCCTTGGAAGAGTGGAGGCATTGGCTGGAGGGAGCCAAACATGTGTTCCTGGTGCTAACGGATCACAAGAACTTAGAATATCTTCGATCAGCCAAAAGACTAAACCCAAGACAAGCCCGTTGGGCTATGTTTTTCTCCCGCTTCAATTATACCATCTCTTATCGCCCAGGTACAAAAAATATTAAGGCTGATGCTCTCTCCCGTCTTCATGCTCCTGATGAACAAACCGAAGAACCAGAAACCATTATTCCAAGTTCCCTCATCGTAAGTCCTATTACCTGGTCTGAAGAAACTATCCCCTCCTCCAATGCCTCCACGAATCCTCCGCCGGGCTGTCCACCAGGCTTGTTGTACATCCCACGGACACGACGCACTCCCACTATTCACTCGGCTCACACGTCACTTGGTACTGGTCACCCGGGGGTCAATGAAACCCTCTCGTTGCTTAAAGAACGCTTCTGGTGGCCAGGGATGGCTTCGGATGTCAGAAGGTACGTGCAGGGCTGTAGGGAGTGTGCCATTTCCAAATCTCCTCGTCATCTGCCAGCTGGGAAACTCCTTCCTCTGCCCGTTCCAGAACGCCCATGGTCACACCTAGGAGTGGACTTCATCACTGACCTTCCGGCCTCAGACGGTAATACCCCCATCCTAGTAGTTGTTGATCGTTTTTCCAGGATTGCCTACCAAGGTTATTATAGTTTTGCATTTTTAAATTAGTTTTTATTTTATTTTCGTTTTCGATTTTGCAACAAATTTCAGTTTAGTTTTAGTTCGTTTTATAAATTATTTTGCTAGTTTTAGTTTAGTTTTTATTTTGTAAACACATTTCTATTTAGTTTTTATATATTTCGTTTCAGTTTTAGTTTTAGTAATTATAGTTTAGCAGAGTTACCAGAACGAAGTGTAGAGACCAAATCAAGATTTTTAATTTCAGCAAAGTTTAATGTTTGCACCGATTAGAGTTTACTCTTATGCAAAACCTTTTCATGCATAATCTTACTAAATAAGTTCTTAAGTGAAATAACTTGATAAAAGAGCATTCTTGTTTTAAGCCAAGGACAGTCCAACAAAATATGTTTAACGGAGAGGGGAATCTACAAAACATGCATAAAGTTGGGGCTTTACCTTTAAGCAAAAAAGCTTGAGTCAAACTATGACCTATACGACAAAAAATGGTCTGAGATTGAACAAAGAACCAAATAAATGCAACGTAAAAATATGAAAGTAAAAATGATAAATTCCAGACAAACTCATTCATATTAAAGATGAAATATTGTTAAACAATTAAAAGATTATTTATTTAAAAATTATTTCTTCAGTAGTACAATGCAGTGTGACCACAGCTAAAGTCATCTGACTACAGCCAACACAAACTGTTGTGAAGACAGTGATTAAATAATGAAGTGTATGCTGTCTGCGTGCGTGCGTGCGTGCGTGCGCGTGTGTGCTTGTGTCCTGGTATTCCCTACTTTGTGGGGAAATGTCTCCACACGGATGATGATATTATTATTAGTAAATTATTTGTAAAAACAATGATAACACCTTTGAGCCTGTCAATATTATGAAATATGAACATGAAATCTCAAACACACAGTAGCACTTGCTACTATAGGCTAGTTGCTGTTGCACCTGCGTCTCTCGTCGCGTATGTAACGGCGTTCTAAAAGCAGTGAGCTTAAGTTCAACGTGCATCTCATTATTACCTTGTGTCATGTCCCATTTCACTGCCACGAACGCATTCTTTGTGAACAGCCGTTGAACAGGACTAGCGATGTGTTCACAGCACGCGTCGCGTCACAGAACAGCGGTTAATCTCCTCAACTCACTTCACGCGCCGCGCTGTAGCTCCATATACAGACACTCCCTCAACCGCTGCAGGTCAGATTTTGCGCCACAGTAAAGAGAGCTTATTAAATACGAAAACGAATATTTATTTTTGCTAATTATTATTTTATTTCAGGTAGTTTTTCAGTAAGAGTTCTTAATTTCGTTTAGTTTTAGTTTTTCATTTATTATGATTTTTTAATTTTATTTTAGTTTACGAAAATGTTTTTTGACCAATAGTTTTAGTCTTAGTTTCAGTTTTCGTTTACGAAAATAACCTTGTTGCCTACTGCCATGGAGACAGCCGAAACACTCTTCAACCAAGTTTTCAGATACTTCGGAGTACCAGAAGACATTGTCTCAGACCGAGGTCCCCAGTTCATATCCAGAGTATGGAAATCGTTCTTCTCCCTCCTAGGTGTGGCCGTTAGCCTGACGTCGGGATATCATCCACAATCGAACGGGCAGATGGAAAGGAAGGTACAGGAAATTGGCCGCTTCCTACGTACCTTCTGTCATGACCACCAGGACTCTTGGAACCAGTTCCTGGGTTGGGCCGAGTACGCCCAAAACTCGCTGAAACAGTCAACCACAGGACTTCCAACCTCCACTGTTGCCCTGGGATGGGGAACCCTCCAACGTTCCAGCAGTGGACTACTAGTTCCGAGAGAGCGAGAGGGTCTGGGACTCAGCACACCATCAATTGCAACGGGCCCTGCGCAGACGCAGGATGGTAGCCGACCTCCGACGGTCTGACACTCCTGTCTTCCAGCCTGGTCAGATGGTTTGGCTATCAACCAGAGACATCAGAATACGTCTGCCTTGCAAAAAGCTGAGTCCCAGGTTCATTGGCCCATTCCCCATCATCAAGCAGGTCAATCCAGTCACCTACCAACTCCGTCTTCCACAAGGGTATCGTATACACCCCACTTTCCATTTGTCACTACTTAAAGCTCACCATCCCTCTGTTTCACCCACAGGACCTGACGTGGTTCCCGCCGAACCCCCCCTTCCACTCATCCTGGAGGACGGAACTGCCTACAAGGTTCATGAGATCTTGAACTCCCGACGTCGTGGTGGTCAGCTGGAATACTTGGTGGATTGGGAAGGATATGGCCCCGAGGAACGCTCCTGGGTCCCGAGGAACGACATCTTAGACCCCAGTTTACTCCAGACCTTTCACAACAGTCACCCTGAGAAACCGGCACCGCGAGGTAGAGGACGTCCACCACGGCGTCGGGGTTCTCGGCCCTCTGGAGCGGGCCGTGGAGGGGGGGGGGGGGGGGTACTGTCACAGACACGTCAGGTTCCAACCTCCACCAATCACAACGCACGCCATCTCCTGAGTACTGATCACCATCACCTGCACCTCATCACGGCACTCATCACCAGCACTATATAACACACACTCACACAGCACTCCATATCCGGTCTCGTTCGCATATACTCTGTGTTATGCTTACCTCAAGGACTTCTCTTAGCATACTTACCTGTCTCCAGCATGTCTCCTTCCCTTTGTGTTCCTCGTCTGCTGTGTGGGTGTGTTCCAGTCAGCTCCTCAGTTCTCCAGCGATCTCCAAGCTCCAACGTTCATCTATCTACAAAGCAAAGAACAGTAACTATCTCTATCATATCCATTCAAGTCCATCTTCAACCAGTTTACTCACCTGTGTTAGTTCATCTGCTCTACTGTGGTCAAATAAACAACCATTACCTGTTACGTCTGTGTCTGCCTCCTGTATACTGTAACAAAAACAAAATGTATTTAAAAAAAAAATCTAAACATTTTCTAATCTTGACAAAACTCATATCATCAGAAAGGTCAGAGTCTCAAGATTCCATATTTGGTGTTTTGTGATAGAAGATATTTGGACAGAAATTTAGTCATTTGTTACAGGAGAATGCATCGAAAAAAAATCAATGGAATGTGGGTGACACCCATGGCTATTTTTGGTACAACGCCTAAACAAAATCTCATGGGAACTTACATATTTGTGATATCAACTTCAAATTTGGACTTGGTTAGACATATGGCTTTGATTTTATATAAATTTTAGAGTAAAATATATATTTTATATAAAAGAAAATAATTTTAGTACAGTATGTTTAATTTACAGTCAATTTAAACTTTCTTCTTTTTTTTATACTTTAATTTTTTTGAAGTGCTTCACTGCTTCAGCAATAATCTGCCAAGTGTCTTCTTTAAAACAAGACCAAACTTAGGTTTATATTCCAAATCATTATTGCATTACAGCCATTTAAGTTTCAATTGTGCATTTTCACGTCTTTTCTCACACATTTCAAAGCAGAATAAATGGCTGTAGCATTGCTTTTCTGAGAAACAAGTAGGTCAATTTAGCATGTTCCCTACATATCTGCAAGCATATTATGGTATTTTTATGCTTTAAAATGAAAAACTTACATACAGCACCTTTAAATGTTTATTTATATATAGAGTGGCAAGAAAAATTATATGAACCCCTCGCAGAATCTGTGAAAATATGAATCATTTTAACAAAATAAGAGAGATCATACAAAATGCATGTTATTTTTTATTTAGTACTGTCCTGAATAAGATATTTTACATAACAGATGTTTACATATAGACCATAAGACAAACAAAATGCTGAATTTATAAAAATGACTTAAAAAAGTTTCAAACATTCAAATTTAAAATTAAAACATTCAAAATTAAATTGTACTTAATCTGTCTTCCGGGAAACATGTAAGTATATTCTGTTGCTTCTGAAGGCCAGTACTAAATTGAATTTAAAAAAAAAAACTAAATAAGAAAAAATGTCGACATCTTCATCCTGTTAAAAAGTTTCCACCCCTTGGCTCTTGAGGCATCATGTTTCCTTCTGGAGCATCAGTGAATGTTTCAACCTTTTTAATAGTTGTGTTTGAGTGCCTCAATTGTCCTCAGTGTGAAAAGATGCATCTCAAAATCATACAGTACATTTTTTGTCTTGTTGACTATATGTAAGCATCTTTTATGTCAAATATCTTGGACAGTACTAAATAAAAAATAACAAGCATTTTGTATGCAAGGGGTTCACATCATTTTTTCTTGCCTCTGTATATTCAATTATCTAATTTAATTAAAAAACTTAAAATTCTAATTTAATTGACAACTGGGCAACCCAAACAAAAATAAATTATTAGTTAAAGGGAAAGGTCAAAAAAATAAAAATGATGTCATTATTTACTCACCCAGGAGGTATTGGAGTCCAAACAACAACTTTTCTTTGTTCATACTTTTTTTTTTGTATGGACAAAAAAAATTGGACAATGGCATGCTGAGACATGAGGTAACAACATGAGGGTGACCCCCCCGGATTTGATCCATTTGTATCATGAGGTGGATCACATGAGCTCCACTCTCTGCACTGTCATATTATGTCATTGTACATTTGCATGGAGTTGAACTCTGCCCAACTTTGTTGCATCGCCAACGGTCTCTGTATGTCACCTCAAATCACCAACTCTCATTGAAAATGAATGACTTCCGGTTGCTTTGTCGCTGCAAATCGCTGTCAGTGTGAACGCCCTTCAGGGGACCACAAGGACTGCTGTGTACAGGATGCCTTTGCCTGTTACCATATCAGGGACAATGAGTAAATGTGTCTCTTTGTCTCTATCACTAAACCATTACTAAACATTATTACTATTACCTTTTTTTTTCTTCTTCAACTTATGTGTCCTTTTAAATTGTATTTATTCTGTTACTTGCATATCCACCTTTTATTATTTCATTTTACTTTGCATTTAAATTTATTTTAGACAGATACTTTACTAAGGGAAATTAAGGTGAAAGAGCAGTCAGACAAAAATATACAGTGCCCCTAAAGGGACATGGTGAAGGAAAAATAAATGAGATGGGATGAAAAATTATATGTCAATGCTTTTGCGTTCTCTCGGGGAATGCAGATAATTTTTTCCTCCCGTCTTTTTTTCATCAACATGTCCCTTTAAGGGCGCCGTAAAAATACACAACTGTACCACATATAATACAGTAAAACAATATTAAGAAAAAAGGTATTTGAATTGGAGGAAAAAAAAGTTAAAAAGCCTCTTGCACTGTGTTTTCTTGCGCTGTGAAATCAGCAAATAGAGATTATTGCATCTCTTGAAAAGTGTGTGTGATAGCTAGACAGAGAGCATCACAACTGTGTCTGTGTCAGAACTGTGTGTGGACTGACAGAATACAGACACCGATATGTAGTTTATAACTCGATTAGGGAGGTGCTATTATCCCTGCAGACAAACATAAAGTCACCTCACAGGAGACTATTGTCTTTGAGTGTCTTTTTTGTTTGTTTGTTTGTATTTTTTTAAATCTTGTATTCTTGTGTTTTTAATTGTATTACTGTTTCTATTATTATTATTACCCTGTGTTGTAGACCTTTGAGAAAAACACAATATAAATAAAATGTTGGCTTACACTTTATTTTAAGGTGTCGTTACAGTGTAATTATATATTAAAGTACTGAGTAATATTAATTAACAAGATAGGGTTAGGGTAGGATTAGGATTTGGTTGAAGGTCAGTTGCATGTAATTATGCCTAATTTACAGTTATTACTATTGTAAGTACATGTAACATATGTAACAAGGACACTGTAAAATAAAGTGTTACCAAATGTTGTTATTATTATTATTTTTTACAACACTAGATAAAGAGGAAAAAATTGTCTTTGGTTGTCTTTAAAAGCTGAGCAATTCAGCCTCATGTTCCATCTCAAAAACAAAATGGTCAGACACATCCATCTTCTCTAAAAATGACCTCATTGTGTCTTTGCAAAAATACATTACTGAGTTGCCCCCCGTAAACCCATTTACAAATCTTTCGCTGAATTCAAATGGGGCTCATTTCCACAATTTCAATTATTCTTTGGCTCTTCGCAACACTGATCAGGTCACACGTGTTTTCCATTCATGAACTCCTATTGACTGTTTCCCTCCATCACACTCCGTCTCCATCTTGAACCAAAGGAGCTGAAACGATTACGTGCCAGGAAAACTGAACATGTTTGACAACTCATGAAGGTTGCATTCATGAGTGAAACAGATTCAAACAGACTGATATAACCTATGATGTCTACTTATGCAAAGTATTATGAAGTGATCAGACTGGGCCACAGCCGATAAAACAAAATTCACATTTTTAGGTCTCTGGCATTCTGTCAAAAGTCAAAAATGGAGTGAAACATTTCCTACCCATTTGACCTACCTCCTTGGAGGCCAGTGATACCATTAGTGTGTCAAAACCAAGCCCTGCTTGTCATATGATAATTTTCTACTTGAGATCGAAGAACACTTTCATAGCCTATTCTGTCTGCAACAAATGCAGATTGTCATGTAAAACTTCCTTTTTCCCAACCAAGACAAAAACAAGATTTAGTTACAGATTATGTCTGCCTGGTGAGCACAATCACACACAAACACAAAATCGAATTTTAGACAGCCCTAGATCTCCCTCTTTCTCACCATGTCACCTTTAGCATCAGAAATGATTTATCCAAGCATCTCTTTAAATCTATAGTGGCATTTTGACTAGTGTCTCAGCCTGCCAAACATTTGTCAACTCAAAGCCACAGCTGAAAGGAAGTGTGCTTTGACAAGATCAGCATCTCCTGCCATCAGTCTAGCACGAGTCCAATAACCCGAAGCATCACACACAGGGCGACAAACAGGGCTACTTCAGCTCCTGTGCTGAAATTATCCGAACTATTCATGGGAAAGTGTGCAGAATTCATAATCATAAAATATCTGTACTTCTGATATGCATGTTGTTATGAAGATTGATCCTTGCATAATAGCCTAAAGCCGCGTTTCCACCGAAATTACCCGGAACAATTTGTACCAGGAACTTTTTTTACAGGAACTTTTTTCCCCCCAGACCTGCTACTGTCTGCGTTTCCACTGCAGTCTAAAGTACCGTGAAGATTAGGCAAATTAGTCCGGTGATGTAGGACTGCGCGCGGCTGCTCCTCCAAGTCAGCGACGGACAGCAAGCATTTTGCGCAACACTGTCTGCAACATTAACAAGTATGGAGGAGATGCAAGCAGCGCTGCTTTTGCTGGTTATGTATTGGTTTACTAAAGAGGTCATTAACAAAACTGCGGAAAAGAGACAAGCACTGATACTAAAGCGTATTCTGAAAGCTCCTAAAGCTAGATTTAAAATAAGACAACGTAGGTCATTATCAGCTATTACGGACATTGACCGTGCGATTGCTGAGACGATCGCACGCCATCGGACAGAAAGAGCAAGACTGATATTTACTGAACACAGAACGAACCTCGCAAGACTTTTAAAAATGCCGGTTGAAATAAAATGCCGCGTGAACTCAACCAATCAGCATGTTCAGCGCCCAAGTCCGTGTTCAGCGTGGAGGCACACACGGAAGTCGAGAACAAGTTGGATAAAGGTGTTATTTTGATTTTTTTTTGCGCACAAAAACTATTGTCGTCGCATTGTATGATTATTGTAGAGCCACTGTGGTGAGATAGACTTTGTAACAACGTTTTAAGTGCCTTTCATGGATCTTGGAAGTGTCAATGTACTGAATGCCAATGGAGGCCTGTGTGAAGCCTTTCTCAGCATCAGCTTTCAACTAAAATATCTTCATTTGTGTTCCGAATATGAACGGAGGTCTTACGGGTGTCCAACGACATGAGGGTGAGTAATTAATGACAGAATTTTCATTTTTGGGTGAACTAACCCTTTAAAAACTATTTTTTTTTTACATGGATCAAATCAAGGTTATTTCAGATCAACACATGCAAGTGACCACTAGGTGTCTCCGTAGAGACGGGTGTCGGATTACAATATGGCACATTTGCTTCAACTGTTTCAGTGCTTCACAAAGCCTCGGTCTGCTCATCACTACCTAAAACGCTGATACTAGGGATGCAACAATACAGTTAGTCCACGGTTAAATACATACCTCGGTTTTTAACTACGGTTTTCGGTTCGGTTCGGTTCGGTTCTGATGGCTTGTCACATCAGTTTTTTGCTATTCTATTCTTAAGCGACAGGAACAGCAAAAGGTTAAGGAGAAAAAAGACTATTTTTTAATTGCAATACTCTTTTTTTATTTTACTTAAAAGAATTGAAAAACCTTACTTAAACTTAAAACTTTACTTAAAAAAAATCCTTGTACACATTCCTAGTGTATTGTATAATATTATATATATATATATATATATATATATATATATATATATATATATATATATATATATATATATATATATATATATATATATATATATATATATATATATATATATATATATAAAGATTTACACTGGCAGCTCAGAGCTGTACTGCAGCATTTAAGTATGAAATTGAATTAATAAATGTAAAAATAAAACACTACATAGACTTCACTATAAAATATACACTGATTCTTATTAAAGATACTGTAATAAAGTTCTTCAGTCAAGAGCGGTGAGTGATTTTCTCTGTCTTTTGTTGTTGTATTAACATTAAATGGATAGTTCACTCAAAAATGAGAAATGAATACAGGTTTTGGAACAATATTAGAGTGAGTAAATAATTACATAATTTAGAGGTGAACTGTCCCTTTAAGGACGGCGTGTTCAATAGGCTGCCTGCTGTCAATGTAAGACCTGCTTGCATCTAATAAAGACAAGCGCCGATTTTACTTTCACTTTAGACATCACCGACTGTGTTTATGTAAACCTTGTGTGTATTTGACAGTATTAGCGCGCTAAGACGACTTAGTTCAGTAATCACGTGTTTGACAGGCGTTTAGTGCGCACGCTCGGGCATGTTAAAACCGCGCACACGCCGGCAAAGCTTTAAAACGCATGCAAATAATGAACTTTCGTGATTGTGAATAACTATAGTGTTCCGTGAGTATAACTCTACCACTAACGTGTGATGTGAATGTATGTCACGTTGTTCAGTATTGGGATGGAGGCAAATGATAGAATTTGTAGAAAAATACTTAATTAAATGCAAAACCGAAAAAACGCAATTCACAGGCTCGTATTGAACCGTGAATGCCGTACCGGACGGTTCAATATTATATTGAGAATTGCGGCATCCCTAGCTGATACGATACAACATTTTTACGTTTACAGCTAAACGTGTCTCTGTGTGGACGGGGCCAAAGACTGTGAACAGACAAGGAGTGACTGAAAAGGAAGAACTTATATGGAACACAAACAAGGTAACAAGCAAACAGCTGAACAGAATGAACTAATAATGAAGGTAATCAGTGGCGGGAAACTGAACCAAAGGAGCACATGAACGAATCAGAATACAAACAGAAAGTCTAAACAGACATGTGACACATGTTGTTTTTAATAAAGGCCTATAACTCTTGATTGTGTTCATCAGAAAGAAGAAAGTCATATACACCTAGGATGGCTTGAGGGTGAGTAAATCATAGGGTAATTGTCATTTTAAAGTGAACTAATCCTTTAATAGCAGCGATATAGGGCTTGATAATACTTGGTATCAGATCAAAAAGGAATTGCTAGCGCCTTTCTCTACTCCAATAGGAATCCTGATTATAGGTTAAGTTCTGCTTATTTAATTTTTCATTGTAACTCAGCAGATCAAATGTAAGCATTTTGTACAATTGGACATATTGTGAAGATACAATTCCCTCAAGGTTGTAATATCGATTCAGCTGAAACACATTTTCAATTGTGCGCTCAAATGCCTCTTTTCTCTCCAGCAGCTCAACACTGAGATCAGAGCAGAATCCTCCAACTAAGCTCAAGCCGGACCTCGGGCTCGATAAAGCAATTTTTGACTTCTTTCAAAAAGTCTCTAGAAATGGATCCTCTGGCAACAAAGTCAAAATGGTCAGGGAATTGTACACAGGTCACAGCGGGTTCTTCGCACTGACATTTACAATGACATTTATATGGAGAGTCAGTGCTGTTGGCAGCGGACAAAGACATCATTTCTGAGCAGGAAAGTATTTCGGACAAATACTAAAGAGGAATCTCTTGCTTTTACGGAGTTAAAAGGGATCTATAATGCTTTTTTTTCATGCTTGAATGTTCAAAAACACTGTTTTTCACATATTTTGCAGCACCTCTCTCCCCAGTCTGTCTCTAACTCTCGGTTTAGTTCCTGTGTCTACGAAGCACCTCCTTCCAAAAAGTGCAATACGGTCTTATTGGTCAGCTGGCCCAGAGTGTGACCAGTGATTGGTCAACCGCTTTGAGTGTCTTTTGGAAATGTCGCGCCTCTGCGAAATTCAACATACTACTAACACAATTTGTGCAGTCTTTTTTTGCGTATACCTTAGGTGGGATTTATTTAAACGAGGAATATTGTGATGTGTACGTTCTTAGAAGAAAACTAAAGACTACAATCGAGGCTTTTCAGGGAGTTCAGAAACAGTGCTTGCTGATATAGAGAATACATTTGCAAACCCTTTTCATGCTCAAACAGCAACATCACACACTAAAGAAAGTTAAAAAAAAACATAATCGGATCCCTTTAAGACACAAAAGATGTAATGCGCCATTTAAATACTAAGCATTTTTACAATGCTCTGGGTACCTTTTATAGGTGGATGTTCAGATGACAGTATATATTATACAGTATCAGCATGAACCTACACAGCTGTCAAAGAATCAAAGTCACATGGCCCACGGTCAGAGAATAAAACATTTAACAAGCTGCATTTCAACATCTAATAACACCACAGTTCATGAGAGATAAGGTGTAAATACTGAACCATTCCTTTATCACTATCGTCCAGCTTGAATGCAGATGGGTCTACTCTTGTTTTTATTCCTCATCAAGTTTGAGGGACATAAAGACAGTGTAATAATGACATGCTTATTTTACAAAGACTCGTATATCATGTTTGAGAGAGAGAGAGAGAGAGAGAGAAAGAACCAGAAAGCGAGAGAGAGGCAGAACAGGATTTATTTTGTCTGTGGTTCAGATCAGGACAGTTCCTGGGTAGGAAGGATTGCCTGAGGATCACTATAAATCCACATGATTATTCTGAATAGAACAATTTAATTGGTTTCCTCTCTCACAATTTCTCATGACAAACTCTACAAGGACATATGTTCTCCAACCCTGAGCTGCATGTTTAAATGAGTCACAAGGAGGACACATGGGAGATCTCAGCATAAAGCCTTTCACTTTCTTGTGATCCTTAAGTCAAAATATAAAAAAGGATTATCTTTCTTAATATGGTGTTACTAGGCATGATTCATCAGTGCATGTTTGTCATCTTTCATCAGAATATTATTTGCTCTACCTTTTTTTTTCTTTACATCCCTTAAGCCAGTAATCCCTAACCGGAATATAATATGTATTATTGAATTTGAAATAGCAGAGACTACTACTCTTACTATTTCTGTCATATCTTCAGGCTATTTGGTAGAAATACAGAGAGCCATGTATCAAGTGCATTCAGCCTAAATAAAAACAGTGGGTAGAGGTAAATGTCTCTTTTTACTCAGTTAAAGAAAATACTAAATTATATCCACTTTATAAGGTTACAACAGGGCTAAAGACTCCACGGGGTAAAAGGCTCCTTTGATTTTATTTTCCTCTAAATCACTAGATGGCACGAAAACTTGCAGCTGCACTTTCCAAAACATCCACTTTTCAAGATGCATGTGGAAATTTGTCTGATCCTTGACACGATCGGGCGGGCAGCTGCACAAAGCTGATTCTGCGCTAATTTGATCTAATATTTGATGTTTTTTTTAAATGTTGTAGATTTAAGTAGAAAATGAGACTTGCTAAAATGATTGAATATGTTTTTTCAGACAAAGGTCTTCTTAATGATTTTAATGTTTTGTTAAAGCTAATTAAAGCAACAGTTTTTCAATAACGAAGAATATTTAAAGGGTTAGTTCACCCAAAAATGAAAATTCTGTCATTAATTACTTTCCCCTAATGTCGTTCGACACCCGTAAGACCTTTGTTCATCTTCGGAACACAAATTAAGATATATTTGTTGAAATCCAATGGCTCAGAAAGGCCCCCATTGACAGCAATAACTTGCACTCACAAGACCCAAAAAAGGTAGTACTAAAGACGTCGTTACAAAGTCCATCTCACTACAGTGGTTCTACAATAATTTTATGAAGCGACGAGAATAGTTTTTGTGGGCAAAAAAAAAATATAAATAACTACTTTATTCAACAAGTTTCTGTCTTCCTCCTGGGCCTTTGACGTGAACTCACGAAGCACCACGGCGCATGGTGAAATAGTGTAATAACAGTAATAGTGTAATAATAGTGTAGAATAGTGAAATAACACAAAAGCTACAATGTCCTGTTCACACACAGACAGGTCAAGCAGATGGGGTCACGGACAGATGCTTTGCCAGCTCAGGAGATAAAACGGACATCACCTTCTTTCCATAATGGCACCTCCACAATGTGTGGCCAAATTATAAGACTGAGAAAGAATCCATTGAAACAAGTGCAAAAGATATCTGAGTTTTTTCTCCAGCTGGATACAATATTGACACCTAGCAGCAGACGGTGAGATGAGGCAGTCATCACAAAGCTGAGAAAGAACAACTCAACAGCACTCAACACTTTCGGCAGCGCAAAACTGGATAAAAGACCAAACAGTAAACAAGGAAAACTCGGAAGGGAGAGTGAACCTGAAGATGGATGCACATGAAAGGTTATTTTCCAGGCAAGAATCTTGTCAAAAATATCCAAATTCATTCTCGAACTTCACATTGTTGAAAACAGAAGAGAAACTAAAGTCTAGTTGGAGAAAGACTTGTTTTGAGGTGTCAGCATGTTCCATCTGTAGATGTTTGAGCTTCAGAAATGCATGCAGTGCAGTCTTCCTGCATTGCAGAGGGAGGCCAAAATAGATTTAACATCTTTGTTGTAATTTATGACTTTGTTAACTGAAAAATGTTTGTTTTCTTCCTGCATTGCAGAGGGAGGCCAAAATAGATTTAACATCTTTGTTGTAATTTATGACTTTGTTAACTGAAAAATGTTTGTTTTTTTAACTTTCAAAATTATATATATTTTGAGAGTGCTGTGGACACCATGGATTTAGAGTTGTGATGTAATGTAAGCCAACAGCAATTTGTAAGATAGCAAGAAATATGTCATTTTACAAACAATATTAACACTTTTTTTATTAATTTACAAAATAACATACTAAAATATATTGTGATCTCTCCTAGAAAATATCACAGACCGCATCAATACCTTTTTGATGAACTGAAACCATACTGAATGTGCTTATGCAACTTCACCACATACAGTACACCCCCTACACACACACACACAAACACACTCTCGCACATACATGAACATTGAACACACATGCACATGTCCTGTTGCATTATGGAACAAAATTCATATAGTTATTATAATTATGCAAAATATGAATTAAAATATCATTATGAAAGTCATGAATGGTGTCCAAAAAACAAAAACATATTAACATTATATCATATCATATCATAATATAAAAATTGTATATTATAATTTGTATATTACAAGCTGTCATAATATAAATATAAAACTATTTTATACATACATAAAATTATATTCAAATTATAAATATGACGTGTGTTATGTGTTACAAGCACGCCAGGCTCCACCCACTCCCAAGCACCACCCACAGCACCTCCCGAGTACTGATCACTCACACCTGCAGCTCATCATCACCTCATCACTGCCTGCACTTAAGCCCCACGCTCTCACACTATGGGTGCATTTCATTCGACAGGGTCCCTACACACTGTTCACTGCTCACTACTCCCTGAGCACGGTATATCATTTACATTACATTTACATTTAGTCATTTAGCAGACGCTTTTATCCAAAGCGACTTACAAATGAGAGCAAAAGAAGCAACTAGAACAGTCAAGGGCAACAGTATGCAAGTGCTGTAGCAAGTCTCAGTTAATCTAGTTTTTTTTTATTTTTATAAATCAAATATCAGTTGAAGTGGACTTCGCTGACAATAATCGCTCATTTGGAACGCCCTGCAACGTCATCAAAGAAAGGCAACGACGGGTGCAGATTATCATATAACATAAATTAATATTGTAATTTACTTTACTTTCAAATTGAAAACCATATAATAAACATATACATTTACAAAACACACAGTATAGGCTATCTAAAACATATAATCAAAACATTGTCCATTAGTTTTATCAGTTTACTTATAAGTTACCATTGACTATGAACAGATTTGAAGCTGCACCTGTCATTCAATATGAAAATACTTTGATTTGGTTAACTAT
The DNA here is from genome assembly GCF_949357685.1 of Gobio gobio. Lineage (NCBI taxonomy): Eukaryota > Metazoa > Chordata > Actinopteri > Cypriniformes > Gobionidae > Gobio > Gobio gobio. The sequence continues at coordinate 49,755,188 of NC_137100.1, forward strand.
ATATAAATGTAGGCTATTCTTAATCAATGGTCTTTGTAGCGGTCTCATCTCGTGCGCTTTTTTCCCCAAGTGCAGCTGCACAGTAAACATTCCTGAGGTAAATAAAGTAAAATATAAAAAATGACAGCCCTAAGGTGCTTCTCAACACTTTTAATTTGTTTACATATTCATAAAATATAATATACAAATGTAACAGTTATTGCCATAACCATTCATAAATACTCTAGTTTTTATAATAACTATGAATATTCAAATGCATATGTAAACTCCTCAATCGCAGAGCTGTTTAAAAACTCTTCCAACCAACGGCTCTGCACCATCATTAGTTCAGACAGGTGATGCACGCAACGCGCAAAGACATTTGGGTGATTTTCACTCTCTACTTCCTGTGAAGTGATGTATCGATGTTCCCTTCTTCCCTGCGCCGTTCGCAGTACCCTTCAGACTGAACATGTTCGCTCCCTTTGGATTGGAATTTACATTTTACATTTACATTTATGCATTTAGCAGACGCTTTTATCCAAAGCGACTTACAACTTGGGGGTACAATAAGCGATTGGTCGTGAAGAGTCGAGTGAGCGCAACAAGTGCCTGAAATACTTGGTCCGTGTACATTTCTCAGTGTAGCACAGGCTAGAGTAGGGTGGGAAAGAGGAGGAAAAGAGGAAAGGAAAGTGTTTTTTTTTTTTTTTTTTTTTTTTTTTTTTTAGGAGGTTAAGTGCTCACGGAAGAGATGAGTTTTTAGTTGACTTTTGAATGTTGTCAGTGAATCCGCATTTCGGATGGCGGTGGGCAGATCATTCCACCAGCTGGGAACGTTGAATGAAAATGTTCTGGAGAGGGATTTTTTGCCTCTCTGTGATGGTACCACAAGCCTTCGCTCCTTAGCTGAACGAAGGCTTCTGGTGGGGGTGTGACGACATAGAATCGAGTCAAAGTATGCAGGAGCTGAGTGCGTGGTGGCTCTGTAGGCAAGCGTCAGCGACTTAAACTTGATGCGAGCAGCGAGTGGTAGCCAGTGCAGAGAGATGAAGAGTGGTGTGACGTGGGTCCTTTTGGGCTCGTTGAAGACCAGACGTGCCGTTGCATTCTGGATCATTCGAAGTGTTTGGATCGCACAAGAGGGGAGTCCAGCCAGAAGCGCATTGCAGTAGTCAAGTCTAGAAATAACCAGGGCCTGGACAAGAAGCTGTGTTGCGTGTTCTGTTAGGAACGGTCTGATCTTCCTGATGTTGTAGAGCGCAAACCTGCAAGAGCGAGCTGTCTTAGCAATGTGATCTCTGAAGGACAACTGGTCATCAAATGTAACTCCAAGATTTCTGACTGATTTTGAAGGGGAGATCAGGGATGCACCTAGCTGGATGGTGAAGTCATGTTGCATAGTGGGACTGACGGGAAAGATGAGGAGCTCAGTCTTTGCCAGGTTGAGCTGTAGGTGATTTTTACTCATCCATGCAGAGATGTCAGCCAGACAGCTGGAGATTCGTGCAGCTACTGTGGGGTCGTCTGGTTGGAATGAAAGGTAGAGCTGAGTGTCATCAGCATAGCAGTGATATGAGAAGCCATGTGCCTGTATGATGGGACCTAATGAAGTAGTGTAAATGGAGAAAAGGAGAGGTCCAAGCACTGAGCCCTGAGGAACCCCCGTGGTCAGTTGATGCGCTTGGGATTCCTCTCCTCTCCAGGCAACCTTGAAGGACCTACCTGTGAGATAAGATTCAAACCAATGGAGCGGAGTCCCTGTGATGCCCAGTGATAAGAGGGTGGACAGAAGAATTTGATGATTTACCGTGTCAAAGGCAGCAGATAGATCAAGGAGGACAAGGACTGATGATTTGGACTCAGCTTTAGCTATCCGTAGGGCTTCGGTGACCGACAGTAATGCAGTCTCTGTGGAGTGGCCCCTTTTGAAACCGGATTGGTTCGAGTCCAGCTGGTTATTCTGTGAGAGGAAGGATGAAACCTGGTTGAAAACAACTCGTTCAAGAGTTTTTGCTATGAATGGCAGGAGAGAGACAGGTCTGTAGTTATCTATGAGTGATGCGTTTAAAGTGGGTTTCTTAAGCAGTGGAGTTACCCGAGCCTGCTTGAAAGTGGTAGGGAAAGTGCCAGTGCAGAGCGATGTGTTGATGATGTGTGTGAGTGCAGGAAGGAGAGTAGGAGAGATGGCTTGAAGGAGGTGTGAGGGAATGGGATCGAGAGGACAGGTGGTAGGATGGCTGGAGAGGAGAAGTTTAGATACTTCGGCCTCAGTGAGTGTGGAAAATGAGGAGAGAGTATGTTCGGTCGTGGAAGTGGCTGATCTAAAATCTACAGTGTGTGGGGGTGAGAACTGATTGCTGATAGTTGTTGTTTTGTTTGTGAAGAATTGTGCAAAGTCGTCTGGAGATAGGGAGGTGGTGGGGGGTGGAGGAGGAGGACAGAGCAGAGAGTTGAATGTTCTGAATAGTGTACGTGAGTTTGAGGTTCTGCTGGTTTTGTTTTGGAAATAAGAATATTTAGCTGCGTGTACTTCATTCGAGAAGGATGAGAGCAAAGACTGATACTTAGCTAGATCTGATGGGTGATTTGATTTATGCCATTTCCTCTCTGCTGCCCTGAGTGTCGTCCGATGTTCACAAATAACATCAGATAACCAAGGGTTAGAGGGAGTAGCTCGTGCTGGCCTAAAAGAAAGAGGGCAGATATTGTCTAGACATGAAGTTAAGGTGGAGCATTGAGTGTCAGTTGCAGTGTTAACATCCATAGAAGAGAATTGTGTGGATGAGGGAAGGGAGGAAGAGACAGCAGAGGAAAGATGAGAAGGAGAGAGTGAGCGCAGGTTTCGTCTGAAAGTAACTGGTGGAGGAACTGGAGGTATGTGAGTAGTAAATTGAAGATTAAATGTGATGAAAAAGTGATCTGAGATGTGTAGAGGTTTGACCAAGATATTGTCTGTAGAGCAGTTGCGTGTGTAAATGAGGTCCAGCTGGTTACCAGATTTGTGGGTATGTGACGTGATGAGGCGTTTGAGGTCGAATGAAGCTAGGAGGGAGTGGAAATCTGAAGCATAAGATTTGTCCAGGTGAATGTTGAAGTCGCCGAGTACTATGAGTGGGCAGCCATCCTCTGGAAATGAGGACAACAGAACATCTAGCTCATCAACAAAGGTGGTCAGTGGACCTGGGGGGCGGTAAATGACTACAATATGTATTTTAGTGGGAGTTGAAAGCGTTATAGCATGATATTCAAATGTGTTGTTTTTGCAAAGAGCTGTGTGAGATGAGTATTTCCAATTGTTAGAAATGAGAAGACCCGTGCCCCCACCCCTCCCAGTCTGGCCAGGGGTGTGGGAGAAAGAGAAGTTATTAGAGAGAGCAGCAGGTGTTGCTGAGTCTTCTGGACGGATCCAGGTCTCAGTCAAGGCCAGGATTTTGAGGGTGGATTGAGTGGCAAAGGCAGGAATGAAGTCAGCTTTATTGACAGCTGACTGACAATTCCATAGCCCCACAGAAAAAGAAAGAGACGGAGAGGCATTAGAGGAGGAGGGAACAGGAAGTAGATTAGCAGTGTTACGGTGCCGTCTACGTCTACGTGTAATAGTGGGGCGTGGTTGCGAGATAACGGGGATGGAGTGGAGTGGTTAGAGAGAGGAAGGAAAGAAAGATGAAGGGAGAAGAAGGAGATAACTCGGTGCCTTATCGGAGTCCCTGCCTCAGAGGAGTTGCGCAGAGGAAGAGTCGAATACAGATGTCTTTACCCGCGTCGGTCTTCACACGCGGAGGCTGAAACGCGCGCCAGCTATGGAACGCTCGTTAAATAGAACCGATTCGTTGCTGAGTGAGATCAGCTGCCTCTGATAATTGCAGTTCAACGCGCAGATGATAGGCCGTGAATGTCTTTAAATCAAAACCAATTTATGCCTGGATCTAGGCAACTTAAGTGCAAAGCTGTCTCGGTAATACCAACGTCAGATTATCTTATTCAAATGCAATTTTGCAATTGCCTATGGCAGTAATACAATGCTAAAAATCACACACAACGAAATAAAATATTAGTATCTGGAATCTCACTTAAGATGGAGGAATACCCTCTGAAGTCCACTTCGCAGTCCACTTACGGTCGAATGGAACGCACCCTATCACTGTCCGGTCTCGTTTGCACAACGCTAACCTGTTTGCTTACCTCAAGGACTCTCCCGTGCTACTTACCTGCTCCCTCGTCTCCAGTGTGTCTCTCCTAGTCCTCATCTCCTGTCTCCATCGTCTCCCTGGCTCCTGTGTTCCGTCCTCCTGGTTCTCCTACGAAAGACATTGAGTATTATCATCCAGTTATCTGCATTATCCTGCCCTTCATCACTCTGACTGCTCACCTGATCCACTCTGCCCTCTGGACCTCAATAAACCATTTGTATTTCATTCACCTGTTCTGTCTCTCTGTATTATAACAGAAGACCGGACCAACACAATAGAGTGCCAGCATGAGTGCCCCGGATCCATTTCAGGAGTTGGTCGACGCTCTCCGTCGAACTTTCACCACCACTCCTCCTGCATCTTCACCATCATCAGTGAGCACTTCTGACACAGACACGGTCTCTCCTTCACCTCCGGTGAATGCCAGTCCCATGGCCAAACCGGAGCCCTTCTCAGAACCTATGCCTCTACTGTGGATCACCCGGGCATTACATCACTGAATGCCCAGTCCGCCCTCCTCGTCCATTGGTGAGTGCATTCATCCCGTCTCTTAGTAAAATGAAGCCAGTCACAACCACTGAAATCCTTACTGCTGCCATTGTGTCTCTTACAGTTGTCACTCTCCTTGACTCTGGGTCAGCCGGTAATTTTATCTCGAGCTCCCTTTGCCACCAGCTCAGGATTGATCATTTGTCCGTCTACCAAATCCACTCCATAACCGGGGAACAACAACATCTGCTGGTTCTGGAGGAATCCACCGCTGACATCATCCTAGGGCGCCCATGGTTGGAGCAGCACAATCCCGTCATCTCCTGACGGCTGCTTCCCGGTCTGTTTCTCTGCACTTCCTGTCCCAGCCTCTCCACGTCCTGAGAACCTGTCCGTCTGCTCCACGTCGATCGAGAGTCCGGTAGAGAAACGCTCGGTGGACATCCCAGCCTGTTACGCCCCCTTCAGCGACGTCTTCTGCCCCACACACGCCTCCAAGCTGCCTCCACACCAGCCATCGGACTGTGCTATTGATCTGCTGCCAAGTGAGCCAGTGCCTGTGGGAAGATTTACCCACTGTCACGTCCGGAGGAGAATACATCAAGGAGGCGCTCAACCAAGGTTACATCCGTCCGTCTACTTCGCCTGCTGCATCCAGCTTTTTCTTCGTGGCTAAGAAGGACAAAGGCTTGCGGCCATGCATTGACTATCGAGCACTTAACAACATTACAAGCTATCCACTTCCTCTCGTCCCTGCAGTGCTGGAACATCTCCATGGTGCCACTGTGTTCACGAAGTTGGACCTCCACAGCGCGTACAACCTCATTCGGATACGTGAGGGGGACGAATGGAAGACCGCCTTCGTGACACCTACAGGCCACTATGAGTATCTCGTAATGCCATACGGATTGGCCAACGCCCCAACGCTCCGTATTCCAGGATTTCATCCATGAGGTGCTCCAGGAGTGACTCCACAAGTTTGACCTGGTCTATATCGATGACATCTTGATCTACTCCCGGAGCCTGGCCGACCATCGCCGTCACGTTGCGGAGGTCCTCCAACGCCTGAGGAGCTTCCATCTCTTTCTGAAAGCCGAAAAGTGCTCGTGACTGAAAAAAGTGCAAGGCGACTGAACCCGCACCAGGCTCGATGGGCGCTGTTCTTCACCCGGTTTCAATTCACCATCTCGTATCGTCCTGGGTCCAAGAATGTCAAAGCGGATGCTCTGTCCCGCACCTACAGTCCGGAAGAGAAGGTAGAAGACTCCGAGCCCATCCTCCCGGATCACTTATTCGTCAGCCCCATGGTCTGGTCTGAGGAGACCCTGCCCTCCTCCAATGCCTCCACCAACACTCTGCCGGGCTGTCCACCGGGCTTGCAGTATGTAACTCGCACTCGTCGCAATCCCCTCATCCACTCCACTCACTCATCTCTGGGCACTGGCCACCCTGGGGTCAATGAAACCCTCTCGCTGCTAAAACAGCGCTTCTGGTGGCCACACATGGCATCCGACGTCAGAAGGTACGTGCAGGGATGCAAGGAATGCACAGTGTCCAAAAGCCCCCGCCATCTTCCCTCCGGCAAACTCTATCCTCTGCCCATTCCTTACCGACCCTGGTGACACCTAGGAGTGGACTTCATCACGGATCTTCCAGTCTCTGAGAACCATACATGCGTCCTGGTAGAGGTTGATCGATTCTCAAAGTCCTGCCGTCTGATCCCCTTGAGAGGGTTACCCACCGCCATGGAGACCACAGAACTCATGTTTAACCAAGTCTTCCGATATTTCGGCATTCCTGAAGACATCGTCTTAGATCCCCAGTTCATCTCTAGAGTCTGGAAAGCTTCCCATCAGCTCCTAGGTGTGACCGTAAGCCTCTCATCAGAATACCACCCCCAGTCGAAAGGGCAGAAAAGGAGAGATCCAGGAGATCGTCCGCTTCCTCCGTACCTTCTGTCACGGCCACCAGAACTCCTGGAACCAGTTCCTCGAGTGGGCCGAGTACGCGCAAAACTCCCTGCTTCAACCATCGACTGGTCTTACTCCATTTCAGTGCGTACTCGGCTACCAACCCTTTTCCCGTGGTCTGGAGAGCCTTCTGATGTCCCGGCAGTCGACTACTGGTTCCGGGAGAGTGAGTGGGTCTGGGACTCAGCGCACCATCAACTGCAGCGCGCTCTCCGCCGACGTAGGATGACAGCCGACCTCCGCCACTCAGAAGCTCCACCCTTTCAAGTCGGGCAGGAGGTCTGGCTATCCACTCGGGACATCCGCCTACGTCTGCCATGCAAGAAGCTGGCCCGTTCATTGGCCCGTTTCCCATCATCCAGCAGATCAACCCAGTCACCTACAAGCTCCAATTACCACCTCACTATCGGGTTCATCTCACCTTCCACGTCTCCCTACTCAAACCTCACTACCCCTCTGTTTCGGTTTCCCCAGAGCCTGACGCAACCCCAGAACCCCCCCTTCCACTCATCGTGGAGGACGGCAAGCACACCAGGCTCCACCCACTCCCAAGTCTTACAGCATCTTCCGAGTACTGATCACTCACACCTGCAGCTCATCATCACCTCATCACTGCCTGCACTTAAGCCCCACGGTCTCACACTATCACTGTCCGGTCTCGTTTGCACAACGCAAACCTGTTTGCTTACCTCAAGGACTCTCCCGTGCTACTTACCTGCTTCCTCGTCTCCAGTATGTCTCCTAGTCCTCGTCTCCTGTCTCCATCGTCTCCCTGGCTCCTGTGTTCCGTCCTCCTGGTTGTCCTACGAAAGACATTGAGTATTATCATCCAGTTATCTGAATTATCCTGCCATTCATCACTCTGACTGCTCACCTGATCAACTCTGCACTCTGGACACTCAATAAACTGTTTGTATTTCATTCACCTGTTCTCCATCTCTCTGTATTATAACATTATGTCATACTATATAAAATTATATTAAAATTATAAATATGTTGTGTGTTATGTCAAACTATATATATTTTATTTCATATAAATAAATAAAATACAGGAATATTTCCCTCACAGGAAATACACACTATATATATAGTCTTAAAAATAAAAAATAAAGGTTCCAAAAGTTTTTTTTTGCAGTGATGCCATAGAAGAATGATTTTTGGTTACCCAAAGAACCCATCAGTTAACAGTTCTTAAAAGAAACATTTTTCTTAGTGTAAAGGAACATTTTAATAATTTTAAGAAAGTGTTATAGTACTATATAGAACCTTCTGTGCATTGGAAAGGTTCCATGGATGTTAAAGTTTCTTCATGGAACCATAAATAAGGAACCTATATTTTTAAGAGTGTTATATACACTCATGTTATATTTACATTTACATTTATGCATTTAGCAGACGCTTTTATCCAAAGCGACTTACAATTTGGAAGTACAGGAAGCGATTGGTCATGAAGAGTCGAGTAAGCGCAACAAGTGCCTGAAATACTAAGTCCGTGTACATTGCTCAGTGTAGCACAGGCTAGCGTAGGGAGGGAAAGAGGGAAGAAAGAGGAAAGAAAGGTGTGTGTTTTTTTTAATGAGGTTAAGTGCTCACAGAAGAGATGAGTTTTTAGTTGACTTTTGAATGTTGTCAATGATTCTGCGTTTCGGATGGCGGTGGGAAGATCGTTCCACCAGCTGGGAACGTTGAATTAAAATGTTCTGGAAAGGGATCTTTTGCCTCTCTGTGATGGTACCACAAGCCGTCGCTCCTTAGCTGAGCGAAGGCTTCTGGTGGGGGTGTGGGCTCGTAGAATCGAGTCAAAGTATGCAGGAGCTGAGCTCGTGGTGGCTCTGTAGGCAAGCGTCAGCACCTTAAACTTGATGTACTTGATGTAAACTTATATACTGAATACATATTAGTAAGTGTGGTTCAGTAGAGATTTTGTCAGAGAGAGGTGGATGATTCAGAATAATCTGGCTGTGAGGGGAAAGAGAAGAAATCTGCAGTTCACAGCTGACTTTCAGAGGAGACAATTAAAATGCAATTACCTGTTACTTTCCCACAGTACCTCTCTGAGCCAGTTTGAGGTTATCATTGAGGATGAGTGAGCTGATCTGGCTGCGTCTGTGCTGTCATAAATGTATTTAATGGATAGTCTGGCTCAGCTAGTCTGAACTGAAGCAGGAATGGTGCTGGAATTAGCTGATATTGAAATGCATTTTGCAGGCTTATTTTAATAAAAAGATCAGACAGTCTATTATAACTCTGCACACCTCATCTTTCTCTCTCGCTCAGATGCCAAGGATTATATGTGTGGAACATTAAAATCTGCCATCTATCGTCTGTTATATTATCGGATTATATAGCTCACAAGATACTGCTGAGACACACACACACACACACGCGCGCTCATGAGATACTGGTGAGATACCATCACCAGTCCCCAACACTGCTCTGAACACACACACACACACACACACACACACACACACACACACACACACACACACACACACACACACACACACACACACACACACACACACACACACACACACACACACACACACACACACACACACACACACACACACACACACACATGCTCATTAAATACTGCTGAGATACCACCACCAGCCCCCAACACTGTTCCAAACACACACACACACACACACACACACAAACAACACTGCTCCGAACACACACACACACACACACACCCACATGTTCATGGAATACTGGTGAGAGACCGCCACCAGCCACCAACACTGCTCTGAACACACATACACACACAGGGGTTTTTGTGAAATGTGGGGACATTCCATAGGCGTAATGGTTTTTATACCGTACAAACCGTATTTTCTATCCCCCTACCCCTAAACCTACCCATCACAGGAAACTGCACAGTTTACTTTCTGTGAAAAAAAACTCATTCTGTATGATTTATAAGCCTTTTGAAAAGTGAGGACATGGGTAACGTCCTTATATTTCACCCTCTCCTTGTAATACCTATGTCATACCCATGTCATTATACACATTTGTGTCCTGATATTTCACAAAAACATGCCCACACACACACACACACACACACACGGTATGTAAACAAACAGACCCATATTCCCCACTCTATCATAAAAATAACTGAGCGGAAGCACTCAGAGAGAAAGAGATTAGAGCGATGTAAAGGCGCAAAGGGTAATGCCTTACAAGTTACCTGCATGAATTCTTAGACATCTTTTTTACATAAGCATTATACCACTCTTTTCAAAAAAACTTTATTTAACTATATTTCAAATAATTTATTTGAAATAAAACTGTTTATTTAAACCACTGTATTCATTTAAAATTTCAGGAACCAGAAAAAAATTATGTAAAAGAATGTTACTTCCCAAAATATAACACTGTATGAAATTAGTTTCTTTCTATAATGTGTAAATCCGTATGAAATGCATTGCATTTTTAGAACACTTCCCAAAACTGGTAAGGAGGTTGTTTATGGCACAAATATATGTACTCGGTAAGTATTTAAAGCAGTGTGTTTATGCGTATGCACGAAAAAGAAAGAGAGGGACTATTTCCCCCTTCATTTCCATAAGTACTTAATGCTGAATTATTCCTTAATGCCAGCCAGTCATATAAAACAGCCAAGCGTCCTCTCGCGAGTTATGCCAACAGACTGATCAAACCCAGTCAAGCCATATAAACATCTTCATACTGCGATAAGCAAATGATCATGTTTACTCTTTTATTGTAAAAAATGTAGCAGTAGTGAGATATTCTACTGGCTGTTGAACTTGTCTAACAGGCAGACTGTGACGGTAAGTGCAGCAGGTCAGACGGTTGTGCCTGAGGCCGCAGCTCAAGCAAAAAACATCACCAACGCCATCAAATACTTTCAGAATCACTGTAACGCTCCATCTCAACTCTTCTCCATCTGCACACATACATTCCAGCTTAATTCAAACCCATTCATGTCAGAAATGACCATATAAGAGCATTAACATGCCTCAGTGTGAACTGGAGACACATTCAATTATGCTGACGCTCGGTGTGTGTGTGTGTGTGTGTCTGCTTATTATATTAGGGAATGGTGCAGTGAAAAACACATTCTCATTGACTGAGTGTCTGTGTTGTGTAGACTGATGTGCCATTAACAGAATTTATGGTCCATATCAAACTGGAGAAGTGCAAAGTTGCAGTCCAGATTCAGTAGTTGCCATAGGATTGCTATTCCGTTGCTAAGGTGTTCTCCTCAAGAAGCTGCACAAAATGAGGTATAAATCATGTTTATAGCAAATTAGCACATTTGAACCAGCTAATTAAGGTGTTCAGGATTACTTGAAAATTACAGACAGGTGTGGTGGAGCACGTTGGAATGGAGTCTGTGGAAGGTAGCCCTATAGGAGCAGAGTTGGCTACCCTTGAGTCAAAGAATTCATACACCGCCAATGCCGACCTTCCCTCACTGTCTGTGTGTATTGCTACAATGAGAATAGTTCATTGCCTCTCCTCTGAAAGCCATCTGTTCATCAGCAGCCCTGAGTGTGTGCCAATGCCAAACACTGCTGCGATTTCAGGTGAGGCGTAATGGACGAAATGCAGTGTGCTAGTGCCGCTAATGGAGACATTGTAATGCAGCAGTGAAAATTTTCAAACAGTGAAAATTTAGATGCCCTCCACTTCGACTGGTAGCAGTAGTGTCTGTGTGAAACATGGCGGCCAGTCAGGCTTATTTTTTGTTATTTGAAAGTAGGTATGGGCGATAAAACGATGATATGTATCGCGATAGATACGTAATCGATATTTTAAAAAAAAGCGCTCGATAAAACGTTTGATAGTTCTTCGGAAGAAACCAGAGGTTGAGAAGCAAGTTTGGTTGCGAAGCAATGGTGGTCTAGTGGGTTAAACCATAGAATTGATACGCAGAAGGTTGGTGGTTCAATCCCAGCGGTTACCACCAGTGTTTCCTTGAGCAAGGCACTTTACTCCATGTTGCTCCAGGGGGATTATCCCTGTAATAAGGGTAATAAGGATAAAAGCGTCTGCCAAATGCATAAATGTAAGTTTGGTTTCATGAACAAAGGCACTCACTCTCTGGTAACCTAGCAACGGGAGTGACACGCTAACAGCCAATCACGTAACAGTATCCTTTTTGGTTGTGCCATATCGTTGTCTCGTTGTAGTGATAAATGGAAAATTAGTGCCGAAGCGAGCAAGGAAATTGTTGATAAAACAGGAAAACAAGTCAGCTTGCCAGTATGGCAGTTTTTTTGGATTTTATAATTCTGACCGTAGTCAGACCAAATTTGTTTTACCACCTTAAACCTTGTTTATACTTTCGTCTGGTTCTGCAGCACGAGCTGCCTTATGACAAAGCATCTAAACGGTACAAAGAAATAACGGAGGCACTGCAACTTAATGTTAAGAGATAATTGTTAAGTGTTCATTGTGATTTTAGACTTATGTTTACATTTTAATTATTTGAGTGTATCCATAATTATCGATATCGACCGATATGAAACACTTATATCGTGATACAGTTTTCAGCCATATCGCCCAGCCCTATTTGAAAGAAATTAAAGCCGCAGAATAAGTTTAGCCGCTAGAGGTTGCTTATTCAAAACAAAGGCGTAGTTTGATCACGCTGTAAATGAGCGTGGAATCATGGGAGTTGTAGTCTCGACTCTTCACCTCCACAGCTGAAAGGAATCCGATGGCCTCAGGCAGAAATCATGTTCATGATTGAGTGAATGTATTGCAGTTTTATTAACGTTACGGTGGTATGAAGCAGGACGCGACAAGAGCCCTTGGGAGCGAATATACTTTTATTATGCTTTAAAATATAATTTTATTATGCTTATGCTGCAGTCAGTCATTTCTGCTCTTTTCGCTGCGTATGTTTTACATGGTTAAAACAATTATACTAAATACATTTAAGTGTGTTGAAAGTTATGTTATAACGTTACTCTGTGTCTCTGAGGCATAAAAACGTTACTCACGGTGAATCAAGAAAACAAGCGATTCAAAAAAAAAGACTAACTGTGTTGCGCTGTATATCATTGATTCGTTTTCTGTTGATAAATGTATATCCAAACAGTTGTTCGGCTGTCTAATACAATAACGCATCTTTGTTGTTTCTATGGGTTCTACTGAAATCAAGGGTAAGGCAGATATGACGTAATTGACAGGTGACGCAAGGACACAGTCCATAATTGGTTAAAACAGCTGATTTCTCTGGATTTAAACATTCTTGGAAACATTCAGGATAATGTAAGTACACAGGTCAACAAAATATATTTGTTCTAGTGGTTTTGGGATATTTTAATCTAAAACTCTTACATATTGTGCCTTTAATGCTTTTATTCAGAAAGTGTGCATTAAATTGATCAAATGTGACAGTAAAGAGTAAAGGCCTACATTGTTATAAATAAATGATAAATAAATTTCAAATAAATGATGACTTTGAAAATCACAGTTTCCACAAAAATATATCAATACAGCTGTCATTATAATAGGACATGTTTCCTGATCAGCATATTCAAATGATTTTTGAAGGATCATGTGACTCGGTAGACTGGAGTAATGATGCTGAAAATACAGCTTTGCCATTACAGGAATAAATTACATTATAAAATGCATTAAAATTGAAAACATTTATTTTAAATTGTAATAACAGTTCACAATTATTTTTGTGTATATGTATATATATACAAATAAATACAACCTTGGTGAGCATATGGACTTTTTTCAAAAACATTACATTTTACCAATCCCAAACTTTTGGCAGTGTCTTGTGTTTATATGCATACTGGTTTTATAGTGGGGTTTAAATAATTTTGACAGGTTGGGAAGCTTGACTTTGGAAGATTTAATTTGTGATACAATCTCCTGAACAGTGTGAGGGAACTGATGCTGGACATTAAGAAGAAACTATCAATCAGCCCTCTAGTCTAAAGATTGGCCAGAGGACAGGGTTAAGGGAGTATTGATTAAACCCAACTCAGGCTGCCAGAACCTGCACAGCCCCCATTACCAAACCCGACGGTTGTAGAAATGGCCTGAGCTGAGAGAAAACAAAAAAAAGAGGAATGAGGGTTTCATTTTCCTCGTGCCAAAATTCTAAGTAACATATCACATAATTTGATATTTTAGTCTGTTTCCTTTTTTCTTTTCTTTTTTGTTAGGCGTACATTCCGTCTTAGTGAAGATTTGACTACACTTGTATTTACTGGAATATAATATAAAAATATTATTTAATATAAATATAAAAATGTATGCATGACATTCTAAAAAATGCTGATGAAAATGTTTACATAGGAACGTATTGAATACTATGTGGTAATTTATGCCAAGTACGATGAGTATTTTAAACGGATTGCATTTTTTTTTCTCAGTGAATTCATTTGTAACATTAATACATCATGAATTTGCAACAAAAAAAATGGCTTTGGCCCCTTTGTCCTTGAACACAAGATACCTGTCCTGTTCAACTGCTTCTTATGAGCCATTATAGTCAACATTTGAATTTTAATTGTGAACATTAAAAAAAAATGTTGTGTCGATCAAAATGCATTGGATACTATCGGGTATTTTTTGCCATTAATGAACTGCTTTTTTTCAGTGCATTTAATTGTCATTAAAAAACATAGTATATGAACAATATGTAATACTTAACATAGAATTACATGAGCACAACTGCCCATCCACCACTTAAAATGCTTACTGGCAAATTTTGTGAAATTTCCCCACCTTCGTAGTGGCACAGCGAGCAGTCAAATGCCTGTGTAATGTCCTGATCTCACTGTCCCTATCCCCAGTGGTTTCCTGTCTTTTTCCACTTGTCCTGTGCTTAAAGGGTTAGTTCACCCAAAAATGAAATTTCTTCCATTAATGACTCACCCCAATGTTGTTCCACACCCGTAAGACCTTCGTTCATCCTCGGAACACAGTTTAAGATATTTTAGATTTAGTCCGAGGGCTTTCAGTCCTTTGGTCTTACGGGTGTGGAACAACATTTGGGTGAGTCATTAATGGAAGAAATTTCATTTTTGGGTGAACTAACCCTTTAAAGGCATTATAAGACCATAAAATTAGAAATAAAACAAAAAAACAAGCACTAAAATTGGACCACCAGATCGCGTGCCTCTCTTTTATACCGCATTCCTGTCATCACACACATGATTCTGATGTTACAGAGTTCTCCAGAAACTTACATTCGAAATTCTCTAAAGCCTCATTGACACGTCCTGAACATTGAGATGTACTCAGAGCAGTAATTACGGACACTGATATATCAGCCATATCACAGCCATCAGCCATATATATCACCCTGTAGCCCAAGAATGGTTGCTAAGCAGGGTTGAGTCTGGTCAGTAGCTGGATGGGAGACCTCCTGAGGAAACTAGGTTTCTGCTGGAAAGGTGTTAGTGAGGCCAGCAGGAGGTGCTCACCCTGTGGTCTGTGTGGGTCCTAACACCCCAGTGATGGGGAGGACACTATACTGTCAAAAAACACTGTCCTTCGGATGAGACATTAAACCAAGGTCCTGACTCTCTGGTCATTAAAAATCCCAGGATGTCCTTCGAAAAAAGAGTAGCAGTGTATAACCCAGGCATCCTGGCCAAATTTGCCCATTAGCCTCTGTCCATCATGGCCTCCTAATCACCCTCATCAATCTTTCTCCTCTCCACGCAAGATGGCTGCTGTTGCATCACCCAGGTGGTTGTTGAGGGGATTCCCCCTTCCATATTTAAAGCGCTACATAAATGTAATGAATTATAATTATTGTTGATCATGTGTGTAGTGTGTGCATGTGTGTTTGGAGCTAAGCGTCTTTTGTTCTACCATCCAGCAATGGATGTTCACTGGATCTCCATTCTTTATGCAAACATGCAGTGCTGCACTTCTATTCAAGCAGCTCATTGCTCAGGGCAGGCTGGGAAAGCACCGCATGATCTGAGGCAGTGAGATTTCGACATGCTGCCTAAACAGTTAGGAGCAGCTGCAGAGAACGGAACGGTCTGATGAAAGGAATATGCAACACCATCCACACTGGAGCATGCTTCTCTTATTATGATTGACGTGCATCTCATAATTCCCATTTTGTGGACCCCAACATGGATAACTAACCACTGTTTTCAAATCATGATTAATTCTCAAACTACAGAGCTCTTTAAATACATTAAACACCACACTGTGTCTGATGACAGCCCTTCAGTTCTGACGGAATGGATCACAGAAGATCTCTTCTGTTTCTATCTGCTCTGCTGAGATTATGGTCATTCTCCAACAGCCTAATTATGTGAAATAACTCTGAACGTATCGCAGTGAAATCGATAGACGTATATACCCCTAGCAGGCAGAGCTCTGTTCTCTCGCTCCCACCTGTATAAGATTACATGCAAAGAAAAAACAAACAGATAATGTAGCAAGCAATATGTCCTTTCACAGATGTACAAAGAGATCCGAAAGTCTGAGAACTCATTGGTAATCTGGTATACAAAATCTAATTGGCAAAAAGTAAAAGGAATTCTGAACTACGTTAAGTCAAATAATCAAATTTGGGACATTGATCATGTGAACAAAAGTCTGATTTTCTACCACTGAAGCACAAGACGCTCTCTGGAATACCGGTATTTTCAAATCATGCTGGTTAACATGGATCATCAGGTTTTTCAAATTCATTACACCTTTCATTTCAACTTTTAACTTGAATTGTTAGTATAATGCCGAACATATAATTCGCAATTAAACAATCTCCGACTTTTGGACACTGCTGTATGTGTAAGTGGTTTTAAGACTATGTGTGCACTTTATATTCTTGCAGCCCTATAAAAGTCTCACATATCTATTGTTTATTCAACGCACAGCCTGCAGTATAAAATGAAGCCCTGTAAAATGAGTTGTTTGCTGACGTGCTTCTGTTGAAGTGTTCATGCCTTGGGTTACATTTTCCTGACACTTCTTTGCACATCAAAAACGTAAAAAGTTATTATGCCATTTAACATCTTTTGTTGCACAACACAAAAAGACAGCCATGTTTTGCTGGTGTCTCTTATGTAAGTCTGAGGTGCATCAAAACAGGGCACACAGAGTAAATAATGTTAACTATGTTATAATGTGCAGACTATGACCAATGTGTTCACAGTTTACAATAGTGCAATTAACAACCTCTATCAACTGAAAAAAGATATGATCCATGTCAAACTGACACCAAAACAACTTGAGCTAACACGAAAAGCCAATGCTGCTTTAACTTACATAAGTGTATTTAGATGCAGCATGCTACAAACAATTACAAATACATACGCTGTAAATTCTATCATTTAATAAAATAAATAAATAAATAAATAAAAAATTGCCACACATATGGTGTGTGATTGCCTGACATTACAGAGGTCTTCACACCTGCATTCCTCAGTTTCTTGTTCCTGTACACGGACAGGATGACCAGTAGATTTCCAACGATATCAGCCACGGTGGTGAAGATCAGCACGCCGGCGAGGGTGGTCGCTACCCCGGGAGACGTGTTCCTGGCGGGGAGGCAGTTGTTTCCCCGGGATAAACTATCCAGACAGCTCAAGTTCGCCTTCATCATAGCCATACTAGCTACCGGTGTAATGCCACATTAAAGTTTCTCCTTTGAGCCACTCATCAAAGGGGGGAAAAAAACAAAGTTGGCACGAACAGGTATTCTCGTACGTTCCCAAAAATATAGCCAATCCATGCCACTTATAAAATGTCACTGAGCTCTTAAGAATCTAATGCAATGAAAACGCCGTTTTCAACTTCCATCGCACAGAAGAATCCCTGTGAATTTCCCAGTAGCTCCCATTAAATTCAAGTGCATGTTTGGTCGTCGGTGCATTGTCAGCCCCACAGTTATTTGGATTGTCACCTCGGATCACAGTGACTCACACACACTCCGGGCTGTTGCACAGATGCCACACACATCACGGCACAGACATCAGCGGCAGTCTGCGTCGCATCCCTGGACGGAGCCTTTCAGCCTCTAGCCGTCTCCAGCGCTCACTCAGCTGTTCAGCGTCAATCTGAGCAGCGATTAGTGTAACGAGTTGTGGATTCAATCCAGACCACCACCTCTGCGAACCGTTAAACAGAGCGTGGAGGTTTATAAATAGGGGGTTGTCATATGCATAATTATGTAATATTATGATTATGTATATTAAATAAATGTATTTTAAAATGTTTAGGTAACAGGAAAGTTAGATCACAATTAGTCAGAGGGCATTTCCATCTGAGGCTAAACACGAAGCGAACTAAAGTCGCGATTGGCGTTGGCTTGATGAGGTAACCATAGCAACAGTAGGTACCCTATGCAGTTTGAGCACTTTCAGTAAGGATGTGTATTTAACTGAGCACTTGGTTGCTTATTACAAGTAAAAAGGCAATGTTTAAAAAGAGGTTGTAAAAAAGACAATTTTTGGATAGCAACGCCAAAGGCCTGTTTGGGTTGCGCAAGACAAACCTCCACAGACTGAGCTCAAAAAATTACTTATTGAAATTTCAAATTTAATTAACAGGTTTAATTCAGCATTTTTACAGAATTGTTTAGATAATTTGAAAAAAAAAATAACGAGTGTGGATTTTTTAAACATCACCATAAGTCACCATAATCAAAATTTACATTCTTTGCTTAAAGCAGGGGTGTCCAAATTTTTTTTAAAGGGGGCCGGATTCGATGTTGTGGACATACCCGGGGGCCGGTCCCTTTTCTATTATATATATATATATATATATATATATATATATATATAGATATAGATATTTAACAATATCTGTTTCATCAACCAAAAAGTTTTAATGGGTGAAATTTTAATATTATTACGGAGTTAGAGCTCTATTCTTATTTACATTTAATAATTGCTCTATTTAGATCACCACAGGTAAAACCACACTACAAAACATGCTTTTCTGACTTGGTATTTCTGTCTTTTTTCCAGTCCAAATATCAAAAAGTTCTTAAATCAAGATGCTTTTACTAAGGAAAATTACATATTTTTTCTTGATTCCTGGGGGGAAAAATAAAAATGAATTGAGTTTTTGCTTGAAACAAACTAAATTATCTGCCAATGGATTAGAAAAATAATCTTCCAAAATCTTCCTTAAAGATTCCAAACAGAAACATTATTTTTCTTACCCCATTGGCAGATATATTTGCTTGTTTTAAACAAAAACTCACTTCAATTAAATTTTATTTTCCAGAAAACAAGAAAAAATATATAATCTCATTTAACTTCTCGTAACATATTGATTTAAGAATTTTTAGATATATTTAAACTTGAAACAGGACAAAAATACTAAATGACAGCATTTTTTTGCAGTGCACACAAGGCAAAAAGTAATACATACATATATATACACACACACACACACACACATATATATATAGAATGGTATTTAGTCTGTAGACATATAAATACAAAAGCACAAAACTGCAAGTTTATGACAAAAAAATAGTCTGCAATTTGGCCTTTATTACTCATTTAATACATGTCTGCATTACAAATTAAATAGATATCAACCTACATTTCTGACAAATTACCACGGTTACAGGTGTTACCAGAGTAAATCCATGATACATTCGAAATGCGAATTGTTGTTTGAAAATGATTTTGAATCGGCTCAGCTGATTTGCACGTTAGTGTTGTTGATTAAGTCAGCGCTGTTTAACTGGATTTAAATTAAATCAAATCACAGATTCAGTACCGGAGACCTCTGCGCAAATCTCGAACACTTCTCACGGGCTTCGGAAGGCTGTTTAGTGGGCGCGTGATCGAGACACTCAACAGGTAAACACATTTGTTCAGAGTCAGAGCTCGCGAGTTGCGCAGAGCACAAGCAGTAGCGCTGTTTCGTTCCGCTTTGGGCGCTGTTTCCCTGGCCTAAAGTCTAGTACTGCCACCTTGCGGCGACATCGTGAAACTGCATGATTTGTAAATGATCCGTGGCGGGCCACATATAATACACTTTAATAGACGCGCTGCGGGCCGTTTGAAATTCATCCCCGGGCCGCATTTGGCCCGCGGGCCGGACTTTGGACACCCCTGGCTTAAAGGAACTGTATGTAAGAAATGTATTTCAATTAATCATAAAATGACCCTGATATGTCACTAGACATTAAGAAATCATGTTAATTTCAAATATTTATATCACTGACAACGGTTGTCCGGCCAAGATATTGTAATTTTAAAAGTGAAGTTGCAGCCCTCAACTGATGTTGATGTTGACATGTTGTGTTTTGGCCTGAAGCGCCACCCTCCACCTATCTACCAATCACGAAGTCAGTAGTGTTTCTGGATTCGGGTTGCCAGCTCTGCTCTAGTTACCACAGCTGCAGCTACAAACTTTTTGGATAAACAATGTCTAACTTTATGAAACCTAAACGACCTCGTTATGAATCAGAAAAACGTTGTGACAGTGTCCGAAATAAAACAAGGATTTGTATAGGAGATGCCTTTGAAAGATGGAGACGGCTGAAAACTGAGAATAATTTGAAGACTGATGCCAACGTTGCTAATTTTCTCCTGGACAGGTAAGGTTCATCTATGTTTGGCTAACTTGTACTTAATGTAAATGGACATTTCAAATATTCATGACAGTTGAACAAAGTTATGCATGTTCGTGCAAAGTAACGTTAGGTTAGTGCAGATGGAGGAGGTGGGTCATTGAATTGAAAAGGTAACGTTAAGGAATTGTTTGGTAAATAAAAACGGCGAGTCGTCATTGCTAACATTAGTAATGCATTATCAGAGCCCGTTTCTCTGTCATTATGCTGGGACGCTGAGGAAAACAACATTAGCACGCTTATTATTGCAATGTGAAAACGTATTTGAGACAGTAGCCTAACGTTACCTTGGTAAAAATGATTCCTCATTCGTTCTTCTCATATATATTGGACAAAACATGCTGCAAGTTGACCTGTATTACCATTGCTAATGTTATTTAGCTTTGCTGTAATTTTACTATAATATACTATAGTATTTATTCATGTGGAATACTGTCACATACGAGCGTTCATATTTACGATTATATTTGGCTAATCGTCATTAGTAAATTTTTGCGATTCATAATTACTTCACAAAACATCGCTCTTGAAGCATAAACATAATTAACAGAAAGAAAAAAAAAATTACTGTGTACGTCTCGTCACTTGCCATTGAAAGCTCCTTGTAGCAGCCTACGTTCCTGCTGGATCCTGCAGCCTATCTGGCAATCTCGAGTCAGGGGGAGGGCGGAGGGGGAGAGGGGATACACCGCTCAACAGTAATTTGAAAGTGATTGCAGTACCAGTTTTGGCCACAGTCCTACATACAGCTCCTTTAAATAATAGAGTGGTGCAGGCTTGGCATTAATGTTTTTGCGCAGCCACTGTGGTTTTCCAAAGTTACTAACCACTCAGCATATTTACTGGCCACAATTTAGACACAATGGGGAAAATGGCCTTATAGATATATATATATATATATATATATATATATATATATATATATATATATATATATATATATATATATATATATATATATATATATATATATATATATATATATATTTAAAATAATTTTCTCATAATTGAAGGTATATTAGGCTGCTGTCACTGTAAGACATGACGCACTGATCCATTATTCTATTACACATTTGTTTAATTTCTCAACCGTTTTCATATACTTAAAACATAACTGACTGTTCACGTGAATACTCACCAAGACTGACATTTAGACGTTATTTTGTGTAGGCTATATTTGACTGTTTAAGCGCAATAAGCAGTGAAAAAGAACTCAATTTAGTATTGAGGAGCAGTTTTATGTGTGCACACTTTGGGTGTGAGCACAAAATCTGTGGTAATGAGTAAAATTATGCGCAATACGTGCAATCCCATCCAGAGACGGAGCAAAAGAAAGATTTCCAGAAGTGAGGGGAGGCATGTTTATTTCAACCTGCTGTCGGAAAGATGAGAGCGCGAGAAAGCGCAGCTTTTATCATGTATCTATTCTGCGGAAAAGGAGTATTGGAAGCATTTCAGATATTTCAGTATCGATATCGAAAAATCTATTCTATTTTTTGACAACACTACATTGCAGTTTATTATTTCAGATGGATTTTAAAAGACTACAATTGAAAAATGTATATATTATACAGAATTCAACCTGCCAAAGTGGCTAGTAGGAGTGACTGCTAGCCTAGAAATCTAGACGCACCCTACACTTTAAAAAAAAAGGCTCGTAATCATAGGGGAACCTTTTTTAGTGCTATATAGCACCAATTTTGGTGCTTCAGTGGTTCTTCAGCGGTTCTTCAGAGGTGCTATATAGCACCTTAGTCAAAGAACCGGTGAAGAACCTCTGAAGAACCGCTGAAGAACCGCTGAAGAACCTCTGAAGAACCGCTGAAGAACCACTGAAGCACCAAAATTGGTGCTATATAGCACTAAAAAAGGTTCCCCTATGATTACGAGCCAAGAACCATTTTTGGTGCAATATAGAACCTTTTTTTTTTTAGAGTGTAGCGGCAGCAAATCTAATTTACAGCCAGGGTCGTCTAGCAACTCTCCGTTGGCTTGCGAGCTGGAAAAAACAAATTCTGATCAGGCCAATCACATGGTATATAGAGTCGGTGGGCGGGCTTAACATAATGACGGCAGAGGTGCCGTGGTTCCACGTGCTACTCGTAAACAAAGAAGCTGGCGAACAGCGGCCTTTCGAATCGTCTTTGGCCGCGACTCTGGAAGACTTGGAGTCAAGCTTTTCTTTGAGAAAAGAACAAATAACAGCACTGAAGTCATTCTTAAGAAAGGAAGATGTGTTCTGAGTTTTGCCGACCGGATACGGCAAAAGTTTAATCTATCAACTAGCTCCGCTTCACCTTTTTCTTTGCTCTGGTTGGTTGTAGCGCTATCCTATTGCGTGCAGAGGGAATAAGCCCTGCCAATGGTGAGTTCCCAGACTCAACATCTTGATGTGGGTCTGGCTTGTCAGGCTAAGTGACTGCGTGAAATCCACCCGCATTCGGTGGGTTGGCAAGTGTTAATAGGCTTGTTTGAGATGCGCCTCGCCTGAGATCAAAGGCGGAAATCGGGGGATTCACACTTGTGCGCTTTGTTGCTGATAAACTGTATGTAATTTAAGTTTTGTTGCTTCTATATGAAAATAAATATGACGAACAAGACAAGACCCAAAGTTTTTGTTATTTATTTTTATCAATCATTTTTACTTTAATTACATACATGCTTTTATATTTTTTTATAAATATGACAACAATCACAACCCACAGAGAGATCGCACTGTCGGAGAGTTTAATATTCACTCATAATTTATATACACATAAAAACACTGAACTATCAGAGTTTTAAAATCAAACATTTTAAAAGAGAACCATACATCACGGTTGTTTAAACCAATAAGCATTAAGCTGTGTCGTCAGCAAGTCGTTTCCCATCATGCTTTTGATCAGCGCAGTCGGTGGAGAGCAACTGCGCCTGGCTTCAGAATCAGACAAGTCCGCCTTGCCATCGTGAGAGTTTTTTGACACACGTCAGCTTGACATCAGAGCAAGTCAGACCACACTCGGACACATTTCTAACCGGCATGCATCTCGCGGTGATCACTGGGGATCAGTTCTGCGCAGATTTTTCTAATCTCAAACGAGCCTAATGTCAAGCCCTGGGTGCAGGTATGACGTCATTTTGTAAGCCAACTGGCAGTTGGCATCACACTGGTTCATTCGACAAAAATCCAATAGGATTTTTCCATATAGGCTTTGGGATTATTGCAAAAAACAAAAGTTCAACAAAAGTTTATACGTTTTGTCCATCAAGATAATTTTCACAGATGAACACAACTTTTATGAATTTTGAGACCTAAATGCAGTCGCCAGAAGTAAAAAGTTAAAGGTAAGATATAAACGCACTACACCTGGTCGCTCGACTTCAACGTCACCATCACGAAGCTTCCGACAACTCTTTCAGTTTTTATCTAAAAAATATTTTCTAAAAAATACTTAAGTTAGAGTAGTTTATAAGAGCACAATTATAAGCATAATGAGGCTGTAAAAGTGGACTGAGTTTACCTGTTCGATGTGATAACATTTCTCCCCGACAGCCTCTGTAGTCCCATTTAGCCATTGGGAGCAACCAGTTTTTTTCAAGACAAATCACGAGTGGGGTAATTCTGATGTATTTTATGTCATAGAATAAAACTTGAAAGTATCTTGAGCTTGTGTTCACCACAGACCTTATTTTAGCCATTTAACCAAAAACCCATTGACTTCGGTACGATGGAACCAGAAGTGCTAAAATGATAACTCGTTTCCATGTTTTGGCCTACAAAGTGATGTCATACCTGCACCACTCTATAGAGGGTATGCGCGTGACGTCACCGTCGGCCGGAGTCACTGTGCTTACGCCCACTGAGTGGCAAAAACACTGAGTGGCAGCATGGTTTTCAACGTGAAGGCCGCGAAAAGCACACAAAACACATCTAAAATTGGAAAGAGCTTTGAGATTGAAACAGATATGACAAGAAATCTGAGGTATATTTTTACAGACTGCCGAAAGCTAAAGAAAAGAGAAGAAAAAATTGATCGCTACAATTCACAGAAACAACAGGACTCCTGGCAGCGAAACGTGGATTTGCAGTCATCATTTTGTCTCAATATGTTGAATTTTGGGGTAAAATCAAACCCTATAAATTGTATTGTTTATATATTGTATTGACAACTCACCAATTAAAAATTTACCAGCTTATATTCTGCATAAATTGGATGTTTTTAAACTGCATGAACTGCAAGTTTTAGGGCTGGACGACATGATGAAATACATAACATTGATAGTGATCACCCGGATTTATGCTGCCTTCACGTGCTGAATTATCAGAATTATTGTAAGTTATCGTAAATACTAGTTTCCTACAGTTAAAATCTGGACATGAATGCGCTCTCAAGTCAAAATTTGAATGCGATGAGCTCGCAATAACTTCAGAAATGGGAAGTTCCGATAGAATGTGAAGGCAGCATAAGGCCACCTATATTGTATTGTGTTTATATAAAGTGTTCACACAGGCAAATTTGCTTTATGAATTTCCCCGGCGTAGAAATCAGGCACATATGTCAGGAAACACGATTCCTGTCTGCATGTCAATATCCATGGATCACTGGATCTTTGGTAAGTTGTATCGAGTCCAACCTTTAGTTTACACGGATAATCATTTGTTTTACTCTCGTTTTCACAGTTTTTCCCTGTTAAATCCAGTCACGCAGAGGGCTCTTTTGCCACTCAATCCGGCTGAGGGGGCATGTTCCGGTGGGAGAATGACGTCAATGCATACCCTATGGAGTGCATTAGCGCCCGCCCCCCTTTTCAGTGGAGCTGGTACAGAGAGTACATTCATTTTTTTTTCCCATTCATTTTTACCATAGTATATCACCATTAAAGAGTTATAAGCCATGAACCAAGACAATTCACAACATTACAAACTTTGATTTGAAACAAAAATATGTTATGATATATTTACAAACATTTAAGTGTTTTGAGAGCGTGTAGAGAGACTGGATTATGCCACAGACAGTGCTTCATGGGAGTGGATGGAGCTAACAAGATCTTTTGGCACATATTGCTTTTTTCGGCTCTGATTGATGTAATTTTCTGTACAGACTCATGGGTAATGTAGTTTTCATGGGGAATTCCGCTGTTAAATACGATTATTTTAAAAATAAGATGAAATAATGCGGGCTGACATCTTCAGCTGAAGCAAATACCATAGAATACCTGATAGTTTTTTGTTTTTTTTAACAATGTCCTATAAAATAATCTGCTAAATATATAATTAACCCTGAATCTCTGCAACCAACCACCCACAGTGAGTGGCACACTTGCTGCTGCAGCATTTTAATAGGCTCGTTGTTATGTGTTGATTCATAACAAATTTACAGATGTGATTAATGAGAATGCAACAGTCAAGTCGACTAAGGCAGGCCACAAATAAACAGTGGCATCCTGACATGGGAGCTGCATGGCACAGCTGAACAGTAAACAATCTGTAGCTAAAAATAATCATCCACATTCAATCACATGTATATTTACATACAATGATGTTGGTGTACACATGGCGAGTTAAAAAGAGTCTGAGCTTTATGGGTAACGGTTGAGAGAGCCTATATTCTTCCAATCACAGTAATACCTTCTGTGTAAAGAAAGTTGTGTTATTATTCTATTATGCGAAAAAGGCAGTGAAGCAGAGGACAGTCATCAACAACCATGGGCTCATGCCTGTAGGTGTCTGGTGTCTTGTTTACAATTCTATGCCATACATTTCTGTCTAGTGCGAAGCACATTCACTGATGGGTTGTTCATGCCAGTGTACAATGTCATCAGTCAATTCTCAATGGAGTTTTCTGATTCTGTCCAACCAGCATTTCAGTCATCCTGTCATTCCTCATTCTGCAAATGTTTCAGAACAGTCCAGTCTCAGCTTTCTTTGAATAAACTCTGAATCCTGCAATAAAGTTCTTTATTTGTGATTGTGAGTCAGTGTATCTGTTTCTTTGAATATACTCTTCTTTCTTTTGTTGAAAGTTATGTTTATATGTACACTCACCTAAAGGATTATTAGGAACACCTGTTCAATTTCTCATTAAAGCAATTATCTAATCAACCAATGACATGGCAGTTGCTTCAATGTATTTAGGGGTGTGTTCCTGGTCAAGACAATCTCCTGAACTCCAAACTGAATGTCAGAATGGGAAAAAAAGGTGATTTAAGCAATTTTGAGTGTGGCATGGTTGTTGGTGCCAGACGGGCCGGTCTGAGTATTTCACAATCTGCTCAGTTACTGGGATTTTCACGCACAACCATTTCTAGGGTTAATAAAGAATGGTGTGAAAAGGGAAAAACATCCAGTATGCGGCAGTCCTGTGGGTGAAAATGCCTTGTTGATGCTAGAGGTCAGAGGAGAATGGGCCGACTGATTCAAGCTGATAGAAGAGCAACTTTGACTGAAATAACCACTCGTTACAACAGAGGTATGCAGCAAAGCATTTGTGAAGCCACAACACGCACAACCTTGAGGAGGATGGGCTACAACAGCAGAAGACCCCACCGGGTACCACTCATCTCCACTACAAATAGGAAAAGAGGCTACAATTTGCACAAGCTCACCAAAATTGGACAGTTGAAGACTGGAAAAATGTTGCCTGGTCTGATGAGTCTCGATTTTTGTTGAGACATTCAGATGGTACACTGTAACAAATTTCTGTAGTTTTCACAGCATTATTACTGTAAAATGAGCAAATACTTACTGTAGAACCTGTATACAGCATGTTGCTGTAGATCTGCAAAGCATCATGGTCTTTTTTCAACGGCGGGTAAATTCTACAGTAATTTTTTTTTTCTCCTGTGAATCACAATACAGCAATTTCTAGAAGATGTTTTTTTTTCAGCCAAGGAAAGCTTCGAGATTTACCACTTTCATCTGAATTTTTACTTCAGAAAGGTAACAATTTATTTCCAAAGTTTACTCTTGTAAAGTCACCTGTTTGTTGAACTTTAAGAGTGCACTGAGAGAGAAAAGAGTAATGAGCAGCACACTTCCTAGTAAACTCGTCTTGTGTGTGCATTTTATAATTTTATTACCACAAATATATTTCTGCATGATTTCGATATATTTTCTAGTCTGGCAACATTTGATAACGTCATTAGTTTAAAGAAGGATAGCATTGTTAAATAAAAATTAAATTGGAATTGTGTATGTGATCTCTTTTGGTGCAGATACGTCACTTAATATGATCACTTTTTTTCCTGTCGCCACTTGCGCGTGCGGCAGTGAGCTAAGCCTGCCGACTCTCGACGGTCTCGAGCTGAAAGAAAACGCAGCTGAGGTACGTTAGGCCTAAGACTTAACATATTTTTCATAGTGATTCATCATGATTTTTCTGAACGTAAACCCCCTGAAACGAGATTGGTGAAATGCTATTCAAACTGGGAGCATGGCATGGGCTGTAGCCTACTGTATTAAGATTTGTCTTATCCGGCAACATTACATTTTTAACGTCTTTAATTTGATTAAAGACTAACGTTAGCATTGTGAAATGACATTAATTTAAAATGGTGTAATTTTTTGTATTTATTGGCGCGGTAGCCGTTTAATAATCTCTCGTGTTTTTCTCTTGCTTGCTGTTGCCGCCTGAGGAATCAGACATTGAAGTTAAGCGGGCCGAGAAAACGCAGCTAGAATTAGCAGCTATCTGTTAAGCTACGTTACTTAACATATTTTTAATAATTTCATGATTTTTCTGAACTTCATTGCCTTCAAGCTGCAGAAACTATAACGTTAGATTGTTAATAGCCTAATTTTAAGTTTTGGGAGCATATATTGTATTAATATTTGTCTTATCTGGCGAAATTACATTTATAACGTCTTTTATTTGATTAATTCAAAGGTCCGTATTACGGTGGCCCAGTAGTGCACAACACAACGAAATTTAAAAAGCATACATAAGTTCACAACACAACGAAATAAATCCACAACACAACGAAATCAAGCCTCAACACAACGAAATCAAGCCACAACACAAAGAAATCAAGCCACAACACAAAGAAAAGTCCACAACACAACGAAATAGCCACAACACAACGGAAATGCTCCCGACCACTCGGGGGCACTCGGAGCGCTGTAAAGTTTGCACTGTTCTATAGAGTTTGCAATCTTACAAAGAAATCAATACCACAATTAGTTTTAACAGTATGTAGGCTAACCATTGTTTATCTATATGAAATATTAATTTAAAATCACCTACATGCATTATAGCTGCATATTTATGCTCGAGAATGCTTTGACCCGATACCACGGCGCTAAGGGAACGTCTGCCAATTCCACTAATTGGTTGAAACGTATAATTTGTATGAATTAAAATTACTTTTAACATTTAAAAACAGACATGTTAAAATTCCACAGCTTGATTGTATCGGTAAAATTAACTTAATAATGCACAACACAACATTGGAATTTGAAAATTAAAAAAAAAGTTAATTTAATTCATACAAATTATTTTTCAACTTGGTGGAATTGGCAGGCGCTCCCTTAGCGCCGAGGCAGCGGGTCAAAGCGTTCTCGAGTATAAATATGCAGCTATTATGCACGTAAGTGATTTTTAATTTATATTTCATGTCGATATACAACTGCACACTTAAAACTGATCGTAGTGTTTAAATATTTGTAAGATTGGCGAATCTATATAGAACAAGGCAAGGAAAACTAACTTTACCGCACTCCGACAGTCCCCTAGCGGTCGGGAGCATTTCCGTTGTGTTGTGGCTATTTCGTTGTGTTGTGGACTTTTCGTTGTGTTGTGGATTTTTCGTTGTGTTGTGGCTTGATTTCGTTGTGTTGTGGATTTTTCTTTGTGTTGTGGCTTGATTTCGTTGTGTTGTGGATTTATTTCGTTGTGTTGTGGACTTTTCGTTGTGTTGTGGATTTATTTCGTTGTGTTGTGTTGTGGACTTTTCGTTGTGTTGTGGATTTTTCTTTGTGTTGTGGCTTGATTTCGTTGTGTTGTGGATTTTGCTTTGTGTTGTGACTTGATTTCGTTGTGTTGTGTCTTGATTTCGTTGTGTTATGGTTTCATTCCGTTGTGTTGTGAACTTATGTATGCTTTTTAAATTTCGTTGTGTTGTGCACTACTGGGCCACCGTAGTACTATTATGTTGTGTTATGCAGACATGCCTGTCCTGTGTGAGCATGCGCACTACACTGTGTTGCGTAAACGTTGAATCGGCGGTTGTTGTCAAGGAACTGTTTACATGTAGTTTAGTTATTTGTTATTAGCTAAGTCCTGGCTCATTTTCTAAGCAAAGCATCCTTGTTTCGATTTAACCCATTTCTCATCAAACCAAATCAAATCTGCTTCAGCTACGTAAGGCATTCAAGCATGAGTGACGAGGATGAAAGAGAGAGTAAGAAGGTGAAAAGAAAAACAGGTCCGGATGATTCAAAGGCGCCTATGAAGAAGAGACAGAAAATAAAAGACAAAAACGAGGGAAAGAGCAGCGAAATCCAGGAATCACGCGGTATCTATCTATCTATCTATCTATCTATCTATCTATCTATCTATCTATCTATCTATCTATCTATCTATCTATCTATCTATCTATCTATCTATCTATCTATCTATCTATCTATCTATCTATCTATCTATCTATCTATCTTTTTTCACATCTTCCATGTTAATGAAACACATTTGCCTCACATTATCAACAGGGATCTATTAAGCTATTGCTAACTTTGTATGCTGTAAGCTACTTAGTGGAAAAAAAAGAAACGTCCTCCCTCTTTCAACTGTTTCTTTTCTGTTTCTGTCTCACTGTCAAAATGTCTCATTATGTTTAAATATTTGTATGGCCATAAAAAGATTCAACAACTGATAAACGGAACACATTTCACAAAATTTGATGAAGAGAAATGGAATAATGAGTCCCTGAACGGAGCGCGGGTATCAATATCAAAAGTTGCAGTCAGTATATGCTGTGTGGCCACCAGCTGCTACAGCGCATCTCATCTTCATGGACTGAGGAAGATTTGCTAACTCTTGCTGTGAGATGCTACCCCACTCTTCCACCAAGTTCTCAAACACATCTGGGTGGGGACATATGGTTACACGTGGTTGGTGCTGCAAGGACGATCAACTGTCCTTCCATCCTAGGCTCTTACATTATGGGCAATGACATTACAGTTTATTGCTCTGTTCACGCCTGTAGCAGGCCTATGGCATATTCACACAGGTAATAAGAGACTCTGGCCGTCTTTATCCTGATGTTTTTCAGAGTCTGTAGAAAGGTCTCAGTTATTAGACAGTTCTAAGTTATTAGAACTGTGACATTAATTTTCTTCCACCTGAAAACTGTTAGGGCCAGATTTACTAACAGCTTGCGCCAGCACAAACCCTCTTTTGGCGTTAAAAAATACTGTCAGGATTTACTAAAGACACCCAGTAAAATATTAGTGCTGAAAAGGCGTGGACACAGTTATTTTTGCTGCTGACCTTATTGCATATGCATTTGTAGTAGTTTCCCTTTCAGATGCAAAATGTATGGGAGGAGAGTATTTAAATGAATCATGCAAGGTGATTTACTAAGGTTTGCACTAGTCAATTTACTGGTGTTTGCGCCATTATTTACCACCCCAAAAAAGAATGTCTTAAACGAGACGCTAACTGGTAGATTGCTTTGGTCATTATGGAAATGATCCAACAGCGTCTGTGTACTTTAATTGGTTCGTCATCAGTCGATCACATGCAGAACTTTCCACTCCCATCTGTGCTTTTTTGGAATTGTGCTCTCACACTAAGGCCCCGTCCACGCGGAGGCGTGTTTAGCTGTATATGTAAAACTTTTGTACCGTATCAGCGTTTTGTCCACACGGATCCGGTGTTTTGGGAGCATGAAACCAATATTTTTTGAAACCGGGTCCCAGAGTGGATAAATCTGAAAACGACACCCTTGCGTTTTCGTGTGCACAGCCAATCCGTTTATTTTGTGAAACGGTGATGGCAATCACACCATGTCCTGCACGGTAAAGACTAGAAAGGGATACAACTATGGGCACTGGGCATGTGCACATCAATATTGCGTCATTTAATCACTGTATTATTGTAAGGGTAGGTTTAGGGTTGGGGTAGGTAAATAAACAATAAATAAATTTGCTACTTACCAATTTGTGTTTTATTAACGCCTAGTTAATAAAACACAAATTGGTAATTAGCAAATTTATTTATTGTTATTTTAATGTGAGATTTTGCCTCACTTCCTACCGTTGCTGTACCCCTTCTAGCCACAACTTTTCTTCTCCATTTTTAGTGTATTTCTGTGGCAGAATTACAGCACCACATACTGGCCTGGCATGTATACTACATCGTTTTGAGTCGTTTTCATTGCTCTCGTGTGTACGGAGATATTTCTTGAAATAAGGGGAAAAAAAGATTGGATAGGGAAAGCTCTGGATTCGTGTGGACGGGGCCTCATTTGCCCTGTTTAGTAAATCTGGGCCTTAGTCTTTGGACAGTTCCACAGGTGCAAATTGTTTATGGTTCATTAAACAAACACTGTAAATCTGTAAAGCTTAGTCGGATTTTTATAGTTTATTTACTATAACAGTCCCATACTTTCATTCAATTTTGCATTTCTTTTAATTTCATTGCTTCAAAAATAACTAAAATAATACAGTAAATATTTATTGTAGTTTTTTTTGTGTTACTACTAACTGTTGTTCAATTTTTATAATTAATAAACTATCCTTGAAAGCGAGGCTACACTGTCTGTGTGTGTGTGTGTGTGTGTGTGTGTGTGTGTGTGTGTGTGTGTGTGTGTGTGTGTGTGTGTATGTATATATATATAAATGCTAATGTATATTGGTAATTTTCTCTCAGGACATTATCCAGTAAATTTAACTGAAATTACCCTTAAAACACAGCCTAATGCAATGCGTAATTCAAAATGCAGGTAAAACTGTAAAAAAAAAAACAATACAGAAAATTCCTTCATATTTATACAGTAGATTGTGCCCTATTTTTACAGACTTTTTTTTTACAGTGGTACATCTCTTCAGTGGGTTGTTTAATGTGTTTTTGGATTGTTCTGCTGCAGAAATACAGCTAAAATATTCTCCAGACAACATGCGCTGTGGAAAATTATAAGTGATCTAGAAGTTTTATACAGCTTTTTTTTGTTTTTACTGCAGATGCCACGGCAAGTCTCGCTTTCAAACCGCTGCTCTGAATAAGGTCTATTGCGTTACCAGGGTAATCAGCTAATTATAACGGCAAGGAGCACATAACAGGCAGGCATTATCACATTGACAGGATAATGAGGCAATCAGCGCAATGTAGGCGTTTGCTCTGTCACATGACTTATCGCATTTATTTTGCGGCCGCCCCCAACATCCACAGCATGGTTCGCTTTATGATTTCAATGTGAACACTCAAGCTCAAGGGAGCCAAAAGACACTAGTTGTGCCCCAAATGACACTATACACAACCGTAGTGTATGAGTTTTGTAAGGTTATTTATTTTGTCATTCAATATCAAAGTCTAATAGCTCCTCCCCTTCCGTTAAGTAATTAAAGCTGCGACAGATGAGTGCATTTCACACTTCAAGTACATCCTAATTTGTGTACTATTCATTTGTAGTATAAATAGTGCAAGTAGAGTGGTCACACTGAAAATTTCAAATACTGCTTTAGTTGCAGCTTTAGTTATGGAGCCGAGGTGGAGGGTCTATCAGACTCTGATGTTAAATGACAAAATAACCTTATACAATTCATTCTTTGCATGGTTAAGTATATAGTGCATAAGTATGTGTATTCATATTTCAGTTAATTAAGTGCATCATCCGGATGTTTAAAGTGTAACACACTACTTGCACTATTTTTACTAGAAAACAGAATAGAATAAAAAAGAAAGTGGGATGTACTGCCTCGCTGTTGGATATTTGATCTCATACCCAATATGATTTTACTGACAATTATTTTCTCATCTAAAACCCCGGTCAGTGAGCATTGGATTGTTTTATAGTCACAAACAATGCAAAACAGTGAATAAATTATATTTTGAAAATATACTTTATTGTTTTTAAATAATATATAAGGTACTTTATATTGAATATGACATGTTCTTGACAGACAATACAACTATTTTTGTATTTTTCTTTCTTAAAAGAAATTTTAGGCAAAATATGCAAATTCGTAATTTGCATATTTTACATTGGAGTTTCAGAGATCAAGGCTTTTTAGGTTAGCAACATTGTTTAGTGTTAAGAGACTGTTTTGTAATGTGTTTTTCTCTAATCTTTAGCTCACGATGGTAAAGCTGACACTACAAAAACTAAAGTGAAGCTCTCTGGCAAAGGCAAGGACAAAGAGAGAAAAAATAAAGATGATAAGACTAACAACTCAGATGGTGGCAAAAATACTTCTGAAATAAAGAGGAATGAAAAAGGACAACTTGTGTTTAAAGGTGAAGTTAAGAATGTTTTGTAGTATAGTTTTGTCATTTATTCATTCATTCATTCACTCACTATCTTTTATTTTCTCTGTTGTTGCAGACCATCCAGAGTTCACACCTAACATGACTCCCGAAGAGGTTTTGCAGGCAGGCAGTTTTGGGGGTACCTATTTCAGGCCCATCTACTCCAGTGTCACAAGTATGTCTCATAATGATTTAAGTTTGTTTATTTGAATGTCAAGACATGTACAGTGCCTTTAAAACATAATCACCCATTTTTTACTTTTTACTGTGTAATCTCAGACACACAACACACTTCTCTGCAGCAGGCGACTATGACGGTAGATGCTAAAATGCAGCAAACTACAGGGAAAGCACAGCTTTGCACATCTGGCCACTAGACTTTTTTTCCAATTCGTCATTGCAAAACCGCTCAAGGGGCAGTTCACCCAAAAATGAAAATTCTGTCATAATTTACTCACCCTTTTTTTTTCTAAAAGTTTTTCCAAACCTGTATGAATTTATTTCTTCTACTGAACAGAACCAACCAACGGAACTAAACAGTTGACTTTCATAGTATTTTCCAGATAGTAGATAGTAGTGGCCAGATGTGATAAGCTGATAGAGAC
This sequence comes from Gobio gobio, assembly GCF_949357685.1. Classification (NCBI taxonomy): domain Eukaryota; kingdom Metazoa; phylum Chordata; class Actinopteri; order Cypriniformes; family Gobionidae; genus Gobio; species Gobio gobio. The sequence goes on from NC_137100.1 coordinate 49,789,436, forward strand.
CTGTAAGGATGGAATTGCTTCCAAAGGTGCATTTACTTCAGACTGTCAGTGCAAATCCAAATTTAGTGCATATCCTATTGGAATCTGATCGTATTTAGCAAGTGTGAATGGCAACAACAACAAAAAAAATCACATGAAATGCGATTTCTACAAATCCATTTTGAGCTACATTATTTTGTGGTTTGAAATCCAATTTAAATTTCTGCAGTTTCAGTCTGACTGTTCCGATTGATCGGATTTCGGGTGGGTTATGTCACCTTCTCACACTATGTAAAATGTAAACATATCAGACCTTGTTATAGGAAACATGCTGCCGAAACAAGGTTGTATTGTTGCAAAGTGCACGGAATAAAGCTGCGCATACCAGCGTCCTACATTTCTGCCACTGCCTCAGAAGACGTAGTAGTCCAGCGCGGCGGCTACGTATTGTCATGTGGTAAATAAGACAACATCTGTATTGCAAACCCCTCCACGTTGCTGTTGTTGATTTTGCATATGCCTATCAACGTAATGTCATTGCCATAGAAATCAATACAGATGATTTCAAACGGAACAGCGCCACAGGACACACAAATCGGATCTGAAAAGTTGCGATACCAGTGTGGACAGTCAATAATTTAGATCAGATTCCAGTCGTATACACAAATATTCGGATCTGGTCTGACAATGTGATCATAGCCTGAGTATTGACTTGGAATAGGTGCGATTCGATATCATTTATAGATTTTGACCGATTTGAAGAAATCAATTGTCACTTGGACAGAGGCCAGATCATGTAGAAAGAGATCTAATTATTTACTGTGTACTTTCCTCTTAAAAAGTTTGTTACAAGTACTTGTGACCTGATTCAGACTTGAGCAAGGGAGCATGTCCTTTGGGAGGCAGCGAGGTTGGTTTATGTACTCAAATGTGTCGCAATTGAGCCATTTTACATTTACATTTATGCATTTGGCAGACGCTTTTATCCAAAGCGACTTACAGTGCCCTTATTACAGGGACAATCCCCCTGGAGCAACATGGAGTAAAGTGCCTTGCTCAAGGACACACTGGTGGTGACCAGTTCCATGGTTTAACCCAGGGGTCCTCCAGAAGGTTCTAAGGGGTCCCCAGAAAATTTCAGAGAATAAAAACAAAGCAAAAATAGATAAAGTAGTCTACCAAATATTCTAACGGTTTAATTTCTAAACGTTTCTCTCATTTCTTGCCGTATACATTCCAGAATTGTAGTATGTTTGCTTTGTATCTTTGTATAGTGAGTTTTTCTCCCCTTTATCTTGCTCACTGGGAATGTAAGGCGGTATCCTTAATGCAGGACATAAGCTGCTTACATAAGTTTATTGTGGAAATTGCTTATAAATACAAAAAAAAATTTCTTCAGGTTTATACATCCAACATTAATAGCCAATTTAAGTTGGGAAACAATGTTGTATTTATAATGTCACACTTACTATTTATCAGTTACTACTTAACAGTGTAAATGTTTTTTGATACATAAAAATAGATGGATTTTAGGAAGGGGGTCCCTCATAAAGGTTCCTCATATTTGGGGGTCCTTGGCAACATAAAGTTTGAAAACCCCTGGTTTAACCCACTGCACCACCATCTCACAGGTGCTTTTTTCTTTTAACAGAGCAACATTACAAAGATGTTTGGCAGGAGCTTCCCGAAGACTGGTTGGATGGACTAAACATCTCTAAACAGGTGCTTTTCTTTATGATGGCATTTGAATAGTTAACGCTTTTGACAAAATTAACAAACATTTTATTATGAGTGTCTGTCGCAGAGAAGAGCTGAATGTACTTTGTGTGTATGTTTTGTTCAGTTTTTCCCCATCTTGATTGTAGATCACAGTAGAGCTCTTTGAGATCAGTTCATGGACTGTTATTAGTACTTCTTTTTATAACTATCATTAATATCATGTTTACTGATCTGCTGTTATTTTTATGTGGTCCTTATTTGGTGTTGTTTTATGCAGTGTTTTATGTTAGCATAACTGGTCGTTTGAGTGGTTTTATTCCCTTAGTTTGAAACTCAGGGCTATGAGCATATGACAAGAGACTATCATGCAAAAGGGAACACCGTGAAATTTGATTTAGCCACAAGACCTTGTTTGCATTTGATAAAAATTAATGAAAAAGTTGATAACAGTTAGATTACCACATACTGTAGTTGACAACAGTTACAAGCTAGCGGTTTTCAGAGACCGCATATTCATCTCCAACTTGGAGCTGCTATTGTATGCATGTATTTGAGATATAATTAAAACTTTTGTGGATATCTAAGCAGGTTTTATACTGTATTTAAGATTTATTTAGTTCTATTTTGAATGTTTTTATCTGGGTTTATTTCAGGTGGCTTCATCCACGTACAGGGAAAACGTGAACACCTATAATGTAAAATGTGGAGGCAGTCTCGAGATGTGGGAAAGCAGTGGATGGATCGTACCCCAGGATCCATACGGCTGGTTCCAGTGGTACTGCAGGCAAGAGCTCCTGCAACGCAATTTACACTACTGTTAAAAGTTTGTGGTCAGAATGATTTGTTTAGAAAATAAATGAATATGTTTATTCAGCAAGGAAACATTAAATTGATCGAAAGTGACAGTAAAGTTGCACAAAAATTGTATTTAAATTAAATTCATTTGTTAATTAACAAAGAATCCTGAATAAAATGTCATGGTTTCCACAAAAAATATTAAGCTGTTTTCCACACTGATAATAACTGAAATGTTGCTTCTTGATTTTTGAATGATCATGTGACACTGAGGACTGACCGCTTAATATCCAGCTTCTCCATCACAGGAATAAATGACATGTTAAAATATATAAAAATATAAAACAGTTATTTAAAATTTAAATCCAAATACATGCATGTTGGGACCATTGAAGGGGTGACAGCCCTAATAGCCAAGTTGTCCTAAAAATATATTCTTTTCCTGAGCAGTTCCCCTCACCTTTGCTCTGCATAGGAAATATATAAAATCTCAAGATTCAAAGTTTAAAAAAAAATCTTTTACACATTCATGTTCTGTCTTCCCAGCAGGTTTTACCAGGGCAGACGAACAATGGATGATGCACGCCAGATCAGTCGCTGGGCCAAATGTGCAGGAGTCAAAGGTCGGTGGAGGCAAAATCTCATCACAAAAGTGGTCCGGTCCGGTTGTGCTTATGACAACTCCAGTGTTTCCCCGGTGGTCAGACAGACTCTGCAGCACTGGGGTTACAAACTCACCCTGGAGGACTATAAGGAAGGAGCAAAGAGGGTCAAACCCAAATGAAATTAACAGACTCTAAAATTGGCCTCATCTGATTTAACAGTGCAGAATGGGGTTTAGCTGGATTTAGCTGGCCTTATTGCATGGGCATAAACTGACAAATCAGATTAAAAAAATGTTTTGTCTGAGTGAGGAGGGCCTTTATTAGCTGAGAAGACCAGTGGTAATATAACTGCTTTAATTGGTTCCCATTGGACATGTATTCTGTAAGTGGTAAATAGAAAGATTATAATTCATAATGGTCTCTTTAAAATTTGGATCCAAAGTAAAAGCAGACATTAATCCTTTTTTGCTGTGGCATTTGTGTGGAGTTTTACAGAACTGTGCCCTGGAGGAATTTGGAGAATGGATCTGCGATCTGATCTGGCCATTCTTACAATTATTTTATTGTGACAGTAATTTGTTTTTCTAGGTTTATTTTTAATATGTGCTGAACATGCTTATGTGATGTTTCTTGACATGACACTGTCAAGAGTGTCATATACAAACTTGCATCTTTCCAGTCTGTCATCTGTGAATTGAATGCAGTTAATTAAAGGAGCCTTTTTTGTATCTGCTATTTTCTTTTTTTGCTGTCTCACTACACATTACATATAGCCTGACAAGCCAGACCCACATCAAGATGCTGGGTCTGGAAACTCACCACTGACAGGGCTCAATCCGAGGGGCGGGATAAACGGTTGTCTTTCAAATTCCCTCTGCACTCAAATGACCGCCACAACCAACCAGAGCAAAGAAGAAGGTGAAGCCGAGCTAACGTTAGTTGATAAGAGTTTCGCCATATCCGGTCGGCAAAACTTCGAACACATCTTCTTTTCTTAAGAATGACTTCAGTGCCGTTCTTTTCTCAAACAAAAGCTTAACTCCAAGTCTTCCAGAGTTGCGGCCAAAGCCAATTCAAAAGACCACTGTTCGCCAGCTTCTTTGTTTACGGGTAGCACGCAGAACCTCCCCAACTCTGCCGTGAGGTGCCGTCATTATGTTAAGCCCGCCCACCGACTCTACACACGCTGTGATTGGCCTGACCAGAGTTTGGTTTTTCCAGCTCTCAGGTCTACCGAGAGTTGCTAAACTACACTCGCTGCAAAATAAAATTTCTGCCGCTAGGGTGCGTCTAGATTTCTAGGCAACATTACATAGTTGTAGTTGCAGAAATAGGCAGGTCTTATTCAGACACGTAAGTTTATGTGGGTATTTTCTGTTATGCAGTACATGTTTATGTCCCAATCATATGTATTGATATATTGGATATTAGTTCCTCACTGGTGATGTCTAATTTGTTTCAATACTTTTAAGATCATTGTAATTGAGTAAATAATAAAATTATCCCAGTTTCACAGACCAGGCTTAAACCTAGTCTAAAGAGCGTGACTAAAATGCATGTTTGAGCTGTTTTAACTGAAAGCAACTTACATTAACGTGTCTTAAAATATGTCAATGCGTTTTGTCCCAAGATGCACACCAGCGATTTTTTTTTTTTGCTTTCTTTCTAATGCACGTTTATTAAAGCTACTTAAATGTCCTAATTTAACTAAAGGCCTAATCCTGGCTTAATCTGAGCCCTGTCTGTGAAACCAGGCCTTTGACTTCAGTTTTACCCTACTGGTATGCCATAACCAAGCGTGACATGATTGAAGCTCGTTGCGTAAACTAAGCCATTATGTTAAGACAGTGTCTTAAGTTCTAGTATGACCCACTAGCAGTTAGGCAAGTGGCATTCAGTCTTACATTTCTTATCAAATTAGGCCAGTCTATGTTTTTATGTAACTGATTAAAAAAAATTATGAACAGTCTTAAATAAAAAAATGTATGTCTAACTTGTTAGACTAGTCTTAACGGTTTATGCAACCGGCCTCAGGACTATAAGTAATAAAGTTTAGTTGCCTGAGCTTGACCAGGTTATATTTCTGAACGTCTGGTGCAGACTATAGAATTGCTTCCTAAATTGACAACACAGGCATATACAGATTTTTTTAACTTAATCACTGTCAGTTAACATCTTTGTGAATATAAAATGTGTACATTGGTTCACTTTTTCTTTTCTTTTTTTAAATCGACCTTGGTTTTGTTGATTGCACTTCCTCAACACTGGTCGGCGCCAGCAGCTTTCAATCCTTTTTTAAAGCATATAACAATCCACGCCGCTCACTAACTTGTTTTTTCACCGTCATATCCTACCAATTTGGCCTTGATTTTTGGTTTAAAATCGACAACAACCAATGAAACATTTGTAACATGGAAACGTAATTTGCTTGACGTAAAACCGACCAATCGAAAGCGGCAAAGCGTACACCGGAAGACCCAGCGCCAGCCAATGAGCAGTTAGAGCAGTCAGCACGTTGAGGTGTACGGCGTTCCGCCCTTCTCCTCTTTGTGATCAACGCTGCGTGTGTTACCGAAGCGGATTAAAAACTCTTATTAAAGGTATTTAGACACTTATATTTCAATTATATTCTCTGCATATGTTTCATGCTTTTATTCCTAAATGAATGTGTTAGTGCACATCAGCTGGAGATGAGCCCGTGCTATTCGTTGCTTTGAGTGTTTGGCCGACTCAGGCTTCGCTTTGCAAACCCATAAACGCTCATTAATAAAGAATCTAGACAATTAATAATGTATACATGCATGCAGTAATTTACACTCGTTAATGAAAGTAATTCGATCTTAATTGATGAAATCATAACAGCGAACAAATAAAACATTGGCGAACAATCAAACAATAATTGAAAACAAAGACCCCAAATTGCACCCACAAATAGTGAAGTCGCATTACTAATGAAAATGTCTATTAAAGAACAGCTGTTAAGACATTAGCCATTAAATATACATTAATGAGGAGATGTAGGATTGAAATAACATGACCGATGATACAAAAAATGTCAAGCTCTGTTGTGATTTCTTTTTTTTTTTTTTCATTATGTAATGTGGTCAGATTAACTATTTGTTGAGTTTCTATGTCTCCTGTTTACTGTTTAAAAACGTACATTTTTCCATTAAGCATTTCATTGAATGATGCTAAAAAGAGGATAAAAGATGCTGCAATTTGAGTGAATCCTATTACATCAGTAGAACATCCATCATGGTTTTGTTTACATTTTTGAATGAGTTTTATTCTTAGGTTTTGGAAATCATCTTTAAAAGTTTGTATTGATGATTCCTGTGCTTTTAATAGATGCAGGGAAACAGAGGACCACGTTCAGAGCAACAGAATCACGGCCCACCCCGACAGCAGCCCAACCCCCAACAAGAGCAGCAGAGGAAGCCCTCAGGAGCCGACAGCAATGGACAACACACGGATGCTGGGGAGCAGAGTAGCCCGAGTAAGCAACAGTTTTGGACTGAGGAGCATTTACACAACACTGCCACACAACTTTATAATTCGCACCGATCTTTGGCTTTATATTGCAGTGATTGCTGCTGACTGAACTTTTTCTCCTACAGATGATGCTTTCACTATAGACCTGCAGAACTTCAGGAAGCCGGGAGAGAAGACCTACACGCAGAGGAGCCGGCTGTTTGTGGGGAACCTGCCCACTGGAACTACAGAGGAGGATGTGGAGAAGCTCTTCTCCAAGTATGGCAAACCTTCTGAGATCTTCATCAACAAGGACAGAGGCTTTGGCTTCATCAGGCTGGTGAGTTTGACCAGGCCTCACCTTGGAAAAAAATCAGAGAGTGATAAGTTTGGGCGGTTTGACGATATTACTTATGACAAAGTGTCTATTGTTAGAGAATTTGCTGTATCAATTATATTTCAATATGTAAATATTGAGGATATCAGGATATCCACCTAACACAGTAGTACTTAAAGTTGTTATCACTAAAATAAAGGGTGGTTATTAATGGCAGAAAGCTGCCTCTCTCGGCATACAATACAGAGCTCAGATTGACCCCAAATTGCCCCAATGGTCTCTATTGGCTTATTGCGCTTGAATGGTCAAATACACATGCATTTATGTTAAAGGGATAGTTCACCCAAAAATTTGTATTATATATTAAGATCACACATCCTGTTTTAAATGACTTATCCGTTTTCAGACGGCAAATAACCAATGCAACAACAACATTAACCCTGACTTGCTGCTTTCTCCTCATTAGGAAACGAAGACACTTGCGGACATAGCAAAAGCAGAACTGGACGACACCGTTTTCCGTGGTCGCCAGATCCGTGTGCGTTTTGCCACACATGGTGCTGCACTGACGGTTAAGAACCTGCCTCAGTTTGTGTCCAATGAGCTCCTGGAGGAGGCCTTCTCCATGTTCGGTCCAATCGAACGGGCCATTGTCATTGTCGATGACCGTGGCAGGCCAACTGGGAAGGGCATTGTGGAGTTTGCCAACAAACCGTCTGCCAGAAAAGCTCTGGATCGTTGCGGAGATGGAGCCTTTCTTCTCACTGCGTGAGTCTGCATTTCTCATCTGTAATACTGTGTTAATGGTATTTAGTAGAGATGCACTGATTGATCGGAAATGGCCGATTTTCTGCACGTCTCCTGCACAGTCTCACGTGTCTAAGATTTTGAGCCGATCCGTCTACATGCGGCTGTGAGCACGAGCGCGGACGCGACATTGACGTCACAGCCATGCTCGCAGCTCACAGCCGTGTGCAAACATGTCGTTGGCATGGAAGTGTTTTATTGTGAGCGAAAAAGACACTAATTATGCCATTTGTTAAACTTAAAAGGTTAAAATAAACCGCAGGGGAACCACCATGAAAGCGCACAACACGACAAACCTAATTAGACACTTAAAACTCCATCACCCCGCGGAACATGCCCAGTTTGAAGAAGGTACCGTTAGTAAAGGTAAAACGGCTAAAGCTAGCCAGAGCTCAGAGCCAGCCACAGGTCTGCAGCCTCTCCTATCTTTCCTTGGTATAAGCAGCGAAAAGACCAAAGCAATTACAAAGAAATTATAGACTTCATGGCGCTGGATGACCAGCCGAACGCATAAACCGTCACTTCATGAGAATTTACCATTTCATTTGAGAACTGTGAACACAGACACTCAAAGCTCTTCACGGCAACCCGTCAAAATAAAAGTTCGGTATTGGGCTACTGTTATTATTACATAGAGACGGTGCTTAATCTACTGTAGGCTACTACAGTAGATTTAGCGCTGTCTCTATGTAGTAATAATACGTCTCTACTAATAATAATTATGCCTAGATGGTTGATTTATTTTTCACTTGATCTTTTTTTATAAACAATGTTTACTTTTAAACAGCATAGAGCCTTTAAATGTTTATGTATTATTTACTTATAATGATTATCATCATAAATAATAAACTTAATACATTTAATCATTTTTTTAAAAAGGGTTAAATAAAAAATATATATACAGTATAAAAAACATTTAGCTGTGGTACTGAAATTGGTACCGAGCACTGTACAATTTGTATGGTATTGGTACCGACTACTGGAATTTTGGTACCGTGACATCCCTAGCTGGCAATATTTATTACCCAGTTACTGAACTATTATTTGGAGGAGTATTGTACACTTCAGGTTTGTTCATTTATAGGATTTTTTTACTTTTGTAAGACAAGTAAAAAAGAGAAAAGGGTAAATTTATAATGTTTTGTAGGGCTGTCAAATAACTCGAATTTCGAGTATTCGTTGAATTTACAAAAAAAGCACATTCGAATGCAAAAACAGTGCGTTCAAATTTTTGGTAGAGGTGCGCGAGACATGACGATGACGGAACTGACGCGGTTTGTTTATCCAGTACAGCGTGGTGCGGCTTTGTTGTTCATTTGAAAAAGGCGGAAAAAACAGTGAGGACTCGGGAGTCAGAGAGAAAATGGGCGACAGCGTGTACAGTCCGACACAGAGCAGTGCAGAACAAGGTAATCAGGGCTTTGGAGCATGAGATGGATATAAATGAAAGAGAAGAAACGCTTCCTGCTGACGAAATTCCTCCCAGTTGGTGGCAAAATCATGCGGTATAACGTTATGTATCCACATATTGCGCAGCTGGCAAAGACATACTTGATCATACCTCACCAAAAAACGCTGTTGTCTCGCTGCAGGTCAGGTCAAGTGGTGTTTTGTGTTCACATTACGTTGTCTGTTGAAGGGTGTTTTCTCAGGTTACTGATGCACTTGCAGTTTTATGCACTTTTGTTACCTAATTTTCCTTACATGCTCATTAATTAATGAAATTATATTTAATTTAATAACAATTTTTTGAAAAGTTAATGCACTGTAAAAAGTGAATGTCATTTCAATAAAAGATGCGATGCTTGATTTGGTTTGCATTTGCTTGTTGCGCTCGCTTGCGCCCTTTTGTGGGCATAGGAGACAATACAGTACTTTTCCCCTCTAAAATTAAGTATTGCCTTTTATGCTGCGTTCACACCAAACGCGGATAGAGCGTCAAAATCGCGTCTACCGCGTCTAGTTTCACGCGCGAACATTTTGAATGCATTCGCGCGTCCGCAGCGAGTTGGATGCGCGTAGAAATCGAGCGCTGGAAGCGAAATTGACGCGCGTTCAAGACACTCCAGGAGAAATGTCATAAAACACCACTCTGCCTCTTTTCATTTTCATTAAACATGTATATTAAGCATTAATAGCCACACTAATGTGGTCCAGGCAACTCCGCATTCGCGCGAATGAGGCGGATTCGCGTCGCGCGAAACACGCCTTCCGCGCCGCGGGTCCTCCAGACGCGCGTCAACATGCCTTTCCATTGAAATCACTCGCGCCAGACGCTCTATTCACGTTTGGTGTGAACGCAGTATTAGAATTCGAATATAATTCGAATTTTGATAATATTTAAGAAAGAATTTCGAATTTAGCTTTTCAGCCATTTTGACAGCCCTAATGTTTTGTTTCATAAAGTTATTTGTTATTTCTACTTCTTTCCAGGCACAGAACACTTATTTTTTGAAAGTTGTTTAAGTGAGAGAAGATCCTGTTGTAATGTTTAATAATTTATTTTATAATAAAAATAATATTTAGTTTTGAAGAAAAAGTGGATTTTTGTTTGTATATGAATCGGCAAAAATCGGTATTGGCCGATCTCATTAACAAAAAAATCGGAATCGGCCAAGAAAATTGCAATCGGTACATCTCTAGTATTTGGTTTACTTAAGTTTGACTTTCTTTCCCAAACTCAGATTCCCCCGGCCTGTTACCGTTGAGCCGATGGATCAGCTTGATGAGGATGAAGGACTTCCTGAGAGACTTATTAATAAAAACCCACTATTTCACAAGTGAGTTTGTTCATGTTCTCATATGCATTGTATTTGTAAATGTTAATGCACCACCATACTGTTATTATCCATGTTTCCTGTGAGCATGGAGGACTTCAGGAGGAATGTTTTTCAGGCATGAAAAAAGTTTAGTAAAGTAATGGAATATTTTATTTTTCTAGATGTTCTCAAAAATTGTGAGTACTACATCTTAATTATTCCAAATTATAAAAAAAAAAAATTGTATCCTATAAGTATGTAAATAGAAGGTAATTGTTCACAATTTTGTGGGGAATTATGACTTTATAATTTCATATTCAAGTGTTAATCAGGAGAATAAATAGAAAATTTGTGATAATGACCGGCGGACTGTACATTATCCGGCTTATTACACATCTTTAAAAAATAAACTAACATGTCTTTCTCTGTATGTCCATTAGAGAGCGTGAGCAGCTGCCCCGGTTCGCCCAGCCAGGTTCATTTGAGTATGAGTATGCGATGCGCTGGAAGGCCTTAATGGAAATGGAAAAGCAGCAGTTCGAGCAGGTTGATCGAAACATCAAAGAGGCTCAAGAGAAGCTGGAGACCGAAATGGAAGCAGCGCGACATGAGCACCAAGTCATGCTGATGAGACAAGGTGAGCACACACAAGTACCCTCTTTTGGACATAGTTAACCTAAAAAATAGTTATTCTTTTAGAACAGGTATTCCCAAACTTTTTGCCAGCCAAAACCCTTCGACCTAAATATTTACTTGAATTACACTGACAATCAAAGTTACCATTTCAATAAAATTTGCAACATATTTCCATGTTCACAGTTCTATGATGTTGGCTTAATGGTCACATCATGACATGCATGTTAACAATTATTTTGTTTCATTTATTAGATTTTTAAATCTTTGATTTTATTATTAGCTTTTTATCAACTTATAAACCTGCATTTCCCTCACAAATCCTCTCAAGTTTGCCAACCCCAATTTAGAGCTTGATTAAAAAGAATTACTTTCAAGCTCCCCCCCCCCACTACATCACACTTTTCCGTTTTCTTTTTAATTTGAATGCTTTAATTTATGTACTTTACCGCTCATAAATTATGCGACTTTCAAAAGAAATCTGTCAACTGGTCTCAGTTCTAGTCAACGCACATTTCACATTACAGGACTTGGATTACAGACAGGTCTAGATATTTAATCTGTTAAATATCTCTCTGTCTCAGACATCACCGCTTATCTAAGATTGCGTCTTTGATTAATTGTCTCTGGTTTTGGGCTTTTGGCACTAACTGTCCACAAACAGAAAATTATACCCAAAATCATGTAGTGGGTGGCATTATCTATTATACATTTTCATGGGCGTCGGAAGCAAAAAAAATGTGGGTGGGTCCTCAGAAATGTTTTACTGGAGTAGATGCCAATTACATTTAGTACAAATATACCGCTTTACTTGGTAAACGTATAGGTGGGAAAGACAAATTTACGTAAATCGCCATACCATTTAAAGCGACAGTAGTGTAGGGGTAAGACGCACGGCATCTAGTTTTGACACAAATCGACCCGCGGTTCGAGTCCCGCTTTTGCCGAAATCAATCTTCTCTGTTTTCCCATCACATATCAAATCGGAAAGGCATTTATTTTCAATACAAATTAAGAAAATATTAGAAAAGTGGAAATAAAGCGTCTATTATGTGTTTAATAATAAGTGTGTATCGATTAGGGGTAGGTAAACAGACATGTGCTAAATGTTAGAGACGATAAAAGTGAGTGGGTCCAATATGATCGTAAAAAGTGGGTGGGTCTTGTCCCACCAACATACAATGGTTCCGACGCCCATGTACATTTTGCATATTAAAACCTTTTTTACGATAAAGCTGTCTTCAAATCCATTGCCTTTTAAGCACTGCTCATACCCATTCAGTACAAACGTCTTTGGCCATTGCCCCAGGTTTTGTGCTGTTTTTGTGTGTCCCGTCATGAGTGTTGTTTTTAATCTCAAGTTAAAAATCACATTTCAAGACACCTTGCACTTCTAGTAGTTTTTGAAGCCAAGCATTGTCAGGTGAACCTAAAACCAGCCTATTAAATGGCTAGTAGGGATGGCTCGATACCACAATTTTGTCTTCGGTACGGTACCACAATCTAATACCGAAGTACCGATATTAAATCGATACCATACAAGGTCTGAATTTTGATGCGGGTATTGTGCATAATTTTGCTCACTCTCGCAAGTTTCGGGTTTATGAAGCGGGAAATTACCGCAAATGTTTATTATTAAATTAATCAACAAAGATTGTCACATCAATCAGTCATTTGGAAACTTTTTTGTAAGTAATTTCAGCATTACTGCGCGTCTCCATTGCTTTTGGCTTGAAAAGACATCGCACCTGCACTATAAAAGCAATCTGCGCACTCAGATTCAACACTTTCGCTTCCGTTGCGGGACAACTGACGGAAATCACTGCCCACGTCTTTTTAAACCTCGCCAATTTGAACATGCAAGCGATTTTATAGCATTTCGTAATACATATGGGATGAGAGCTCTTTGAGAGAGAGAGTTTTCTTTGCGCTCATGCCAACAACAAACACACACACACGCCTAAAGAGCTTGCGCATTCCAAATTAAGTTGTTTTTCCTCAGTCAAATACACACAAAATTATGTCAAAAATGTCAATCTTTAGTGAGTAGTTACATAAACACAGTTGGTTATGTCTTTCGCGGATGTAAATAGTGCAATAGTATGCGTGCAAATATTATGAGGTCTAAACGTCACTGGTTGAAACGAACGCTGGAGATTTCTTTATATTTAAACGATACGATCTTATGTATGTGCGTTAATCAGTGTTAAAAGAAAAATGTCTAAATTAGATCGTTAGAATTATGCACTCACCTGTCGATCTCTTAATGTCTTACAAGTCAGGAATTAAGTGGCAGATGCTTGGCAAGGTTTGATGGTTCTTCAGCAGTTTTATAAGCAAAGTAATTCCAAATTTCACGTCTACTCGTCTTTATTAATGAGTTTTGTGCGTGTTGAGTGAGATTCAACTGCTGTATTCATCTTGTTCTGTTGCCACATTTGCCGGTTTCGCGTCAGTTTGGGTAGCGCGCTGCCACCTAGCGGTGAACTTCGGAACAGCAGCATATACCGAAATGAGCAAAATCATGATATCGTACCGTTTGAAATAATACCGCGCATCCCTAATGGCTAGTAGTTCAGGCAACCTACAGACAGACAGTTTTGAGTCTCTAGATTTGAATATCCCTACTTGGCAATCACAGTGCAGCTTGTCATGTCTTTCTCTCGCTCTGTTTCAGATCTCTTGCGCAGACAGGAAGAGTTGAGGAGAATGGAGGAGGCTCATAGCCAGGAGGTGCAAAAACGGAAACAGATGGAGCTGCGTCAAGAGGAGGAGCGACGGAGGAGAGAGGAGGAGCTCCGTGCCCACTCCGAGGAACTGATGAGGAGGCAGCAGGGGCAGGGAGGAAACTTCTCTGAGAAAGTGAGTCTGAATTTGAGTTTTTCCACACTCCACAGTAGTGTTGTAACAATACATTTCAGTAGTCTGTACCAATATCAGAATAATGTTGCATTTCTCAGTAAAAAAACTAAAAAAAACTATTGTAACCAATTTTAACTATTAACTATTAATAGTAACTATTTAAAAGTAAAAAAAAAAGTAAAGGAGCTGTTTATTAGTGTTATTGATAATTAAGTAAATAATGCATTAAAATGTTAGCATGTAGCCTTGAAATGTTTTAAAGGGATAGTTCACCCAAAAATGTTGTCATGTCATTCCAAACCAAACCCAGTACCGTCGCAAGGGTAAAGTAACGTGACAGCTGATTTAAAGTTAAAGTTCATAAAATCTTGAGAGCTTTCTGTGTGATTGCTCACACAAATTTGGACGGGACAGGGCTCCAGACTAACTTTTTGCCTTGGTTGCACCAAGGTTATTATAGTTTTGCATTTTTAAAATAGTTTTTATTTTATTATCGCTTTCAATTTTGCAACAAATTTCAGTTTAGTTTTAGTTAGTTTTATAAATGATTTTGCTAGTTTTAGTTTAGTTTTTATTTTGTAAACACATTTCTATTTAGTTTTTATATATTTCGTTTCAGTTTTAGTTTTAGTAATTACAGTTTAGCAGAGTTACCAGAACAAAGTGTAGAGACTAGTGCTGTCAGTTAAACACGTTATTAACGACGTTAACGCAAACCTATTTTAACGGCGTCAATTTTTTTATCGCAAGATTAACGTTCTTTTTGGTCTAACAAACTTTGTAGTTTTTTCACATGCTGTTGCAACAACTAGTAACGTTAGAAAAACTACAACACCACTCCGGATGTAGCTAGACCGGAAACAAAACATCAGGCACGCTGCGGCTGCCCGCACTCGTTTGGGCCATTAAAAGAGTAAACGTGGATGGCAAGCGTGAGACGCCGAAATGAGAAACGTATTAAGCCATGGTTTAACTCAGGGGTCTTCAACTAAAAGTGCTTGTCTTGAGCGCTGCTTTCTGCTCTGATGGTGTATTCACACCAGACGCAAATGAAGCGTTTTGCGCGAGTGATTTAAGTCAATGCAAAGACGCAAATAGACATTCTGCGGCGCGGATTAAGCGGCGTGCATGTCGCGTCATTCGCGTCCGGTATGAACGCACCATCAGTCTCTTCTTCACTGCATGCTTGACCGCGCGTCTGGGTCTGAACGTAACAGTGAGCATTGCAATGTTAACTGTTTCATTACGTCAAAAGGCTTCGCGGTCCGGATTCGGACCGGAGTCCGCTAGTTGGCGACCCCTGGTTTAACTGCACTATAGGCGGAGTCCTAGTTTACCTTGCATGTGCACTTTGTAATTTTATTTTGTATCACCCTGTTTTGATCCCTTAGAAAGGGATGTTGAAGGGGCTGTTTGTGCAACAAAGTATTTGTTTCACCCTTTTATTGATGGGCAGTGTTACATTGTGTGAGCGATTATTTGCTCCAAGTGAGAATGTTGGTGTGAAATCGAACACTAAAGTATGCCAATGTTGTTTTCAATAAAACAAACATTTGAACAAAGCAAGCCGATCCACTTTTCTATTTTAAGAAGAGCATTAAAATAAGAAAAAATAATGGGACAAAAAGAAATCAAGGGACATTTAGAATAAATAAAAATGTGCAATTAATTGTGAGTTAACTGTGACATTAATGCGATTAATCGCGATTAAATATTTTAATCGTTTGACAGCACTAGTAGAGACCAAATCAAGATTTTTAATTTCAGCAAAGTTTGATGTTTGCAACAATTAGAGTTCTTATGCAGACATCTTAATAATAAAAATAAAATAACGGAATACAGATTGTTTTGTTTAATGCCATGTCAGCATCTAAGGCAAAACTTAATTACAAAAATACAAATATCATATAAATACAATAAAACCAAGCAAACAAACTCAACATGTCATATACAAGATATTTTTAAATCAACTTATGATTAAAAAAAAATCCAAAAAGTCCTTAAAGTGAAATAACTTAATAAAAGAGCATTCTTGTTTTATCCCAGGACAGTCCAACAAAACATGTTTAACGGAGAGGGGAATCTTACAAAACATGCATAAAGTTGGGTCTTCACCTTTAAGAGTCAAACTATGAACTATACGACAAACAATGGTCTGAGATTGAACAAAGAACCAAATAAATGCAATGTAAAAATATAAAAGTAAAAATGATAAATTCCAGACAAACTCATTCATATTAAAGATGAAATATTGTTAAACAATTAAAAGCTTATTTATTTAAAGATTATTTCCTCAGTAGTAGGCTACAATGTAGGCTAGCAGTGTGATCACAGCTAAAGTCGTCTGACTACAGCCAACACAAACTGTTGTGAAGACAGTGTGATTAAATAATGAAGTGCTTATGCTGTCTGCGTGTGTGTGTGCGTGCGTGCGTGTGTGTGTGTGTCCTGGTATTCCCTACTTTGTGTGGAAATGTCTCCACACGGATGATAATATTAGTAGTAAATTATTTGTAAAAACAATGATAACACCTTTGAGCCTGTCATGCTAACATGAAATCTCAAACACACAGTAGCTACTATAGTTGCTGTTGCACCTGCGTCTCTCGTCGCGCGTATGAAACAGTGTTCTAAAAGCAGTGAACTCAAGTTCAACGTGCATCTCGTTTCCTTGTGTCATTTACCATTTCACTGCCACGAACGCATTCTTTGTGAACAGTCGTTTAGGACTAGCGATGTGTGTTCACTGCACACGTCGTGTCACAGGACAGCGGTTAATCTCCTCAGATCACTTCACGCGCAGTAGCGCCATATACAGACACTCCCTCAACCACCACAGGTCAGATTTTCCGCCACAGTAAAGAGAGCTTATTAAATACGAAAACGAATATTTATTTTTGTTAATTATTTTATTTCAGTTAGTTTTTCAGTAAGAGTTGTTAGTTTTTTTTAGTTTTTCATTTATGATTTTTTAATTTTATTTAATTTTATTTCTGTTTTTTTGACCAATAGTTTTAGTCTTAGTTTCAGTTTTCGTTTACGAAAATAACCTTGGGTTGCACTGGTGCGCCTTACTTTTTTATTTAGGTGCACCCAAACATTTCCCCCGGCTCGCGTCGCCTTTAACACCACAATTTCAAGGTCACCTTTTTATCACGCTCCATATACATTCATATATATTATTTAAATGACAACATAATATATGCAGTTACACAGGAATTAAAATCAAGGGAAACAATGCTTTCAACACTACAGTTTTAACAAAGTGTTATAAATTAATTTAAAAGATAGTGAAATAATAATCAATGAAATACAACTCATAATAAATAAAAATACAGAATTTTAAATTTCCTCTGCCTGCTATATATATCACGCTTTGATCGATTGTCATAATTATGTGGTAACGTTACTGAAAGGCTATTGTAGGCTACGGTAGCCTATAGTTTTTTTATATTTCTTAATAAAATTGTGCCAGCTGGAACAAATGCTAGAATGAAATTATGAATTATTACGGGTAGATCACCGCAGGATTAAAGTGGTCGAAAGTTTTTTTTCAAAGAGCCAGAAAGTTACTTTGCAGCAGGCACAACAAATTAACAATGATACTAAAGGCCTGTTCACACCGGGACGATTTTCGCTCTCGTTTATCGCCGACGTTTAACGCCTCGTGACTAAACAATGGGCGCCAATGTGAGTGTGCACACCGACGCGTAAAACGCCAGGCGTAAAAGCGTCATTTAAAAAAAAACGCCTCGGGTTTGTTTTTTTATTTTGACGCGGCGCGTTAAAAACTGGCCGACCAATGAGATCAGCGCTTTTGTTCACGTGCCTGGAGCTGCTGAAGTGACAGTAAAACACGACTTGGAGGCGCTCAAGCACAAAACGGTCTTGCCGAGCACGCATTGATACGAAGAAGAAGTAGTAAGTAGACAAAGAAGAAGATGGGCTGCTAATGCCGCTTGCCAGTTAGCAAAAAGTGTGTGAATGGTTTTGCCATAGACATAATATATCTGTGGTTTTGGCAAGCACATAAATACTGTCTCTCCTTTTCTTCTGTGTGACAAGCGAGTGTCAGAAGCGTAAGTGCCGCAGCACCACCTTGTGTACCGGGAGCGCATCTACTGAATGTGCACGTTCACTCGGCGCATCGCCAGTGGAAATCGCTTGGGTGTGAACACTCAAGACGCGCCGAAAAACGTCACGAAAAACGCTGGCGATAAGCGCGTGCGATATTCGTCCCGGTGTGTACAGGCCTTAACGTTAGCGTTTCAGGTAGGGCAGTAGATATATTAGCAAATATCGTTCTCAAAGAGATTATTTTTGGAATATAATATAACAATGCACGCAATCACAGTAATGATGCCGACTGGGTTAAGCATTTACTGTATCTGAGGGAAATGTTGCAGCGCGATCTGCCTGTCTCTTCAAAGGAAGTTACAAACGGCGAACGCCAAATGATTACACACAACGATTTTGTTTTGGTGGTTTGCTTGACGATGTGAGTACAGGACTCTTTCACTTTAATGGTAACCTTCGACATTTTGAAAAATTTGCCTAAAACATATGGAGCTATTTCTAGATGTTTTGATTCTCGCGCCGCCTGAGCTGACACTGACAGGCAGTTGTCATGACAATGACGTAGTTTAGGGCGGCACAAGTTCACGTTCATGCTCTCTCTCTCACACACACGCGCACACACACACCTTCAGTGAAATGGACTCTCAAACAATTTCAGCATCTCGTTTAGTTTTCTGATGCTGATTGCCGTAACTGATTCTCTGGTGCTGCTCAGGTTGTAATTTCAATCACACACACAGCACAGAGCAGGAATTTCTGGACCACAGCCAATCAGAGGCAAAGACCCGCCCCATCTCTGTCTCTGTTTGGTTTAGACCACGACATGATCCAACCATGAGTGTGTGAGTTCAGTCAAAGCAGGAGAACAAACGCTTCATTCGTGGAGAGGCAGCTAAGCGGATGCAATGATGTTGGGTGCACCGGTGCGACCTAGGAAAAATTTTAGTCGCACCCTTACAAATTTTGGGCGCATGTGCGACCAAATTGGTTGCACTCTAGAGCCCTGCGGGAGAGTATAAAAGAAGCCGCCTAACAGCAGGTACTGGATTGATCCGGTATTCTGTACTGTAGAAAGGCTGCTATTACGTTTAACATTTAGGTATTGACTCGGTACTACCAAACTGGTACTTCTGACACCTCTATGCCAAAGTTTGTCTGCATTTTAAATTCATGAACTGTATGTTTGTTATTTCAGAGGGAATCAGACATGAGGATGCAAATGGGAGGTGAGAAAGTTACTCCATACACGTATACCAAAAACTTGCTTTGAGTGTCATAGCAAGGGCATAAAGATCCTGTTCCTCTTTTCACCTTACTTTAGATATAGAGAAATTGCATGGTTCCACCTTCCATGATTGGTCTTTAATTCATTTTTGTAATATGAACTATTAGATAGATTCTCACTTGTCAATATTTTTAATGTATTACCTCTCTTGGGCTGAAAGGTCAGGGAATGGCTATGAACAGGAGCCCGATGGGTGGAAATCCCACAGCAGCAGGAGCTGCCGGCATGGCTTCCAGTGAGGTACAGATCTCTCAACACATACATTGACAACTTTCAGGGCAACATGCAAAGAGTAGAGTGTGTAAGCTGCTTCCTCTTTCAGCAGGGGTCTGCTGGCAATCCAGGTGGTCTCCCTCTTCCTTTCCCTCGTTCTGGACCGATGGACTTTGGGCCCAACAAACGCCGCAGATTCTGAGAACACCAGCCAAATGTCTTTCCTTTTGTTTTGTTTTTTACACATTGTAAAATATTTTTAAGTGCAGATTGTGGTTTTGTAGAGCCTGGTATGCATTTCACTTTCACAAAGGAGTTTGTGTAGGCAAATGTTTTAAACGGGTGGAAGTATAAGTTTTAAGTTGCTCTGTAAGATCTCCCATCCCCAGCAGGAGCCTTAAGGGATGTTTCCAGAAACTGATTGAGCCCAGTTCTGTGGTAAAAGACCCCTTATGCTTATGATTTCTTACGAATGAGTCTTCATCAAGGGACGAGGGTTTATCTGTGCATGGAAACAACTCCAGGGTGGACATTCAGCTTTGTATAGCCCTATTTTCTTCTTTTTTATTAATTCCTTTTCTAAAGTAGAGATTAGCTTTTGTCCGTCTTGTCCTCTGCAATGCTTGCCTTTCTAGTCAACTTCCAATAAATTCGCAACTACATGTTACATACATTCTGTGTTACTGGCAGCATTCTTGGATTTAAATTTTGTTACCAGGAAGAAATTGTCATTTTAAAACAGAGGTAGGACAAACACTCATTTTGCATTTGCTACTACCAACATTAAGAGCAGGGGTTGGTGTGGTACCCTGAATAAAGTTTATGAATGTTGACTTTTCATAGAACTGTTACCATCTGGAATCCCTACTAAAGTTGTCAGGTAATGGCATGCCCATTACAGTGTACAGTATCTAGGTTTTGCAGGGACCCTGGTTTTTACTTTTAAATCATCTTGAGGCCACCTTGAAATTTAGATTTCAACCCTAGATTTTTATCATATTTTACAGAGGTTATGTGAATGGTATAAAGTAATAAGTTAACTAGTAAAACAACAACAAAAAATTACAGTTTACGGTTTAACAGCTCATTTAAAACAACCCGCAGATATATTGCAAAAAAAGCACCCAACCAACATACAGCAGCCTGCTGGTGATTATTTTCTGTGAGATGCGCTGACTCTACTTGGCCGCGCGCACGCTGCTAATAAGCTTACTTCATGAAGAACTGAGAGCAGACGTGCCATTATCATCAATTATCAAAAGAAACCGCATTATCGCTTTCAAGGTAGTAACATACTAACTATTCATGAGTAATAGTAGCCTACTGTTTGTAAGTGCTTTATAATAGAGCCTCAAAAGGGTGCGGTATTGTTTTATCTCCAAAAGTTCTGCAGTCACAAACAGTGTTGGGGGTAACGCATTACAAGTAACTTGAGTTACGTAATATTACTTTTTCCAAGTAACTAGTAAAGTAACGCATTACTTTTCAAATTTACAACAAAATATCTGAGTTACTTTTTCAAAAAAGTAACGCAAGTTACTTTTTCACATTCATTTGACTGACAGCTCTCCTGCCCCCATGTTGAGAGTAAGTGCAGAGGCGTTGTGTGTAAACATGATAGTTATTGTAGTTCTAGACTCAATGTGAGCATTTATTTATCTCACTTGCACAATAAAGATTCTGTACTCCTCAAAATGAATAAAATCAGTCAAATGCAAAACCCCACATCTAGTCTTAAATCCAGACCGAAAATCCTACTAATCAAACTAAATCATAATAATTCATGTTAATAATAGGGAGGCCATTCAAATGTATTGTCCCTGTTTTTTTTTTTTTAATTAAAATATAATAAATTAGATTTTAGTGATATTTTGACCACTCCAATAGGAAATGTCCCCGGTTTCCATTTCAGAAATCTGGTCACCTTATTACAGTCAATTGATAGGCCTAAAGGTGATACACGGAGCAACTTTTTGAGCAATGTTGCTGTAAACGTGCAACCAGGTGAGACAAAGGGCCCACGGCCGATCTGAAGTATCCAGATTAGAGGTCTTCACGGAGCCCCCGAGACCCGTGGACCCGGGACCCGTACGGAACCGGAGAACACCTGCCCGTGATCAGAGTCAGTCAGCACTGCTTGTGTGTTTTTTGTAACTTGTGTAGCGGGAAGAGAACATTGACTTTTTGACAACCTGTGAGGGTGGGTTATTGTCTACCAGGTGCACATGCACCTGCAGGCCTCTTTTGCAGGTGTGTCCAATGTCACTGATGAACCAGCAGTAGCCTACAACGGGATTGGTAGATCCACTGAATAAAAGGAAAGGATCGCCGTGCATGGTGGTGCGGGTTTTGGGACTGTGACAGACGTGGTAAAGGTAAAGAGACTCGGCGGTTTTGGGGCGGATGGATTAGAGGTACGATCTACGCAGTGACAACCAACGCGATTTACTCCTGGCAGCGAGAGGTCTACGAGATTAATCAACGCACTCTATCCATTCATTTTAAGCTCTGATTTACGGTTCCGTTCTCCTCTGCTGGCCTTCGGGAGCGTCTCGCCGATCGACTGAAGCCGGACTTGAGCGCGTCACTGCAGATTGCCACTACCTCGCCTCCAACGCCTCTTGTGTGGACTATGAGCACCGAATGGGCGGGGTCGTGAGTGACTTGACTGTTGACTGAGCCCTATGAAGCGCTGTTAATCAAAATCGTAATGTCTTGTTTGTTAAGATTTATCTTGGTTTAGTGAGTGGCTGCTCGCCTAGGTTTTATATTGTCAACTGTCTTACCCTCCTTAATGGAATGAATTGAATTGGTTTTAAGGCTGTTACTGATTAAACTAATGTGGTCATATAATTATTAACTAATGTGTGGGGTTTATTTTGAAGTGATTACATCTGTACATTGTTAATCTGGCTATTTGCCCTTGCTGTGTAAATTGCACGTGTGACTGTGTCGTTCGATATATATATGACTTTATTGGGGTGAATCAAAGATAGCCTATTCCTCCTGATCCTTGAAGTGAAGCAGTCAGTCACATTTTTAATGTGTTCATCTTCTTGATCATTCAGACAATTACGTGTAGGTTTTTTTTGTATAAATAAACTTGTGTATTTAAAATATTTTTTTTTGTGTATGTTGATTACTTGTGTACGACGAGGGTTAATTTCCTGCGGGGCACTGAGATTAAATTGTTACATTTTTGGCGTAAGTCGGCAGGGCCCTTGACATACACAAGTAATATGAACCACGGCGAGCAGCCCCAAGTAAATGCGTTTATGCCATGGTTTATGGGAGGGCCATGGGTCCCAAAATTTGGTGGAGGGGAACCCTCTAAATTTCAAGAATGGAGAAACCAAATTGAGGCTTGTATTCGGGCTCAGGGGCTGAACGAGGTACAGCGGGTTGATTTTGTGCTGAGTGCATTGGAGGGGAATGCTAAAAGAGAAGTCCTGCTATTGGCTGAAGGAGAACGAAATGCTGATGTAAAAATTCTAGATGCCCTAGCTTCATTGTATGGTGGCCAGCAGCCTGTTGCTCAATTACGTATTCAGTTCTTTAATTGTAAACAGCAACCGGGGGAGGGGGTAGGACCATTCACCCTGCGGCTGCGTGAGCTGCATCATAGGTGGCGAGCCAGAGAACCCCTGACTGCTGGAACAGATGACGAATTGCTGCGAACTCAATGCGTTATGGGTTTGAGACCTGGACTGATAAAGCAGGAATTGTCAAGACAGCTCCGCCGGGCCCCAACATCCACTTTTTCCGATGCCTGTAGGGAAGCAAAGGCACTAGAACAAGAGCTGGCCCCAGAGGAAGAGGTTCAGGTTTGTCCAACCTTTTTGACCCCTCCACCAAGGTCAGCAGCAACACCGACTGGAGAGAAGGACCAAAGGGCGAACGCTTCTGACTGGCAACAAATGAAGGATTCACTGCGAAACGAATTACATCAGGAATTAAAAGAGCAGCTAACACTCTTGGGGAAATCCCTGGTAGAAGAGTTGAAGGGGCATCTGGGCCAAGTCTCAACAACACGACCACCTGTAACTGAGGCACTGTTCCAGCCACCTGGGCGTCCTTACTCCGACCATGACCCTCGTCGCCAACGTTTAGGGTCAGCCCCTCCCGACCAACAGCGCTACCAGTGGGATGCTCAAGGCCGTGCCATCTGTCGTGATTGTGGAGAAGGGGGACACATACAGCGTTTTTGTCCAAGGAGACGTGCAGTTCAGTCGGGTTTTCGATACCCCCGGTCACAGCAGGGCCAGTGAACCAGGAGGGGCTTTCAACCGTGTCCCTACAACGGCCCTCCATGGTGGGTAAGTGCCCAGAGGTTGAAGTGTTGGTCCAAGGGCGACGGATCCCATGCATAATAGATACTGGCTCCCAAGTTACACTCTTTAGCCAAACCTTGTTCCAGCGTTATTTTAGTGAAGAATGTATGCAAGATCCCAGTCAAATATCCTGGTTAGCTTTGAGAGCTGCTAATGGCCTTCAAATTCCTTATGTGGGTTACGCAGTACTGAATTTTAACATTGGGGGTGTGGAAGTGCGTGAGAAGGGGGTGGTTATTGTACAAGATGATTGCATAAACACAGAATATGGACTTCTAGGTATGAATGTTGTGGCAGATTGTTGGGCGGGCATTTTTCAGGGAAAACACCCTGGCATTGCAGCTTTTAAATCTGTGTTCTCCCCTTCTGCAGAGAAAGCATGGGATGTAGCCTTCGCCGCCTGCCAAAGAGCAAACTCATCCATGCCAGAAGTAGAGCTCCAAGGTGTGGCTAAACTCCAGCGACAGCCACCTGTAGTGTTACCCCCTGGAAGTGAGATGATTGTTTGGGCCCACGTCCCACAAGCCGTCAACCAGCCAAATTGTGCCGTCTTAGTTGAAGATTTGGATCACCACGGGCGGGAGTGGTGTGTTGCCAGATCGTTGAGCTGGGTGCAAGGGGGGAAGGTTCCTCTCCGGGTCTGCAATCCAAATTCATTCCCCCTAGAGTTGCCACAACGGCGTCCCCTGGCTTCTGTGACCCAGATACACCTAAGGGACATAAAGGGACACTCCAGACTGGTACTACGAAACATCGAACCCCAGGTGGTGGAAGTTGATGTCATGCACATAGAACGGACGCAGACTGAAGATCACCCAGCCCTTGCATCGTGTGGTGAGGACCTGACCAGGGACCAGCAAGCCCAACTGGCGACTCTCCTGCGGAAGTGGTCTCACGTGTTTGCGGCTCATGAAGAAGACTTTGGGAAGACTGCTGTTGTCACTCACCAGATTCCCACGGGCACAGCCCCACCGATACGAGAAAGATATCGACCAGTTCCTCCTAACCTTTACCCCGATTTGAGGGCATTACTGCAAGGTATGTTGGAGAGTGGCGTTGTGAAAGAGAGTTCAAGTCCTTGGGCCGCTCCGGTTGTTCTGGCAAAAAAAAAAGATGGGTCATGGAGGTTCTGCGTAGACTATCGCAGACTTAACGCAGTGACTCACAAAGACTCTTTTCCATTGCCACGCATAGAGGAATCCCTCACAAGCCTAACCAGGGCCCAGTGGTATTCAACTCTTGATCTGGCTAGCTGGTATTGGCAGGTGGAAGTGGCACCTGCAGACCAAGAAAAGACTGCCTTTACCACCCCCTTTGGCCTATACCAGTTTGAGCGCATGCCCTTTGGCCTCTGTAATGCCCCAGCCACATTTCAGAGACTAATGCAACGCTGCCTGGGTGCCCAGGTCTATGATTCTCTTTTAATCTACCTTGATGATGTCATTGTGTACTCACCCAATTTCAACACCCACGTGCAACATCTTGAGCAGGTTTTTCGCTGTCTCCAGGAGCATGGCCTAAAGCTGCAACCTCGTAAATGCCATCTATTCCAGAAAAAGGTGACCTACCTGGGACATGTGGTCAGTAGCCAGGGGGTAGCAACAGACCCAGAGAAAACTGCAGCCGTCCGTGATTGGGCGACCCCAACAACAGTGAGACAGGTGCGTTCATTCTTGGGGTTCGCAGGATATTACCGGAGGTTTATTCCTGCGTTCTCAAAGATAGCCGCCCCACTTAACCAGCTTTTGCAGGGAAGCACCCATCGTCCCTCTTCAGCCATCCAATGGACTTCCGAGTGCCAGGTTGCTTTCGAGTCCCTCAAACAGGCCCTCCTCACTGCTCCGATACTGGCCTATGCCGATTTTCAACTTCCATTCAGGCTATACACAGACGCCAGTTTGCATGGCCTTGGAGCAGTCCTTGCCCAGGTCCAGGAGGGCAGAGAAAGGGTTATAGCCTACGCCAGCCGTAGCCTCCATGCCTCAGAACGCAGTGATCAAAATTATAGCTCCTTTAAGTTAGAGCTGCTGGCCTTGAAATGGGCAATCACGGAGAAATTCAAGGATTATTTGTGGGGAGCTCAGGTTACGGTGTTTACTGACAACAACCCTTTGGTCCATCTGGAGACTGCGAAATTGGGGGCGACGGAGCAGAGATGGGTGGCCCAACTAGCCAATTATTCCTACGAAATCCGCTACCGACCAGGAACAACCAATAGGAATGCAGATGTGCTTTCTCGAATACCAGGAGAGACCGCAGACGTTGCTGTACATGCAGCACAGAGTACCACACCCCCGAAGTCACCCAGGAGGATAGGGCGATGGGAGCACCAGCAGAAGATGGACTCTGACCTGCAGCAGCTACATACCTGGAGAACCCAAGGTGAGCCCCCAATAATAAATAATTTTTCTGCTTTGTCTTTACAGCTCCGTTGTTTGCTGAGGGAGTGGGACCGGCTGGAAATCTATAATGGGGCCCTTGTTAGACTTGTCACTGAGCCAGACACTGGAGCCCCTGTACGACAAATCATTGTGCCAGTAGCTCAAGCCCGACAAG
This sequence comes from Gobio gobio, assembly GCF_949357685.1. Classification (NCBI taxonomy): domain Eukaryota; kingdom Metazoa; phylum Chordata; class Actinopteri; order Cypriniformes; family Gobionidae; genus Gobio; species Gobio gobio. The sequence goes on from NC_137100.1 coordinate 49,815,865, forward strand.
TGTGGGAAGAATACCACAAAGCTGCAGGTCATGCAGGTGGCGATAAAATGGTCTCACTACTGCGGAGGAGATTCTACTGGGTGGGGATGAGCACAAATGCCAGAACGTGGGCAGCCGAATGTTTTAACTGTGTGGTAGGAAAACGGGGGGGACCACAAAAAGCACCCTTGTGCCCCATTTCTGCTAGTTATCCCTTTGAAATTGTGGCAATGGACTTTCTGTCCCTCGGGAGGCCATCCGACACTTTCCCGTATATCCTTGTGATTACAGATCTGTTCTCCCGCTACGCGTTGGCAGTGCCCACCAGAGACCAGTCTGCTCCCACTACCGCCAAGGCTCTATGGACAGCACTTATTCTCCCATTTGGCTGCCCAGAACGCATTCTCAGCGACCAAGGGGGGGCTTTTGAGTCAGATCTGATGCACCAGCTTTGTGCAGTGTATGGTTGCAGGAAAAGTCGCACCACGCCATACCACCCACAGGGAAATGGAGCTTGTGAACGGTTCAACCGTACCCTCCTTTCCCTTTTGAGCACCATGGATGCAGATTTGCACGCTCAATGGCCCAGTCAGTTGCCGGCTCTTTTACAAGCCTATAACAACACCACTCACTCAAGCACCGGGATGACCCCTCATTACGTACTTTTTGGCCGCCATGCCAGACTGCCAGTGGATGTGCTCCATGAAGTCGGACCGCCACAATATCGGGATGATGTGGAAGGTTGGGTTAGGAATCATCATCGAACTCTCCTTCAAGCTTATGCCACGGTACGTAGCAATGTTGAACGTCGTCAGCAGTGGAATCGATTTAGCTACGACAGACAGGCCAGAACTTTGCCGCTGTTACCGGGGGAAAGGGTACTGTTAAGGAACTTTCGCCGTAGAGCCAAAGGAAAACTAGCCCCACAATGGCTCCCTACACCTTTTGTAGTGGTGGCCCAGCCACGCAAAGATCAACCGGTCTTCAGCATCCGGCCCGAGATGAAGGAGGGGCCTATTCGAACGATCCACCGCAATAATTTGCGGCCCTGCCCTGGAGATCAACAAACGATTATCCGAAATGAAGAGGGTTGTTTTAGCGAGAGTCCGGGCCCCAACCGACGTAGCCCCGGACAATACCACTGGCCCTTCATTCCACTAGCTCCTCTCCCCCTTGCCCCCCAACGCCAGACTCCTCCAAGTCTTTGTTGTGAGCCAGTGGACTCGGCAGCCGGCACTTCTGTTCCCCATACACCAGCCACTTCAGCCCAGGAAGCCCCTGGGCCCGACCAAGAAATGTTGCCTCTTGCTGAGTTTGATCCGGTAGTATCACCTCTTGCAGTTATGAGTCACGACCCAGCCCTAGAGCTTGGGGCGGTCGGTAATAACCAGGACTCTCGTCGGTATCCCCTGCGTGCTACTCGTGGCACGATACCTGCGCGCTATATGCCTTAACGGTTTGGACACTCTTAAAGACTATGTTCGGGACGACCATTCTTAAAGGCTGGGGGAGAAAATGTAACGGGAAGAGAATATTGACTTTTTGACAACCTGTGAGGGTGGGTTATTGTCTACCAGGTGCACATGCACCTTCAGGCCTCTTTTGCAGGTGTGTCCAATGTCACTGATGAACCAGCAGTACAACGGGATTGGTAGATCCACTGAATAAAAGGAAAGGATCGCCGTGCATGGTGGTGCGGGTTTTGGGACTGTGACAGACGTGGTAAAGAGACTCGGCGGTTTTGGGGCGGATGGATTAGAGGTACGATCTACGCAGTGACAACCAACGCGATTTACTCCTGGCAGCGAGAGGTCTACGAGATTAATCAACGCACTCTATCCATTCATTTTAAGCTCTGATTTACGGTTCCGTTCTCCTCTGCTGGCCTTCGGGAGCGTCTCGCCGATCGACTGAAGCCGGACTTGAGCGCGTCACTGCAGATTGCCACTACCTCGCCTCCAACGCCTCTTGTGTGGACTATGAGCACCGAATGGGCGGGGTCGTGAGTGACTTGACTGTTGACTGAGCCCTATGAAGCGCTGTTAATCAAAATCGTAATGTCTTGTTTGTTAAGATTTATCTTGGTTTAGTGAGTGGCTGCTCGCCTAGGTTTTATATTGTCAACTGTCTTACCCTCCTTAATGGAATGAATTGAATTGGTTTTAAGGCTGTTACTGATTAAACTAATGTGGTCATATAATTATTAACTAATGTGTGGGGTTTATTTTGAAGTGATTACATCTGTACATTGTTAATCTGGCTATTTGCCCTTGCTGTGTAAATTGCACGTGTGACTGTGTCGTTCGATATATATATGACTTTATTGGGGTGAATCAAAGATAGCCTATTCCTCCTGATCCTTGAAGTGAAGCAGTCAGTCACATTTTTAATGTGTTCATCTTCTTGATCATTCAGACAATTACGTGTAGGTTTTTTTTGTATAAATAAACTTGTGTATTTAAAATATTTTTTTTTGTGTATGTTGATTACTTGTGTACGACGAGGGTTAATTTCCTGCGGGGCACTGAGATTAAATTGTTACACTTGCAACTGTAAAATTAGGATAAGAAAAGTGTGAGCCGGGAAATAAGGTTTAAAAGAAAGAAAGAAGAAAAACACGAGCGATCTCTCTCTTGCTCGCTCGCCTCTCTCTCTCTCTCTCTCTCTCTCTCTCTCTCTCTCTCTCTCTCTCTCTCTCTCTCTCTCTCTCTCTCTCTCTCTCTCTCTCTCTCTCTCTCTCTCTCTCTCTCTCTCTCTCTCTCTCTCTCTCTCTCTCTCTCTCTCTCTCTCTCTCTCTGCAAGCGCACGGTAGTAATAATAATGGTTACCTTCATGAGTGATGTGCAAAAAAAACAAAACAACGAATATAAAGAAGTTTAACCCACGGCCACCTCTTCTGTCCGGGCATCCTTCATGCATATTGTGGACAAACATGAGAAAAAGCAAGTGCTGTCTACATGACGCACTGTTGAAGTTTGATTTGAACTTATATTTAAATAATATATTTAAAATCAGCAACAAAATCCCAGGTGAACTGTCACAAATGTTTTCTATGATGCTCAAATTGCGTAAAAAAGCTCATCTTTCAGGTTGCTCCAGCCACCGCGCATGTGCGGTCTCAAGCTCGTGTCATGTTTCCCTAGGTGAATACCCATTGGACAGTCCACACTTTGATTGATGTCTTTTGGACCAATAATATTTGAGAAAAGTGGGGAAAAGTACCTCCTCCGCTGGTGTACGGAAGATGATGAGCGTTAACGGTGTTCCGTACAGGTTTACAATGATGTTCCGTACAGAGCGAATAACTTGATTTCAACTGCGAAAAGTGACATTTATCTGATAAATTGTGAGCTGTGTGTTTATTTTAACTAAAGAAAACATCATTTAAATGAATAATAAAGGTGAATACCTTTTTATTTGGTTAAAATGTAAGTTAATTGCAGGTTCAATAAGAGAACCATGCGAGCTAGGCATGATTGTGTCGTGATATTAATTATGGCATGTGAGTTAAGCATGAACCATGTGAAACATTGGGGAATAATATTACCATATATTTCTGAAGACAAAGAAAGGCAAACAATTTGCATTGATTACTTTTTTTTAATGACAAACCTGCTGCCATCTGGTAAGCGCTTCCGTAGCCTGATGGCAAAGACTGAAAGACTCAGGAGGAGTTTCTTCCCCCAGGCCATCAGACTCCTGAACTCAGTCACGTGACTTCACTTCACCCCGCACACGCATAAACATCCAGTTTATACATTAACATTCACATACTGCCATTGCACTGCACTTTACGTTCCTATCGTTCCTATTGTTACTGTGTAACAACCTGTAATAAACCTGTTTGCACATCATACTCCTGTTTGCACATTATACTCCGATTTGCAATTATACCTATTGCATGCACATCATACTTCTCTATATATAAATATATATATATATATATTATGTTAACCACTTATTTTTTAAGTCTACAGTTTATCTCACTTATCATATCCACTTACTTTATATTTTATATTTTTATTTTATTTTTTTATTTTTATCTTATTTCCTATTTTTATCTTACTTGATTTATTTATAACTCTACTTATGTTAATACTTTTTATTCTAATTTTATTCTATTTCTATTTTAATTTCCCTTGTGTTCTTGTAACTGTTATATGCACTGTCCATGGAGCGGACCTGTTTACATTTCACTGCCAGTTGTATATTGTGTATATAACTGTGTATGTGACAAATAAAACTCTTGAATCTTGAATCTTGAATCTTGAATGTGTAAACTTCAAAACTCTGCCTGTCTCAGCCTGAGTGGCGCCAAGCGGTCATCGCCTGCAATTTAACGTTTAAAAAAATCCCATTTAAAAGCATTTATTCAACAAAAGGTTATATATTTAACAATTTGTGATAACATAATATTCATTTAATAAGGACTGTAATACTCTGAGAAGCATAAATTAAATCAAAATGTACATTTTCGCTGCTCTAGTTATCTCCAAACAAGCTGCACTCTGACGTGCAGCTTCCCCACCGTCCAATTTCAAGCGCAGTGGGCGCACCATGCAAATTTACTGAAATCTCACTGGAACAAAAGGCGTTAGGGTCTCTGTCTTGATCGGATGTGAAAGAGGGAGAAATGACAATGACACAGATATATATTTTATGTATGACCAGGAAGTATTTACCCAGCGATCAGCGGTAAAAGTTAATCTGTACGGAACATCGTTGTGTACGGAACATGGTTAGTCTACGTTACTACATTTTTGGCATTTCTTGGATCTGCACGGGTCGGGTCCAGCTTTTGAGATAACAGACGGGTCCGGGTCGGTTCCGTTAAGCAAATCACGGGTCTCTTCGGGATCGGGTATGAGTTTTTGGACCCGTGAAGACCTCTAATCCAGATAGAAATGTGCTGCCCATTCTCATTGGGAAAGTAACAAAAGCAACATCGCTCTGCAACATATAGGCTTATTGGCTCCGCCTCTTTTAATGTAGCCTATATCTACACGGTTCTGGGGCTTTTCAAAGGGTATACGCCATTTTCCACTTAAGTTTTCACGAATTCGTCGTGACATTTTAGCAAAAGCTATACATAAAGTTGTATTAATACGACACATTTTAATACAACGAAATGGCAGGTAAGAATTATATGAATAATTTGTGTGTGAATTGGAAAACTTAATTGGTTGCTTATTGTAATATTTTTGAAGAAACCGCTACACAATGAAAAGTGAAAGTAAAAAGACTTGAAACCACCGTTTTCAATTTATGTTCAGATTTAAGGCATTAGCACACGCAACTGAAAATAATTGTAGGCTATGCCATTCAGAAATTACAATAGCCTACAAGTAGGCTATGCCATTCGGAAATGTGAGAATATAATAGGCCTACATTATGGGACAATAATTACTATAATTCAATTGAATATAGGCTACATAAACATTTTACTTAACAAATTGCTTTCCTTTAGAAAAAGTCTTGGAAAAGTGTCGGATTCAACTGAGGGATGGTTTGACCGAGCATGTTATCAAAAATTTGTTGGATGATCTTCGGGAAAATAATGTGGTAGGACCTGAGGAGATTGAAGAGATAGTGCAGAAGACCAAAACGCGAACTGATCAAGCTCGTGATCTGATTGACAATGTGAAGAGAAAGGGGACGAAAGCAAGTGAAATTCTGCTCAAATGCTTGGAGAAAAGAGACAAGTTTCTTTACGAGAACCTAAACATAGACATTCATCCAGAAATCCCCGAAACACCAGCGCCTTCTCTACCTATAACTGCAGGTACAGTTTCATGAATTATTCAATAATCATCTGTAGCCTTCATTTAAAAATGTTATGTATTTTTATCTCGGACAATTGTATAATTTAATTGCGACTTTTTCTTGTTTTTGTTAAAATATGTTTTACAATTAAACTTTGTACAATGATACTAATCTAATGGGTTAAAGATTTAACTTTAAATATTTGACTCTCATATCTCTTTTTCCCCTCAGATAAACCAACGGTAATAAAGTGGAGCAAGCTGCAACATTTTCAAAATATACATTTTCAGACAGATTTTATTCTTGAATATTGGATGTCGGCTACTCTAACAATTTTCTCTTTTGTTATAGAATGATGAGTACAAAATGGACAGCAATCCACGTGGACTTTGCCTAATTATTAATAACGAGAACTTTAAAGACCCCAAACACAAACGAAATGGATCCCAAAAAGATGTTGGTAGGCAGTGAATGATTTTTTATTTGATGTTTATGAAACACAAAACACATTAGAAGAAGCTTATGCACCTATGAGATGCTTATTGGTTGTTTTCTTTCTTTTCGTCCTCTTCATTTTCTTTCTTTCATTTGTTGTTGTAATTGCTCTGTGGATCTAGGTATGGTATTGTATTGCCTTTACCTTATATACTTGTATATACCTTATATTTCTTTTATGTATTTCTCAGATTCTCTGGAAGTCTTGTTTAAATATTTGGGCTTTCAGGTTGAGATCAAGAAAGATCAGACCACATCTGACATAAAACAGCTCATGACCGATTACAAGGATCGCCCTCATGGAGACTGCTTCGTCTGTTGCGTGATGAGTCATGGAGTTGAGACTGGTGTCGTGGGATGTGATGAGCAAATATGTCCCCTGAATGACATCACCTCCCCATTTGATGGAGACAACTGCCCCTCTCTTATTGGGAAACCTAAAGTCTTCTTTATCCAAGCATGTAGAGGGCATGACATGCAGAGTAAAGTGCTGGTTGCAGATGGTCTTTTTTCCAGTTGCTTCCAGAAACCTGGCAAAATATCATACAGCATTGCCAAAGATTCAGATTTTCTGATTGCCATGTCCTCAGTGGAGGGATATATGTCGATTCGTGATAAATACAGTGGATCATGGTTTATACAGTACCTTTGCAAGCATTTAAAAGAGGGAAGTAAACGGTGAGCTATCCACTACACTGGCCTTTTTTTTGCATGCAGTAATACTGTAAGCGTTATTTTAAGCCTATTGTCAGGGTTTATATGTTAAATTGTTTCTTCCTTCATTTTTAGAGGCCAGGACATCTTGGGGATCCTCACTAAAGTCAATAATGAAGTAAGCCGTGCAGAGGGCAAAGTAAAACTGGAAAACAACGATGTAATTAGATGCAAAGATGACTCCTCAGCCCCTTTTCACTCTGAGAAAGCTTCTTGTTTTCAGAGCTCCGAAGGTCAGATATTGAATTCGTTTTTTTTATAACAGAAATGGATTTCAAATTTGTGCAGTGTAAAATCAATACTGAATATTGTTCCGTTGCTGCATCTTCTTAAACTAGAATTCGTTGAATGACAGCCTTGTGGTTTCTGTACATTTTTGTGGTGACATTTTTCAGTTTTATCTGCATTGAGCAACATTTTAAATAAAAAAATATTTATAAAATAGAGCTCTCTCTTCATTCCCCATTGAGCTACATTTTAAATAAAAAATATTTATAAAATAGAGCTCTCTCTTCATTCCCCATTGTAGGGTTAGATGGCCGCTTCCGTTTCCTTCTGAATTCGGATAAACACCTTCATCATTCACCTACAGAAGAAGAAAATGTTGCCATTGACATGCCAGAGATAATCAATGACGTGGACAGAGAATTTCTACTGTATTCACCTGTTTTCTTATATTTGTTATGATATTTAAAAAATATTTTGTCATGTACCACATTTAACCATGTAATAAAAAACAAGGGAATGGTTTTATTATTAGGTGTCAATAATATGAATAATATTATAACTGAATTGATGTTTCTTTACTGTTTTGGCTGTGGATTAAAAATACCTACACATATCACTTATATTTGTTATGAGATTTAAAAAATATATTTTGCCATGTACCACATTTAACCATGTAATAAAAAACAAGGGGATGGTTTTATTATTAGGTGTCAATAATATGAATAGTATTAACTGAATTGATGTTTCTATACTGTTTTGGCTGTGGATTAAAAATAACTACACATATCAACAAGACTGAAGACTATACTTTGCATATGGGCTTTAATGTACAATAAACAAACAATACATTAAAACTAAATTAACTTTTTTTTAAACACCTTTATTAAAATGTTATTCATCACCTCTATATACATACATTTTTTTAATTCTTGGGATCGGTAAACATAAGCAATAAAGTGAATCAAAATACAGCTGTTTTGCTTAGTTAATCATGAATGCCCCAAAGTAAGTGGCTTCCTGAGGGAAACGGACAGCGCTTATGTTCAGCACGTACAAAGAGAGCCTGTCGCCTTTTTCTAAGCGGAACAGCGCCCCCTGGTGGTTGGAATAAAGCTGTACACCAGACCTTGCGCTCGCACAGGGAGTAACTACGGCTTTAGCGAGCATCACTGGTCGTGGATAGGATGCGGTCCTCTTGTATAAGTATTGCGTGAAGTGCATACTCCGACCTAATTGTGTTTCGAAATTAACTTGAGAGAAAACGAAGTAAATTCCGTCGTGTGGCACCGCTATTTCTCCTTCGGGGCTCAAGCTCATTAACCCTTCCTGACTGAATTGGCCATTCATGTTGTCCCACTGGATACGATCCAGTGCAGGAGTTTCGTCTGCAGAAAAGCAAAGAGATCATTAGCCTATTACATTTAACCACATTATCTTGTACAGTGTAAACAGTGGATTGTTACTCTGGGGAAGATCCTACCATTTTTCTGAAGCCTTTGATATTGTTTAAGCTCTTGTTTTGCCCCGACGTGGACAGCTGGTTTGAAAATCTCAGTGATGTTGTGTTCTGTAAAGTCCAAGAACATACTTTCAATTAAATTAGTCACTATGTCTGATTTTGAGGTAATTGATGGTACAATGGAAGAAACTGCAGCATCTTAAAACATCAATCTGTGCCCTTGACACACTCCCCAGATATTTTTTTTAAAAAAGCTATAAAAATTACTACGTGAGCTTAATGTTCAATTCTCTCTATATATCAACTAAACTAACTTCATAACTTTTACTTGCATTGACGTAGTAAGATTTTTCTTTAAGTTTTCCTCTTTTATAGACAGCTCCCTCTTTTCATCTTGCTTTGTATATTTTAATATTTTTCAATCATGTAATATTCTGCAGAAGAGAGAAATGAATCTTGCTGCTTCTCTCGCGAGAAGTGAATCTCAGTTTCACTGATCCACAGCATGTGATCGGCTGTTCACTACTGATGTCAAAGCTAAACTCCTAAACTCAGGATCAAAGTCTGAGTTTACAGAGAAAGCTGATGATCAGCATCATGGGACCAACAAAGCCTGAATAGATTGGTTTGGTTTTGTCAACTCTAAACTAATCCTGTAACCCTGAGTTTGTTAAACTACCATCATGGTACAGGCCCCTGATGTGCTCCTCCAACAGTAATCACATTCAAATCCAGACTGAAAACACATCTGTTTAGCTGTGCATTTACTGTTTTAATATATTTTAAATACATAATTAGTCTTTATTTTTTATTATCATTCTTATTTCATACACACTTAATTATTTAGTTGGTTTGGGCTTTCTGGGTGGCAGAGGTTGGGAAAAGAGAGTGATGAGGATGTACATTTATGGGTGAAAAGACATCAGGGGCCTGTACCATGATGGTAGTTTAAAGGTCCCATGGCATGGCATTTTTCTATTATTGTATAGTGTTTTCTGAGGTGTACTTATATTATTAGTATGATTTTTACATCATAAAATGTCATAATTTAGAAATAAAAGCCATTTTTTCTATACTGCTGTTTGCCCTGTGGCTGAATGCCCTGCTTCAAGAGGCGTGTCTGCTGTGAGACTTCAGTAAAAACGCCCACTGTTGTGATTGGCTGACATCTTTGCATTTTAAATGAGCGGAGGGGGCGTGGTTTAACGAGGCACGAGCAGGCACGAGTCTGCCAGAGAGACGGATGGACCTGAGTTCACTTCTCATGAGTTCTCTCAGCATCTCTCAGTTCAGGGTGAACTGTTGTAGTTACTAGCATATACTTCAGGTTATTAGTTTATTTCTAGTCGGAGGGGCTGTCACTCATGTCAGAAAGTTAGTAACTTTAGTAAATTATGGATCAGCGCTGACTCGAGACGTGAACCGTTTAGAACGATTCAGTCCGATTTGGTGAACTGGTTCGGTTCACTAAAAAGAACCGATTCAAAAGAATGATTCGTTCGCGAACCGGACATCACGGAGACGAAGCGATTGCTAACAAAGTTATTTATAGTAACTACTGAGTTATGAGAGCGCTGTCAGTCAGCGCGAGTTTATTTTGTTTGTATCTGAGAGTTCTGAATAAACACGAGTCCCAGTCACACCGAGTCCGTCTTCATCATTATTCTACCAACTTTGTAACACATGCAATGTACCATTACAGCGAGATGAACGAGTTAGTAAGTGTTGAGTATAGCATTATTTCTAGATATGTTCCAATCATATGAATAGCGTCATTGACGCGCATTGAGTAACGTTACACAGCGCAAACAAAGACACAACAGCTGTAATCGAATGTAACGTTAATCCAGTTTATTGTGGGGAAAGCTGGCTAGCCTAGCCGGATACCCTCACGCTTACCCCCCTTCTGCTTAATCTCACGCCGCGTTTGGCTCCTCCGCTGTGGGCCAGATGCAGTACTGGGGGTCGGGGATGTTGGAGGCCGAGCTTCGGCGTGTGTGAAGTTTATCTCTAAAGATGTGACTGCTGATGTTAAACAGAAAAGACTGTATGCACATTTTAGAACAGATAGACGCGACAAGGACGTACAAAAACACTGACTCACAAGATAGAAAACACGAAAACACCGTTCTGTCGGGAGAGAGAGAAGCCGCTGCGTGTCCACAAATAATAAATAATAAGCTACACATAAGAAATCAATGATCACAGATCAGAAGGAACTGAAGAAAGACTTCTGTTTTCATTTGTACATCCAAACACTGAGAAACTGCCAGTGTTCACTCGTTCACAAGTAACGTTAATGATCTCGAGTGTTTGCATGGGCGTGCCAGATTCTCTGGGCGGAGGAAAGGGAGGAAACCGTTCCTGCTTGGACGTCAAACCAGGAGACTTCAGGATTGGCTCGTCTGGCCTGTCATTTTCTCAAAGGCAGAGAGAGACAGCCAGAACTCGGGTTTACACCGATCAACATTTCTATCCACTTGGGGACAATATTCAGGCTAGGGGAACTCATATTAATGTTGAAATACCTCATAAAATGAAAATTTCATGCCATGGGACCTTTAACAAACTCAGGGTTACAGGATTAGTTTCGAGTTGACAAAACCAAAACAATCTATTCAGGCTTTGTTGGTCCCATGATGCTGATCATCAGCTTTCTCTGTCAACTCAGGCTTTGATCCTGAGTTTAGGAGTTTAGCTGTGACATCAGTAGTGAACAATCACAAGCTGTGGATCAGTGAAACTGAGATTCACTTCTCGCGAGAGAAGCAGCGAGATTCATTTCTCTCTTCTGCAGAATATTACATGATTGAAAAATATTAAGAATTTAAACAAATTTACACAGGAAGAAGAAAAGAGCTGTCTATAAAAGAGGACAACTTAAAGAAAAGTCTTATATGTCAGTAAAAGTAATGAAGTTAATTTAGTTGATATATAGAGAGAACTGAACATTTAAGCTCACATGTAGTAATTTGTATAGCTTTATTTATTGATTTTAAAGCTTATTTGTAACACCTTTATATAGGCTATTTATATTAATTTTAACAAAGTGCCTATTAATGATTGATTAACTAAAATGGTACATGTGCAATTGATTAAGGGTATAATAATTACATAAATTACATTTATTACTAAATGATTATTATTATTATTATTATTATTATAAATAAGCATTGTTAAAAGCCAGACGCTTTAGTCTTTAAAACCTATTTGCTATGTTGTGACCTTTAATTTGGAGTAGAAAACTTTGCTCACAGTTGACTGGTCTAATTTCAGTTTGAGATCTCTTATAACATAACCTGCCCTTGAGCAGATTAGCCCTGAAGCATAACTATGGAGATGAACACTGCTAAAAGCCAAACCACTTTAATAACTAAAACCCAGGATTGTCACAAACTAAGCTTAAACATATCTGGCTAGCCAGCTAAACCGGCTTCATGGTATAGGCCCCAGAACCGAGGTCGCAGGTTGGTGTAAATATACACTTGTGTAAGTGTTTCATATAGAAGCAATAATAGCAAACAATAATTTAAATAAATAAATAAATACATTTGTTTTACCTCCTAATGATCCCAGTACATGATTTTGTATGTCTAACAGCAGCCTCTGTTCAAAAAGAAATGTAGACTCTTGGAACATCATACTACATGTACGTTAGGCTATAATTGTAAGTTGACAGAGAAATATATATTTCTCCATTTCAAAAACGTATTGAAGCCGTTTTAAATACCTGCCGTGCAGTTTGTCTCAGTTCTTGATTGAACAAGTCACAACTTGCGATACCTGCTTGATCTGCTGGTTGGGTGAGATCTGTGGAGAGACAGTGGATTGGATACCCTCCATCTTTGCCTGTTTCACGAGTCTTTTAAAGTCAGACAAACAAACAAAACTTATTAAACGAATTAAATATATACATTTATGTCTAAATGACAACCTTTCTTGTTTAAAGATCATAATATGCTTCGATTAAACGATTTAACTCACTCTATGAATATCCTCGCAAAAGTCATAAAGAAGAAAAGCTGTGATAAACGTCTCAGTGCCTAATATTAAAGTCAGAATCAAGAAGAATATGTATTGCCCTTTTGCAGTTTTGTTTTCAGATGTGTTTTCGTCCAGCTGGGTATAACTGGTTGGTAGGTTTGATGTCATGTTCCAACAGCGTTTTACAGAATATTCGCATGACAGAAAGAGAAAGTAGATTTCCTGTCGTTTCCTGAGGGAGTCAAAGGTCCTGGAGCCGTTCAGCGCTCTTCCGCATGTTAGTTTGTTTTCCTGGCTGGAAAGTCCCGCGGTCACAGCGCCGCCCCGCTTTCCATCAGCCTGATTGAACGAGGGATCTGAAAACTGAGGTGAGTTTGCACGTTGTGGTACTTACTGCACTGTCAAATGACGTCCAGCTCCACTTCTCTAGACGTCATATGGGGTGGATGGATAGTGTTGTGGGTGGAGTTATGGTGTGGTTGAATCGAATATTTTAGCTCCACAGGCCCAAATTACATTCGCTCCTCATCGATGTCATCGCTGTGTAGACGTAAGCTCCACCCAAGGCAAGCTACTGTAGGTCATGTTATTTTTCTTTAGGGCATTCTGAGAACATCATTAATGGCCAGGTAACGTTGTGCGAACGTTCTATTAACGTTACTAGATTAATGTTTGTTCATAAAACCTTGTTAGAACGTTAACCAAAGTTCTCAGAACATTCCCTGTTAGCTGGGGGGTATGCCTACCGTTTCCTGTAGAGACTTCAATCAATTCACTTTATCCCCCCCCCCCCCATTTATTTACATTTATATTGTCTTTACTGTAGCCTACTTTCACATGAAACTTTAATATTACATTAGAAACATGTCTATCAGAACAAATCGGTAAACAAAAACAATAAATGTCCAAAATGCTACCAATAATAAAAGAAAAAGAAAATAACTGCAATTAATGGACATGGCAGCTTTTATATTTGTTTTTTAATGGCAGATGAATTCTGTTCTGTTCCATTCTATTCTATATTTCTATTGAACATGTTCATTATGCATAGCCTACTGCTTCTGGCATTATTTTATTTGCAAGCGTTATTTTAGAATTTCAGGCTGTATACGTAAACTAAACAAATATTATTATTATTGTTACAAGCTCTCCCAGTCTAGGGTTGGGAGAGGGTAACAAATAAATGAAATAAAATAAACGTAACGTGGAGGATTCCCTTCAACCCTCTACCCCAGAAATGTGGGTCAACAGCTTAGGCAAATACAAATGGTTTTATTACAGGTAAAAGTAAATTGGAAGCAAATAAATCTTCAGGAAAGGCTCAAGCCAAAACAACAAACAAAATGTTACCTAACTTTTGTAAGAGGAACTAAATGACCTATACAGGTAAAAGAAAATAAATAAACAACATAACTTTCCCTCCACTCCCTGACTAAACATTTTACAATAAAGAAAAGGTGGCACCCTGTCCCTACTGCTTCACATAACAAAAAGGTTGGATATTAGTTTGAAACAATATCTGTTAAAATACCAAACAATGTAACCAGGGCTTGACATTAACACCCGCCAACCTGCCAAATGCGGGTAGATTTCAGCTGTGGCGGATAAGGCAGCCACTCCCACTAGCCACTTTGGCAGGTTGAATATAATTTCATCCTACAGCCAAATGAAATGCCAAAACCGTTGTTTCACAAAATATTACAATTCACAAAATTACAATTTAATTACAATTCTTTATCGATTAACTTGCAGTTAGTGAAGGCGGGATAGGCAGAATCGCGCTGAATGACACACAACAGAAGCGCTCTCTCGCGTGCGCGCGCTCTCTCTCTGTCGCACACGTGATCAGTTCTCCTTGCGCCTGAATAGTCAAATACACGCGCACACAGATGTCAAAATTTCCGTCGTGTGGAGTATCTCGCATGAACAGTCAGTTATGGCTTAAGTGTAAGTAAACAGGTGGGTAATAACTGAATATGTGTCAGAATATTAGGTTGTAACACGCTGTGTACGAATGAAAATAGGGATAGCTCACTTAACGTAACTGGAGTTGATGCAAACACGGAGGCGATTGACATTAAACAGCTCACACTTTATTCCCTACAAAACTCTCACAAGAGTGCGTCACAAACTCCATTCCTTCCACAGCATTACTTAATAAAACAAAATAAATAAATGTTAACAACAGAAAATAATCCTCAAACTTTTGAACAGGATGAATATGTCCAAATTTTTCTTATTTTGTTTAAATATAATTTGTTTTCATTGAACTGCCCTTCAGAAGCAACAGAAGATACTTGCATGTTTCCCGGAAGACAAATTAACAATTTACCTTGATTTTCAAATTCAATAGGTTTAATGCATTGTGTTTCCTTCTGGAGCATCAGTGAATGTTTCAACCTTTTTTAGTAGTTGTGTTTGAGTCCCTCAATTGTCCCTCAAAAGATGGATCTTAAAATCATACAGTCATTGCTGGAGAGGGTTCAAATATGAAAAAGAGCCTGGAAAAATTAAGAATGTGCAGGACCTGGAGGATTTTTCTGAAGAACATTGGGCAGTTTAACTGCTCAGGACAAACAAGGGACTCGTGAACAACCATCACAAAACAAAAAAAACAGCCGTGGATCATCCAGGGAATGACACAGCACTGAGAATCAATGGTTCAGAAACTTTTTATAAGGGTTATTTTAATAAATTCAGCTATAGGGTAGAGTGGGGGAAAACGCCCCCCTGGGGTAAAACGCCCCCCACCTGTTTTTCACAAAATAAGCACTAGAGGGAGTCAAGATATATTTTCACTGTTGCTATGCACTTCGTTGACAACGGGGATAAACAAATCTCCTTGGAGAAGCTGACACCAGCGACGTATTTGAAGAGAAGAGGATTACATGCTAAGTGCTTTAATTTTCAGATATTAGTAAACAAGTGTTTAAGAGAATATTGTTCTGCAGGATATCACAGTGATGTATGATAGATGAATAGTGAAGTCTGTAGTTTGAGAGGAAATGTTATTTATAAGGAATATAATTATATCTTAAAAATTATTATTTTTTTTTTAAAGTCATAGCTTGTGGGGTAAAACGCCCCCTACGCTGAGGGGTAAAACGCCCCCCAAAGGGCATAGTTTCTCTCTATCATAATTACTATAACATATTAGATTATGTGAATGGCTACTGAATTAAAGTTTATTTATGTATGTATTTATTTATTTGTTTATTTAGTATTTATTTGTTTATTTTATGTATTTATTTATTACAACACATTTGTTTGCATGGCTTAGTTATATAAATATAAATGGTAAAATTGCTGCGAATGGCTAATGAATTAATGTTTATTTATGTATATATTTATTTATTTGTTTATTTATTATTACAACATATTTGTTTGCATGGCTTAGTTATATGTATAAATATAAATGTTAAAATGGCTGTGAATGGCTAATGAATTAATGTTTATTTATTTATTACAACATATTTGTTTGCATGGCTTATATATAAATATAAATGGTAAAAATGTGGATATTTTGGACATTCCTCAAATAAATATTAATATATATACATGTTGATACATTACTTGCCTTTTACTTTGAGAGATTAAAAACTATAGTCTGCTCATTTTGCTGTTCATCTATGAAGCAAACTGGTTGGGAAGAAAGGGGGCATTTTACCCCACCTTGGGGGGCGTTTTACCCCACCGCTGGGGCAAAACGCCCCCTTTGTACAAAAATATTTTCAGTCAAAATACTAATTAATTATGAAGGCTGTGCAATTTTAATATTTGGTGAATAGTTCCTGCCATAGTCACTCAAAACCGGGATGGCAATTCAAGTCACATTTATGTTTTGTTTCACTGTAATGTCACATTTTCCTTAAGGGGGGCGTTTTCCCCCACTCTACCCTACTTTTTTGTCTTGTGGACTATGTAAAAATATTTTATGTAAAATATCTTATTCAGGACAGTACTAAATAAAAAATAACATGCATTTTATATGATCCCTCTTATTTAGTTAAAATTATTCCCATTTTCACAGATTCGGCAAGCGGTTCACAAACTTTTTCATGCCACTGTATCTTGATTTGGGTGGTCACTCTGCATTGAAAGTTTGAAAGGGTTTTCTTCTAAATCAAGTAAAAGGACTCAAAAGCAAGTAATTTAACCTGTTAACTGTCACCCCCCTTTTTGAAAATATACATGAAAATGCATTATCCAAACTTAAAGGTCCCGTTTTTCCTGTTTTTTTTAAAAGGGTAACTAAACCCTAAACCAACTTTTTTTAGTTAATGATCTGTAATACTGGGGCTTTATTAATGCTGTTCATTGATTCGAGTAAATGTTTTGACATTTGAGTATAAAGTGTTTTAATTCTATAAAATATGGTGTAAAACCGCCAAAGTGCTGCCCTCTTAAGGTTGAACGCTGGCTACTGCAGTTGAATTTTCCTATTGGACGTTGTGGTACATCGTGACGTAGGATGGTACTTCCAACGGCTCACTATCCGCGGCCCTGGCACGAGCTCACCACGCCCTCAGAAATGTTTTCCCCAATCACACGATGAGAACGGCTTCACTCCGGTATGAACTGTCATATTACATGAAGTGGAAACATTATGAATGAAACTGACTTGACACTTGCTTTAACATTGTATTGAAGAAAATACGGTTAAATAATGCAGTTGTCAGTACACGTCAGGCTTTTCTTGCCGCATGTCATGTGTACAGATAATTTTCATACATGAGACGTGCTTTCAAACCCTGACACGCAAGTGGTTGCGGACAACGAACAACAATACTGTAACGTGCTAGCGTATATAGTCTAACTTATTTGAGGAAATCTGTTTATAATAGGCTTTTAGGTCTGAACAGCTCTGCTGTTTCACTAGCATCGTCGGCATCGGGAGTTAACGCAGTTTGAGCCAGCGGCTCGCATTGATAAGGCTCTGGG
Source organism: Gobio gobio (assembly GCF_949357685.1). NCBI lineage: Eukaryota > Metazoa > Chordata > Actinopteri > Cypriniformes > Gobionidae > Gobio > Gobio gobio. The sequence continues at coordinate 49,833,428 of NC_137100.1, forward strand.
TCTGTGTCTACAGACAATTCACCCTCCTCCACTTCAGGTGAAGGTAGGAGAAATGACCGCTCTGTTGCAAAGCTGGCGTCACTCCAGTCATTCTCCATCTTTGCGACTCGCGAGTCAGACAGCTGTCAATCAACCCGTTACTGCGGGTCTCAGGTGCACACCCTCCGCTCAGCCCCGCCCTCGGTTCGTCCCCTCTGTCTCCGCTGGGCTCTGCCCACATCTTCCAGCATTTTTCAAAATTTGCCAGTGGGTGGAGTTAAGCTCTGAGCACGGGTTTAGTTACCCTTTAAGCTTTGATTGTGTTTACAGTGTGCAATATAACATGTGTTCATGTTTCGCGTGTAAAAAAACAGTATTTTTCACACAATTTACTTATCTGTATACCGCTGTTTTCACTGTCCTAAAACCGCTTGAGGATTTCCCTGTTCTATGAAGTCCCTCCTTCAGAAATACGTAACGAGTTCTGATTTGTGCCAGCGGTTCCCGTGTTGTGATTCGACAGCAGCTTAGCGCAAGTTGCCCGGAAAGGTCACGCCTCTTACCATAACGGGGAGATGCATGTGCTCAAAGTACAGCGTCCCTGGGAAGGCCAAAGAAAGGTGATTTGACTCCGGGATGAAAATAACAGCGTCTGGACGACATGGCGACAAACACACTCTACGAACCGCTACGAATGCAACACTTCCTCTTCTCCACGTGCGAGAGCAACGAGACCACGCCCCCTTTTTTGCGTATTCTTGTGGGCGGAGGTTAGTCAACAAACTGTTCTACTGAAGTCATTAAAGCAGGATGTACATGGATGTAGTCCAAACCGGCCGTTCGCTGTAGGCTTTGAAAGGGAACTTCTGTCAGATAAAATATCTCGCTTGGCATTGAACTTTGAGCTTTATAATTTTACAGGTATTATTTATGCTCTAACAGCAACATTACACACTAACTAAAGTTTGAAAAATGGGATCACGAAGAACAGGACCTTTAAATGGTTGCAATTCAAGAATGCTTTGGAATATAGACATTCTCATTTTAAATAGTCTATTTTATATAAAATATATACGTTACAAAATAATTTGTACTCTAAAATTACTATCAAATCAATGCCAAATATATAACCAATTTGTGTTTGAAGTTGATATCACAAAAATTGAAGTTCCCATGAGATTTTGTTTAGGCGCTGTACCACAAATAGCCACCGGGTGTCATTGAAATTCCATAGTTTTTTTTTAATGCAATCTCCTGTAACAAATGTATATATTTTTGTCCAAATATCACAAAACAGCTGGCAAATATAGAACCGTGAGACTCAGACCTTTCCGACGATATGTGTTTTGTCAAGATTAGAAAAGGTTTTTATTATAAAGTTTTTAAAATAAATGTTGTAATATGAAACATGACAACGCCCACTAGGGGAGGAGCCGCTAGAAGAATTTAGAGTACTGTTTCCATGGTAACGCAAAATCCGATTTGAAAACGGTTTTCACAGGATGAATCTTGATTTCTTAAGCTTTCGAATTATATATAGTTTGTCAACATTAGATCAGGCTAAATATAGGATATAATTGTTTTAAACATGCAGTGGCAAATGGGCCCACCGGTGGGCCAGAGACAGTTAACAGGTTAAGCATGCCAAAGTCAACTTTAATCATATAAAATGTAATTTCCAAGCAGTAAAATTGTGGCCAGTGAAAATGCTGAGTGGCTAACTTTTGAAAACCACTAGCCACAGTGGTTGGTGAGCAAAAAAGTTAATGTAAAGCCCTGAATGTAACCATGAAGAAAGAAAAGTATTAACTGAAATCAAAAAGACTACAACAGTTTCTCCAATAAGAGCACACTCAACACCAATGTCAACACAACAATTTTACACCCAATTTCCAAGCCGACAACTCTGGAGCAGGGGAGAAGAGAACCAGACTCTGCACTCTGCAGCTCTCCTTATGAGCATCAGGTGTGCTCGTTAACTGAAAGACAAGCAGAGTGAGGGAAAGAGAGAGAGAGAGAACAACAACAGAAAGGAAAAGCAACATTTACACACAAGGACGACCACAGGACGTAACATTATTATTATTTTATTTAGATTTTTTGTTGTTGTTGAAAATTGTCCTTTAAATTATTCAAATTATTTAGAATTTATAAATGTCTGAAACGCCAGATAAAATAGTAGAAAGTTAGGAAAGAAAAATCAATAACACGACCTATGGCGTCGTTAAGGCGTACCTTAGAAATAGCCAATCATCTCTGGAGTGACGCTAAATTGTGACGATTTCCCCCCCCGACAGAAACATAGACCAATTACTTAACAGTCCGTCAGTACTGCAGCCAATCACTGCAGGGAGGGGGCGGGCCGTTAGCCGAAACCGGAAGCGCATGCAGGAGCTGTGTGACCTGAGAAGGTCTCCGGCCTTGTGCGAAAGTTGCACGGTGAGCGTGGCTGTGAACTTCCCCAGGCTGTCTTATCGAAAAGCACAGCAGAGCCGCGATGTTTAAGTGCAAGACAGTATGGAATAAACTGGCTCCGCTGGCCCGGGCCTCGTCCACTTTGTGTCTGCAGAATGCGAGGAAAGCAGGCAAGTTGAGATTAACGGCAGAAGTCACCTGTGGACTTCATTTCAGTCTAGCAGAACAACGGCTTGCATAATTTCTATGGAAACACAACTCAAGGCACCGGTAGGATAAGCGTTTATTTGACCGTGTGGATAGTCAAACCAATAAAGCATACTGAGTTGAATTGAATATATAAACACAACTGAAGTTTCATTCAGTGCTATCTGCGGTCACAGCGCATATGTTCCAACACAATTTTATGCAAAAACTCTATGCGGCCATTCTGTAAAAAATATCATTTGACACGAAAAGACTGAATGGGTTAATGCAGAAGTAGAGTACAGTGTTACAGTATTTTTTGGGCCAAGGTCGGTGAACGTCAAATCTGCCTCTCATACATGCACGTTTGGCTCTGACAACTCCATGCCGCTGTCACAAGTGAATTATATCGCAGCAGTATTGTGGTTTATTTTAAGATTGACGGACTGTATTCTACTATACTGTTTATTACATCAATGCTCACCAACTAAATAGTGGTTGAGTAGACTTTAAAAAAAGAAAAAAGCTGAATATTCTCTTTCACATTAAAATGTATTAGGGGTGTAATGTTTCCAATTTCTCACGGTTCGGTATGTATCACGGGTTTCAATTTCCATTTTTTTGGATAGCGCTTTCACAATATATTCCGTTTCAAAGCAACTTTACAGAAACTGCATGTTATGGTTTTAGGGTCATGGTTACGGTTATGCTATGTTCAGGGAAAAAGCACTTATGTCAAATAAAGAAAATAAGAACAAACAATCTAATTACAAGCAACACCATAAATAGATAAAATAGAGCAAATATACAAATGAAATAAACAGTGCTTTTCAGGAAGGTCTAATATTAGTTTTCTGGTACAGAAATCTAATGTAAAATAACATTGAATATTTCACTATATAAATATAAAATTAATCCTTATTAAAGTTAGGGATTATAGAGCAGTGAGTGATTTCCTTGTCTTTTGTTGTTTGATTAACGTTAAAAACAGACAGCAGGTATATTAGTATTAATATTAACATAATATTTCCTGTTGTCACTTTAAGACATAATGCACGGATTCAGTACACTGAGTTGTCTTTCTCGACTGTTTACAGTCACCTAAGACATAACCGAATGTTTGCTAGGATACTCACCAAGACATAATTTGTGTGTGACATTGTCTGTTTAAGTGTAAGGCTTGAAATCGCACTAAATTTTTGCAAGCTGTCTGAGAAGCGGCTTTCCATGTGTGTGCTTGGAAATAGTTAAAATGTCAGTGCCATAGTAAAAATGTCACGTTTCGTAATACAAAGATATTTTTATTCTGAGTTCCTGAAGGAATATATTTGATGTAACTGTGACATCAGTACAATGAGTTTAAGCACACTTAAAAAAATAAATAAAAAAAGGATGAATTTTTTTGGTTTTATGATTGATTTTTCAGTGCTGAGACATGGTAGAAGGCTGGATATGGTTCAAAAAGCCCAGATGTCATCAGGGCCAACAGGAGGGAGTGGGGAAAACACACTGTATTACGTCCTGGTTGGTGCAACATGTCTGGCGGGGGGAGTTTATGTAAGTACCCCTTTATGACTTGATTCTTCATCGGTCCCATATTGACAATATACCAAATATATAATTAGTTTATAATTTGTTTTGATGTTCATACTAGGGATTGACCTATACAGATTTTTTAGATGGCCGATACGGGGTGCCGATTTTCTTGAGCCGATATTTGGAGTCGATACTGCTTTTGCTCCCTCAATTTACATCATAAAAATGACACAATGATCATGATGATGATAAAGCTACAAGTCTCAATTTAAAAAAGGAACATTTATTGTGTAAAAAAAAAAAAACTATATTTAACAAATAGTAAAAACAGGTGAGGTATAACAAGTAAAAAAAAAAAAAGAGTTCAGTGCTGAAAACAAATTCTGAAAATAAATATTTAAGCATAAATAAAACTCTGAAAATAAATACTTAAGCATAAATAAAATAATTACACTATTGCACTCAGTAGCAACAAGCAAGCAGCATAATAAAGTGCACACTGACTATACTATACTTTATTTTCAAAGTAACTAACTATTTACAACCTAGTCATTTAATGCTTAGGTGCACTTTAGAGCTGCAACTAACGATTATTTTTTCTGTCGACTAATCTAACGATTATTTTTTCGATTAGTCGACTAATCTAACGATTATTTTTCCAGATTAATCTTATTATTCTTTTTTACTGATTATTGTATTTCAAAGAGGGTAGTGAATTTGTATATTATTTTAACATGAAATCAATGAATGATGACAATATTAATTGTATTTCAGGAAGGGTAGTGTACATAGTATGCCATTTTATAATGAAATATATGAACACAAGAAGCTTTTTAAACATAATATATAATGATACTATTCATCATAAAATGTATACAGAGTAGGCCTAATTAGGAAAAGTTGTTTACTATAGTAGTTGAGTATGATTTACTTATTGATTTGTGTCAATAGTAAACGAAAATGCACTTGTATTTATCTGCAAAAGGTTCACATACAGGAGCTTTCAGCATAGTTTTAATGTATAACTAGTCGTCTATTTTGTGCATGTGCATAAACAACGACTAAAGCTGCCAGAAGTTTTTGCCCAAACTTCAAAGACACATTTAAATGATTAAAGCTAGAGGCATATCTTAACTTTAATGTTACTTTAATCATGTAAACTACCTATATACAGCAAGTTATTATGCATATGTGTTTGGGAAAGAGCGGAACCAGGTCGCATTTACAGCAGATATATGCAGCCCATAATAAATAAAAGCACGAGACGTACAGGCGTCGGAGGAGAACCCAGGAAAATGTGACCGTCTGTTGCAATCGGTTGCAATACACGCGCCACGGTTCAGCTGCGCGAGAGAACCATGGAGAGAACACTGGCAGCAGGGTTGCCAGGTTTACACAACAAAACCCACCCATTCGTTACTCAAAACTAGCCTAATCGCGTTTCGGGGAGGTTCTCTGGTAAACATCGCGTTCGTGGGGTTAAATATGTGTGTTTTTTTGCTTCAACCCGCGGACATGAGACACAGCCCGCGGCAACAGTGTAGAAGTAGCCCAAATCCGCGGAAAAAAGCGGACTTGGCAACACTGACTGCAGTGTGAAAGCTCCCGCTCTCCACGCGCACAGCTTCTGCGCTGCCACCGCGTGCAGTGTGAAACCGGCGTTACAGAGCGAACAAAGCACAGTTTTATTCGGCTTCTGTTTAAAGTACTCCCACACTTTTGAATGTCGCGGTCTGGCTTTATATGATAAATGATCATTTTCACTATGCCCGGGTGCAGAAGCTGCCATTATTCTAGATCTTCTGTTCCATTCTAGAACGTAAATAATGTGCCGCCGACGCGTCGACGCATTTCACGCACGTCGACGTATTTCCGTAGTCGACGTCATCGACGACGTCGACGCGTCGTTGCAGCCCTAGTGCACTTAACTTAATCTCTTGTAGAGCAACACCAGCGGTAATTAAGGAAAAAAATCTCCCAATGCTCCATTTGAAACTTCGGTCTTCCGACCTTTTACCATCGTGTCAATTCTCAATTGATCTTGATTAATATGCGCGAGGGAGGGAGAGCAAGACAGGTTGAAGATGACGGTGAGAGTGTGCGCGCGTGGCCGGAGGAGCGGCTCTCTCTCTGCTCGTTCTTTCAGTAACGCATGCGACCTGTCACAAGCGCAGCAGTCAGTCTCTACATCACTCACCGATCAAATAAGGCTTTAGTGGGATAAAAATTTGCTTTGGCGGCTGCCAAAAAACGCAATATGTGGTGGCCGGTGTTGATTCTGTGACGCACCGCCACGACTTAGTCTATGTGTGAGAAACACTGGAGAGACACACACACACACACACACGTGTCTAAACCTCAGCCAGGTGGTTGCTGAATAAAACTCCCACAAATACCATGGAACAACGTCAGCATTACTTAATCCTATGACCAGTGTTCGTAACAGCTACCGTATGCATACGGATAGCCTACAACTTGGCTATTTGCAGCTCCCTAAATACAATGGCAAGTAGTTATATAGACGAGGCATTCAGCATTTGCGTTTTCCATTTGGATGCACAAACTTGCTTAGCTATAGTTGCAAGCACATATAGAGCAACGTGTTTCCACTTTCAAAGTGTATGGCAATATTTCAACCAAGTCAAACAGTTAAAAGATGCTTTGACAGTTTAAAACTTATTGTTGTCTTGAAGAGAAGATTCCAGCACTGCTAGTAGGGGAGCGGTAGAGCATGGTCTGCCGTGAATTGCAGCGTCTCCAGCAGCACAGAGCTGCCTGTGGACGCCTGTCTGTAAATAATGCCGGGGAAAAACTATTGCCGAGCGCAGCAGCCTTGTAAAAACAAAAACCGCAAATATCGGTCGGTAGATATATTGGTCGATCACTAGTTTATACAGTTATGCAAAATACAAGTAATGTCGCTTTGCTATGCTCTGCCAGTTAAACTGCAGGTTCAGTTGATTTCAAAAAAAGATGTTAGAGATGTGCCATGAATATAAATGGTATACATTTACTTGTAGCAGACTTTATCCCACAAAATACTGATGTGGATTGCACTTGGTGAAACAGGTTAATAAGCTTGATTATTATGGTTGCTTGTATAGCAGTTTCTCAACACCTCCATTTCAGACTCTGGATCAAAGGTTGCATCAGTTTTCTTCAGTGTAGTAAATATAATTTCATAATGTCATAAACTTTGTCACATTGTTTTTTCCTCTCAGATTTTGTCCTCCCAATGTTTTTAAATAATGATGTTGATTCTCAGATTAGCAGTTTTCAAAATGAGTGTTGTTTATTTGTTTGTGTGTTTGAAGACATACCGCACTGTGTCAGGGGACAAGGAAAGATATAAGGATCGTATGATAGAAATTGCCAGTAGACCAAAACAACAGCCACAGGCAGCTGAGGCTGTAGGTAAGTGATTACACTAATCACATGTACACATTATAACTACAGAAACACAAACAATAATTCACTGGTCTCATTTTATTAGCAGTTTTTTCAATTAACAGAGTTCTTGATGTAGGCCTCCTGTCTATAGTCAACTTATTTACTGCTGTCTGCAGCACAGATGTGAAAAATAATCAGTCTTTGTTCTTTAATTAGTGTCAGAGAAGGTTAATTGGTATGTTGTCTTTTGTGTTTCAGCTGAAGTTGTGGCAGAATCAAAAGAAGGTGAGAGGTTATTTCTATACACTGCTATAGGTTCTTTCCATTTGTCTGTCTGTAGCTGTGTCTCATTTCATTTCATTTCGAAGGCTGCGTCCTCCGGAGGACACATCCTGTGAAGGATGTAGTATACGGAGTGCCCTTAATCAGAATTAAATGAGATGTCCTTCGTAGGACACACAGGCAGGAAGTATCACGTTGCTATGCCAACACGTTCACAGCGCCATTGTGCTCGCACCAGTTATATGAACTATCTATTTGAGGTAATGCAGCTTAAAAACAAAAACAAGCTTGAAACTACTTAAATTTAAACCACATCTTCGCTTGCATGTATACCTGCCGGCGGCTGCATTTTTTTCAAATAATATTTAAAAAACATGACGGGGTTGTTAATGGCGACGCAAAGAATTGTGGGTTATCTGCAGCAGCGAAGGATACACCTCATGCACACTCCGAATTCTTGTGCATTTGAAGGTCGCATTCGGGGTGTTCTACTTACTTTTCTGAAATGAGACAGCCTTGATGACACATGCAGCCTTCGAATGCGACCTCTGGAGGACACAGCCTTTCGAAATGAGACACAGCTTGTATGTGCACATTCACAGCTTTGCACACAGAGCACTGCAGTGCAATACTTAAGCCTTAGCTTAAATATGTCAGTTATCGGATGACTTTCTCAATTGAACGTTTTTAAAATTATGATTTGATTGGAAAACTAAGATGAAAACATGATATAAGTGATGCAATACCGTTGTGCTCTGAGGTCTCATGGCTCTGGATGGTATTTGCCTGTTACTAGGGCACACATGGGTGGGTATTAACATGCACAAAATGTCCTGCATGATGACGTCATAAACTTAAATTAGGAAATGTGATTTGGGAATTCTTAACTCTGCTTAGTCTGAAAAAGGGGTAACAACCTAAACATATTAAATGGTCTATTATCTATTCTATTATGTACTATGATCAAGTCATCTGATTGCATGTTTAGTATCTTAATTTTGGTATGCGTATAATTACATATCATTGTAAATCAGAGTAAAACCGGTTGATTTTGTAAAATTAATATAATCTGAAAGAGGGTATATCAAATAATTTATATTTGTATTTTTTCCACAGTTCCTCTTATAATTTTAGTCAAGGTTTGTTGTGGTAAAATCACTCCTAATGTAGTTTTTATTTACAATTTGACTAATTTTTGGCTTTTGACTTTTGGCTACTGTAGTTTTTCAGAATTAGTTTTAGCTAGTATCAAATAGTCACATTTTTTGATTGGACAGAAATTTTCCTCATGATAAGAATTATTTTAATTTAGCATATAAATACCTGAGAAAGCAAGTTTTCTTTATCAAATACAGGGTTTCATGTACAACGTATATACACTAACGTTCAAGTAAGATTGCTTTAGGTAATTTTCCCCCGGTTTCACAGACAATGCTTAAGCTAATCCTAGACTAAAATGCATGTTTGAGATGTTTTAACTGAAAGAATCTTGCACTGACAAATCTTAAAATATGTCAGTGGCATTGTTTTGTCTCAAGATGCACACCAGTAATGTTTTTTTCTTGGGCATGTTTATAAAAGTTACTTAAATGTCCTAATTGAACTAAGGCCTAATCCTGGCTTAGTCTAAGCCCTGTCTGTGAAACCGGGCCTTTAAGTTTTAAAGTTACCAGAAGAATTAACATTTCCACAAAACATTATTAGGCAGCACAACTGTTTTCAACATTTATAATTATAAGAAATATGTCTTGAGCAGCAAATCAGACCTGCCATCACAGGAATACATTACATTTTTAAATATAATAAAATAGAAAAGCTGTCATTTTAAATTGTAGTAATATTTCACAATATTACTGTGTTGATGCTGCATTTCAAATAAATTCAGTATCAAATAAATGCAGTCGTGGTGAACAAAAGACAATGTACATGAATTGTCACTTTCAGTTGTGCATGCTTCTTGGGACACTGTATACTGCATGTGACTGTCTATTTAATGTTTCTGTTAACTGTCTTTGACTTGTTTAAATGTCATCTTTAACTCTCCTAATATTCCTACATTATATATGCACTTGCCTCTACGTAACCTTAAATGAACTTTAAATAACTCTAAATAAGCATCTGCCATGAATTGTAAATGTAAACCCTCAGCCGTCTTTAGAATTGTCACCGTGACCTTTCCACCTCTGCTCATACAGGGTTAACTGTCTTCTCTATATCGAGTGTTTGACTGTGAGCATTTGTTTTTTGTGTAACTGCCTTGTGGGTAACTCCATTGACATTCCTCACCCAACCAATTGACTATCCATTGTTTTATTCTAAATTTCACAGTGCTTTTTCGAATTGAAAGATTAAAATTGTACAAAGTGTATCAGTTTTTGCCGTTGGGCCAAGAATGGTTGGATTGAGGTGATGTTCTATGAAGTTCTTTCATTGTTGATGGATGTGCCTGAGGCTCTTCTTCATCGTGTCGTTCACTTGTCAGTTGTGTATTTTGCGTCACACATTGTCTGTCACCAACCAAACATTTTTACCACAAGAACACCACAATTTTTTCCCTTCTTTTCTGTTCGTCCTACTAACACTTAATTGTTTTGAAGAAAGCTGTTTTGCCTTGCTTTAACTGCTTTATTCCCGTTAAAATATTTGGAAAGATTTTTAGATGGCTAGGCTTTGTCTGGATTGTCTGTCCTGTTCTCTGCCTGCACAATGAAGCTGAAATTTTGGAGAAACTCATCTTCTTCTGGAAAATTCTGTTAAGGCCTCCCTTATGTCCCTCATAAGTTTCTGTTGGACTTTTTGATTGGCATCGACACGTTGACCCAGCCTCAGAATCAACTATCAGCTACGAGTGTTAAGAGAAAAATGGCAAAGAGGAGCTTTGAGATTTTCGAAGTAAGAATCATGGAATGAGTTTAATATAAAGGTAGTGAAGTCTAAGAGAATTCCTGAGAATTCCTGCACTTCATGGTAGTCTTTCCCAAAACGTGATGATCCTGTCATGGAAGGTCACGCAGAACATTTTGCAACTAAGGGAGGAAGTGGATGAAGACTGACATCTTCACATTCACCTATACCTATTGTCATTTTCCTTATGTTTTTACCCTTTTCCGACAAATTCGTTCCTGACCCTGGATCCTTCATTTTTCCTTTTTCACCAGAAGAACCACTCGTACAAGCTATCAAAGATCGAAAGTGTTATGATTCAAGGCAATGAAAAAATGCTAGGTATTTTTTTTTAAAGTCAGTTATCTACTCATAATCCTGCTTTAGATGCTGCAGCACCTCTGGAATCCATCCCAGAACCATCTCCAGAGCCAGTCATAAGTGGTAAGAGCTGAGGAAGACAGAATGGAGGATTGTTTTGGTGCATCTTCTGTCTCAGTCAAACAATCTTGTGTTTTGCTCGTCTGTGGCATTAGAGCCTGTTGCTGAAGAACCAACTCCAACAGCACCTCCTGTTGAAGAACCTCCGGTATCAGAAGCTCTTGTGGTGTCCACTGAAGCTGAACCTGTTGCAGAAGCTCCCGTAATTGAAACCGTTGTGGAAAAACCCGTTGTGGAAGAACCTGTTGTGGAAGAACCTATAACAGAACCCATTGTAGGAGCTTCTATTCCGGAACCCATCGTAACGGAACCTGTTGAAGCCTCTGTAGTGGAATCCATCATTGAAGTCCCTGTAACGGAACCTGTTGAAGAAGCTCCAGCAGTTATACAGAGTGAAGAGCCCTTAGCTCCAGTAGTTGAAAGTGGTAAGATTGACACATCTGCATGGAAAAATCCAGGATTTTTTTTAAAGAAGGGAAATACTTTTATTTGGAAATTGAGGTTAACATTTTTCCTCTCCTCTAACATCGTGATTAAGAAACAGAGCCCACACCTGTAATCATCGCTGAGCATGTTCCGGAGGCTTCATCTGTTTCTGAGAGTGGTAAGAGTCCAGTTTTGACTGGATGGGAATCAGTTATGCAGTTTAAACATGTTACTGATAAACATACTGTACTGATAATTAGTTAATGTACACATATGGACACCTATTTCAAAACTTTCTATTACAACACCTTTTGATTTTTATGGCTACATATGATCTGAGTTGTTTGATTAGATTGTGTCTTGGTCTGTCGTTGGTTGGTTATATCCTTTGTCGTTGAAGATCATTTGCTTTTCTTGTCTATATAAACCACATTGTCCTCACTTCTTTTCAAGGCCGTATCTTTTTTTCTCTCCACTCAGCCATTTCATTCTTTGAACGTTTGTTGTCAAAATGTGACTGATTTAATGCTAATGGCTAATGCTAATTGTACAAGGTCACACACTTATGACCGATTTGCAGCCGTGTTTCCAGGTGATTCGAGGTATCGTTTGCACTAATATTACTATAAAAATGCTAATCTCTCCCCTCATCTAGCGCTGTGTTCCTGAGATCACTCACGTATTTTTGTACAGATAATGTTAAGTGCACTCACATGGCTAATTCACGATTCATGTCAAGTTGTTCATAAACGTTTGTTTGTGTGTGTATATGTGTGTTTGTACTAAATTTGTTTTTCTTTAATCAGCTGCAGATCCTGAGCCATCTTCTGCTGCTGGAACCACTGCTGCTGACTTAGATGTCCCTGAAAATGTTCCCTATCTGCTGATTGGTGGAGGCACAGCTTCATTTGCTGCAGCTAGGTCCATTCGGGCACGTGACCCTGGTGCCAGGGTGAGTCTGTCAGTTTGGTAGTAGTTTGGCAGAATTATGGTAACGCTCATGTATTGTAAATCATCAATACTTCATCGATACAATCACCAAAACATGTTTACCAAGAACACTCAAATATGAGGTTGAGGGACCTTGTGTGAGACTTCCTTTTTTAAATATAAAGACATATTGTCCTGTATTAAAAGCAGTAATATAGAAAATATGATATTGTGATATTGTGAAGACAACCAAATTAAACCATTGTTTTCTAAATGAAATAAAATGTTTTTATATTGTCATTGTACTAAAAAAATCTGTTGAAATATCTGGAAAATATTAACTTTTTTTATTGACTTTTTATATGCGTCTGAGATTAACTTTTTTTTTAAACAAACCTCTTAAAGGGATTGTTCACCCAAAAATGAAAATTCTGTCATTTACTCACTAACCATAACCTTTTGGTGCACACGTTTACATACATTTTAAGAGCTCTAAAAATACATTTCGTGAAATCTTTTATTTTTCTTCCAATTTAAAATAAAAAATATGAACCATAGATGTGCCCTTGCTGAATCCTTATGCAGAGCATATCTATGTATTAAAGTATGTTTGTGTTTGTGTTTGTTACACAGGTGTTGATTGTAACAGAGGAGTCTGACTTTCCCTACATGAGACCACCTCTATCTAAAGAACTCTGGTTCTCTGATGACCCCAAGGTCACTGAAACACTGCGCTTCAAACAATGGAACGGCAAAGAGAGGAGGTGTGTGACGAGTGTCCCAGACCACTTAAAACAGACCTAACACTGTTAAGTTGGTATTGTTGTCAAAGGGTCATAATTGCATCAGAATTCTTAATTTTTTGTTCAGACTATTTGCAGATATCGTGATTTATTAATTAATTTCTTTTTTGTTTTAGTATTTACTTCCAGCCTCCCTCGTTCTATGTCAGTCCTGCAGATCTTGCTAAAGTGGAGAATGGGGGTGTGGCTGTGCTCACTGGCCGTAAGGTGAGAAACTTTGACATCAGCATCTCATGTTGCTGTGGAGTTGCGCTCTTACTCTCTTATTCCACATGAACAAGTCTGAAAAATGCTGAGGTCACAGAAGAGGGGAAATGTTTTATGGTTGATAAGTGTGTGTGTGTGAGTGAGTTGTCCACATCGTAACCCTGTGTGTGTTTGTACCTATGGTGTAGGTGGTACACATGGATGCCAGAGGAAATAAAGTCAAACTGAGTGATGGTTCAGAGATCTCCTATGAAAAGTGCTTGATTGCCACAGGTAAAACACATAATATATACATGAACACATACACAGAGGTGTAAAATCTGTTAATGACTGTCATGTAAATGTGTATATGTGTGTGTGTTAGGTGGGGTGCCTAGGAACCTGCAAGTGATTGACAGGGCAGGACAGGAGGTGACGAAGAGGACAACCCTCTTTAGGAAAGTATGTCTGCTGCACATTTTTCAGGCAGAGTGGAGCAGTAGTGTTCAGATCAAATCCTCAATTAATGTTTATGTCGACATGAAATTGATCATATGTATATTCTTAATGCATGTCCCAGGTCTCGTTATGCACAATTCATTAGTACATAAAGGAAAATAGAAGTTTGTCTTTATCAACATGCAATAAAGGGAAAGGCACTTGATTCAGGATCAGCTTAAGTTAATGTCAGTACAAGTTAGAACCAAAATAAGATGTTTCTTTAGATGAGCTCTTTTAATAAAAGAGCATATGCACATAATCTCATAAGATGCCAAATTCATAAATGTTAATGTGCAGAACACCACTGGAGGGCACCCTTATGCTAATAATGTCCTATAGCATTTTACACACCACTATAAATTACAAGAGTAGATGTTTTTTTCTTGTTAACCAGAGGACTGTTAAACATTAAGCCGTGTACAATTTGACAAACATCACTGTTGAGGTGAATATTTTCCTAGATATTAGTATTCTATGTTGCCTCAAATTCTATACATTGTACCTACAGTCCTGGAAAACCTGGAAACGGCAAGGAATTTCAAATTGTGGGAAAATAATTAATGGAAATTTCTATATTAAACAAATTTATGATGTTCAAGTGTAAAATATTTTATTTGCTTAAAAATGCTCTGTCATGCAGGTTTATTTATTTATTTTTTTCTCCTGTAAATCCTTCAATATTTTATATTTTATCCAAATCTTAAAACATGTAATAACTGGAAAGCTAATTGAAATTTGTTGGTGTTTTTCATAGATTGAAGATTTTAGATCTCTAGAGAAGATCACCAGAGAGGTTAAGTCCATTGCCATCATCGGTGGAGGCTTTCTCGGTAGCGAGCTAGCGTGTGCCATGGGTCGCAGATGTGAGTCCAAATCCTCAGCTGTCATTTAGATTTAAAAAAAAAAATAAATCAGGCCACAGGTGTTTTTTTTTTATTTTTTAAATATCATGTTTTAAAATGGTAATAATCATATTAGTTACTTTTTTATTGATTACATGATCACATATTATTCACACAATGATAGCATATTGTTCATTATTTGATTATCAACAATTAATATCAGCCCCATGTCAGGTACAATTACATGTAAAATGGAGAGGCCACATAGCATTTGACTACAGGAGTATTTTCTCAACACTGCAAATATTTAATTATCTCCTGACCAACACATTTTAATTATTGTTTGAATTATCACTTTGAGTCATTTCACATTGTAATGCTACTGTATGTCTTTTTTGAAGACTTTTTGTTTTTCAAACACATTAAAAGAACAATTGTCATTTTGTTATTTACTTGTAATGGAGGGATGGATTTCTTTTCAGCAGAACCTCTTTGTATTAATATATTTACTTAGCCCCTGACATTTGGAACGTTAATATTTAAGTCATTAATTTAACAAAACATTTGCATTTCTGCAGTTCTCTGATGTTGTTAATGGTCACAATTTTTGTTTTATTTTTGTGTTGAAGTGTTTTATTTTGATTAGTTTTTATTGTAAGTTTAGTTCGGCAAACCCTAATGTAATGTGTGAGGTTTAATGTATATCATGTTGTGTATTTAAAAATGGAATATGTTTTCTGTCTCTTTGGGTTTTACTTTTATATAAATATGGTACAATCCTATTCAAATCAATAGGATAATCAATAAATAGTCAAATTATATTACCTAGAATGTTTCATGTAAATGTCACATTATTAATTACAAGTTTGGTCATGTAATTTGAAATCAGTTCTGTCTACAATTGTGTCTGTTATCTTGTTATAAGGGTTGAGGTTGGCTTTCATTTAAACATGGACAAAAACATTTTTTAATGAAACAAACTACTGACTTTTCCTCTCTCCTTTTTGCCGTTGCTTTCTTTCTCTTTCCTTCTATGTAGCCACTGACCTTGGTATAGAGGTGATCCAGATGTTCCCAGAGAAGGGTAACATGGGAAAAGTACTCCCTGAATACTTGAGTAACTGGACCACTGAGAAAGTCCGGCAAGGTAAGAGAATGAATAAAGGACGTTTGTTTGAGCAGCCTGACATAGAAACACTGGCTATAGCGTGTGTTTTGAGTGGGATTACTAGTTTGACCAAACAACAACACTGTTTGGGAAACCTATTGCTTTTCCCAGTTCTATTTGGCACAGGAATTGCTTCCTTTAGATTTAAATGTCCATATCCAGATTCAATATATTAGCATTTTGAAAAATTTGAAAGCTAAAAGTTGACCAAAGCTAACCTTTTGACCATTCATAGAGGGTGTGAACATTATCCCGGATGCTGTAGTGAAAAATGTGAGCTACAAAAATGACAAATTGGAGATCAAACTGAAGGATGGACGAGTGGTGAGTCTGCTTCTCCATTAGGCAATCGTAACATGGCCTGATCATATGTTTGCTAATTGTATTATGGTTATATTTGTAAAGTGATAAAAGTGATTTGTGTTATTAAAACTAATAGAGTTTTTTTTGTCATTTTAGGTGAAGACGGACCACATTGTGGCTGCAGTTGGTTTGGAGCCCAGTGTGGAACTTGCCAAATCAGGTGGGCTGGAGGTGGACTCTGATTTCGGAGGGTACCGTGTTAACGCTGAGCTCCAGGCTCGCTCCAACATCTGGGTGGTACGTATGGTTGAGGTTTTCTCCAGCAAAGCTTACAAAAGCGCAGAGAGGAGGATGTTATTCTACTGAAAGTGTCGGTATTTAGCAGACAGTACCAAGACAGAAGGTCCTAATGAAGAAAGGAGATGATTGGCTCAGTTTTCATAGTAACTGTATTAGTTCTGAATCACAAATTTTTGTCACGATACTCAAGGTTCCTCTTTGTTTGTGTCCTAGGCAGGAGATGCTGCATGTTTTTATGACATCAATCTGGGCCGGAGGCGTGTGGAGCATCATGACCATGCGGTTGTCAGTGGCAGACTGGCTGGAGAGAACATGACTGGAGCCAACAAACCCTATTGGCATCAGTCTATGTTCTGGTAACCACACATCTTCAACAAACTCAGCTTTTAACCTCTTAACAAGCGCCCCATTTTTTAGGAATTCTTTGAAAACGATATACCCAAATGAAAATGTCTGCAGCTCTTAAACCCTATGGTCTATATTCATAAACCTGGTCTTATTTTAAACTAGACACTTGAAATATTGCTACCCAAGAGTCATAATAACTCAAAGTAATATGGGAACAGAGTAATATACATGTAAATATACATGTAAGTGACTCACGTTTTTTGTTTTTTGTTTTCACTTAGGGAAAAAAATATTATAATTTAATGTTAAGAGCCTGAAAATAACTTAAATATAAAACTGAATGTCTAACCATGTCATGATTCAAATATGAGGATGATTCTCTCAGTAATGTAGCTTCTGTGAGCTTTTATGTCAAGAAAAGTCTAGGCGTCATTTCAAAAAGGCCATTTATTTCAGAACATTTGCTATTGTAAAGAGTAGTTTTTCATTCAAATAAATCTGCAATAAACTGCAATATACTACTAATTATAATGGATAAACAGTTACTGAAAAACTAAAGCAACTATTTACA
This sequence comes from Gobio gobio, assembly GCF_949357685.1. Lineage (NCBI taxonomy): Eukaryota > Metazoa > Chordata > Actinopteri > Cypriniformes > Gobionidae > Gobio > Gobio gobio. The sequence continues at coordinate 49,850,918 of NC_137100.1, forward strand.
GAGATTACAAAGTGTAAAAAACTCATTTAGCTGATGGGAAGCGTCAGTGAGAGACTGCGCGCTCCACTGCAGTTGCGCCATGGAGAACGCGCAGCCAGCGCACAAACAGTATTCACCAAAGCCTACTTACGCAAACTGCGCAAGATAATGCCTTTTGATTGGTTACTAAGTCCATCAATCAAACCTTTGTTGGAAAGGCATTGGCTGGGCACCGAGTGCCTTTATCCAACGAAAACCATGGGCGCAATGATTGACAGCTCACCAAGCCTGTAAGGCACTTCCTCTATATGATGCATCCCAGAAGAGTCTCTGATTGAAGGAGAGAGACGAGGGTTGATCCGTTGCACGTGGGAGAAGCTATTCTAGCAGGGGGAGTTTGCCAGACACGGAATAGAATCGATATTTCATTGAAAATGGACATGATTGATCACGCTAACTCAAAACTCTCTTGCAAACAACGGAGGATTTTTAGTTTTTTCCCTATTTTTTCGTTGTTTTGGATTAAAAAGTGGGATGCATTTTGAAGAATGGACTCTTACACAGAGATGTATGCGGGTGTTTATTGGATTTGTCCGATCTGATCTGAACGACAGGAGATGAAAGATGAGTAACGCTGATATTATGCTAATGTTTACATGGACGGTCCTTTAGCGTTTCATTTAACCCTTTCCTCTCTGGTGTATTTATTGCAAAAACAAGTTCAGAACATGAATCTTGAGTGTTTTAGCTTTCAAATGATGCATAGTTTGTGATAGTTGATTGAATATTTTGTATAAAACAAAAGTAAATAAAAGTACACACCCCCCCACTTCCGTCAACCCCCCCGCCCACGAACCGGTGCGGGTTAAGAAGTTAATACGTGTTTTTAATAGCATCAGGTATTCCAAGCTTCTTGAAAGTACTTACAAACACATGGTTTCAAGGACTGGAATGTATGCGAAAGTATAAAAAATGCTTGTTTGAGTAGCATGGTGCTTATTACGAAGCTGAATAAAACAGCGCTACCGAATTCGGGGAAAAAAAACGGAAAAAAGCAGCGTGAGCAAAATGGATCGTGATCATGCGCAGGCTGCCCTGTACGATGAACGGAAGTCAAGTCAACTTTATTTATATAGCGCTTTTAACAATGCAGCTTTACAGTGTTAAACAGGAAAATAATGCAGCATAATTTTATTCAGCCGTCTAGCCATTCTGGAGAAAACGGTGATGTCATCAGTTCATTTCAATTATCATACAGTGATAGTGTGGGCTTTAGATCAGTAATTAGATCAGTAATTTAGTTTATATGGTTAAGTTAGTTTAATAATTAGATTTATTTCGATATTTAGTTGAAAAATTTAGAAAAATGTAGTGTCCCCAACTGAGCACGCCAAGCCAGAGGCAACAGTGGCAAGGAAACCAAAACCCCATCAGGTGACCTAATGGAGAAAAATAAACCTTGGGAGAAACCAGGCTCAGTCGGGGTGCCAGTTCTCCTCTGGCCAATTAACAAACAGCGTATGATTATTATTCTGGAAACTTTACAGGTCAGAGGTCATAATAGATCGGAATATTCGAAGGATCAGAGGCAACACGCCGGAGACGGGTTTATTGAGGATGACATATCGATTTAAGTATTATTAAATTGTAATATTCGAACAATTGGAGTCATCACGCCGGAAACGGGTTTCGCAGAGGAATTTAACTAGCTCAGTATCAGGGAAGTGCAAATTCAATGTTGCTTTGCTCAGTATTGAGCTACATAAAAATTGGCTTATGAAAGTTCTGATGAATAATGCCTAATAAGGTAGTGTTTATAAGCACAGTGCTGCTTTGTTTACAGAGGTAATATAATAAAAACAATATATTTCTGCTGTTCCATAAGTGCAATCTATTGTCAGAGATTGAAGTGAAATTTCAATTCAACACTGGCATTTTTTTTCAGGCCAGTGCGAAGAACGAGCCATATTTTTACACAGCTTACACCTTGCTGTTATTGTGAACTGGTGGATTTATAAGAAGCTAATAATAATGGACTCATCACTTTTCTTAAATGGTTTAAAGTCTGAAATGTGTGGGTTTTTTAAAATATATATTTTTATAGAGCTTGTTTTTGTCAAATCATGTATTTTTGAACTTTAACAGTTCTTTAAAGCTACACTGTGTGATATTTTCCCCCATCTAGCGGTGGAAAGGTATATGACCATCCAGTGAATAATAGTTTCTGTTCCTCTCAATTCCGATTTCGTTTGAACTCCTACGGTGGCTGAATTAGTCCAAGATTAACATGGCTTCCAGTTCGACCTCGTCCACATTCGACACGGTGCCATCGAGTGTTAAAACGCGAAAGGCGAAGCTTGAATTTACGGGTATGTCCCTCTTTGGCTAATGTACTTTCAAGATGGGGGGGCAACATGGCGACCCGCATTCGAACCCCTTACCCGTATGTATTTTAATGGCATATTATAAACTTACGAGAATACTTTATTACTTGAAAGAAGTAAATATACATTAATGAGCACATATATTTTTGAAAGAACTAAGTGTTTTTAGCTAAGAATAAACTTAAAAAGTTACACAGTGTAGCTTTAAATTGTTGTTTTTACAATCATTTTATTGTTTATTATGTTACCATAAACACTGATCTCCCCCAATACGGTGAACATTCATTTTTAAAAACCCTGCAAATATTCTGTACAGGTGATCAACAAATAATTTTGAATATTATTTAATGCCTGAAAATTACCTTATCCATATAATTTCATTAAATTGCACAATTGATTTATGTAATATTTTCTCTATATTTTAATATTTTAATCAAGTAATGATTCATACAAAAATAACTCAAAACAGTGTGAAATTAATGATAAAGCAAGAATAAGAACGTTGCAAACTGCGTCTCTCATTCACTGTACTAGCCCTCTTTTTATTGGATTTAAAAAGGTCATATGCCAGTTAAAATATATATTTAGTTGTCAGTATATGGCTTAACATAACTGCAGTAATCATTAACTCAGGTACAGTAAGTCTTTGATACCCTCCCGATTGGCAGTAACAAACCCACTTTTATTCTCTGTATTGAGCTTGATATAAAATAAAAAGGTGCCCTTGAAAGTCCTTCAATCTGGCGTGAAAGAGTGGAAACTCTGTAACATAATTCAGCACTCACAATATGTCCCTGTCTTCAGGAGTGATCTAGGACCAGATGTTGGATATGAAGCCATCGGTATAGTGGACAGTAGTCTTCCCACTGTGGGAGTGTTTGCTAAAGCCACAGCCAAGGACACACCAAAAGCTGCAACCGAACAATCAGGTACACAAATATTTGCTAACATGTTTGCTATTGTTCTATTTTGATATTGTGTCCTTGTGTGGTATAAGCTACTGGATGCCTTGAATTTTTCTCTGGATTAACTCTTTCCCCGCCAGCATTTAAAAAAAAAAAAAAAAAGTTGCAGCCACCGCCAGGGTTTTTGATAATTTTCACCAAAATGTAATGGCCCATAGAATATTTTCTTGTATGAATATATGAGAATGCGCTATGTCAAAAGAAAGAGCAGACCCTCTGCTTTTAAACAAGCTCCTTTATGCATTCCTTTTTTTATCAACACTTAAATATGGGTAAGTTTCATATAAAGCAACATTTTGAACAAAAAGCAGAGAAAATTAAGTTTTTGTCAAGGACTACATTCGGATCAGATTCAGAGCGATGATCAAACACAGATGGAGTAGATAGAGTCCATCAACACCCCTAATACTTGCACGGTCCTATAGCACGTCCTGGGTCGACATTTCATTCAGTAACATTAGGCAGTTTTGATTGATATGCTGTTTAATGTTGATGATCACGTTATTTTACATATGCATCTGTTTACATACGAGCGCTTGTTTTTTTTCTCTCCTCTTCTTCGTCTGTGTTTTTATCAGGAGATTCTGTCCTGGAGATGCATAATAGTGCCCCTCTAGCGTATAACAGTGAAAACACGTAAACCCCGAAAATTGCGTATTTGGCGGGGAAGCGCTTTCTCACAAATAACGGAAAATTCCGTGTTTGGTGAGGAAAGAGTAAATAAAATATCAATCATCATCATTTGCTCACTTTTCTCTGGTTTACAGGCACTGGAATCCGTTCCGAGAGTGAGACCGAGGAGGTTGCCGGGGCATTGAAGGCAGGAACAGCAGCCCCTCCACCTCCTATGCAGCAGAAGGAGGATTATGGGAAGGGAGTGATATTCTATCTGAGGGACAAAGTGGTTATTGGTATCGTTCTGTGGAACGTCTTCAACAGAATGCCCATCGCAAGGAAGGTGAGGAGAGATATCATTCCCTTTCTCCATTCATCGTCATTTCAGTGTTTTTCTGATAAAGATTATTAATTTGTTTTATTTGTAGATAATCAAAGATGGAGATGAACATACAGATCTGAATGAGGTGGCCAAGCTTTTCAACATCCATGAGGACTGAATAATCCTTTGTTTTCTCTGTTCTCTGTTCATATCTATGTGGAGGGAGCTTGGGAAAAGACATACACATACAGGCTTACAACAGCCTGTCATCTGTCATTTTGACCTTGAACTCTCTTAGATCAGGACATGCAATGCTGCCTCTGGGTTGCAAGGTGGCGCTGTGATTTCAATGTGCTCACGGATTGGTTCAAACTGTATCACTCAATTTTCTACTGAGGGAAATCTTTACCTGTTGTTTGTATTGAAAAGTGCTGTGTTTTTTGTTTCGTTTTTTCCCCGTTAAGGTCAGTACATTTTCATCTCGCTTTGTGAATGCGTCTCTTCTAAACCTCTCCTCCAAAGCCTCAAACCAGACGGGATAACCACTTTCATGAAATATTGCAATAAAATTGCATTGTGAATCAAACAAAACCAGATGAAAGACATTCCTCTGACACCTGGTAGCACAACGTTTTCTGTCTGCACGATCAAAGCAGCTGGTACAAATGAAATGAAATAAAAGTAAATTATTTTTAATTATGCCTAATGTGTCCATTTCATTTTCTTCTTTTCCAGAAGTCAGGGGAACATACCAACCCCTCTGCAAGTGCAAGAAATTCATAAGTTTTGCATTTGAATGCCTGTGTGTCCGATATGGGCGTGACCCTGAGGGTTTTGAGATGTGTGGAGATGCAATATGTTACGGCTCATTAAACCTGTTTGCCTGCAAACATGTTCCCTAACATAGTCTTGACCTATTTCCTTATGCACCAGCGCTCTGATATACAGGTCAGAGTAATAGAAAATTGCTCATTCTGTCTTTCTGCAGAGTGATAGCCATGGAAAAAAATACAATTTGAGCCTTATGAAATGTTCATATTTAATTAAATGTTTTGACGTCACATGTCCAAATGCTATTTATTAGTTATTTTGATGCAGCACTCACACTTTAATCAGCACTGAATTGACTGCAAGGTACAGATTACAGGTTTACATTAATTCAGTATAGGGTTAGGTTGCGATTACAGGTGTCTTGATCTCTGTTTCTATTATTTTCGGTGTATTTCAGATATAATGCCCAAATTGTTTTAACGTGAAATTCTCTCTTTGCTAATACAGCTCAGTGTTTCAGACGTCAATTTCAGTGTTGTGCCGAATTCTGACCCCCTGCCAGATTATTACCCCCCTAGTATTGGTAGGTTTAGGAGTAGTTGTGGGGGAGGGGTTAGGATTAGGCAATCAGGTTAATTTGGCAGGGGGGTTGAAATTCGGAACAAACCTGTTACTCTTTGGTAAGAGAACCAGCTGATAAGAATAATTTATTTGTGAATGGACAACATTGCATTGTTTGTTTTTGTGTAGCTTAACGGAAAGTTACTCCTTGTAATTATTTTGCTGTGCACAGTCTTTATATTGCATCAGCAGCCATATCACCTTGTAGCCCAACCAAGCCTGGTTGCCCACTAAAACTAAGCCTGGTCAGTAGCTAGATGGGAGACCGTCCACACGAAGCCAGAACAATTCCCTATCAGATCTTTTTTTCCCCCTCGTTTCAAGAAATAACTGCGTACACACGAGAGCATGAAAACGGCTCAAAACGATGTAGTATACATGCCAGGCCAGTATGTGGCACTGTAATTCTGCCACAGAAATACACTAAAAACGGAGAAGAAGAGTTGTGGCTAGAAGGGGTACGGCAACAGTCGGAGGTGAGGTAAAATCTCACAATAAAATAACAATAAATAAACTTGCTACTTACCAGATGTGTTTTATTAACGCATACACATACACCTACCCTAACCCTAAACATACCCTTACAATAATGCAAATACAGTAATTAAACAACGCAGTATTGATGTGCGCATGCCCAGTGACCGTAGTTGTATCATTTCTAGTCTTCCCCGAGCAGGACGTGGTGTGATGACATCACCGTTTCACAAAATATACGTATTGGCTGTACACACGAAACCGCAAGGGTGTCGTTTTCAGATTTATCCACTTTAGGACCCGGTTTAAAAAAATAGCGGTTTCAGTCTCCCAAAACGCCGGATCCGTGTGGACGAAACGCCAATACGATAAAAAATGTATATGTATGCAGTGATACGCGTCTCCGTGTGTGGAAGAGGTGTTAGTGAGGCCAGCAGGCGGTGCTCACCATGTGGTCTTTGTGGGTCCTAACGCCCCAGTATAGTGATGAGGACCTGTAACAAGCACTGTCCTTCGGATGAGACGTTAAACCGAGGTCCTGACTCTCTGTGGTCATAAAAAATCCCAGGATGTCCTTCGGAAAAAGAATAGTGGTGTAACATTCTGGCCAAATTTGCGCAATGGCCTCTGTCCATCATGACCTTCTAACCATCCCCATATAAATACTGATTGTATTATCATCTCTGTCTCCAGAGATCCAATAAGATTGTGTGTTCTGGTGCAATATGGCTGCCGTCGACGTCGCATCATCCAGGTGAGGTGGATGCTGCAAATTGGTGGTGGTTGAGGAGATTCCCCTTCTATATGTTAGCGCTTTGAGTACCCAGAAAAGCTCTATATAAATGTAAAGAATTATTATTATCACATTCACAACTATATTCGCTACTATCTCCTATGCCGCGGCGCTTCAGATTATCAACAGGGATCTTTGAGATTTTGTTGAAACAAAGAGTGTGATTAATTGGAAAATAAAGGTTTTTATCCAGCTATACTTTTCCTTTTAACATTTTGTTGCTGTTTGGCAAATTATTTTTTCCCCTTCTTTTGCAGCAAAGTAATTTATATTTTTGGTGGTTTGCAATGACTGAGTTCTAAATTTGGAGCTCCAGCCTCCACAAAAACAAGATCAGATGTTTCTGAGACAAACTTCCTCAGGACTGTGATAAAAAATCTCTAAAGCATATGAACAGGGTGGATGTCACTGACCCGTACATACATAGGCCTACATAAACACACACACACACACACACACGAGTTTCTGCTTCCGCGCCAGTTAATCTGGAGTCAGCCAGCAGTTCTCAGTTCAGATTGCCTGAGTATCTTTAACCTCTGTGGAGACTGACAAATTTGAGCTCACGTGTGCTTATGTGGCGTTTCAAATTTTATCATTAATTTGTTAATAACTGTTTTCATGACAATAGAAATCAGTGTTGTGTGTGTATTTGGAGGGTCTTGGATAACTATGTTGGCTCTTGGCTGAGAGCAGAAGTGTGTGTGCATAGTAAGCATGTGCTCTAATTCCTCCTGAGGTCAAGGCATTGTTTTTAATACATCATCGAGATGACCACTGAGTGTGTGTGATTTCGGAGAAAAACTGGGTCTGTTATTCTGTAGTTTGGTTCACTCTGGAGTGAAGATACATTCAAATGAACACTGGCCTAGTTATCCACTGTGACTCAACACATAGAGCTCTTTCAGATTTTTTCAGTTGTTTTTCTTACACCCACTCTAATCATTTTTGTCTTATTTTTCTCTCTTTTATCTCTTCATCAAAGAATTCTAAAAAATATATATATTTTTTCTTAATAATATTTTTGTTAATAATGTTTATAATGAGACTTCTTTCAAAAGCATAGAAAAATCTGACCCCAAACATTTGAACAGTAGGGTGTATATTGCGTTTCATATTTGACTATGCAGTATTTGTAATGTTAAAAATTAATTTGTCACACCACATGACTATTGAAGTGACTTGCCAGGCGCAACGGTGATTAAAAATGGTGGGAAATTCGAAATAAATTGTGACCAGTCACAGAACCTACGGTCTAAAATGTCTCTTATACATTTTGAACCTAAAAATTCTCACTGTTAAGTTGGAAGCTCACATTATGTGTCATCTACCCAATTTACTCAAGAATGAAGATATCAGAAGAGATGGATGGATGGATGTTTGTCCTCTGCTGCAGTGCGTCTTGGGATGTGATCTGGAGCCCCTCAGGTGGAGTCGTGTCACAGTTGTTTATTCTGATAAAAGTCTTTAAACGCATCTTACGCCCTGTTGCCTTTTCTCTTCTCAGAACTGCACCTCAGGGAAGCATGTGGCCAGAGAGAGAACGAAAGAGCAGAAGACCCCCTGTATACACTCACACGCGCACACACATCTCTTAGTGTGCCTGTCTCAGGATGCGGTGCTCAGTCAGATGGCAGTGCAGGAGAGACCAGAGTGCATCGGAATGGGCGTCCTGCCCCTCCAAAACACATCTGCTTATTGAGATTTAGCCACAGGACACCAGAGAGGAAAAAAGAGCAGCTGAATAGTGAAAGGATGTTTTCTCTGTTCTGGAGGATCCTGCTGGAGCTCTTACTGGTTTGGTGGATGTTTGAAGGGGTCATCAGGTGAGTTTTTCACAGGTGCGCCATCATTCCTCACTGGTTTCACCATGTGATTCATTAAAACACTTGTAGAGGCTTTTTGTGAAGATCCAAATATAGTTTTAAAGTGTCCTCAGAAGAACTCAGGTGTGTGTAATTGGTTAAAATGACCTGTTTCTTCCTTAATATTTCGTTTTCCATACTTGTGTGTGTTTGTTTGCTCAGTCGTCTGTATTTGGCTTGTGTGTTTAGTTCAGTAGTCTTCATGGGTGATAGGTTTATTTTAATCCCAGAGAGCATTCTTATGTTTCTCTGTGTGTGTGTGTGTTTGTTGGCTTTTGTATCTGGGTCTCTGAAGTATGAGGCTGACACATAGAGACAGCTCTGTCTGAAGTCATTTTCACTGTTACTGAAATTACAGATTTATTGAAGTTCACATAATGAGATTGAATTATTATTGGCCTGCCTGGAACAAGACATTTCTTGTTCTTCACTCACCTGAGGATGCATTTGTTGTGTTTTTTTCCCCATTCTCTATACGCTGTGTGAAACAGACTTTATACTTTCACAAATCGAATTTATCACAGTTCTGCATACAAACAGACAGGAAAATTGAAGAGGAACTGGACCAGAAAATGTATCTAAATATGGAATACGGTTCAAAGTGTGTGTTAGAACGTCCTGTCTTGTATTCCCTACTTGGACTTCTTAACTCTTTCTTAATAAAATATTAACACCTTCAACAAGCTACAATTAGGTCCAAGGCAATAAAGATGCCAATGCTATCTTATTTCTTTACTGCAACCACATAGAGAAACAGACAGGACGTGTCCAGTGGAGGGGGGTTTTAATAAAACATGGGGCAGATGTTCTCATTTAAAGGCTTATTGAAGGTTTTAAGTTAGCAAGCAGATTTCCCTCCGCCGTTCACTTTTCAAATTGCCATACATTATTGCCAAAGCATTCAGTCAATAATGGACTGATAATAAAGCCCTTTAGCACCAGTGAATGTTAAAATGAACAACAGAAAGAGCTTGTAGAGAGTGTACTTATTAATAAACCACACACATAATATACAGTCCAAAAGTCTGACACCACAATGCGATTCTGTCCATTTAAAATCCCAATTAAACTGAAAAATTGATGTTCCTGAAGACAAAGAGAAAGAGATTAATGCAGTGTGTCAGTTGTTCAATATAAATGGATGAGGGAAATCTGGTTCACAACAAAACCTGCTTTAGGATTGTGAAAAATGCAAAAGGAATTAGTGGTCTCAGAATTTGGACACCACTGAAACACAAACAGCTCTTTAATGATTCTGTTGGAGGTGATATTCCAATGTGAATTATTATTAACATTTATCTCTTTTAGGTGTGTGTTTAGTAAGGAACTAAAATCTCCCAGCAGTAGGGTGAAGCCCATGTCACCGTCTGATTTTCTGGATAAACTAATGGGAAAAACATCTGGATATGATGCTCGGATCAGGCCCAACTTTAAAGGTACTCCACTCCCAATAGCATAATTTAGAGTTTTAACTTCTGTTAAAGGGACATAAAATAAAAATTTGAGTATAATTAAATAGTATAATTTTAAAATATATATATATATATATATATATTCCTGTGATGGCATTACTCCAGTCTTCAGCGTCATGATCTTTCAGAAATCAATCTGAAATGCTGATTTTGTGCTCAATAAACATTTCTTATTATTTTCACTGTTGAAAACTGATATATTTTTTCAGGATTCTTTGATGAAAAGAAAGTTAAACCTAACCCTAACCGCATTTATTTGATATAGAAATATTTTATATATATTTTTTTAAATAAATATCTTTGCTGTCACCTTTAGTTATAATGCACACTTACAAAACAGAAGTATTAATTCATAAAAAAATATATATATATTGACTGTATAGTAAAAGCAATTGTAGACCATACTGGGGGGAAAAATCACACTCACTGTATATTTTACTGACACACCATCAAAGAAATAGCTTAGTGTTGAATCTCCATTGTACTATTTTGTACTTCCCTTCTGGTGAATCTTTCTGATGGACAGACACATTAGGCTGGAAGGACTTTAGGAGACAGTGTCCTATGGTCTTTCTCTTGTTACTCACTCAATCACTCCCTTCTTTCACTTCCTTTCAATGATAGCTTGGTCATTTTTAAGCATCACATAAGGCAACACAGAAGTAAGTAAAAAAATGCTGTTGCAGCTCAATCTCTTGTTCATATATTGTTTGTTTTGGCAGGAACTCTGCAAAAATGTGATGTGGTCAGCAAGGAATATATTTAAATTCTCTCTGAGCCTTGCATGTGAAAAAGTGCTGCAGCCCGAAAACACAGAGCAACATAAGATCTCATTAAACTATGTGGCCCCCCCATGGGTTCTCCGGTCTATTTTTTCCCTTCCCCACTTCACACAGACTCCCAGTGACCATTCAACAAGAGAAACCCACAGGCAAAAACTGACAGAATACGAGACTTTCAGCCCCAGACGATGAGCATGATTTCAGAAACATGCAGGATACGGCTGTCAGCTCACGCTAGATTTCTCTCCGTAAAAAGTGTCACAACAGCTTCTGTGAGGATTTGTGAGGGGCAGTTTCTCCGTTGGCATTAGGGCCATTTAGTTTGCCATTCTGTCCACTGGAGTGCATGTTAACCCACAGACCTAAATAAGTCTTTTCCTTTTATTCTCTTATGTTTTTAAAACTGGAATTTCTTTTTTATTTATACTTTTTCTTCCCTCTTTCCTCTCTTTTTTCTCTCATGATCTCTCTCTTGCTGTGGGCGTCTCTGAGCTCGTGTATATTTCATATCTGTTCTACATCTCAGAGATGTGGCTGTCAGCATATGTGGGGGAATGTCCCCTCTGATAAGCTATATATATATCGCTAATGTCATGAACATTAAATCAATAAATTAAATGCTGCAATCAGATGTTACCAAGCAACTGCGTGCTAATTAAACATATATAAGCTAAATCATCATAGCCAGCCGTATAGTTCATTTGAATTAAATGAGGCATTTTACAGTTGTGTGGTTCGCTATATGGGCTTTTCTTGTTCATGAAAATGCTTCATCTCCTGCAAATTGATTTAACAGCCTTGGACAACCTCTTCAGTATTTTGTCTTAGAAACAAAATCTGTTGCTACGGATTTTCTGCTTGAGGATTTCTTTTTATTCAAGACACTGAAGCTGACACAGCAGGTCAATTCTGCTTGAATTATTTATCTAACTTAACATGTTAAAATGGTTGACACAGATATTGAGTTTTCAATATTTTTCCTTTCGGCCACAACGTCAAAGTCAACTGTTATTCCTGCTCAAAAAAATGGCTTAGACCAGCCTAAGATTATTTCTTAATTTTAGCTGGTTTTCCAGCCTGGTCTCAGTTGCTGGATTTAGAAAGGTTTTGCCTGGCTAGCCAGCAAAACACCAGGTGAAACAGGCTAGACCAGTGAAGCAGTTTAGGCTCAATGGTTTAAGTTTTTGAGAGAGATGCTAATGATTCATACAATGTTCTTTTTTTCAGGCCCTCCTGTAAATGTCACCTGCAACATTTTTATCAACAGCTTTGGTTCCATCACAGAGACCACCATGGTACACCCACACACACCCACACAATTTGTTTCACTATATTAGTGAGGATATTGCATAGACTTCTAATGATAATGATATTTTTGCCTAAACCAAACCCTATACTCCTAAACCTTCCCATCACAGAAACATGCGCAAAACAATTATTTAAATAAAAACATGTTTTGTCTGATTTATATACAGCTTTATATAATATTTCATGATAAGTGTATATATATTTACAGCGATCAGGCACAACATCATGACTATATTATTGTGTTGGTCCCCCTTTTGCTGCCAAAACAACCCTGACCCGTCGAGGTATGGACTCCACTTGACCCCTGAAGGTGTGCTGTGGTATCTGGCACCAAGATTTCAGCAGCAGATCCTTTAAGTCTTGTAAATTGCGAGGTGGGGCCTCCATGGATCAGACTGGTTTGTTCAGCACATCCCACAGATGCTCGATTGGATTGATTGGCTGTTATCGCTTTTGGCGGTGGACAGAGGTCAGCATGGGCACCCTGACTGGTCTGCGGCTATGCAGCCCCATACGCAACAAACTGCGATGCACTGTGTATTCTGACATCAGAACCAGCATTAACTTCTTGAGCAATTTGAGCTACAGTAGCTCGTCTGTTTGATTGGACCACACGGGCCAGCCTTCGCTCCCCACATGCATCAATGAACTTTGGCCGCCCATGACCCTGTCGCCGGTACACCCCTATTCCTACCTTGGACCACTTTTGATAGATACTGACCACTGCAGACTGGGAACACCCCACAAGAGCTGCAGTTTTGGAGATGCTCTGACAGAGTCGTCTAGCCATCACAAATTGGCCCTTGTCAAACTCGCTCAAATCTTTACACTTGCTAATTTTTCCTGCTTCTCACACATTAACTTTGAGGACAAAATGTTCACTTGCTGCCTAATATATCCCACCCACTAATAGGTGCTGTGATGAAGAGATAATCGGTGTTATTCAATTCATAATGTTTTGCCTGATTGGTGTATACTACAGAACAGCGTTCACAGCAAAATAAGAATCAAACAAGAAAGAGAATTAGGTCATAACCATTGCTGAATGTGGCACTCAGACTACATTTAGACCAGAATAAAAATCAATTTTATGAGTGATAGTGTCTTATGCGATAGATAGATAGATAGATAGATAGATAGATAGATAGATAGATAGATAGATAGATAGATAGATAGATAGATAGATAGATAGATAGATAGATAGATAGATAGATAGATAGATAGATAGATAGATAGATAGATAGATAGATAGATAGATAGATAGATAGATAGATAGATAGATAGATAGATAGATAGATAGATAGATAGATAGATAGATAGATTTCATATTTACCTGAAGATGCATTTACTCATTCATCTGATACATTTCTGAACACTAACTCGTCAGGATTATCGGCTGAACGTTTTTCTACGGCAACAGTGGAATGATCCACGGCTGGCTTATAAAGAGTATCCAGACGATTCCCTGGATCTGGATCCATCCATGCTGGACTCCATCTGGAAGCCAGACTTGTTCTTCGCCAATGAGAAAGGCGCCAACTTCCATGAGGTCACCACGGACAACAAGCTGCTGAGGATTTTCCAGAATGGAAATGTGCTGTATAGTATCAGGTGCTAGATCACCCCCTATACACATAAATCATTCCAAACTATTACATGAAAGATAATCAGAAATGTCTCTCTCTCTCTCTCTCTCTCTCTCTCTCTCTCTCTCTCTCTCTCTCTCTCTCTCTCTCTCTCTCTCTCTCTCTCTCTCTCTCTCTCTCTCTCTCTCTCTCTCTCTCTCTCTCTCTCTCTCTCTCTCTCTCTCTCTCTCTCTCTCTCTCTCTCGCTCTCTCTCTCTCTCTCTCTCTCTCTCTCTCTCTCTCTCTCTCTCTCTCTCTCTCTCTCTCTCTCTCTCTCAGACTCACTCTAATTCTGTCGTGTCCTATGGATCTGAAGAATTTCCCAATGGACACACAGACTTGTACTATGCAGTTAGAGAGCTGTAAGACTCAGCATCATAAACGAATCAAATTTTTTAAATCTAATTTCTTTTTTATATGCCCATTATTCTCTCTGTCTTTCTCTCTCTAGTTGGCTACACTATGAATGATCTGATATTTCAGTGGTTGGATGAAGCCCCAGTGCAAGTGGCTGATGACCTTATGCTGCCCCAGTTTGTCCTGAAAGAGGAGAAATACCTGGGATATTGTACAAAACACTACAACACTGGTACAGCACTAAATACCGCAGCACTAATGCTTCAACTTAAGCTCAGCACTATTGTGCACTGTAATGTATAGCACATTGCTATTGCAATTCCACCATTGTTTTTTCTTTTCTTTTCATATAAGACATTTCATAAGTGCTAAGATCATGAATGTTAGGAATAATAATTTTAAATAGGTTTTTAGAAGTAAATTTAATTTATGCTTGTCTGTACAAAACTTGCCTATATAATATTATGCTAGGGTGTTTTCTAAATGTGTTCTTACAATGTTTCTATGGTGTTTTGAATGGTTTCCAGGGGGTTGCTATGCGTTTGCCGAGGTGTTCTCAGTGGTTATTATGTTACGTGGCTACAAGGGTATTGGGGTGGTTGCCAGGGGGTTGCTATGCGTTTGCCGAGGTGTTCTCGGTGGTTATTATGTTACGTGGCTACAAGGGTGTTCAGGGTGGTTGCCAGGGGGTTGCTATGCGTTTGCCGAGGTGTTCTCAGTGGTTATTATGTTACGTGGCTACAAGGGTGTTCGGGGTGGTTGCCAGGGGGTTGCTATGCGTTTGCCGAGGTGTTCTCAGTGGTTATTATGTTACGTGGTTACAAGGGTGTTCAGGGTGGTTGCCAGGGGGTTGCTATGCGTTTGCCGAGGTATTCTCGTGGTTATTATGTTACGTGGCTACAAGGGTGTTCGGGGTGGTTTCCAGGGGGCTGCTATGCGTTTGCCGAGGTGTTCTCGGTGGTTATTATGTTACGTGGCTACAAGGGTGTTCAGGGTGGTTGCCAGGGGGTTGCTATGCGTTTGCCGAGGTATTCTCGGTGGTTATTATGTTACGTGGCTACAAGGGTGTTCGGGGTGGTTGCCAGGGGGTTGCTATGCGTTTGCCGAGGTGTTCTCTGTGGTTATTATGTTACGTGGCTACAAGGGTGTTCAGGGTGGTTGCCAGGGGGTTGCTATGCGTTTGCCGAGGTGTTCTCGGTGGTTATTATGTTACGTGGCTACAAGGGTGTTCGGGGTGGTTGCCAGGGGGTTGCTATGCGTTTGCCGAGGTATTCTCGTGGTTATTATGTTACGTGGCTACAAGGGTGTTCGGGGTGGTTGCCAGGGGGTTGCTATGCGTTTGCCGAGGTGTTCTCTGTGGTTATTATGTTACGTGGCTACAAGGGTGTTCGGGGTGGTTGCCAGGGGGCTGCTATGCGTTTGCCGAGGTGTTCTCGGTGGTTATTATGTTACGTGGCTACAAGGGTGTTCAGGGTGGTTGCCAGGGGGTTGCTATGCGTTTGCCGAGGTATTCTCGGTGGTTATTATGTTACGTGGCTACAAGGGTGTTCGGGGTGGTTGCCAGAGGATTGCTATGCGTTTGCCGAGGTGTTCTTTGTGGTTATTATGTTACGTGGCTACAAGGGTGTTCGGGGTGGTTGCCAGGGGGTTGCTATGCGTTTGCCGAGGTGTTCTCTGTGGTTATTATGTTACGTGGCTACAAGGGTGTTCGGGGTGGTTGCTATGTGTTTGGTTATAAGCAAATGTAAATGATGCTCATTTATTTTGGCTGTCTAACACGTGTGTGTGTGTGTGTGTGTGTGTGTGTGTGTGTGTGTGTGTGTGTGTGTGTGTGTGTGTGTGTGTGTGTGTGTGTATTACCCAGGTAAGTTCACCTGTATAGAGGTGAAGTTTCATCTGGAGAGGCAGATGGGTTATTACCTGATCCAGATGTACATTCCCAGCCTCTTAACTGTTATCCTATCATGGGTCTCCTTCTGGATCAACATGGATGCTGCCCCAGCCCGGGTTGGGCTGGGCATCACTACAGTTCTCACCATGACAACACAGAGCTCTGGATCCAGAGCATCACTGCCTAAGGTGGAGAGAATCTACTTTATCCATCCTATCTATACATTCATCCACTATCATTCATTACTTACTCATCCTAATGTTATCCCAAATCTGTATGACTTGTTAAATTAGAATATTCCTTTAACATAGACTGCGTTTGCATTATCACTGCTGTGTGTGCAGGTGTCCTATGTGAAGGCCATTGACATCTGGATGGCAGTGTGCTTGCTGTTTGTCTTTGCTGCTTTGCTGGAGTATGCAGCAGTTAACTTTGTCTCTCGGCAACACAAAGAATTCTTCAGACTGCGGAGAAAACTACGGGAGGAACAACGCTACAGAGCTGTGAGTGGCAGTCAGAACCTTTCCACTGTCATACACACGCGACATGCATCGAGTGCCCTTAAGATACTGTACAACCACTGTGTCCCTTTGATGTTTCATGAGTAGCCTACTGGCCCCCTCCAGAGCAGAGAGGGAAGGTCAGTGATGGCATAAAAGTATGTCATGAATATTGCACAGAGTAATACTATTATTTCCACATAAAAATATGGGGCAACATGAATGGGAAAAAGTGAAAGAGCTGCAAGATTTTAAATATAAAAATGACTAAATGTAAAATATAGAGAATGTCCCAGCTATGCCGAATACTAAAGGATTAACTGAACTGGTAAATTACACATAATTTCTCTTTTAAAGTTGAAATGTGTCATTTCTGGGCTACTAGCTTAACCAAATGGAATTGCTCAAATAATTATTGTATTCATTATTGTATTCAAACATGTTTTCTGAATTTTAAGTGTTGTTGGGTCGAGCTCAAATAAACAAAGCAGTTTTATGATAGCACCACAGACAGAGCATTATTTTACAACTATTACATTATTTTACGAGTTAAACTGATCAAAAACGATTAAACTGAGTAAAGACATGTACATTTTTACAAAAAAATTGTTTAAAATAAATGCTGTTTGTAACTTTCTATTCATCAAAGATTCCTGAGAAAATGTATAACAGGTTCTACAAAAATAGGCTATTAAATGTTTTCAACGTTGATAATAAGAAATGTTTCTTGAGCACCAAATCAGCAAATTCAAATGATGTCTAAAGGATCATGTGACACTGAGGACTGGAGTAATGATGGAAATTCAACCATTTGCCATCACAGGAATACATGTCATTTGAAATATATTAGAATATAAAACAGTTATTTTAAATTGTAATAATATCTCACAATAGTACTGTATTTTTTATCAAATAACTAAATGTAGCCTTGGTGAGCATGAGAGGTTTCAAAAACATACAAAAATGACTCCAAACTTTTGAACAGTATTGTGTGTGTGTGTGTCTGTGTGTATACTGTATATATACATATCTATATATGGTAACACTTTACAATAAGGTTTCATTAACATTAATTCATGTATTAACTAACATGAACTAACCATGAGCAGTAGATTTGTTACTCTTAACGCTAGTTAATAGAAATCCGGTTTGTTCATGTTAGCTCACAGTGCATTATCTAATGTTAACAAGATTTTAGTAATGTATTAGTAAATATTTAACATTAACAAAGTTAAATAAATGTGTTATATATGCAGTTCATTATTAGTTCATGTTAACTAATGTAGTTAACTAATGTTAACTAATGAACCTTATTGTAAAGTGTTACCATATATACTATATATATATATAATTGCTTATTTAAAATATGTGAAATGAGTGAAAACATACAAACAACCCCTTAAGACAAACATCCAGATGTATTATGCTAATGAGAATATGACAATGGTGTGGGTGTAATTGTGCTTTTAATGCAAAATCACGCAATGCACTTTTAATGGTCCTAAAAATAGGCTTCATTATCTTTATGCTACATATATTTACTTGTTTTGTCTTTTGATTTTTGAGCTGTATTATGACCCAGACATGCCCTTTGTCTGCCTGAAATAGGAGGCTATTCCTCTCAGGAGTTTTAGTCTGCAAAAATTGCAGTTATTTCCCTTTCTGTGTTACTCTGCTCTTAACCAGCTAGTTGAGAGAACATTGGGGCTTTCTTTTGGACACAGCAGACACTGTCCTGCTACAGAGAGAATAAATATTACAATATCCTGTCCTTTTCTATTCCTCCTCCATATTCCCTCTATCGCCCTGCAGGGCAGGCTCTGCGTGTGTGTGTTTGTGACCCAGTGTGGGTTAGTTGGTGGCGCTGTGCCCCCTCATTTGCCTCAGGGATGCTGTTAGGCATGTAACATGCAAACATGCTTGCACACTACTGCACTAAAGCTTTTAGGCACAATGTACATATGAAAACACACATGCACACCATTGTGCATGTGGTGTTAGCAGCCACATACATACAAAAATACACATACACTCTGACTGGCTGTTTGGTTACAGCAGCACAGTGCAGTAAGCTGTCTGATCTCATGTGCACCAAGTCACCCAAAGCAACGACCCATACACAACATGATTCAACACAAACGCACCAAACGGACTGGATCTCAAATACTCAAAAATGCATCCTTTCTCTAAGGAACAAATACACTGTCATAGTTGATCTCTCTCTCTCTCTCTCTCTCTCTCTCTCTCTCTCTCTCACACGCACACGCACACGCACACACACACACAAACACACTGAAGATATAAGTAACCTGGAAAAGAAAAGAGAAATCTTGAGGAAAGCTAAAGAAAGCTGGCACAAAGAAGGGAAAAGGCCAAAGAAAATGGCTGAAACTGACAAAGTATATTTAGACAACAAAAAAAAAACAAATAGAAAATGCATGTATCTTAGAGAGTAAATACGCGGTTTAAAACACTGAACGGTCCAGAGTGGAATCTGCTCCTTGGCTTAGTTATGTCTTGACAAATTAAAGATATAACTGAAGAAATGTTCATGGCCACCAGAGATTTTTAAGGTACATTGTGACCCCATTTCATATCTCTAATGCATTGTTATGGAAAAGCCGTGGAGGTCTGCCGAGGAGTGCATGGGAAGAGAATATTTTATTGTTTGAATAAATGATGAATCCGTTTTTAAATGTGTCTTTGTGTTGTCTTCAGGCCTCTGGACAGGCTGGAGGAGCAGAGACGAAGAACAAAAGCAACGACGTCACAGGGAGCACACCAAGCAAAAGCGCACAACGCCGATGCAGCGCCTGTGCACGGGTACATGCACCATTTACAAACACACTTTTCTATTGAATACTTGATTCTGATTGGTCAATTGTGACATTGAGCGGTCTAATATCTAATAATGTAATGACCCCTGTTTGTTTGCTACTTTCAAGTCTCCCATATTACTCTGCTTTTTTTCTCTTATAATAAAAAGGCAGAATTACATCTCATAAATCTTTGAAAGGTTTACATTTTCCCAGTTAAAGCAAAAAAGAAAAAAGAAGAAGAAAATAAACATCGGTAGGAGACAAAGTGCTGGATCAGAGAATTTAGATTTTCTATGACTTTCTATAGGCAAACATTCTCTTTATCAACATCCTGAAAACAAATGCATCAGTTTCAAAAAAATATTAAGTGGTACAGCTGTTATCAACATTGATAATAATAAGAAATATTTCTTAAGTATCAAAACAGCATTAAAATGATTTCTGAAGGATCATGTGACACTGACGACAGGAGTAATGATGCTGAAAATTCAGCTTTACTATCTCAGGAATAATAATTTTTAAATGTATTAAAACAGAAAACTGTCATTTTGAATTGAAAAATGTGTACAGGATTATGGTTTTTATTGTAATTTTGATCAAACAAATGTAGCCTAGGTGAGTATGAGACTTTTTTCAAAACCATAAAATTTGACTGACCCCAAACTTTTGAACGATAGTGTATATTCATATATTTTAATTGTTTTTCTCTTGAGGAAGGACAGTTTGCCTCACAGAATCAGGACCTGTACTTCATGGGATACGAGATGGACACCTGTCTGTCCGGGGATGGGCCTCTCTCTGAGGCTGCTGCCATGTTCGCGGGCCTGCCGCCTGGTCACATTCTGTTTGACATCCGCCGGCGGTTTGTGGAACGAGCTAAACGGATCGACACCATCTCACGAGCCGTCTTCCCCCTCAGCTTCCTCGTTTTCAACGTATTCTACTGGTTCACATACAAAGTGCTTAGAAACGAGGAAATTCACCCTGCCCTGCGACCCTGACTGAACTTCCCGATATCCCATTTTGTAAGCCAGCAATCCTGAGGAGAGCCTGTTTCAAGGACAAATAAAAAAAATGGTCTAGGAAGGTGTGCAACACGATCTCTCTGCATGAGTGAGCTATATATGCATGTGTCTAAAAACACAAAGAACTAAATAAACCTTTAGTTTATATGCAGAATGATTGACACTCATGTCTTTTTATTTTTCTTGCACTGAGCACATGTTCCTGTCTGTTAAAAATAAATGAATTCTTCCTCAGGACTATTTTTGATGAAGACATTGAATAGACCTTAATTCTGCTTCATGGATGATTAAAAACAGCAAATAAGCACCAATTCAAGAGATCATATTTTCAGAGCATAAGACAGCATAAGTTTGGCTGTGGTTATATCAAGTGGTTGTGGGTTACATGCAGGCACGTGCGGGGGCCCGGGGGGGGGCTTTGGGTGCTCGAGCCCCTGCCCTTTTTCAAAATGAATCAAAAGTGCCCCTCTCAGACAAATATCAAGGATAATATCGTGGTCAATAAAACTAAATAAATGTGATTATTATAACATGACAATGTATACAATAGTAACGGACGGCTCAAAAGTCGGACGCGTTGCTATGGGTTGCGTGCGTTTTGATTGACAGCTGATTTTCCACTGTTCGGAAACGGCTCTCGAGCCAAATATGATCCTTTCAGAGAGTGTGTGGCCTCACGGGAAAAAAGTAAACCAATATTTTTTTTTCATCCATAATCAGAGCTTAATGTGTTGATTTAATTACAAATCTATATATTAGTTATATATTTTAAAGTATTACACAATTCACCAATACCCGTTTGTCATGTAGGCTATATACACCAACCAATCGTGATCTGGCAAAGCAAGTTCAAATTCCATTGGGCGATGTGAAGTGGAGCGCTAATTTTCTGTTCTGGAATCTTATTCATAAATCGGTTGAAATTGACATGGACAGACGAACTAACGTTTGTGGGACGATTTCCTGCGGTTTGGCTCATTTTATAAATCGCATCACTGACAAAATGGATTTTAACTAACAAAAAAGTCCCTGCACAAAACCACAGCAGCAAAAGTCGCATTAATGGTAAGTAGTGTTAAATTCACTTGTATTTATGTATATTGATACACCGTTTACTATTTCATGAAACTATCAAAGTTAACAAAACCCAAGTGCCACCGGCTCCTACAGACCTATTATGTGAAGTGTAGGCTGGCGAAATGGTTACGTGAAAGGAAAGGACTTATTACCATTTTTTATTATGTAGCATTATGAAAGAAGTCTCTTATGTTCATCAAGGCTGCATTTATTTGATAAAAAAAACAGCAATATTGCGAAATAAATTAAAATAATGGTTTTCTATTTTAAAATATAATTTATTCCTGTGATCACAGCTGTATTTTCAGCATCATTACTCCACTCTTCAGTGTCACATGATCATTCAGAAATCATTCTAATATGAGGATTTAATGTCAATGATGGAAACTGATACTCTTTTCAAGATTCTTTGATTAATAAAAAGTTAAAAAGAACATAATGTAATAATATTTCACAATATTAGGCTACTGTTTTTTTCTGTATTTTTGATTAAATAAATGCAGGCTTGATGAGCATAAGGATATATATATATATATATATATATATATATATATATATATATATATATATATATATAGCCCCTTTTTTACATTTGAGCCCCTGCCGAACTCTGCATGGCCCTGGTCACATGGGTTTGTTTGGCATCCATTTTCTAGTCATGTGCATATATCTACATAAATGGAAAAAAGCACCTTAATCTCAATGCAACGCTTTCATTTTGACAGGCATCAAATTAGCTAGAAAAACTTACCAAAAATGGCAATGGTACATTTTGACTCTAGTTTGATACTGATGTTGAAAGAAAGGCCAAAGTCATCATAACTGTATACAACTTTTATTGACAGCGATGGTAAACGACAAAAGCAATTGGCCCAGCTCAGAACTGGATGACCTGGCCCTGGAAGAGAGAGGAGAATATAAATTATGTTAATACTCTTAACAGTCTGAAATAATTTTACAGTATTCAATGGTTCTGTCCTAATGCCTAACTGCCATTCAAAAATACAATGCGTTCGGTCACCATTTTTACAATACACACAGATGATTATGAACTGCTTGGACTTCTCAGTACATATTTGAAAGCCCAAACATTCAATATTACTGTTTAATTGATTAGTTTAGTTCCCACATTTCTCCAATGAATTTATGTGACTAGTTTTGCAGTTACTGTATAATAGCTTTTAAAAATGTATGCAGTCATTTAACAGAGACTGCTCCGCTAAAAGAGCATTTTCTAGCTGATGAAATCTTTTAGAGGAGTGTATAACCACAAATCTTTGTTCACCAAAAATGCACATCAATTTCGAATATCAAATTTCCATTTTTTACCCCACAGTGGCGAAAACCCTGAAGACAATTAATGACTAAAATAATGGATTCAAACCACCATTTCACTTTCGTCCTAAATTGTATCCGTACAAATAGTTCAAAATTCGCATTTTTACTTGTTCTTAAACTAGTTGATGTGCATTGCTCATACCTTTCTCTTCTTGTCTCCTCCCAGCTCAAAATGTTTGCATCTCTTAATGGCCAACATCCTCTTTGAGCGGCAGTTGGGCTCCACGCACTCCAGCCTCAGCACAATCTTCTTTGTGGTTTTAGCCTACGGCAAAAGGAGGGACAATTACACCGGATATGCAAACATCCATAAGATCAACAATTAATATTTCCACACACAAAAAGATATCTAAAGCCAACTAAATATTGCATAAGAAAATCTTTTGTGGAAGGTTCAAAGCTACATGTTCATTCTAAAATACTTTAGGGCCTGATGCATAAAATGGCATTTAAATGTGCATATGCAATTTTCCATGCATATTTCATGCAAAATATCCCTGCATACTTTAATTCGGTGGTAGAAAGGAACAGTCCATCGGTCAGTTAGAAAAGGACAGATGACAATACAGAACATTGTTTACACCCGGTGATAATCTGCAACTCAGGGTGTGCTTACACGACACTTTTCAACTGAAAACTTTTGGTCATTTATGCAACAGAATTATGGGGGCCTGAAAACACAAGTTTTTGAACATGATGCCTTTACCACCTCCATGTAAAAAAAAAAAAAACTAAATGAATTTGTGAAAACTGACATCAAGCAAATGTGCATTACATGTGTCCGTGGGGTGTTTGACAAAGTGACATCGCCAACTACAGGTCTGGCATGCATAATACAGCCTTTAGTCATTTGCGCAGATCCGTGTGAACTGGGAGAGTTTTGAAAATGTTGTCATCTGTTTTTAGTAATGATAGTAACCGGTACTGTGTCCATAGCGAATGTGTTCATGCAGAACATTCCTCTTATCTGGCAACACTGATTTGGGTTTGTCCCTTTAACGGTTTTAATGTAGGGATTTAAACTTCTTTTGCTTAGTAACTTTACACAATGCATAGCAAACATAGATAGTAAATCTAATGTTTTGCCAAATTGATTACCATTTGTATAAATCACACAAATACCATTTAGTTAAACTATGGATTTGAAGCAAAACCATGGTTAATTTGTGGTTACCATTGAATAAATACAATAACCCTGTCATTTCTTTATTATTTTTTGGGTTTGTTTTATTCAATGTAAAACCATGGTTAACTTATGTAATGGTAGATATATTCACCATTTATGTTTTCATAGCACTCAGCTGACACGTTTGTTGACGGACAGCATTGGGCAGGACGTGGAATAGTGCATTGACAATAAAAAAGGCTTTTTACCCGATTAAATAAAAAAATAATCTACCAACTAATCGATTATCAAAATATTCACGCACTTAAAATGCATGACCACTACCTCTTAATGAGATAAGTGATTGGATTCACATTAATTTGTGATAACCAAAAATTAATGCTAATATCACAAGTAGACATGCACATCGAAGGCTCAATGTTTAGTCAAATGCCAAATGAAAGCCATTCAAGCATGTCAACAAAAAATGTATAGAAAGTGACTTTAAAAAAGCCATATACAATTAGATAAATATTAAAAAAAATGCCAGCAATGTTGCTTTGAAAACATATTTTAGATATTTTGACATTGAGACAACATGGCAACTCTTGCATCCATACTCTTGACCCAACATACCTTTTTTCGGAAGATGGGCTTTGTTTGTCCTCCATAACCACTCTGCTTTCTGTCGTAACGCCGCTTTCCTAGAAAAGACAGATCGAGAAATACAGTTAATTCTTCAGACTGCGAAATTTACACCGTTCAACGTCCCAGTGAGTTATCAGGACTTACCCTGGGCGTACAGAGAGTCCTTGCCCTTCTTGTACTGGGTCACTTTATGTGGCTGGTGCTTCTTGCATTTTTTGCAGTAGGTCCTGCGGGTCTTCGGTACGTTCACCTACGGATAAACACGTCTCGTCAATGAAATCCCATGCAATCTGACGTCATTACGGCTGCGCTGAAAACTAGCACGAGACTGACTAGCGCTCGTGCTAATCAGCATTTTCACCAAATATGCACAAAATATCCGTAACTTCAGAGGTGTTAATAAAGTATTCGAATATATAATGATAAAAAGCAAGCGTTGTATTATGCTTGTTACAAATACCAATCGTATGCGGCTACAAGAGAAGCATCAACATTACCAGTCGGGAAATCGGCAAACAGAGAATAATCACCTCATTCGTCACATTAACAACTCAAATACAACATATTATACGATGCCGATGCTGTATACATTAACACGGTACAGTTTGTTTGTGTCTAGGTTGTTCACATATTTAGGATTAAAACAGATTTTGAATGAAAGTCCACAGGACAACATTACGCACCATGGTTGCCCTCGCAGCGCAGGAGCAAAGAGGAAGTACAGACGTCACTTCAGAGCATTAATACCGGGTCGCGCCAATGAGATCTCGCGCTTTTTGCTCTTGAACGATACTACCACCTAATGGTCGAGATAGCCTACCAAGCATAGGCTACATATGAATACCAATATTATTATATAAGTATTTTAATGACTAGTGTTAATGAAACCACCGGCGACGTAGATGATCAATAGTATTCAGACAATCTGTGAAGACTCGACTATTTATTTTTATTTATCGCGCCATTTTCTTCACACCACAGAAAGGAAAAGAGCAACCAATAATAACAAATATTGTTTTTGAAAATAATCAAAATGTCATAAAAACGACTGAATATGCGACTCATAGTATCACATAATAAACTCAAGGTGAAAATGCCTCTATAAAAGAACATTGTTTGCTGGACAAAAAATACAATTAAAATAGCCTACTTTTGCACAGTTTTAGAGCTGAAAACACAAGATTGAAGAAGTTTGTTTTCACAATAAGGAAAAGGGGAAGAGAAGAGCTTTAGAAGCCAGGGAAAGTTTTTTTTTTTTTTGCAAGATTATTGTACAATATAAACTTTAAAAAAATCAACAACAAAAATCATTAAATGTCTTAAACAATATGAAATGTCTTAAACAGACAAGCATCATAACATAAGAAAAAGTAAGAAAAAATACAATAAAAATACATTCAAGTAAATAATAGATAAAGAAATAAATGACATGGGGTTCAGCAAGTCTAAAATCCTCTATCAAAGTACATCAGTTTAACACATTCTTTTTCTTAAATTTAACGATAACAAGTAATGACACGGTTCCTTGTGAAGAACGTAAAAGTTTGGAAGTGTTCTCAGGAATCTCTTCTTGTGTAAAAAGAATTTCCCAAGAATAATAAATTACCAAGTCAAGTGTTTCGTCTTTCATAAATATACCAAATATTACATTTTCCTTTGTTAATACAGGTAAATCTGAGGAAATAACCAGTAATGCAAATCCTTGTTTGGGGGCATGTTTGCAATCATAAAAATATGTTCTGTTGTTCCTGATCAACACAAAAAGAGCAACTGTTGACATCAAGACCAAATCGACATCTTAAAAATTCTCTGGAAGGATATACTCCATTAAGAATTTGAAAGTGCACTTCCTTTGCTTTTGGTGACCAGGGAAAGTATAGTATGCTATGCAGTATTGTCTACAGTGGTACAATATTTGGGTTTTAGCTTTGAGTTTACAGATTCATTTATGTTGAGGTAATTTATGTAGATTATGTGTTTTATTATTATACCAAATTATGAATAAATCAGAGGGGAGGTTATAAAAATATTTAATAATGTTCTTTATTGGTGTTCCTCATTTGTTATTGTTTGGTTTGTCAGAGAATAATTAAGTATAAAGAACAAACGGCCAGTAGAAAAAAAATAAAAACTGCAAGTGCAGCTGTGTGCCTACTGGCGATCTGGGATGTTGATATGGACTGGCACATGCAGCATGCTGCTGGCTGCAAGTATCACCATGGCGACACTCACTAGGTCATTCCTGATGAGCAATAATAACATCTGCCTGAACCAATGTCTTCAAGGTGCTTTCTAGTGCATACATACGGCACATTATACTGGCCTGCTAGATGTTACTAGTAATTCACGCCTGCACATTCACGGTTTAGCTTGACATGCCTTCTAAACAAAATCACCCTCTCAACCACACACGCACACACACACACGTGAGCGCACGCTGCATGTCCTGGAGCTGATTGTACATGTTTGCCTTTAGCTCCCTTCATGCAGATTAATTAGGTTAATTAAAGTGAAATAATTTGAAAAGACAAAGAACAAACCATCTATGTGTGTAGGGACGTTGCTCTGTTTTTTAAGATCCAGTCCTTATGAAAATGAACTATGGTTTTACTACAAATAAAACCTAAAAAACATGCTTATTATAGTTAAACCATGGTAACCACAAATTAACCATGACTTTGCTACTCTAACCATTAACCAAGGTATTTGTGGTAAAACGGTGGTAAATGGTAATCAATTAGCCAAAAACCATGGTTACTTAAAACCATGGTTCATTTTCGTAAGGGAGAGATTGAGAAAAATGTGTCTGATTGCCAACCAAAAGAAAATGACATGCATATACTGACATTTTATTAGAAATGAAGCGATGCTTTGACCACATAGGTCTTCATCTGGCCTAATGCAATTAACAAATTGTGACTCACATTTTCTTCTAATGTCATGTTGAAGGATTCTTGGCGATTTTCACTACTACAGTTGACACATTTCCCATTGTTGTTCTTGAATAGAGCCAATAATGTTAGTGCAACATTAACATTAACGGTAACACTCCACAATAAGGTTGTATTAGTCAACATTAGTTAATGCATTAGTTAACATGAACTAACCATGGACAACACCTCTGTTCAGCATTAGTTAATCTTTGTTAACGTAAAAATCCAGCTGTTCATGGTTTGTTCATGTTAGTTCACAGTGCATTAGCCAAACAGTTGATGAATCCCATTGACTTCCATAGTATTTTTTCCCTTACTATGGAAGTCAATGGGGTCTTATCAACTTTTTGGTTACCCACATTCAAAAAAAAATATTCTTTTGTGTTCAGCAGAAGAAAGAAACTCATACAGTGTTGGAACAACTTGAGGGTGAATAAATGATGGCAGAATTAGATTTTTTTGGGTGAAGTACACTCTTAAAAATAAAGGTTCTTTGGCGAGGTGTATGGTTCCATGAAGAACCATAAACATCCAAAGAACCCTTCCTTTGCACAAAAGGTTCTTTATAGCGTAGAAAGGTTCTTTAGACTATAAAAGGGTTAGAAAAAAATGGTTCTTTAAAGAACCTTTCCCAAATCGGTTCTTCAGGGAACCAAAAATGGTTCTTCTATGGTATCGCCGTGAAAACCCCTTTTTGGTTCTTCCTGGCACCTTTATTTTTAAGAGTGTATAGGGGAGTTAAACAGTTGATGAATCCCATTGACTTCCATAGTATTTTTTCCCTTACTATGGAAGTCAATGGGGTCTTATCAACTTTTTGGTTACCCACATTCAAAAAAAAATGTTCTTTTGTGTTCAGCAGAAGAAAGAAACTCATACAGTGTTGGAACAACTTGAGGGTGAATAAATGATTGCAGAATTAGATTTTTTTGGGTGAAGTATAGGGGAGCGGGGCACAATCTTGTAACACATGTTAGTTGTAACACACATGTTTTAAAACTTTCCAGTCAGCATAACGAAACATAGTGTATTTACTAGTTGCCATATCAACACTATATAGATTAAAAATTAAAAAAATCTATGGAAGATATCACTGAACATTTATTTAACCATAGCAAAAGTAAATTTCTTACAAAAATAAAGTTCATTTTTCATGTATTTAAAATGAGACAAATCAGATATTATTCTAATCTTATATCTATTATTTAACAGTTGAGAGAGTTCTTAAATGCTGATCTAACCAGCAGAAGACATCAAATCCCACTTTAAATCCCAGTTGTGCAGGTGGGGTGTGTTGTAACACTGCGTTACAATGTGCCCCTATTAGAACTATGCTATTATATTCTATACTTTTATTAATTCTATTGAGAAACCATGAGAAAAGGGTGAATAAAGACTGAGAGTCAATGTTCAGAAATGATTAATTATTATTGTTTTGAACTATGCAGCATAGCTGTGTTTTGCGGTGTGTTTAGTGTCAAACTCAAAAATGTGTATATTTTTAATTATTAAAAAATGGCATTATTTTATTTGAAAAAGTTAATAATTGTATTTTATTGACAAAATATTTTATTTAATCTTAGATATTTTTTTTTTGTGATTATATCAGGTAACATTTTAAGCTGTCATTTGGTCATGTTACATTCTGCCCCTCACATGTTACAATGTACCCCACCTATGGGGCATGTTGTCACATTTTACTTCCATTCTTTCGGGCTAAATCAAGAAAAAAGTATACACTGTATAAATGAAATAAACCCACATAAGTGTACTAGACGTGTGAAATTAATGTGGGAAAAAAATAAATACTCTGAACCCCAAGTGGATTTATGAACTCCTACAGTCATTTATATGAAGGGCTATCTTTTGCATGGTGTGTCTGTATTTTAATGTATAAATAGAATATGTGTGATATTATGATATCATCGTTCATATAGGCAAACAACTGTGTTTACACTAGCTTCATATAAATGCTCCCAAACATTTCACAACATTGCACATTTCTTTCGCATTTTATTCTTTACTATTTGTACTATTCCGTAATCATTTCTTCCCTGATTATTTGGTCTCTTGTAGGAGTGCAGACTGCAGAGCATGTTGTCCACAGGGGGGCGCCAAACAGTCGAAGGCCTTTACCCTTTATTTAAACAGGGACAGGAGACCAGTTTATGCTGACAACCTCGCAGCGAGCACTACTTGGAGAATTACGAAAACGAAGGTGAATCATTTTAAGGTGTAACCCTCTCTTATGGTCATATATATTGCTTTTTAATTGGGTAATATTTAAAATCTGTAATAGTTTGACTGGGCACACTGGGAAACAGAAAATTATTTTACTTTTTAAAGTTAAAAATGGAAAAACAACAAACTATCAAATGCTTATGTCAGTAATGCCTAGTAAACGGTTAGTTAGGCACATGAAAACTACAGCCTGTATGACAAAATAAATTAATGAGGTTTTTAATGAATAGGAAAGCGAAGACCTGGCGACTCCGTGTATCTTTCAGCAGGCGCTGTTGTGTTTGGTAGCTGCAGTCAAGTCTAGCTATGCATTGTAGTTTTATACACATTACTCCATTTTAGGGCAGTCCAGGTCACAACCTGAAACAAAGTATTTAAAAGATGTAGACAGTATTAGCCCAGACTTTTATGAACCCCATACCCAATACAATCAGCATAATTGTACCATGCAGGATACCATGGCAAATACAATGTATATCCCTTAGTTTTCATATCAGGATGTAGGATCAGCAGATCTTAAACAGATTCTTAAATTTTTTTTATCCCATAGAGGACACGTTTCATTTCAATTTTAAGGATTTCTCACATTTTCCACCTGCCAGAATGGCTGTTGAAGAACCTGATTCACCTTTGGAGTATGTATGGCTATAATCAAACCAAGATCTGAGGGTGACGGTTCTGATTAATCTGAATGGTAGGTGGTTAAAATTATTTGCTTGGGATTTTGTATCTATGAGCTACTGCCTACTTACTGTTATAGCGTTAAATTAGTGGCAGGTGGTAATTTAGTGGACTGGAACAAAATTGTATTGGACCAATTTTTTGTTACACACCCCTGCTAAGATGAGTCAGTCTACTTGTATACTTTTTTTTAATTAAATGTACTAATTTTGTTATATATTTTTCAAATGTTTTCTCTTTATTTATTTTCTTTTTCATTTATAAGTTTGTTTATAATATATAAATATAGGCCACATATTCATATAGTTTTTGTTTTATATGTATATACACTAACATTAAAAAAATTGGGGTTAGTAAGCAATTAAAACTGTTATTCAGCAAGGATGCGTTAAATTCAGAAGTGCCAGTAAGGACATTTTGAATGTTCCAAAATATTTCTTTTTCAAATAAATGCTGCTGAACTTTGATAGTAAACTTTAAAAACTATATCACAGTTTCCACAAAAATGTGTTTCCAACATTGAAAATAATAAGAAATGTTTCTTGAGCACCAAATCAGCATATTAGAATGATTTAATGTGACTGAAGTCTGAGTTATGTCTGCTAACAATTCAGCATTGCCAACACAGGAATAAATTATATTTTATTTTATTGAGTTATTTTGAACTGGTATAATATTTCACAATATCATTGTATTTTTGATTAAATAAATGCAGCCTCGATGAGCATAAGAAACTTTAAAAAACATGTATAAAAAAATAAAATAAAATAAAATAAACCTTACTGACCCCAAACTTTTGAGTCACACAGTTAGTCCAAAATGCGGCGGCCAGGCTGCTGGTGAGTGCTAAAAACTTAAAGAGTGATCATATCTCTCCTATTCTGGCCTCACTTAGGTGGCTGCCCGTGGACTTCAGGATAAAATATAAGGTCCTGCTGTATGTTTTTAAATCAATGCATGGAATGGCTCCTGTTTATGTGTCTGAGCTTATTACTCTTCACCAAACATCCATGTCTTTGAGATCAACTATCAAGTTGCTTCTTATTATCTTTCAAACTCATCTAAAACTTAAAGGGGATCAGGCCTGTGTTGTTGTGGGTCCAAGGCTTTGGAATAGTCTGCCGTATGAAATAAGAGTGGCCACATCTATAAACGCATGCATTTAATGCTGGTGTTAAAAACTACCTCTTTGCATTAGCTTTTAAGGAGTTTGAGATCCCTTTGTTGGGTTATCTTGTATTATGGTAATGTATGTATTTGTATGTTGATTGTATAGCACTTTGGTCTGTATGTATGTTCAGTTGTAAAGTGCTTTATAAATAAAATGAATGAAAAAAAGAATATACTATATATATATATTTTATACACCGATCAGGCGTAACATTGGTCATAATATTATGATCAGGCATAACATTATTAGCTGAAGTGAATAACACTGATTATCTCTTCATCACATTATCTGTTAGTGGGTAGGATATATTAGGCATCAAGTGAACATTTTGTCCTCAAAGTTGATTTATTAGAAGTGGGAAAAAGGGCCAAGTTGTGATGGCTAGACAACTGGGTCAGAGCATCTCCAAAACTGCAGCTCTTGTGGGGTGTTCCTGTTCCTGTTCCTGGTCAGTATCTATCAAAAATGGTCCAAGGAAGGAACAGTGCTGAACCAGCGACAGGATCATGGGTGGCCAAGGCTCATTGATGCACGTGGGGAGCGAAGGCTGGCCCATGTGGTCCGATCAAACAGACGAGCTACTGTAGCTCATATTGTTTGAGAAGTTAATGCTGTTTCTGATAGAAAGCTGTCAGAATAGACAGTGCATCGCAGTGAATCACGATTTTGTCACTTACCTGAGGAACACATGGCACCAGGATGCACTATGGGTAGAAGGCAAGCCGGTGGAGGCAGTGTAATGCTTTGGGCAAAGTTCTGCTGGGAAACCTTGGGTCCTGCCATCCATGTGGATGTTACTTTGACACATACCACCTACCTAAGCATTGTTGCAGACCATGTACACCCTTTCATGGAAACATTATTCCCTGCTGGCTGTGGCCTCTTTCAGCAGAATAATGCGCCCTGCCACAAAGCAAAAATTAATCAGGAATGGTTTGAGAAGCACAACAATGAGTTTGAGGTGTTGACTTGGCCTCCAAATTCCCCAGATTTCAATCCAATTGAGCATCTGTGGGTTTTGCTGAACAAACAAGTCCGATCCATGGAGGCCTTACAGGACTTAAAGGATCTGCTCCAAACTCTTGGTGCCAGATACCACTGCACACCTTCAGGGGTCTAGTGGAGTTCATGCCTCGACAGGTCAGGGCTGTTTTAGCAGCAAAAGGGGGACCAACTCAATATATCATAATGTTATGCCTGATCGATAGCCTGACAAGCCAGACCCACATCAAGATGTTGGGTCTGGGAACACACCATTGGCAGGGTTCAATCCGAGGGGCGGGATAAACGGTTGTGTTTCAAATTCCCCCTGCACGCAATAGGATAGCGCTACAACCAACCAGAGCAACGAAGAAGGTGAAGCGGAGCTAGTTGATAGATTAAACTTTTGCCATATCCGGTTGGCACAACTCAGAACACATCTTCCTTTTTTAAGAATGACTTCAGTGCCGTTCTTTGTCCTTTTCTCAAAGAAAATACTTAACTCCAAGTCTTCCAGAGTTGCGGCCAAAGCCGATTCGAAAGGCCGCTTTTCGCCAGCTTCTTTGTTTTCAAGTAGCACGCGGAAACGCCGCAACTCTGTTGTCATTATTTTAAGCCTGCCCACTGACTCTATAAACGATGTGATTGGCCTGACTAGTGTTTGGTTTTTCCAGCTCGCAAGCCAACGGAGAGTTGCTAGACGCCATGGCTGCAAATTATTTTTGCTGCTGCAAGGGTGCGTCAAGATTTCTAGGCTACCTGATCGGTACATTTACATTTATGCATTTGGCAGATGCTTTTATCCAAAGCAAATTACAGTGCACTTATTTCAGGGACAATCCCCCAGGAGCATGGAGTAAAGTGCCTTGCTCAAGGACACACTGGTATATATATATATATATATATATATATATATATATATATATATATATATATATATATATATATATATATATATATATATATATATATATATATATATATATATATATATATATATATATATATATATATATATATATATATATATATATATATATATATATATATTCATGCGTGGGTGCTAAGAAATGCACGACAAAGGAGTAATGAAGAAAAATAGTCTTTAATAAATTCAACAGGGAATAGGCAGGAGTATAAACAAACACAACCACTACAGTTGTCAAAAGTACCGACTTAGGTGACGATACCAGCATTTCCCTCTAGCATTTTGAGTGCTTAAACACCTGCCACGGATTCTTCTGATTGGCCATTGTGCACCTTGCACACCTCTGATTGGCCATTGTGTTCACACACTCAACATATATGTCTGTTATTGGCTACAATGATCAA
Organism: Gobio gobio; assembly: GCF_949357685.1. Taxonomy (NCBI): domain Eukaryota; kingdom Metazoa; phylum Chordata; class Actinopteri; order Cypriniformes; family Gobionidae; genus Gobio; species Gobio gobio. The sequence goes on from NC_137100.1 coordinate 49,884,990, forward strand.
CGCTCTTCACCGAGAGCTTATACAGATATACACGGAAGCGTTTGAAATGGAGGTCTATCAACTAATCCCTAATATATCCACTGATAGACGGATATGCTGATAGACGCCTGCTTTCAAATGAAACGTGTGTATCTGTGCAAGCACTCTGTGAAAAGCGTTAGCAAGTGCGGTGACCCAGAGAGCAGCTAGGCCTATTGTCCACGGTGGAGCCATCTTAGGGAGGAGCCATGGTGGAGACTCGGCTAACTACACCCGTGGGATGACTGACAGAAACTAAGCTAATGGAAATGGAGCCCTGGGTGCAGACGGAGAACAGATGGGACCGGGCAACCCCAATGTTCCTGGAGGCCAAACCACAGGGACCAAGGCATAGCCAGAGGGAAAGCAGAGCCAGATGGATCCGAAGAGGTGGTGAGAAGATGGGCAGCAGATGGCTTGTAAGTCCGTGGCACAGGCAGGTTGACGTCCGACCAAGTCTGAACCGGAGGGACAAAGGAGCCCAGTGAAGCCGCTAGGATGTTTGTATCTGGTGGAGCCGAGGCAGGGAGGAGCCAAGGCGTAGCCAATAGGTCGATGGACAGAGGTGGAGTGATGGTTTCAGTGGCTACACTCTAAAAAAAAAAAGGTTCTATATTGCACCAAAAATGGTTCTTGGCTCGTAATCATAGGGGAACCTTTTTTAGTGCTATATAGCACCAATTTTGGTGCTTCAGTGGTTCTTCAGCGGTTCTTCAGTGGTTCTTCAGCGGTTCTTCAGAGGTTCTTCACCGGTTCTTTGACTAAGGTGCTATATAGCACCTCTGAAGAACCGCTGAAGAACCACTGAAGCACCAAAATTGGTGCTATATAGCACTAAAAAAGGTTCCCCTATGATTACGAGCCTTTTTTTTTAGAGTGTAGAGGCGGAGCCCAGGGATCCACTTGCCTGGGCGACGCTGGGGAACTGAAGACTCGAGGCGAATCCACACAGTGGAGTGGTGTCAGAAGAGGAGCCGAGGGGCTGAAGGGAACCAGTGAAGGCAGGGCTGAGGAACTGGCTGATTTTTGAAGAGGAGGAGGGAAAGGGATGCTGGGCAGGAACTCTGGAGACACAAGAGACTTTGAGCTAGATGGGACTAGCGGGGATGGGAGATTAAGGTAAGCATCCTCTTCTATTCAAATTATATGCAGGGGCCAGCTTCACTAGCGGTCCCACAGTGGCACAGGATGTTGCCGGCTCACACACCATGTCAGACTCTTTTGGGGGCTCGGGCTTAGGGGCGATGGTGGCTAAGTCCTCATTCATTGCGGCAGGCTCTCTCTCTCTGTCTGTGGTGGGCTCTGGCGTTGTATGTGAATGTGCAGTGAGGTGTTGGGCTCTGGATCCGGAGTGGGGCTGTTAAAATCCTCTGCTGGGCTGATGGTGAATTCATTGTTTTTCAGCACCCACTCAACAAAAGTGCAGAAATACTCTTTACATCGCAGAAGAGAAATCTTTACCATATATATATATATATATATATATATATATATATATATATATATATATATATATATATATATATATATATATATATATATATATATATATATATATATATATATATATTAGGGGTGTAACGATTCGTTTTAACAACGATTCGATTCGTATCACGATTTGAGGTTGTCGATACGATTCAAGGACGATTTTGGTTCATTTACAACGATACGATCCGAAACGATTCAGTGACCTGAAATCGATTCAGTAACTTTTTAGCCAAAAATTGTGTGACTGAAATAAATATCTGGATACTGGTCAGTGCAGGTGAAGTTTCCTAGATTCCTGTTGTTTCTTGTAAGGGAATCAGGTATCAATTAATTATGGATATAAACAAACAAGTAAACAACAATTAATGGCAAATGCATTCAAATTTTATTTGAATAAAGTGCAACCAACAGTTTAGGTTGAATTAACAGGAAGTTAACCTTTTCTGCTCTCATTTTCAATATTCAATACATTTTCAATAAAAGCACAGTAAGTGCAACCAACATTTCAACAGTAGGTTAACCTGCTACTTCTGCTTTTGTTATCCAACATAATAATATTACAATATTAATATCAAAAATAAAGTGCAACTAACTTCTCTTCAGGTTTAATTAATAGTAGGTGTACCTGTTACTTTTGCTGTTGTTTTTCAACATTAAAATAATACAAATACAATATTAATATCAAAAATAAAGTGCAACCAACATTTCTTCAGTTTGAATAAACTGGCTGAACCTGCTACTACTCTCAGTTTAATAAACAAACAATATTTAACAAAAGATAAAATGTAACCAACTACTCTTCAATGACTCTACATATTTCTTTTTCAAAAATATCAACATGATCTGACCGCAGAACACTTCTCTGTGCGTTCACTATGTTGCCAGCAGTACTAAAAACTCGCTCTGCTGGCACACTGGTCCCAGGAATGCACAGGTAACATTTAGCAAGGGTTGAAAGTACAGGTAACACGTTACTAACTTAGCTCTTTCTCCTGGTGACTTGATAATTTCTCGCTGGTTGGCTTCTCCTCTGCCATACGCCATGCTGTTTTGTTTTCTTAGCGCTGCTGCTGGTGCGTGCGTTGCGATGATGTCACAGATAGGCAGACTGAATCGAGTAACGTTTAACGCCTTTATCATTAAAAGTGCTAAGAAAAAACATCCATTTAAAGTCTGACGTGCTTAAATCCAATGCGTTATTTCCTATGATCGATACAATCGATTGATTACCTTTTAAAACGATGTTAGATCGATATATGTCGTCCGGAAGGCCAACTTGCCGAGCACAGATCGATGTAGTTAGATCGTAGGAAAATAAATCGATACATCGATGTAGTAGATGAATCGTTACACCCCTAATATTTATATATATTAGGGATGGGCATTTTTGTCAATTTCTCATTTCGATCATCGATAGGTCTCAAAAACGAGTATTCAAGTCCTCGGGGGCGGGGCATGTGCAGGGGGCGGGGCATGTCCGTCATTGAGATAATGAAAATACTGTTATGAAAATGGTTGTTTAACAAATACAAACGTGACATGAAAACAGGTATATGAAAACACGAACATTTAAAACAAAAAATAACTACTAGATTATGATGCATAAATGTCTTTGAAAAAGAAACATCTTTATAAAATGACCATCTCAAATAACCAAGTCAATAATATCGAGCATTGTATTTGAGCTGAAACAGTGAAAAACCCTGCAGAGCTTGCGAGCTGGTTAATAAACTCAACCAAACGCACCCTATATCAGATTAATATGATCCTATTACAACTTAAATCAACACAAAAGGACGTGAATGCGCACGTGAACTTCAGCGTGATAGATTTTACAGGCTATGGTTTGAAACAGAACATTTTAAATGCGCTCTTCCCAAATACGCTGATACACGGACAACGAAAGCCCACAGAAACAACATTTTATTAAAATCGTGTTCTCGTTATAATGCTATGACAGATTGACTCTGCACATCATGCACTTAATTAGTTACAGACATCACTGCGCGTTTTCAAACTCATAACGAAAAACAACTTTAAATAAACTAGGTCTACTGTTAAAAAATACGAGAACAGTATAGCACTGCTGCATTACTAATATCAATGATTCTGAGAAAGAAATAGTCTATCTAAAAAGAATATGACCGTCTCTAACCCATATGTCGCGCAAAGCATTTGAGCTGAAACTGAAGAGAATGAACAACAGCCGGTTTAACGGCAGCGCTTGCTAGCTTATTAAGCTCAACCAAACGCGTTTTATATTATATTAATCAGATATAGACAACATAAAAGTAATCTTACAACGTGCATCTGCAGAAAAGGATGCGAATGTGCACATGAACTTCATGCGCTAGTCTGAGTGTTCTCGCTAGTTTCTCTGGATTTCCTTTAACAGCTGATACACGGGTAACTAAGCACAGAGATTTTACAGCATTCTATTTCCATCGTATTCTCATTATAATGCTATGTAGGCTATGACAGATTGGCGCTGTACATCTTGCACTAACCATTTAATGATCACAGTGATTCCAGACATCACTGCAGTGCACGCCTCAGTTTCACTTTATTTCGCCGCGGTCTGGAGGCGTGCTGTATAACGCTAACCAATCAGACCTCAGGTACTGCGCAAAATGACGCAATAACCAATAAAAAAGAGACAAATATATATTTTTTTAAGTCAGGGCGATCATCGCTCTCATGATCGATGGTCGCTGTCACGTTCGAGTACTCGATTACTCGACCACTGTTGCCCATCCCTAATATAGATATATACACATACACACTGTAATAATTTCACTTTTGGGCCCAAACAAGGGACGCCAATTATGTAGTGATTTTACCTTCGTCCATCCAAGGACATTAAGTAAGGTAGTGATTGGTACTCACGTCACCGCTGACTTTGTGAGTTTTCGATCACACGTCACACATTTTTTTCTTTAAGACTGTTCATAATTTTTTTTAATCAGTTACGTAAAAACATAGACTGGCCTAATTTGATAGGAAAAGTAAGACTGAATGCCACTTGCCTAACTGCTAGTGGCTCATACTAGATCTTAAGACACTGTCTTAACATAATGGCTTAGTTTATGCAACTGGCCCCCAGATGGCCACCTTCCCCCTCTTGTTTTGTTTGGGACACTAGTTTGGGACACTAGTCAAGGTCTTTTACCTTGGCTGTATGAGAACACTCCAAACAGGAGGCTGTTCAACCAATTTAGATTGAACGTAAAGTGGGGAGAGTTGGTCAGCTGATTTATCTGAAAGATTGGTGAGATTTCTAACTTGTAGAGCCTTTTCTGTATTATCAGCACAAGTAAGACACAATTGTAATAAAATAGATTTTATTAACAAAAGATAAACAAGAATAACTAACACAACTACTAAATGAATACAATGAATGATAAAGGAATAAAGTGCATAAGATACATAAAATACATGTGATTAAGTTGAGTGTGGCTATGGAAGGGTTGCGTTATCTAATGGAAAGATAAATGGTTGTTTCTCTGAAACTAAGGTGAAGAACCTTATTATGCATCAAACAAATAACGGAAGATTATTTGTTATTAACTAGCATCAGTTAAATTACCTTTAATGTAAATTAGAAAATCATATACTGATAATATACAACAATGCCAAGGTTTCTGGAAAGAGGTTTGGTTAAGTGATATTTACGTTCCACGTGGTTGAGTAAGCAGTCCACTGGTTGTGCTGGATGACAATGCAGTGGGAAAGGAGCTGGAATCCGTTTCAACAGTCTTGAACACGAAGATCTGTGGGATGCTGATCTCCTGGAGCACCAAAGGGTCCTAAAATCTGGAACACGCAGATGAGGCCCTGAAGTAGGTGCAGAAGGTCCTTAATCTGGAACACGCAGACGAAGGAACCTCGAAGTGAAGGTTTGCTCTCCTGAGTTTAACCTTGTTGCAAATGTCTCTATGTGTCTTCTGACTCTGTGGGTCAGACACTCAGGACTTGGTCAATCCGCTTTGGTCTCTCTGGCATGGAGACTCGGGCTGGACTAAAACACTGAACGGAGTGGTTGTTAATGTCTCTTTCCTCACAGGCTGGAGGCTCAGAACATGGTCGTATCTGTTGCTGCCTCACAAGCTGTAGATTCAGATCCTCGGATCTTTTGTTGTCTCTCTGGATGAACCAGAGGCTCAGAACTTGGTTGCTCTGTCACAGTCTCATCCTCGCCGGACAGACTCAGAACTTGGTGAACTGTTTGTCTCTCTCAAGGAGAATTTCAGAACTTGGTGCATCTGTTATGTCTCTCTTGAAGGGAGACTCAGAACAAGGTGTGTCTGTTGAGAGGGTACCTTTATCCTTTTCTGAATAGGAGGAGATTGCCATTTGGCGCTTCTCCATTCCAGTGTTGCGATTGGCTGCTGGCATCAGAGGGGGAACACAGTGTGGCCCACCCTCCTTTCTTCTGTGGAACTCATTTGCATACTGTACACAGTTAGAAGTCTTTAAAGGGTGTTTAAAGTTTACCAATGCATTTCTCACTTTCCAAACCACCATCGGAATACCCGTGGCAATATTCTAAACAAATAGAAACCAAACATGATGGGAAAATATTGAACTGTACATTAATTTGTTCATTAACAGCTGATTCTGTGTAAGATGTTGCATTACAAATAGCTGTCATTGAGAATACTTATTTCTCTGAATAAGTATGAAATGGATGTGTGTAGTTTACATCAGTCTTAAGGTTTCCAAACATAGTTATTACTGGATTTGGATAGATCATTTTGGTCTTTCTTTCACCCACTACTGCTGAGGTCCTGTGGAATTTGTATGGCATTCATAGACCAGGACACTAGGGATTTGGGTGAAAGGCAGAAACTGCCTGTGGACCAATGAGATGTCTTGTCCTTCCTGGGCTTGGTACAATAGTTCTTCTTCTTGCCCTCTAAGAGGTGTCTGGCTGTTCTCCAAGCATCTTTATCTGATGGTGTTGGACAGTTTGTTTGTGTCAGTCCACTAAGATCCAATCAAAATGTAGCGAACCTTTGTCCACTGTTATGGACAGAGAGGGGCCCGGCCATAAACTGGGCCCTGGAATGTGCTGTCCACTACAACACACACAAACATATATACACATACTGTGCATAAACAAAGGAAGCAGGATGACGAGCACTTGCACTGAACAGTCACTTAGCTGGGTGAACACGAGGAAGGGAATCCGGTGGAGGGAAACACAAGGAGACCAGGAACGGGAGAACTAAGGAGGACTTGGAAGGCAGATGAATGACTCTCAAGGAATGTAGCAGGTAAGGAGTCCAGGTACGAATGACGAGACCAGACAATGGTGTGTGTGTGGCGCATGCTCTTAAAGTGTCACTAATGATGAGGTGCAGGTGCATGTGATCAGAACTCAGGGGATAGTGAACGAGTGGGCGGAGTGTGGAGATCTGGTGATGATGCCAGTGTGTTGGTGGGTGTAGGCTGTGACTGTGACACTACCCCCTCCTCCACAGGCAGCTCCTGATGAACGGATGGGACTATGAAGGGGTCTACCTCGACCCTGAGGAGCTGGACGGTCCGGATGTTCGTTGTGGAACTGGGTGAGAAGTGATGGATCGAGGATGTCATTCCGATGAACCCACGAGCGTTCTTCCGGACCGTATTCCTCCTAGTCCACGAGGTATTCAATCCTCGGACCCCTTCGTTGAGTCCAGGATCGCCCGCAGCCGGTAGATGGTCTCCTCTTTGATGACGTCTGGAGGAGGAGGTACCGCATCATCACCAGGATCTGTGGAGAGAGAAGACAGGGGTTCAGTGTGAGGTTTAAGCAGGGAGACGTGGAAAGATGGTGAGATGTGATACTGTGCCGGGAGGTTGAGACGGTAGGTGACTTCGTTGAGCTGCCTCTGTATTGTGAATGGACCTATGTACCGGGGACTCAGCTTGCGGCAGGGCAGCCGGAGACGGATGTCCCGAGTCGAGAGCCAAACTTTCTGGCCAGGTTGGTATTGTGGAGTGGGACCTCGTCGGGTGTCAGCATGAGTCTTGTGTCTCCGGACTGCCTGCTGGAGATGGACATGAGCTGAGTCCCACACCCTCTCACTCTGTTGGAACCAGTGATTGACAGATTGAACCTCCGTGGGCTCACCTGACCAGGAGAAGAGAGGAGGTTGATAACCCAGGATGCGGTAGTGGTAGTCTGATGAAGAGAGTTCTGAGCATACTCGGCCCATGGGAGGTATTGGCTCCAGCTGCCCTGGTTCCGGTGGCAGTAGGTCCTCAGGTATCTCCCGATCTCCTGGATCTTCCGCTTTGGCCGTTGGTCCGAGGGTGGTAACCAGATGAGAGACTAACTGACGCTCCTAGGAGCTTGAAGAAGGCCTGCCACACCCGGGAATACCATTACCATCATAATTCTGCTTCACCGGGGATAGCTTCTTGGAGAAGAAGGAACATGGATGGAGTCGTGGGGGGATCACCCTGCCGCTGAGACAACACCACCCGACTCCTGTAGACGAGACGTCCACTTCTACGACGGATGGAAGCTCTGGATTGGGATGTACTAGGATCAGGGCGGTTTGGAAGGCTTCTCGGAGCTGATGGAAGGCTTCTCGGGCTGATGGTGTCCAGGACAGGGACTTGGACCGGCCTCTGAGGAGTGACGTGAGCGGTGCACTGAGTAGGCTGTAGTTGAGCACGAAGCAACGATAGAAGTTGGCGAATCCGAGGAAATGTTGGAGTTCCTTCACTGTAAGTAGAGGCCAGTCTCTGATAGCTTCCACCTTCCTCTGGTCCATCTGGATACCAGGTTGGTCGATGACATATCCTAGGAATTGAACCGAGGGGATATGGAACTCACATTTCTCCAGCTTTAGGTACAGTTGATGTTGACGTAGCTTTTTCAGGACCTGGGAGACGTGTTGGCGATGTTCGGCCAGGTTCCGGGAGAAGATAAGGATATCATCAATGTATACTACAATGAAATGGTGGAGATGCTCCCGAAACACCTCATTCATGTAGCTCTGGAACACTGAAGGTGAGTTGGACAGGCCGTATGGTATGACGAAGTACTCATAATGGCCTGAAGAAGTGATGAAGGCTGTCTTCCACTCGTCCCCTCGACGGATACGAATGAGGTTGTACGTGCTCCGCAGGTCCAGCTTGGAGAATATGTGAGCTCCTTGCAGCTGTTACAGGGCTGTGGGGACCAGAGGAAGGGGATAACAAAATTTTACCGTTTGGGAGTTAAGATGACAATAATCAGGGCACGGCCTCAAGCCCCCGTCCTTCTTTGCCACAAAGAAGAAGTTCGAAACGGCAGGGGATGTGGATGGACGGATGAAACATTGCTTGAGGGCCTCTTGCACGTACTCCTCCATGGCCTTCTGTTCCGGGATGGACAGTGGATAGACCCTTCGGCAGGGTAGCCCCGGGCAGCAGGTCGATGGCGCAGTCCCATGGCCGATGTGGTGGTAGCTGCCTTGCCAACCGATTACTGAACACATCCTGGAACGCCCGGTATTCTGGAGGAATTTCAATGTGATGACTTGTCTCAGGGCTTTCGATGGAAGTGGAAAGGAGAGGAAGGACCCCGGAGTCGAGGAACGAAGACTTGCCGGGGTTTTCTTGATGCTAGATACACAGTTTAGCAAACATTCCTTACTCCATTTGAGAATGTCACCAGTACTCCATTGGATGACGGGTTGATGTTGAGTGAGCCAGGGGTGTCCCAGGATGATGTCCGCGGTGGAACCTTCCAGCACCATGAACGTTATGTCCTCGGAATGGAGATATCCAATGCGGAGCATCATTGTTGTGCCGGATGCGACCACGGCCCAGCGGTTTTCCCTGGATGGTGTGGATACGGAGATCCTCTTGGTAGCATTTGCGATGAACATTGAGGTTTTGGAGAGTTTGAGGACTGATGAAGTTCCCAGCAGATCCGGAATCAATTAGGGCTTCGGCTGAAATGCAAACATGAGAGTGAATGAGAAGTACTGTAGTTCTAGTGAGGGAAGCAATGCGAGCAGGAAGTTGAATGGTACTCACCACTGGGTGTGATGGTCGGATGGGACAGACAGCGATGATGTGATCACCTCCCCCACAGTAAAGACAGACGATGTTGTATTCTTCTCTGACGCTCTGCACGAGTCAAACGGAAATAATCCACCTGCATTGGTTCAGGTGCTAGAAGGGTGACGGATGGTACGGCGGGCAGAGGAGTTACAGTGGGTTGGTGAGGTGTGCACGCGAATAACGTTGAGCGACCCAGCTTCTAGTCCCATCGTGTACGACCATCAATTGTCGTGAATAGCGAGGTCTGCGGTGCTTACACCGAACACATCCCGGAAGTGAGCGAAGAAGGCTGTGATGGAGGCGGTTACAGGTGTGCTCGTCTCCCAGAGCGGTTGTGCCCATTGTAGCACTCATCCAGAGAGCAGTGAGATGATGAACGCCACTCGTTCACTCGCGCGTTCGGTGGGAAAGAGCTGGGCTTGAGCATCCATATACAGCGAACACTGTAGTAGTAACCCATTGCAATCCTCCGCCGCAATTGAGAATGTCGCTGGTCGGGCCATGGGACTGACAGAGTCAGCTGTAGGAGACGCAGCGAGTGATGGGAGCTGTAGTGCGGTGCGGACGGTGTGCACGAGCTCCGGGGTGACAGTGACTGAACTGCTAGCAGTGGGTGGTTGCAGGGTGGATCGCACCGCCGCGACCAGGGTGGCAAAGGGATCCGGCGGGCGATCTCCGCCTGTGTCCGTGGCGCTCTGCATGAGGTCTGGTCTTCTGTCAGGACACAGATGGAGGCAGAGAAACAGGTAAGGTGAATGGTGATATTTATTAACAGAGACACAGACACAGGTAAACAAGGGAAGCAGGATGATGAGCACTTGCACTGAACATTCACTTAGCTGGGTGAACACGAGGAAGGGAATCCGGTGGAGGGAAACACAAGGAGACCAGGAACGGGAGAACTCAGGAGGACTTGGGAGGCAGATGAATGACGGTCAAGGAATGTAGCAGGTAAGGAGTCCAGGTACGAATGACGAGACCAGACAATGGTGTGTGTGTGCTCTTTAAGTGTCACTAATGATGAGGTGCAGATGCATGTGATCAGAACTCAGGGGATAGTGAACGAGTGGGCGGAGCATGGAGATCTGGTGAGGATGCCAGTGTGTTGGTGGGTGTAGGCTGTGACTCTGTGACAAATACATGCAGTATTTTATTACTGTCAAATTCCTTGCAGACGCCAGTTTAAAAATCCCTGCACTAGCATATCTCAAATATAACATTTAAAGCTACAAAGCTCATTTGATTCCATGCAGTTTGACTTAATTCTTGTACAAACCATTGGCCCAAATATAACATATAACATCCAGGGTTTCATACAGATTCTGTTATTAACATTGTACAATCCTTGCCTCTAGTTTCCTCTCAATCCAAATCCTGCAGTTAATAACATTACAGCTTAATTGCTTCAATTGTTTCTGAAAGCAAAATCTGTCAGTTTAATCAGAAATATTCCAGTCAAAACCTCTATTTTCTGGGTGTGTGCATTTCTAAAACATGTGCCTGTCTCTTTAAATCAGAAGCAGCTATGCTACAGTGACACGTGTGTGTCCTTTCCTCTGCTCTCACTCAGCTGTTTGAAATGATGACAGATGCCTTATAGACACACAGTCAAGATATCTCCCATTGAACCATCAGGTTTCCCTTTTGACCTTTGTCATGATTCAATCCACCTCTCAAGTTAATTTCACCAGTATCTTTCTCAGTGCAAATGTAATATACACACTTCTTCCTATCTTCTTTTCTGAATGTCCTTACACACACATACTGTGTGGCATCTGCCCAACACTAGTGCTGAGACTGTGACCTCCAATGCCTCAGCATCCCTGTGGTTGTTTTCTAAACCAATCTGTTCTCTTTTCCTTACTGTCCCCCAACACACACACACACACACACCCGCCTGCCCCCGCGGTGCAGCTAAACGTCCCTAGTGACACTGAAAAATGTCGCCACTTACTCTTCCCTTTCCTTTACACCTGTCTCTCCCCTTTTCTCTTTTTCCTTGCCCTTTACGAGGTGCATTTCTCCTACAGTATTTCTCCCTTTGTAGCCAACATTCCATCCTTATGGCTCGTCTTTTCCTTTCTCTCTCTCTCTCTCTCCTCTGTCTCTGCCACCCCCCTTTGCCTTCATCCTCTACCACCCCCTCCCTTTTCCCTCTTTCTCTCTCTCTCTCTCGTTCTCTCTGCCTCTCCCTCTTTCTTGTTCTCCCTCCCTCCCTCACTCTGAGGCACTGCAGTAAAGTGTGTTGATAGGATTGAGGTGGTTTTCGCTGCGCTGAGAGAGAGAGAGAGTGAGAGAGAGAGAGAGAGAGAGAGAGAGACTGCAGCATGCTGCATTGCAATCACACTAGAACACATGAGAATCTGCCCACAAAAGCACACGTGTGCATCCATTCAGCCGCCGGATCCTCCGCAGCATGATGTTTGCGAGTGCGTGAGCTCATTCAAAGAGGGTAACTTGTGTCTTTAGGTGTCTAAATCTGCTATCCGCCCCCCCCACCCCCCCAACATACACGCACATTGGCAACTCCTCCCACTCCTCCTCCGAACCCCCCATCCACCCAGGTCGACAGCAGGACGGCGTAGCGATTCTGGACGCAGCGCTGAAACCAGAGCTTCGCCCTGACGCGGACGCAGGCAAAGACGCGGCATTTGGTTCTTGTGTCGCCTGAGGGATTATAATGCGGTGTTTTTTTTGCAGGAAACAGCTGGAGTCATTGTCGCTGAAGATTCTCTAGGAGACTGAACGCTTTCGGTGGGTGTTTGTCTTGCGTGTACATGCATACCGGTTGTTTTTTCTGAGCCATTGGACTGACGCACGGATACTGCAGCAGAACTGCAGGGGCCTGGACGCTAACCTGGAGGACATGAAGACCCAGTGGATCCCTCACCCCTGAGCTCCAGACCCCACTGCTGCTGCACATTCTGCTGAGGTGCTGCTCTCTCCTCTGTTCTGGAGATTTTTGGGAAGTGTGTGTGTTGGTGGAGGTGAAGAGGTTTTTCGTGGTGCTGCAATGTTGTATTGCTATTGAATATATGGGGCTTAGTGCTTTGTGTGTCTGTGTGTGTGTGTGTGTATGTGTGTGTGTGTGTGTGTGTGTGTGTGTGTGTGTGTGTGTGTGTGTGTGTGTAAATGATGGCTAAAAGATTGTGACAGAGTGTGTCTGTGTCGTAGCTGTCTGCTGACTGCTCTGTGCATGTGTATGTGTATGGTATAGCTGAGCCGAGATCCCAGAGGCCAATAGGATGCTGACAGCTCGCGATGGAGCTCGAGATGAAGCTCAGAAGCTGCACAGGAAATGGATGAAGCACCAGGCCTTCATGGCTGAACTGGCCCGCAACAAAGAATGGCTTGCCAAGATCGAACAGGTGAGTCACAAGGGCTGAAATGAAAGAAATGTAATGGGGAGAGAGGAGGAAAAAATGAATATACAGGTGGATGCTACTTACACAAGGTGCTCTTCATGTGACTCCATGGGCTCTGAGACCTTTTCATTGACTAGTTTATACATGACCACAGTTTCTTTGTATATATATATATGAATATAAAATAATACAAATATAAGGATGCATAAAGTTTGTGGTCAGTCAGTCAGATTATAAAAAAGAAAAAAGAATGCAAGGATGCAGTAAAGACATTTATATTTGTATTATATTTTTTAAAATAAATGCTTTTAAAATTTCTATTCATCAAATATATATTTTTTAAAGTGTCACGATTTCCACAAAAATAATAATAATAGGAATAATAAGAAATGTTTCTCATGCACCAAATTAGCTTATTAGAATGATTTCTAAAGAATCATGTGACACTGAAGACTGGAGTAATTCCTGCTGAAAATTCAGTTTTGCCATCACAAGGAGTAAATTACTTTAAAATATATTAAAATAGAAAATAGTTATTTTGAATTGTAATATTTTACTATATTTTTGATCAATTAAATGCAGCCTTGGTGAGCATAATAAACTTTAACTTGGATTACAATACTTAGATAATAAATATAAATGCTATTTGACCATACCTTTATTTTGGGAAGTGTGAAAATAAATACAGAGCCAAGAGGGATTGTGGGTAAAAAAGCAGATTGCATAAGAAGCATGATAGAAAAAGACTGGGTTAAGGATGAGTTGAAGATTTATTGAAGATAGATTCAGGATTTGCCAAGATTGGGTTAAGGACATATTGAGGATATGTTCAGGAATGGTTGAGAATGAATTGAGGAAAGATTCGGTATTGGTTGTGGATTGGTCGAGGACCGATTCAACATTTGTTGTGGATTAGTTGAGGGCATTTGTCCTTGATTGAGGATGTATTGAGAAAATATTATTTGATTCAAGATGAGCTGAGGACAGCACAATTTCTTGAAGGGTGTTTTCTCTCCTTTATTATAGAAAATGTCTTATTCTTAAAATTAATGGCTATCCATATTTCTGTTTTAGTGTCAAGCTCAAGCTGATATTCTCACAAAAAAACGAGAAGAGGCTTTGGTGGTGATAATAATGGTCATGAAAGCTTGAAGAGCAGTAGTGGATAGACAAGGCCGGCGGAAAAGAAGGATCCTCTGCTGTCCTTAAAGTATTCACATCTTATTTTTAATATCAGTTGCCTTTAAATGTTGTATAGCATGTGAAATTACATGCTCTGTTTCAGATAGTCTACAGTGCTTTATGATGTCCTCCAATTCAATATTTGATCCCAGGTGACCTGTTCTGATCTGGTACATGCTGTCCTGAAAGATTGCTTATCATGACCTGATACACAACAGGACGTCCTGGTGCAGCTGATGTGTGATGGTTGGGTTTCAAATGGCACTCTGAAGTGTCTGAAACCATACGGCATCTTGTGGGATGGAGGGACTTTAATATGATTAGTATGTAAATCAGTCTAAAAGGTATGATGGTATTAGCAAGATATCTCCTAGTATTGCTGATCACAGAAAATGGCAAGGTACCATGTGACATGGTGCATCGTGTGTTGCTGTGTGACTGCATAGAGGCTGCTACTGTTCTTTTTTCATGCTGACAGTGGGTGAAAAGCGGACGAATAGGCATGTGCTAACTGTTTCCCAAATGATAAATTGTCTCAACAGAATGTACAAAACCAAGAGTTCGATTGTGCAAAATATTAATCCAATAATATGCATAGATGTACATGCTGTGTGGATAATGATGTAAGTATGTAGTGTTGGTCAAAGCAAGGTTGTGATGTCCAGAAGTGAAGAACATAAACTTAAACATAACGTAAGTAAAGAAGCTTTGCCACAATGGTTTCTGTCTTGACTGAATAGTGTGTTTATATGTGGTAAACAATCCAACCATGACCAGAAATTTCAGATTCATTTTGCTGCACAGATGATTTGATGAATAATAACTCAAATGCTTTGTTGATTCTTCAGTGTGTGCTTGTGGTGGATTTGTGCCACATGTTTGAATTACAGTACTCTGAATGGTTTATTAGATGTTGTGGGCCTGCTATCTTTCTGTTTTGGCCTTGTTTTCTCTTCTCATATTTCTTTCCATTTATTACTATTGAAGTTTGCTGCTATTTACAGTTCACCAAGGAATAGATGATGTAAGATGCTAAACTCTGTAGCCTTTGGGCTGACTGTACTACATTGTCATAATTAAGCTAATCTTTACCCAAGCTGATTTTAAATGTCACTTGTGTTTATTTTCTTATACTTCTGTGTCAGAGCTTGCCTAGAGGAACAGCCCTTTTGCAGGAATGATTAAAGTCAACAATCAGTTTTCAGGCTGCAATCAGACTTGTTTATGGCCTTAAAAATCATTTCATACACTCTAAAAAAAAAAGGTTCCAAATGGCACCAAAAATGGTTCTTCGTCATAATCATAGAGGAACCACTTTTGGTGCTATATAGCACCATATCTTAACATGTTCTGTATATGGTAACGGTGCTATATAGCACCTTAGTTAGCGGTGCTATATAGCACCTTAGTCAAAGAACCGGTGAAGAACCTCTGAAGAACCGCTGAAGAACCACTGAAGCACCAAAATTGGTGCTATATAGCACTTATAAAGGTTCCCCTATGATTACGAGCCAAAAACCATTTTTGGTGCCATATAGAACCTTGTTTTTTAGAGTGTATGGCAAGAAAGACTTGCTCTGTTAATAGTTATTTTTAATGTATGGGGCATAGGACTGGGAAATATAGTTAAAATATGAAATTATTAGATTCATTTATCTATATATTTATTCATTCTGGAATGGAACAGAAATGGTCAGAAAGACTATAATTTCAAACAAACAAACAGCCATTTTAGCATGTATAGGCCTATTCAAATGTTTAATGCAAAAAGTTTAACATTGTTAAAAAAATAAATGCATGCCTTCCGTTGTTTTCCTCTAAATAAACAGTAAGAACACTAATTTTGTCATTTTACTTCATACTAGGGCTGCGATTTTTTTTCTTCTTCATCAGATTATTACGTTAAAAATAATTAACGTGGCATCTGTTTTTTTCTGTCATCCTTTGACAGAAACAATAGAAATGTATGCTACAATAGGCTAAATGATCACGTTAACATTCATCGCAAGTGCTTTTAAACCATTCACACACGATAAGACACAAAAAATAACTCAAATCTGTACTGGCCATCTGTGAAGCTACTTTCTTTGAACAAACAAACGTAACTCACACTGAATGCCGCTTCAGACAGCGCACCAGTGCCGATTTGAGTTTCGTGCTTGAGCGGACAAAAACACAAAATTATCAGCACATATTATGCATACATTATGTCAGCATTCCCGTTTTGTTGAATATCCTCATACTTAAATGAGTTAAAAAGTGTTAAATGAATGTAAAGAGTTGATGGGCACAACAATAAGGACTGCCTAATGGCCTAGTGCCAGCGTAAACGTCCCTTGGAACAGTTGACGCAATTGTCACTTGTCCAATCAGGCCAGAGCTGCATCACCAAAATTTCCATGCAAATTTAAATATACAAGCTCAAGAAGACGTGAAAGACGAATTGAGAACTCAATTCAATAGTGAGAAGTGAGAAGTTTTGTGTGCGTGCCCAGCAAGCTGCATCTCAGACAGTGTGCGAATGCTGAATTGAGCTCTCTTTCACGTCTTCTTGCTCTATTCACACAAAATGACGTCAAAAAATGCCGGTCCCTGCCGAGTATCCTTGTGAACATATTTGGTTATTTCTTAAGTGAACATAAACAGGTGAGAAATAAAAGCATGTGTAACAGTATATTGGATCCGTGCAGCTCTTAAAGTGACAGCGTCCTAATATTCCTGCTGCTGTCATTGTTTTAATGTTGATCAAACAACAAAAGACAACGAAGAAAAAAAATCACTCTCTGCTCTTCACTGAATAACTTTTGTAACTTTAATAAGGATTGATCTATATTTAATTTATACAGTGAAGACTAAGCAGTGCTATTTGACATTTTATTTATTCATTCATCAATTACTGTTAGACTTACCTTTCTATTGTATTTGTGCTATTGTTTGTAATTGAATTATGTTTTGTTGATTTTATTACTGACAGTTTACTTGTCTTTAACTATGTTTGAAATGTATGCGATTTAGGCTAGTAGATTTTGGTGTCATAACCTTATTTATTAAGGTTATAGGCCAAAACCAACAAAGACAATTAGTAGGACTGTGTTGTTTATTTTTTATTTTTTTTGTGATGGGGCTGGGCCAGTAGAAAAAATCCTTCTCATTGAGCCCTTGAGTTTTGAGAAAATAGGATGTTTGTCAGATCGACGTGCATGATGACACGTCTTAAATTGACAGCAGTCTAATAAACCCGCTGCTGTCTGTCTGTCAAAATCACTCAATGCTCTTGACTGAATAACTTTTGTAGCTTTAATCAGGATTAATCTATATTAGATTTATAATTTATGCAGTGAAGACTGTTTGATTATTCAATTTCTGTGTATTTCCCTGTCAGACCTACCTGAAAATCTTAAAGCACTATGTACAAGGTTACATGGGTAAAAAACAACGAAAACAATACATTTTTTGTGCATTTTAGCAGGCCAGGTAAAATTCTGAACTGGCTTTACTGGGCCTGTAGAAAAAAGTAAATGTAATCCACATGGCTCTGGGGGCTTAATAAAGGCCTTCTGAAGCTTAGCGATGCAATTTTGTAAAAGAAAATAACCATCCATATATCCATATTTATAAAGTAAAATATCTAGCTTCTGCCAGACCGCCTTCCGTATTCAAATCTGATGAGATATATGACTTAATAATGTGTTAAATATGCATATTTTTCTTACACAAGCGCATTGATTTGCTTCAGAAGGCCTTTTTTACCCTCCCGGATCCGTGTGGCTTACTTTTATAATGGATGGATGCATTTTTTTGGGCTTCAAATTTTGGGCTCCCATTCACTGCCATTATAAAGCTTGGATTAGCCAGGACGTTTTTTAATATAACTCCGATTGTATTCGTCTGAAAGACGAATGTCATATACACCTAGGATCGCACGAGGGTGATTAAATCATGGGGCAATTTTAATTTTTGGGTGAACTTATATTGTTTTAAGCCTTTTAAATGTTAAAATTGATAGCTTCCAATTATACGGTATTGTTGAATGGCTATAATAATAAAAAAAAATCAGACATCAATATCAGTACTTGTATCAGAGCCTTCATTCATAGTGCCGGACCCACTATTAGGTGGCCTTAACTACTATGTACTAACATTTTAATTAATCATTTGATACAATGCACTTATTGTGTACATACATGTTTTTACATTGTACTTATATTTTTTTAAAATACCTGCATGTAATTACATCTGTAATTAATTTCTGTAGTTACATTTTGTTACACAGTTGACACTTCCCTTACACCTAACCGTACCCTTAAACTTACCCATACCACCACACCTGTCCCTAACCCTACCCGTATCCCACCTCAATATCAGCAAAATTGTTTTGCAATACAATTTAAACACAGTAAGTACATTGTACTTATTTTTTTATGTAAGTACATAGTACTTAAGACCACCTAATATAAAGTGGGGCCATAGTGCCTACTAAAAAGATTCCATTATAGAAATATATAAAATATATTTTTTTACTGGTCTTTATGTTGTTTCTACTTTATTTTGTAGGTTCAACGTGAAAGGAACACAATATCAAATTTATTAAAAACGTCAATGTTAGGTGCGATTAATTACAGAAAATGTTTTTATTTTTTAACCGATTGACAGCACTACTTTATAACCTTATAATGTATAAACACCAATATATTATATTACATTTATAAATATTTCATATAAATATTTGTTAAATTATTTTTACTATAACTTTCTAATCCTATACAATCAGACTTAACATTGTTATTGAAATCTTTGTCTCAACTCTACTTACTTGCAAGAAAGCAATGCTAGTCGTCTAAGGCCTGTAAGAAATGTAATTTGCAAATGAAAGGCACATTCAAATCCTCACAGTGTTCTCTATGTTGTGTAAATTGTTATCCTCAGTGAAGTCATTGTGAATATACTGTGACTATTTAATGGGTCACTGTCACCCAGCCCTAATGTGATGTGGATCAGTGCCATATCATGTGTTATGAAAGCTAATGTCATAGTATGACATAACATCTTCAATTATAATAAATGGCATGATTCTTTCTGTTCTTGATCTGTAAATGCCAGTGGAAATCAGTAGCTTCTTGGCTACTCTATATGGGTGTAACTCACATGTATCTCCAGGCCTTTTGTGAAACTTGTGATTAATGTTGTTCTGGTTTTTAAAGCTTTGTTCGGGCGATTTCAGTGGACCATATCAAACATGCAAACCAATCTCATGAGTGAAATAGCTTTTTATAATCTGAATCCTGCAGTAAATTAGATTCACCAGCAGATGCAAGGGAATATGTATATATGTTGAATATTCTGTTTTGCTGTGTAGAAAATTGTTTTCTGCTTCACTATTTCAAGTCAAAGTTTTTATGTCTAAACGCGTTGTGCGTTTGACTTTGAATTGTCAGACGTTTGCTTGTTCTGTTCAGTTTGAAGAAGGAGTCTAATTCTGCTTTCTATGCAATCTAGAACATGCTTCCTTTTCTCTCTCTGTTCTTCAGGATTTTGTTTCAGTACTACAGCTGTGTCAAAACTCTAGGATCTATTTTACAGTTATGGTCATTTTAGAATTTAGAATTCTGTCATTTTATTCTGTAGATTTCTTGACGTGTCTCATTTTAATAATGAGCCAATGTTTTTGAAAAATAAATAATACATCTAAAACGAATATGATTGTTTCAAATAAAAAAAAAAATCATATTCAATGATGTCGATATTTTTAAATTATATTCAACAAACCAATTGCTGATTGAGCTGTGTGAGCTCAAGCTGAAGAGTGAATAAACAACAATAAACTGAAACGATACACATATAATACATTTAATATTAAAATTATATTTGCACAAATGAACTCGACTGTGCAATTCAGAATTTGTATCTCCCATTGTAAATGTGCTCTTACCAAACCGGCGCTAAAGCATGCAACTGAAGCACAAAGAATCTACAACATTCTATTACAAGAATGTCTTGATTATAATGTTATGTATATGACAGATTGGCCCGGCTTGCACTTTTATATTCTTTATTTTTTTTAAAGTCACCCGATCATCGTTTTTATGATCGATCATTGCTGTCACTTTCGAGTACTTGTGCCCATAATGTTATGATTCTTTACTAGTGTATCTTGAGCTAAAGCCACAGAATTCAAGAAACATAAAGATTATTATAAGCTTAATTATCTCAAATTCGTAAGTTCACAAGCTTCATATTATCCTTAATCATTTTCATTTATGGATGCCTCAGAATTTGTTCAAATCGTATCTCTTGAATAGTGTAGAATCTCTTGAAACCTGAGAAACAGTAGAAGCAATGACACCACGTCTCGCTGTGATTGGAAAACTCTTCGTCATTTTGGAAAACATCCCACCCCTCCCCCACTTCCAGACTCAGTCAGCTCAGCATCCTCAATGACAGTCATGCCGATGGACCAATCACAGGACATGATGATGTCCTTAGAGCTGATGTTAGGTGTGTTCGCCTTGAAGCAGCACTGCGCGGATTGATCAGTGTATGACATCAAAGTACCGCAAAACATTTAGAGAGCAGACGTCTCCTTATGCTTTTGATTCACTCTTGTGGTAATTTGATGACACCAATCGGTCTGCACAGTGCTGCTTCATGTCAAACACACATCTTGCCTCCTTGTTTCACCAGGCTGTCTGTCCGTCCACCTATCTGTCTTACAGGCATACCTAGCAACCAGCAATGACACCCTATCAATGCTTGGCAACCAGTCAGACCTCCACAGCAACCATCTCAATCACCCTAGCAATCAGCCAGATCGCCTGCAACGCTTAGCAATCAGATAGAAAATTCTGGCAGCCTAGCAACCAACAAGAACACCTTAGCAGCGCCTACCAAGCAGCTAGAACAATCTAGCAATGCTTAGCAATAGTCAGAACTCCCCAGCAACTAGCTCAAACACCTTAGCAACCAGCCAGAAAATTCTAGCAGCCAGCTAAGACACCCTAGCAATACTTAACAACCAGTCAGAATACCTTAGCATCCAGCTAGAACCATCTATATAGTTTTTCATTCCATTTTCAGTCTCATTCTCCTCTCATTCATCTTTTTATTTTCCTTCCAAACAGCCCCCTTTTCCTGTTTCTTTCTCTATTTCCTCTCTATCTCTTTGTTTCTCCCTGTTTCGCTCTGTCTTTGTGTTTCTCCATCTGTTTCTCTGCCTTCTCTCTCTCTCCTTCTCTCACACACTCTGCAGTACAGGGGAGCAGGCGACTTGTGCCAAAAGGAGAAATGCTGCACTGCATTATGAAACACAAACACACACACACACACATATGGACACGCACACATGTACACACACACACAGTGACACACACAGTGACAACTCTGTGACGGAAAGAGGGATGTAGATCGTTTTGAAAAGAGATTCAAAGTGTTTCTGCAGGGAAGAATGAACCTTTACACACTGATGCAGAGAGAGAGAGAGAGAGAGAGAGATGGTGAGTCTGTCTGTGTGTGTGTGTATGTGTGTGTGTGTGTGTGTGTGTGTGTGTGCGTATGTGTATATATATATGTATGCGTGTGTGTGTGTGTGTGTGTGTGTGTGTGTCCATTCTATTTTAGGAGGCTGGACTTCAGCCATGATACTCTCTATACTTTGATCTCTTTCCATCTTACACATACACACTCTGGCAAGGATGAAGGGTAAGGGAAAGAGCAGTAACAAGTCAATGGATTATGTTACATGTGTGTGTTTAGGAGGGCGAGGAGCTGATCCAGGAACAGCCTGAGTTGCGATCGGTGGTGGAGATTAAGTTGAAGGAAATCAGGGAGTGCTGGTCTCACCTGGAGAACACCACCAAAGTCAAGGCCCGCCAGCTCTTTGAAACCCAGAACCACCGCACTACCGACCTGCCCACCAACACCCTCAGCGACCTGGACCAGCATCTCAACGTCATACAGGAGCAGCCGCCCACACTAGGCTCCGCCCACACCACTCAACCCACCCTCCTTCAGCCCCGTCCCACTTTCAGCCAGCAACTCCAGAGGATACAAGTGAGACCAGAAACCTGAATGATATTTCTTGATTTGAGAAATGCATATCCATTTGTAATCTCACTTCATCTTCATTTCTTAGTCGTTGGAAGCCCAAATGCAGCTTTATCATGGCGTTGGTGAAGTCAGGGGCAGTGCTGATCTCCGGAGACCAGAAGCAGAAGAGCAAGGAGTTGTGGTGGAGACCCGAATCGTGCGTCTTATTGAGCCTTTGAAGGAAAGGAGGCGGATCCTTCTTGCCTCAAAAGAAATGCACCAAGTTACCCAGGACCTGGAGGATGAGATTGTGAGTGTTATTTTCTTTTCTTTTCTTTACTATTTGCTCATTGCTCATTTAAGTATTAAAATTGGCACATAGTGCACTATGGACATAATGCATATCTCAAATTGTGCTGCTTGTTAAAGGTGCAATATGTAACTTTTCCATCCACTAGAGGTCACCTATTCAAAACAAAGGTGTAGTTTGATGAAGCCAAGTTTGAGCGCAGAATCTTGGGATATGTGGTCTTCACCTCACAGCCGGTGGGAAAGAACTGGGATAGGACTGGGGATAGGCAGAAATCATGTTCATGGATGCGATTATTAACGTTACTGTAGTATGAAACAGAGCAGGACCGAGTGTTGTGGAGCTGAGCGAGGTCGCTGGAGCGATTGTTAATAAGATGAACGCAACACACACCTCACGAGCAGCGGGTCTTTTATTATGGTATAGTCGCCGATGGGACTTTTATTATGCCACAGTCGCCGGCGCCACTTCCGCTTTTCCGGTCATGAGTATGAGGTAACGCAGCTCTGTTTATCATATTAGATACATCTGAGTGTGTTGATAATGAAGTTATGACGTTACTCTGTGCGTTCGCTCGGCGGCTGCTATGACACTTGTTGCACACTGCAGTGAGAGTAAAGCGTTTCTGCAGAATAAAACCAGAAACTGAGGGTAACACAGATATTGACGGCATTGACAGGCGACTCCCTCACATGTCCCGGTCCCTTGGTTAAAATAGCAATTTTCTCACGATTTACAAATAGTTGGAAACATTTGAGATATTGTAAGTACTCAACTGAACAAAATATATAACACTGGCCTAGTGGTTTTTGGATATTTTACTGAAATAATGTTAAAAAGTGCAGCTTTAACGAGTGAAGTTAGTTATTACTTTTCTAAGCAATAGAAAAACAATTAAAAAAAAGTTGAAAAATTAACAGCTTAATAATCACTTAGTTACTCTAAGTGATACATAGAAAGTTAGCACCCAACTCTCAAATCTTGGCAATTGCATAAAGACATTCTAAAAAATTCTCAGAACATAGGGCTGCACGATTTGGGAAAAAATCGAATTGTTATTTTTCTGATATAAATTGTGATGTAATTTAAAAAACATTTAGGTTGCACACTTGCAGTTGGGTTTTATTTTGGTGAAAAGGCGGTTTTTATTTTGGTTTCATTTCAATTAATCATGCACCCCTATCAGAAAACCTTAGCAACTGCATAGCAATTCCTTAGTAACCACCCACAATGCTCTGTGAGTTTTGCATGGGCAAACACCACTCACATGTTCTTAAGAAAAATTGTA